>NC_135327.1:107409269-108047955 GCF_023851605.1 Tamandua tetradactyla | reverse complement strand
CATCTGAATCCCAAAAAGAAACAGAAACTATCGGGAAAAGAATGGAAAAATTTGAACAGGGTATCAGGGAACTCAAGGACAATATGAACCGCACAAATATACGTGTTGTGGGTGTCCCAGAAGGAGAAGAGAAGGGAAAAGGAGGAGAAAAACTAATGGAAGAAATTTTCACTGAAAATTTCCCAACTCTTATGAAAGACCTAAAATTACAGATCCAAGAAGTGCAGCGCACCCCAAAGAGATTAGACCCAAATAGGCGTTCTCCAAGACACTTACTAGTTAGACTGTCAGAGGTCAAAGAGAAAGAGAAGATCTTGAAAGCAGCAAGAGAAAAACAATCCATTACATACAAGGGAAACCCAATAAGACTTTGTGTAGATTTCTCAGCAGAAACCATGGAAGCTAGAAGACAGTGGGATGATATATTTAAATTACTAAAAGAGAAAAACTGCCAACCAAGACTCCTATATCCAGCAAAATTATCCTTCAAAAATGAGGGAGAAATTAAAACATTCTCAGACAAAAAGTCACTGAAAGAATTTGTGACCAAGAGACCAGCTCTGCAAGAAATACTAAAGGGAGCACTAGAGTCAGATACAAAAAGACAGAAGAGAGAGATATGGAAAAGAGTGTAGAAAGAAGGAAAATCAGATATGATATATATAATACAAAAGGCAAAATGTTAGAGGAAAATATTATCCAAACAGTAATAACACTAAATGTCAATGGACTGAATTCCCCAATCAAAAGACATAGATTGGCAGAATGGATTAAAAAACAGGATCCTTCGATATGCTGTCTACAGGAAACACATCTTAGACCCAAAGATAAACATAGGTTGAAAGTGAAAGGTTGGGAAAAGATATTTCATGCAAATAACAACCAGAAAAGAGCAGGAGTGGCTATACTAATATCCAACAAATTAGACTTCAAATGTAAAACAGTTAAAAGAGACAAAGAAGGACACTATATACTAATAAAAGGAACAATTAAACAAGAAGACATAACAATCATAAATATTTACGCACCGAATCAGAATGCCCCAAAATACGTGAGGAATATACTGCAAACACTGAAAAGGGAAATAGACTCATATACCATAATAGTTGGAGACTTTAACTCACCACTCTCATCAAGGGACAGAACATCTAGACAGAGGATCAACAAAGAAATAGAGAATCTGAATATTACTATAAATGAACTAGACTTAATAGACATTTATAGGACATTACATCCCACAACAGCAGGATACACCTTTTTCTCAAGTGCTCATGGATCATTCTCAAAGATAGACCATATGCTGGGTCACAAAGCAAGTCTTAACAAATTTAAAAAGATTGAAATCTTACACAACACTTTCTCGGACCATAAAGGAATGATGTTGGAAATCAATAATAGGCAGAGTGCCAGAAAATTCACAAATACGTGGAGGCTCAACAACACACTCCTAAACAACGACTGGGTCAAAGAAGAAATTGCAAGAGAAATTAGCAAATACCTCGAGGCGAATGAAAATGAAAACACAACATATCAAAACTTATGGGACGCAGCAAAGGCAGTGCTAAGAGGGAAATTTATTGCTCTAAATGCCTATATCAGAAAAGAAGAAAAGGCAAAAATTCAGGAATTAACTATCCATTTGGAAGAACTGGAGAAAGAACAGCAAGCTAACCCCAAAGCAAGCAAAAGGAAAGAAATAACAAAGATTAGAGCACAAATAAATGAAATTGAAAACATGAAAACAATAGAGAAAATCAATAAGGCCAGAAGTTGGTTCTATGAGAAAATCAATAAGATTGATGGGCCCTTAGCAAGATTGACAAAAAGAAGAAGAGAGAGGATGCAAATAAATAAGATCAGAAATGGAAGAGGAGACATAACTACTGACCTCACAGAAATAAAGGAGGTAATAACAGGATACTATGAACAACTTTACGCTAATAAATACAACAATTTAGAGGAAATGGACGGGTTCCTGGAAAGACATGAACAACCAACTTTGACTCAAGAAGACATAGATGACCTCAACAAACCAATCACAAGTAAAGAAATTGAATTAGTCATTCAAAAGCTTCCTAAAAAGAAAAGTCCAGGACCAGATGGCTTCACATGTGAATTCTACCAAACGTTCCAGAAAGAATTAGTACCAATTCTCTTCAAACTCTTCAAAAAAATCGAAGTGGAGGGAAAACTACCTAATTCATTCTATGAAGCCAACATCACCCTCATACCAAAACCAGGCAAAGATATTACAAAAAAAGAAAACTACAGACCAATCTCTCTAATGAATACAGATGCAAAAATCCTCAATAAAATTCTAGCAAATCGTATCCAACAACACATTAAAAGAATTATACATCATGACCAAGTAGGATTCATCCCAGGTATGCAAGGATGGTTCAACATAAGAAAATCAATTAATGTAATACACCATATCAACAAATCAAAGCAGAAAAATCACATGATCATCTCAATTGATGCAGAGAAGGCATTCGACAAGATTCAACATCCTTTCCTGTTGAAAACACTTCAAAAGATAGGAATACAAGGGAACTTCCTTAAAATGATAGAGGGAATATATGAAAAACCCACAGCTAATATCATCCTCAATGGGGAAAAATTGAAAACTTTCCCCCTAAGATCAGGAACAAGACAAGGATGTCCACTATCACCACTATTATTCAACATTGTGTTGGAGGTTCTAGCCAGAGCAATTAGACAAGAAAAAGAAATACAAGGCATCAAAATTGGAAAGGAAGAAGTAAAACTATCACTGTTTGCAGACGATATGATACTATACGTCGAAAACCCGGAAAAATCCACAACAAAACTACTGGAGCTAATAAATGAGTACAGCAAAGTAGCAGGTTACAAGATCAACATTCAAAAATCTGTAGCATTTCTATACACTAGTAAGGAACAAGCTGAGGGGGAAATCAAGAAACGAATCCCATTCACAATTGCAACTAAAAGAATAAAATACCTAGGAATAAATTTAACTAAAGAGACAAAAAACCTATATAAAGAAAACTACAAAAAACTGCTAAAAGAAATCACAGAAGACCTAAATAGATGGAAGGGCATACCGTGTTCATGGATTGGAAGACTAAATATAGTTAAGATGTCAATCCTACCTAAATTGATTTACAGATTCAATGCAATACCAATCAAAATCCCAACAACTTATTTTTCAGAAATAGAAAAACCAATAAGCAAATTTATCTGGAAGGGCAGGGTGCCCCGAATTGCTAAAAACATCTTGAGGAAAAAAAACAAAGCTGGAGGTCTCGCGCTGCCTGACTTTAAGGCATATTATGAAGCCACAGTGGTCAAAACAGCATGGTATTGGCATAAAGATAGATATATCGACCAATGGAATCGAATAGAGTGCTCAGATATAGACCCTCTCATCTATGGACATTTGATCTTTGATAAGGCAGTCAAGCCAACTCACCTGGGACAGAACAGTCTCTTCAATAAATGGTGCCTAGAGAACTGGATATCCATATGCAAAAGAATGAAAGAAGACCCATCTCTCACACCCTATACAAAAGTTAACTCAAAATGGATCAAAGATCTAAACATTAGGTCTAAGACCATAAAACAGTTAGAGGAAAATGTAGGGAGATATCTTATGGATCTTCAAACTGGAGGAGGTTTTATGGACCTTAAACCTAAAGCAAGAGCACTGAAGAAGGAAATAAATAAATGGGAACTCCTCAAAATTAAACACTTTTGTGCATCAAAGAACTTCATCAAGAAAGTAGAAAGACAGCCTTCACAATGGGAGACAATATTTGGAAATGATATATCAGATAAAGGTCTAGTATCCAGAATTTATAAAGAGATTGTTCATCTCAACAACAAAAAGACAGCCAACCCAATTACAAAATGGGAAAAAGACTTGAACAGACACCTCTCAGAAGAGGAAATACGGATGGCCAAAAGGCACATGAAGAAATGCTCAATGTCCCTGGCCATTAGAGAAATGCAAATCAAAACCACAATGAGATATCATCTCACACCCACCAGAATGGCCATTATCAACAAAACAGAAAATGACAAGTGCTGGAGAGGATGCGGAGAAAGAGGCACACTTATCCACTGTTGGTGGGAATGTCAAAGGGTGCAACCACTGTGGAAGGCAGTTTGGCGGTTCCTCAAAAAGCTGAATATAGAATTGCCATACGACCCAGCAATACCATTGCTAGGTATCTACTCAAAGGACTTAAGGGCAAAGACACAAACGGACATTTGCACACCAATGTTTATAGCAGCATTATTTACAATTGCAAAGAGATGGAAACAGCCAAAATCTCCATCAACAGAAGAGTGGCTAAACAAACTGTGGTATATACATACGATGGAATATTATGCAGCTTTAAGACAAGATAAACTTATGAACCATGTAATAACATGGATGGACCTAGAGAATATTATGCTGAGTGAATCCAGCCAAAAACTAAAGGACAAATACTGTATGGTCCCACTGATGTGAACGGACATTCGAGAATAAACTTGAAATATGTCATTGGTAACAGAGTTCAGCAGGAGCTAGAAACAGGGTAAGACAATGGGTAATTGAAGCTGAAGGGATACAGACTGTGCAACAGGACTAGATACAAAAACTCAAAAATGGACAGCACAATAATACCTAATTGTAAAGTAATCATGTTAAAACACTGAATGAAGCTGCATCTGAGCTATAAGTTTTTGTTTTGTTTTGTGTTGTTTTGTTTTGATTTTACTATTATTACTTTTATTTTTTTCTCTATATTAACATTCTATATCTTTTTCGGTTATGTTGCTAGTTCTTCTAAACCAATGCAAATGTACTAAGAAATGATGATCATGCAGCTATGTGATGATGTTAAGAATTAATGATTGCATGTGTAGAATGGTATGATCTCTAAATGTTGGGTTAATTTCTTTTTTTCTGTTAATTAAAAAAAAAAAAAAAAGAGAAGGGATAATTGGAGATGAAGGGATACAGACTGTACAACGGGACTGGATATAAAAACTCAGAAATGGACAGCACAATACTACCCAATTGTAATGCAATTATGTTAAAACACTGAATGAAGCTGCATGTGAGGTATAGGTTTTTTGTTTTTGTTTTTTTTGTTTTTTTTTTCTTTCTATTATTGTTTTAATTCTTATTCTGTTGTCTTTTTATTTCTTTTTCTAAATCGATGCAAATGTACTAAGAAATGATGAATATGCAACTATGTGATGTTATTAAGAATTACTGATTGTACATGTACATTGAAAAAAAAAAATTAAAAAAAATAAAATGCTAACAACATTTTATTTCTAAAAGAAACTTTTCTCTTTTTTTCCTTTTCTCATGAAGCTACATCATGAAATAGAACTGACCCATATAATGGATAGCCAAATAAAATATAATCTACAACTACATTTTCCACTCAAGTAGCCAGAAGCCATATGCAGCTATTTAAATTCAAATTTAATATATTAAAATTAAATATAAAAAAAAAATGAGTTTCTCTGTTGCAGTAGCTACATGACAAGTGTTCAAAGCCACAGGTAGCTAGCTAGTAACTACTACAACTGAGAGCACAGAAATAGAACATTTCAATCATTGCTGAAAGTCCTTAAGCACAGTGCTAATCTAGAAAAAAGAAGTTTACATAATTGTTGCTCAAATAGCCCATCAATTTTTACTGGTCATAATTTATGTGTCTAGATTAAAAAGTAATTTTAATCCCTGAATAAAAGTTACAACTTAATATCTAGCTATGAAAAATTATATCTGGTGTGGTTAAATTATATAGAGTCCGAGCTAAAACAGAGGTCAAGACTATAGAGTTTTATTACTTATAAAATGTATTCCTGAAAAGGTGGATGATGTTAAATAGGTGAAAATAAAACACATTCAAAATTGACAGGGGCACCACTTCTGTTTCTGGCCAAAAGTGAGTAATGGATCAGAGTTACCCTTCCATCTGGAACAACAAGGAATTTAACTGTATGAAGCAGTGGTTTTAAAGACTTTATATATCAGGCAATGAAGGACGGTGATCTCTGAGAGACAGGAAACAGATGAGGTGAGCTGTACATCTGCCTCTTCTCAGTGCTTTAAACAGTTTCCAGGCCACAGAGCAGGGGGAGTTCCAGGATTCAGCTCCCTGAGTTAAGAGACAAAGTTGAAAGTCTAGGGAGAGTTCACAGGCAGAGTACTAAGAGTGGAGAGTACTGCCTGTAACAAGAAATCTGGAAATCTTCAGAGTGTCCCCCCAGTATTCAACAGAGTACTTTTCATGGATGGACCTAGAGAACATTATGCTGAGTGAATCCAGCCAAAAACTAAAGGACAAATACTGTATGGTCCCACTGATGTGAACCGACATTCGAGAATCAGCTTGGAATATATCATTGGTAACAGAGACCAGCAGGAGTTAGAAACAGGGTAAGATAATGGGTAATTGAAGCTGAAGGGATACAGACTGTGCAACAGAACTAGATACAAAAACTCAAAAATGGACAGCACAATAATACCTAATTGTAAAGTAATCATGTTAAAACACTGAATGAAGCTGCATCTGAGCTATAGGGTTTTTTTTGTTTTTGTTTGCTTGTTTGTTTGTTTGTTTGTTGTTGTTTTTTACTATTATTATTACTTTTATTTCTTTTCTTTATATTAACATTTTATATCTTTTTCTGTTGTGTTGCTAGTTCCTCTAAACCGATGCAAATGTACTAAGAAACGATGATCATACATCTATGTGATGATGTTAAGAATTACTGAGTGCATATGTAGAATGGTATGATTTCTAAATGTTGTGTTAATTTCTTTTTTTTTTCTTTCCATTAATAAAAAAATAAAAATAAAAAATAAAAATAAAAATTAAAAAAATAAAGGAAAAATGAAACAGTACATGCATGTGAGGAAAGTACACAAGTCTTAGGAAAGAACTACCCAAAAGGATAATATGGAACAGTAACTGATGCATACACAGGTTCAGAAATAGTGGTGGTAGCAACGAGGCAGATTGGAAGTCTTCATAATTCACAGGTCTCAAGGTAGACAATTAAAATGGGTTTGCCTCGGATGTGGGGAATAATTAGTCCTATACTAAACATTATTCTAGTCCTGCCTAAAAATCATAAAAGCAAGACTTGAAAGAATTAAACTGTTTCCAATTTACTATGTCTCAGAAGAAATACATAGCAGCTGATGAAAAATTATCAAATAGAAAAAAAAAAAAGGCAAGAAAACAATGAGGAGAAAAATTAGTAAATCAAACTCAACCCAGAACTGGCACAGAGATTAGATTTAGCAAAGGAAGGTATTAAGATAATTATTGTAACTGTATTCCAATTGTTTGAAAAACAATAGGAAAGACTAGACTAATTATACAAAGAAAAAGGAAAATGTGAAATTGACCTAAATCTGACTTCTAGAGATGAAAACTATAACATGTGAGAATATATATATATATATATATATATATATATATATTATCTGGAGAGGATTAACACATTAGACAGTGCTGAAATAAAGATTAGTAAACTTGACGACACAGCAAAAAGAAACTATATAAAAATGAAACAATGAGAGATAAAGACTTTAAAAAAGAAATAAGCAGAGTATCAGTTGAGATGTGGATCAACTTCAAACAGTCTAATATATGTGTAAGTGGAATCCCAATGAGATGTGTAGGGAGGCACAAAAAATATCTAATAATGGCTGACAATTTTAAAAATTGGACAAAAACTACAAATCTACATATCAACAAAAACATACACCTCCCCCCAAATTACTAAGCATACAAAGAAGAAGGAAGATAAGGTCCATAATAAGGAAAAATACATCACTAGAAACTGACCCAGAACTGAAACAGAGGTCAAAATTAGCAGATAAGATTAAAACTGCATTATAACTGTATCCCATATGTTTAAAAGTAGAGATATAGATGATTTAAACAGAACCCAAATCAAACCTCAAGAGATGAAAACTAAAATGTCTAAAAAGAAAAATGTACTGCATATGACTAAAGGCAGATCAGATTAAAGGCATGAAGAAGTGACCATGAAGATACAGAAGTAGAAATTCTCCAAAATGAAGAAGCACAGAGCAGTTAAAAGAAAGGTTGAAAGAATGCAGCAACACTGAGCTGGGAACAACTTCAAGCAACTAAATGTACATGAAATTTGATAACCTGATGAGAATTGGAGAGGGAACTGAAAAAATATATGAAGAAACAAAGGCCAAAATTTTTTTCTAAATTTGATGACAACTATAAACCAACATATTCAAGAAACTCAACAAATCCCAATGATAAAAAAAAGTAAGAAAGAAGAAAGCCACACTATAAAAGGCTCAAATCTAGTAATTAAAATTAACACCTTATATTAAGACATATAACAAAAGACCTTCCATACAGGAGCAAACATAAGAATGAAACAGATTTCTCACCAGAAAAAATACAAGCAAGAATAGACTGGATTCCACATGATTTTTCTATAAACCTATAAAAAACTGCCCTAATTTTTAAAAAAAGAGAAGGGGACTGGAACAGCAACTTTAAAGTACTAACTTGAAAAAAAAACCTGTCAATCTAGAATTCTATACCCAACAAAAATATCTTTAAAAAAAAATAGTTTTCAGACATGCAAAAGCTGAAAGAATTCATCACCAGCAGATTCATATTACAAGATTTGTTAAAGGAGTCATTTAAGCAGAAGGAAAATGATACCAGATGGTAAAACAGACCACACAAAAGAATGAAGAAGACTAGAAGTGATAACTACCAAGGTAAATATATTAAGTTTTTTCTTATTCCTTAAATGTTTTTAAATGATATTGGCTATTTAAACAAATAATAATAATGTATTGTGGCTTTATAACATGCAAGGAAGTAAAATGTATAATATCAATAGTCCAAAGGACAGGAGGAAAGGAAACATGGAATTGTAAGCTTTAAGAGTGTATGTGAAGTGGTAAAATATCACTTACAGGCATACTTTGAAAAGGTATAGATGTGCATCCTAAACTCTAAAACAACTTGTACAATAACAAAGTTACAACTAATAAGCCAACAAAGCAAATAAAATGGAAGCATAAAATTATACAAATAAAACAAAAGGGAGAAAAATAGGGAAAATACAACAAAAGAACAGATGGGGCAAACCAAAATCAAAGAGCAAATAGACTCAAATTTAACCATATCAACAATCAAAGATACTGTAAATATCTAAATACCCTAATTAAAAGGCAGAGTTTGTCATATTGACTAATATACCAAGACAAATATATGTTAAGATCCATATTCCTACAAGAGGGGCACTTAAAATATTAAGAAACAAATAAAGGATGGAAAAGATAAATCATGCTAAAATTAATCAAACTTAGCATAGCATTCCACCTCAAAGAGCTAAGTCATGTAAAATCCTCACCCTTCAATTAACGTGATAATGGAATTTCATACAAAGTTGAGACTGTTCTTTTTCTTCATAAGCATCCAATTGAAAATAAAGATTTATACTTTTTGCACCCAAATGATGACATTTTGGTTCAACTCTATTCAATTTGTATAACATATATCATTAGAAATCTGCACCCTGCTTTTTCTTTTTCTCCTGTGTATAAAATAACAGCAAAATGCAATAAAAAAATTTAACTGTGTCACCTGCCATGCCAGAGACCCGGGTTCAATTCCCAGTGCCAGCCCATGCTAAAAAAAAAAAAAAAAAGATTTAACTATGCCAGTAAGGCAAAGATGGCAAAACTTAAGACACTAAATGGTTGGCTTGTATGCCAGTTATATTCTATTGGACAACTCAGCCTGTCAGCTGAACCCAAGTTCTATTCAACATAAAAAATGTTATTGAGAGCATGTCAGCGCATAGTGTATCAAAATGTAGTTAGCTCAAAATCTGAACAAGTAAATGTATGTAATACTGAAGTTCCCAGTGCTAAGCCAGATGCTAGGAAGGCTATAGATAAAATTTCAAAAGAGGCGTAGACATCTTTACCTGAAATTCTCATTCTCTATCCCACCCTCCTCTCCTGAGCTTCCTAAAATCTGAGTACTTTCTATCTGCTTTCTAATTAAATTTTCCATATCACAGAGGACAGCTATTCCATGCCAAAATTTCCTCCACCCAAATTCAAATTCCCATGACTAGAGTTTTGCTAACTACTAAACAACTATGCCATTTTCATAGCCATAGTTTAGAGTTTTATCAATAGAAAGAGTTATAAGATTCTCAAAATATTTGACTTCCATTTTATTTTAATACACTTTCTAGTGACAAAAAGGCACTTAATTTATTATGAATTTCAAGGCATTAGAGACAATCAGTGCATTAACATTAATACAGTATTTATGAACATAAAATATAATAAGTATATCATTAATTAAACTGTAGTACTGCAATGGTCTTTTTTGTTTGTTTGTTTTTTTAATTCAGGCCTGTGCTTGTCAGCACAAATAAAATGGTAAAATGGAGTATACCATCATGGCACATGTGTGCTGACCTCAGATTTAGCAGATAGGTAGAGCTAAGGAACATCTGTTTGGCACATGTTTTCATTATAGTGGAATGGTAAATTAAGCAACAGCTAATAAATGAGTGAAATATTACATTCTGTTGATATACTAATCTTAGCATTCTGGGGATTTGAAAGCAACTTTTGATTTTATATTTATGACAAGGGCATATTCTATTATAATTATTAATAATTCTATTTTGGAAGGAGATAAATCTGATCACTTTTCAGGCCCCTGACTCTATTTAATTGAAGACGATAAAGTACAAGAAAAAACAATTTTCTAATTATTAATATAACAATTATTTAATAAGTCAATCAATTTACCATATAACACAAATAAAAACAAAAAACAAACTCGGAAACACTCCAACTATCATCATAATCCTTGATTTCAAACATTTTTCTTCATCAAAATAATCTAATATTTCTTACTAATTGAATGTATAAACAAATGCAAGATTATGAACATAAAAATTAAGTTACTGCTCATAAATACAATTTTTATTTGCTTAACATACAGTGGTACATTCAGAATTTATTCTGAGGACCAAAGCAAGGGCTTCTCTTTCAAAAAAATGTTGAATATCACCCTTTAAATTCATATTTTAAGACAAAAGTTCAGTCACTTTTAGGCTTGAGAAATATTTTTCAATCTTAAAGTTTAAAGATGGTTGCTGCTTTTGCAGGTAAATACAGAAAATAATTTAAAATAAGACTTAGGAAGTCATTTATTAAGACAAGATATACTTCCTATTAAAAAATATATGTTTCATAGTAAATTAAAAACAGACTTCTATACATCATACAGTTAGGATTATAAAATAAATATAAAATTTACTTTCCTAAAAAACAAAATGGGAAATTAAAAGTTAAGGAGAATGAGATAAAAACAAGATATTAAAATTTGTAAAGTTTATGTTCATACACTATAAATAATGGCCGAAAAACTCAGGTAGAACTAATGGTATTATTCTCCTTCACAGAATATAGCTATTAGTTAAGACATAATTTCTGTTTATTCTCCCACTTTATTATGGCCAGTTATCACAAAGCATCTAGTAGTGATGGGCAGCATTGGAATAAGGTAGGATGGAGATAATATGATCAGGAACATCAGGGGAAGTTCAAGTAAATAAAATTTCTGAATAGCTACATATTCAGAATCGGAAAAGGTGATATACTACAAGCATCAGGGTAATAGAGAAGGATGCCAAATTTTAAGGGTAGTAGGACTCAAGAAAACAACAGGAAAATGATGTTTCAGGTAGAGAAACTCATGGGTACAAAAGTATCAGGTAACATGATGCGTATGTCAAACTACAAGGAGTAGTTTGAACACACAATATTTAATACTTATATTATCAGATGGCAAACTGCTCAGTGAGAAAATGAGAGAGATGAGACATATTGAACAAGAGTCAGACTAAAGACTGGCTTTATAAGGAAAGAAAGCTTTATACAGTAGGAGATGGGGCCTCTGATAAGTTTTAATAAGGAGAGTACCTTGGTAAATTTGCAAATAGCAACATAACAGATGATATGATGAGATCAAAACTGAAACAAAGGAGAGCAGTTAGAAGGGAAGTTTGTTAGACGAAAGATGTTGAACTCAAAATGTTTAAACTGCAAGCATTTAGACATTCCCTCAAAATTTACAGAAATGATGCAACCTAGAGATAAGAACACAGAAATTGGCAGGTAAATTATATCTTAAATCATGAGACTTAATGACCAGAGAGTATATGCCTTCTTCAGAAATTTCTAACAGATATTTTAGGTATGGGTACTTAGCAACTGTTTTTGTTTACTAAGCTGCTTAAAGCAGATACCATGAAATGGGTTGGCTCTTAACAATGGGAATTTATTTGCTCACAGGCTTACAGTCTTGAGGTCGTGAAAAAGTCCAAATCAAGACATCATCAGGATGATGCTTTCTTACTGAAGACTGGCCGTGGAGATTCTGGACTCCTCTGCCACATGACAAGACACATGTGGCATCTGCTGGTCTCTCCCTTCTCTTTTGAGTTTTAATGATTTCAGCTTCCTGATTCCATGGCTTTCTCTCTCTTTATCTGAATTTCATTCTGTTTATAAAGGACTCCAGTAAGAAGATTAAGACCCATCCTGAATGAGGTGGGTGACAATTTAATTGAAGTAGCTACATCAAGATCTTAGTTTACTTACAATGGATCCAACCCATAGGAATGGATTAACATTTAAAAACATGCTTTTCTGGGGTACATGCAGTTTCTAACCACCACAGTAACAGGACAAATACTTCATTTAGGACTGAAAATCTAACCAGGGGTAATCAAACGGTCTATAGGCCAAATCTGACCTGTTGCCTGTTGTAAATAAATTTTTATTAAGACACAGCCATCCCCATTATTTTACGTACTGCCTCTGGTTGCTTTTGCACTACAACAGCAAAGTTGACTAGCTGCAACAGAAGCCATATGGCCCATAAAGTCTAAAAAATATTTACTACCCAGCTTGAAAAAAAAGTTTTTCAACCCTGATATAAAGGAATTATCTTAAATTCAGGCAAAGAAAGTGGCCTGGATTATCCCTTGAAAAATGAGAGCATTCTATTAAATGATTTCTAAGCTTCTTTTCCCCTCTAACAATCTAGATTTCTAATTCTTTAAAAGGGCAAGCACTGACATTACTCATTAGTATTATGTGGTAAAAAGTAAAGCAAACACTAAATTTACTCTTGAACTGGGGATAAGAGTATCTATATTAACTCTCAAGACTGTTCTGAGGGTTAAATGGGATCATTTACATAAAAGGAAAAGAATAGGGACTCATTATTTCAAAAGTGCCTGTTATTACTAACATTAGCATAATTATACTAATCACATCTGTTAGAAAGTGTGGTAAGTTCTGAGGACTATAAATGTAGTGGGAGTTCCATTTCTGACAAATGGGAAGAGTGAGAAATGGGTCCAAGCGAACAGGCACAAAATCACAGCTGGATTCTCATTGGTTGAAGAGAACACTCAGAACCCAGTCACTATCCTAAACATAGAATTTTACAGTTGCCTTTTAACAAATTCTAGAAATGGAAATAGTACTCAGAGTAATCACAGAAGACAGGCAGGTGACTTTAACCACCGCTGTCATTTCCAGATAAGAGGTCTCCAAAGCTCCTACCGCTAGGAGTATTCTGACAGCACTTGCTGCATTCCACCTTATCAGGAATCAGGAAATCAAGTATCCCAGGGATTTAATACAATGCACATAAGTTTCAGAATCCCATAAAATAAAACCTGCTGCCTGAATCATAATACATTTCAAAACAGTCACACATAAACTTGTTGCAAACAGCGTGCAAGCCAAACCACATTTAGATCAAGAGGATTTTTTGCAAGGATTCCACCATCTTTCTACACTTTCAATAAAAGAACAGTTCAAACTTCCCAGACAACTACAAAAGTAATCTATATTTACGTAGCTATAGATTTTTATCTCAAGAGAAGAGCTCTTAGACCTGGTACATTTTCCCCACCTTCTCTGCTAATGATTCAATCTATGGACAAGTTTGTTTATTTTTTCTTTCCCCAGAGCATGAAGTGTAACTACAGAAGAGATTGCATTAAAAACATGATCTAGGGGACTTCCGGAGAACATGGCGGCTTAGTAAGACGCGCAGGTCTTAGTTCCTCCTCCAGAACAGCTACTAAATAAATAGAAACGGTACAGAACAGCTCCCAGAGCCATGACAGAGACCAAAAAGACAGCGTACCCCATTCTGGAATGGCTGAACCGGCAGGGAGAATCTGCTGCAGTGAGATACCCGAGGGGTGCGCGCTTCCCCGGGCCGGGGCGGCTGGTGGCTGGAGTCCCTCCTTCACTCCTTCCCGGGCTGGCTGGGAGAATTAGACAGGCAATCCCCTCAAGCCACGGTGGCCGGCACCCCCCCCACGCGCGGCCTTCCAGGCTGGCTGGGAGAATTGGACAGGTGGTCCTCTCAAGCCGTGGCGGCCGGCGCACCCCCAACACGCAGCCTCCCAGGCCGGCTGGGAGAATTGGATGGGAGGTCCTCCAAGCCGCGTAGACCGGCAACCGGGGTCCCTTCCACACACATGGCTTCCCGGTCCGGCTGGGAACGTTGGATTGGCACTCCCACAAGCCGCGGCGGCCGGCGCCCCATGCCACGCTTGGCTTCCCAGGCCAGCTGGGAGATTTGGACCGGCACTCTCCCAAGCCACGGAGGCCGGCGCCCCCCCCAAGCGCGGATTCCCGGGCTAGCTGGGAGATTTGGACCGGCACTCCCCCAAGCCGCTTCGGCTGGCGACCCTCCCCCACAGCGAGAGTTTCCAAAGTTAAAGGAGCCACAGCATCTTTTATTGGTGGGACGCGCAGACAGATGAGCGCCATGAGCGCCACATACTGGGCAGGATAAGAAAAACAGAGCCCAGAGATTTCACAGGAAAATCTTTCAACCTGCTGGGTCCCAAACCCAGGGAAATCTAATTAAATGCCCAGGCGCCAGCAGAAAATAATGGATCACGCTAGGAAAATTGAAGATATGGCCCAGTCAAAGGAACAAAGCAATAGTTCAAATGAGATACAGGAGCTGAGACAACTAATTCTGAATATACGAACAGAAATGGAAAACCTCTTCAAAAACCAAATCAATAAATTGAGGGAGGACATGAAGAAGACATGGGCTGAACAAAAAGAAGAAATAGAAAGTCTGAAAAAACAAATCACAGAACTTATGGGATTGAAGGACAAAGTAGAAAAGATGGAAAAAACAATGGATACCTACAATGGTAGATTTAAAGGGACAGAAGATAGAATTAGTGAACTGGAGGATGGAACATCTGATTTCCAAAAAGAAACAGAAACTATAGGGAAAAGAATGGAAAAATTTGAGCAGGGGATCAGGGAACTGAATGATAATATGAAGCGCACAAATATACGTGTTGTGGGTGTCCCAGAAGGAGAAGAGAAGGGAAAAGGAGGAGAAAAACTAATGGAAGAAATTATCACTGAAAATTTCCCAACTCTTATGAAAGACCTAAAATTACAGATTCAATTCAAGAAGTGCAGTGCACCCCAAAGAGAACAGACCCAAATAGGCGTTCTCCAAGAAACTTACTAGTTAGAATGTCAGAGGTCAAAGAGAAAGAGAGGATCTTGAAAGCAGCAAGAGAAAAACAATCCATCACATACAAGGGAAACCCAATAAGACTATGTGTAGATTTCTCAGCAGAAACCATGGAGGCTAGAAGACAGGGGGATGATATATTTAAATTACTAAAAGAGAAAAACTGCCAACCAAGACTCCTATATCCAGCAAAATTGTCCTTCAAAAATGAGGGAGAAATTAAAACATTCTCAGACAAAAAGTCACTGAGAGAATTTGTGACCAAGAGACCAGCTCTGCAAGAAATACTAAAGGGAGCACTACAGTCGGATACGAAAAGACAGAAGAGAGAGGTATGGAAAAGAGTGTAGAAAGAAGGAAAATTAGATATGATATATATAATACAAAAGGCAAAATGGTAGAGGAAAGTATTACCCAAACAGTAATAACACTAAATGTCAATGGACTGAATTCCCCAATCAAAAGACATAGACTGGCAGAATGGATTAAAAAACAGGATCCTTCTATATGCTGTCTACAGGAAACACATCTTAGACCCAAAGATAAACATAGGTTGAAAGTGAAAGGTTGGGAGAAGATATTTCATGCAAATAACAACCAGAAAACAGCAGGAGTAGCTATACTAATATCCAACAAATTAGACTTCAAATGTAAAACAGTTAAAAGAGACAAAGAAGGACACTATCTACTAATAAAAGGAACAATTAAACAAGAAGACATAACAATCATAAATATTTATGCACCGAACCAGAATGCCCCAAAATACGTGAGGCAAACACTGCAAATACTGAAAAGGGAAATAGACACATATACCATAATAGTTGGAGACTTCAATTCGCCACTCTCATCAATGGACAGAACATCTAGACAGAGGATCAATAAAGAAATAGAGAATTTGAATATTAAAATAAATAAGCTAGACTTAACAGACATTTATAGGACATTACACCCCACAACAGCAGGATACACCTTTTTCTCAAGGGCTCATGGATCATTCTCAAAGATAGACCATATACTGGGTCACAAAGCAAGTCTTAACAAATTTAAAAAGATTGAAATCATACACAATACTTTCTCGGATCATAAAGGAATGAAGTTGGAATTCAATAATAGGCGGAGTGCCAGAAAATTCACAAATACGTGGAGGCTCAACAACACACTCTTTTTTTTTTTTTTTTCCTGGCCTGAGGATCTTTTTCTTAATTAATACATCCAGCCAAACTACAAGATCATTTTTTTCATCACGTAGTTGTCTATTCATCATGATCATTTCTTAGAACATTTACATCAATTCAGAAAACGAAACAGGAAGAAAACAGAAAAAATATTTCATACATACCATACCCCCACCCTTCCCATTCATTGATCACTAGCATTTCGATCTACTCAATTTATTTTGGCATTTGTTCCTCCTATTATTTATTTATTTTTAATTCATATGTTTTACTCATCTGTCCATAAGGTAGATGAAAGAAGCATCAGACACAAGGTTTTGACGATCGCACAGTCACGTGTGAAAGCTGTATCATTATACAGTCATGTTCAAGCAACATGGCTACTGGAACACAGCTCTACATTTTTAGGCAGTTCCCTCCAGCCTCTCTGTTCAAAGTGATAGGTGTTTAATGGGTAAGAATAACCTCCAGGATAACCTTTCAAGTCTGTTTGGAATCTCTCAGCCATTGATACTTTGTCTCATTTCTCTCTTCCCCCTCTCGGTTGAGAAGTTTTTCAATCTCCTGGTGCCAAGTCCCAGCTCATTCTAGGATTTCTGTCTCACATTGCCAGAAAGGTTCATACCCCTGGGAGTCATGTCCCACGTAGAGAGGGGGAGGACAGTGAGTTTGCTTGTCCTGTTGATTGAGGGAGAGATGGCCCAACGCTTCTTGCCTACGGATCCTCAGCCTCCATGGCTTTGCCTCTGAAGTTATTTTTCCTCCAGGTTGTCCCTTCTCTTAGCCCCCCAGTCCAAACCGGCAGGGGCTCTGTCTATACAGGTCCCACAACACTGTCCTTGGCTTTTGATGCAGTAGCCTTGGATCATGCCCATCAGACATAAGGAATTTCCACAAATCCTTCCTGGATAACTCCGTGTCCGGTCTTGGCTTTCTCTGAGATGATGGCTGACTGGTTCCATGTTTGGTTAAAACCTCATGTGGGGCACTATTCTCTGGGTTCTCCCCTCCTGGAAGCCCAGAATCTTCCAGAGCCTCAGTTTCTGGTTTCTTTGTACCCAAGAGTTCAGTTCTCATCTGATCTCTTTCCTGTCACATTCCCTGTAAGCTGCGAGGAGAAACCAGACTGCACTTTCCACATTGAATTTGCAGAGCTCTTCTGCTAAATTTCCAAGTTCATGCCTTTGAAAATATGCCTTCCAACCAAAGCCACTGGTCAATTTTACCAGATTATCTGCTGTTTTAAAACAAGGATTGCCTTCTTTGCAGTTTGCGGTAACACGCATGCCTCCTTTCTGTCTAAGGCCTCATCAACGGTTTCTTCGGAGTCCACATTTCTACCAACAGTTTCTTCAAACATTCTAGGCCTTCTCTGTCAAGCACTTCTGTTCTAATTTGCTAGCTGCGGGAATGCAATATACCAGAAACAGAATGGCTTTTCAAAGGGGAATTGAATAAGTTGCTAGTTCACAGTTTTAAGGCCAAGAAAATGTTCCAGTTAAAACCAGTCAGTACACATGTCCAATCTAAGGCATCCAGGGAAAGATACCTTGGTTCAAGAAGGCTGATATAGTTCAGGATTTCTCTGTCAACTAGGAAGGCACGTGGTGAACAGAGGCAGGGTTTCTCTCTCATCTGGAAAGGCACATGGCAAACACAGCGTTAACTGTGAGCTTTGTCTTCTGGCCTCCTGTTTGATGAAGTTCCCTGGGAGGCGTTTTCCTTCTTCATCTCCAAAGGTCGCTGGCTGGTGGACTCTCTGATTCTCCTAGTTATGTCATTCTCTGCTCTCTCAGAATCTCATGGCTTTCTCTCTTGTCATGCTCTCAACAACACACTCTTAAACAACGAGTGGGTCAAGTAAGAAATTGCAAGAGAAATTAGTAAATATCTCAAGGCGAATGAAAACAAAAACACAACATATCAAAACCTATGGGACGCAGCAAAGGCAGTGCTAAGAGGGAAATTTATTGCCCTAAATGCCTACATCAGAAAAGAAGAAAGGGCAAAAATTTGGGAATTAACTGTCCACTTGGAAGAACTGGAGAAAGAACAGCAAACTAATCCCAAAGCAAGCAAAAGGAAAGAAATAACAAAGAGTAGAGCAGAAATAAATGAAATTGAGAACATGAAAACAATAGAGAAAATCAATAAGACCAGAAGTTGGTTCTATGAGAAAATCAATAAGATTGATGGGCCCTTAGCAAGATTGACAAAAAGAAGAAGAGAGAGGACGCAAATAAATAGGATCAGAAATGGAAGAGCAGACATAACCACTGACCTCACAGAAATAAAGGAGGTAATAACAGGATACTATGAACAACTTTACGCTAATAAATACAACAATTTAGATGAAATGGACGGGTTCCTGGAAAGGCATGAACAACCAACTTTGACTCAAGAAGAAACAGATGACCTCAACAAACCAATCACAAGTAAAGAAATTGAATCAGTCATTCAAAAGCTTCCCAAAAAGAAAAGTCCAGGACCAGACGGCTTCACATGTGAATTCTACCAAACATTCAAGAAAGAATTAGTACCAACTCTGCTCAAAAAACTCTTCAAAACAATCGACGTGGAGGGAAAGCTACCTAATTCATTCTATGAAGCCAACATCACCCTCATACCAAAACCAGGCAAAGATATTACAAAAAAAGAAAACTACAGACCAATCGCTCTAATGAATATAGATGCAAAAATCCTCAACAAAATTCTAGCAAATTGAATCCAACAACACATTAAAAGAATTATACATCATGACCAAGTAGGATTCATCCCAGGTATGCAAGGATGGTTCAACATAAGAAAATCAATTAATGTATTACACCATATCAACAAATCAAAGCAGAAAAATCACATGATCATCTCAATTGATGCAGAGAAGGCATTTGACAAGATTCAACATTCTTTCCTGTTGAAAACACTTCAAAAGATAGGAATACAAGGGAACTTCCTTAAAATGATAGAGGGAATATATGAAAAACCCACAGCTAATATCATCCTCAATGGGGAAAAATTGAAAACTTTCCCTCTAAGATCAGGAACAAGACAAGGATGTCCATTATCACCACTATTATTCAACATCGTGTTGGAGGTTCTAGCCAGAGCAATTAGACAAGAAAAAGAAATACAAGGCATCAAAATTGGAAAGGAAGAAGTAAAACTATCACTGTTTGCAGACGATATGATACTATACGTCGAAAACCCGGAAAAATCCACAACAAAACTACTGGAGCTAATAAATGAGTACAGCAAAGTAGCAGGTTACAAGATCAACATTCAAAAATCTGTAGCATTTCTATACACCAGCAATGAACAAGCTGAGGGGGAAATCAAGAAACAAATTCCATTTACAATTGCAACTAAAAGAATAAAATACCTAGGAATAAATTTAACTAAAGAGATAAAAAACCTATACAAAGAAAACTACAAAACACTGTTAAAAGAAATCACAGAATACTTAAATAGATGGAAGGGCATACCATGTTCATGGACTAGAAGACTAAATATAGTTAAGATGTCAATCCTACCTAAATTGATGTACAGATTCAATGCAATACCAATCAAAATCCCAAGAACTTATTTTTCGGAAACAGAAAAACCAATAAGCAAATTTATCTGGAAGGGCAGGGTGCCCCGAATTGCTAAAAGTATTTGAGGAAAAAAAACGAAGCTGGAGGTCTCAAGCTGCTGGACTTTAAGGCATATTATGAAGCCACAGTGGTCAAAACAGCATGGTATTGGCATAAAGATAGATATATCGACCAATGGAATCGAATAAAGTGCTCAGATATAGACCCTCTCATCTATGTACATTTGATTTTTGATAAGGCAGTCAAGCCAACTCACCTGGGACAGAACAGTCTCTTCAATAAAGGGTGCCTAGAGAACTGGGTATCCATATGCAAAAGAATGAAAGAGGACCCGTATCTCACACCCTATACAAAAGTTAACTCAAAATGGATCAAAGATCTAAACATTAGGTCTAAGACCATAAAACAGTTAGAGGAAAATGTAGGGAGATATCTTATGAAACTTACAATTGGAGGCAGTTTTATGGACCTTAAACCTAAAGCAAGAGCACTGAAGAAAGAAAGAAATAAATGGGAGCTCCTCAAAATTAAACACTTTTGTGCATCAAAAAACTTCATCAAGAAAGTAGAAAGACAGCCTACACAATGGGAGACAATATTTGGAAATGACATATCAGATAAAGGTCTAGTATCCAGAATTTATAAAGAGATTGTTCAACTCAACAACAAAAAGACAGCCAACCCAATTACAAAATGGGAAAAAGACTTGAACAGACACCTATCAGAAGAGGAAATACAAATGGCCAAAAGGCACATGAAGAGATGCTCAATGTCCCTGGCCATTAGATAAGTGCAAATCAAAACCACAATGATATATCATCTCACACCCACCAGAATGGCCATTATCAACAAAACAGAAAATGACAAGTGCTGGAGAGGATGCGGAGAAAGAGGCACACTTATCCACCGTTGGTGGGAATGTCAAATGGTGCAACCACTGTGGAAGGCAGTTTGGCGGTTCCTCAAAAAACTGAATATAGAATTGCCATACGACCCAGCAATACCATTGCTAGGTATCTACTCAAAGGACTTGAGGGCAAAGACACAAACGGACATCTGCACACCAATGTTTATAGCAGCATTACTTACAATTGCAAAGAGATGGAAGCAGCCAAAATGTCCATCAACAGACAAGTGGCTAAACAAACTATGGTATATACATACAATGGAATGTTATGCAGCTTTAAGACAGAATAAACTTATGAAGCATGTAATAACATGGATGGACCTAGAGAACATTATGCTGAGTGAGTCTAGCCAAAAACTAAAGGACAAATACTGTATGGTCCCACTGATGTGAACCGACATTCGAGAATAAACTTGGAATATGTCATTGGTAACAGAGACCAGCAGGAGTTAGAAACAGGGTAAGATAATGGGTAATTGGATCTGAAGGGATACAGACTGGGAAACAGGACTAGATACAAAAACTCTAAAATGGACAGCACAATTCTACCTAATTGTAATGTAATTTTGTTAAAACACTGAATGAAGCTGCATCTGAGCTATAGTTTTTTGTTTGTTTGTTTGTTTGTTTGTGTTTTTATATATATATTTTATTATTATTATTTTTCTCTATATTATCATTTTATATCTTTTTCTGTTGTATTGCTAGTTCTTTTCCTAAACCGATGCAAATGTACTAAGAAATGATGATCATACATCTATGTGATGATATTAAGAATTACTGATTGCATATGTAGAATGGAATGATTTCTAAATGTTGGGTTAATTTTTTTTTAATTAATAAATAAATAAATAATAGGGGGAACAAATGTTAAAAATAAATTTAGTCTGAAGTGCTAGTGGTAAATGAAAGCGAGGGGTAAGGGGTATGGCATGTATAATCTTTTCTGTTATCGTTCTATTTCTTTTTCTGTCGTCTTTTTTATTTTTTTCTAAATCGATGCAAATGTTCTAGAAATGATGAATATGCAACTATGTGATGATATTAAGAATTACTGATTGTATATGTAGAATGGAATATCATAATGTTTTGTCAATTTTTTTTAATTAATAAAAAAATTTAAAAAAAAAACATGATCTATTATGTAGACACTATATAAGACTGGGGAAAGGCATTGTAATATGGAAGTTACAGTTTTCATTTTTGCCTATATCTGGAATTCTATTAAAATTCAAATATTAAGGAAGTCTTAGAGAAGTTAATTTGCCTTTCCAAGTATGCTTTAGGATAAGAGTTGCTCTGTATAAACACACACATACACAGAAACAAAGAGAAAGTTTTTTATTATGAATGAAATCCTTCTGATCATAACCTGCCGACAAATGTAAGGTAACCGCCTCCCAGTCTACCTTCAGAAACAAACAAATCAAAAAGATTCTACTCTCATGCTCCTTATCTCACTTTTCTAAGACAAAAGTGGAGGTGGAACTTCCTCCTTTCATTTAATCAAATGCCACTTTTTAGCACTTCAACCTCTTAAATATGTCTTGAATTCAGATATTTCTCTCCATTCACACTAAAACTACCTGGCCCTAGACACCACCATTGTTTCTTGGACTATTGTAGATGTCTCCTGAGTAAGCCAAACGCATAGAGGACTCTCCCTGCTCACTTTAATATGTTCTCTATGCAGCAACCAGAATGATAGGTCAAATGTATATTTTATATGAATTTCAATGGAGCAGCACTGCTCTATAGAGTTCAAACTCAGGTCTGCCTTGATCTCAGAACTGACCAGGTGTCAGCCTCCATCTACCTGATGTACAATTCACCCTCTACTTCAGACACGCTGGCTGGTCTAGTCTGACCACTCTATGTATTGCTCTTCTACCCATGTAAAAATGCTCTTCTTTCCACTCCTCCTGGTCCTCACTGACCCTGCTCAGATTTCCACAGTCCAACTTTCTCTCACTTCCTTAAATAGTTTTCTCTTAATCTTCCAGCCCAGGCTAAAAGTTCTAACCTTGGGTGGAGGGTAGTAGGTAAGGAAAGAAGTAGAAGAGAAAGCAACTGGGGATCGCAGAAACTCCCAGCCACCAGAACACTTCCAGCCTAACCCTGATCATTTAATTAAGCTCATCTGAATGGAAACCCTCATTTTTGAAAACCAAAATAGCAAAACAATTATTTTCTTGTTTAACAGACTAAGGTAAAATTATCTGGAAAATTAGCCTATATTTAACACCTCACTCTTCTAAGGTAAGATACAGCTAAAAAAAAAAAAAAAAAAATTTAAATACGCTACATGTATGTGATGGTACTTGTCACACAGATTCTTAATATGTTATATACATCTATATTAAGCAATTAACAGTACAGAGACTAGGATAGAACAATGTAAGGTACTAACTAGATTGGTACCTAAAGAAAGTTTTAAATGAGTTGGACATTCCAGAAGGTAAAACCTTAAGCTGGACATGGAAGGATAGATTCTTCGTGGATAAAAATTAATTGATTAATTCATTTTGCAACTGTTGTTAAAAGAAGAGGTAGATAAAAGAAGAATGAAATGTAAAAAGGGAAGCTCTATACTTTAATTAAAACTGGACCATATAAATAAGACTAGATAAATAAAGACTAGTATAAATAAGAAAGGAACAAATCTAAGAGAAAACATTTTTTTTAAATCTTGGAATAAAAAGTAAAGTGCAGAAAGGTCTCAAAAAGGCTTCAAAATAAGAATGCCACTCGATTCATATTTAACATGATTGCCATAATCTGAACCAGAATGCATCATTGCTCTATGATATCCATATACAAATACATGCAGAAGGAATCAATACACAAAAGCAAAAAGACATCACAATATATTCTAATATTGAAAATATTTTTAGAAACAAGCCATATAAATGTCATCAGAAACATGAAGTAACTTCACTGGGTTAACAGACACTTACTTGGCACCCCCCAGCACCTGTACCCTGAACCCTGACTGTGCTTCAGCATCCTTACCATACCATCTTCATGACAAGGTAGGCTTAGACATTTACATTATCTTATTTGAATTCTATTGATTTATTATTAATCCTGTAATATATCATTCAACATGTAATTTTAAACAATAAATTATACCGAAAATGTATGTGGTTTCATCTTTATAAAGAAATATTATAACATATCTGAGCTATGTTATTTCCATTATTTGAAAATAGAATTTGGTATCACAAATAACCCAGTGAGAAATTTCCAGGCATCTTTCGAAAAACAGAATAACCAAAAACACTACTCAGCTAAGCTGCCAAAAAAAGAATGCTATTTTTATTAATTTTGCCTCCTGTATACTTATAGCTAAATTTAAAAAAACTGATTGACTAGAATAGCACTGGCAAATAAATTCACCATGGATAACTTTGCTGATCTGACCAAACTGCGTAAATAATTTGATAGGAAAATACACAGCAATTCTAAACCCTGCTTATAATTAAGAAAAATTTATTCATAAAACTTTGTAAAAAGTCCTCTGGAATTCCTTTCATTTGCATAATTCATTAGAACAGCATTCTATCTGATAATAAATACCCTTTACCCATTAAAAGAATGAATACAAGGAAGGTACATCCTATGATAATCATTTCTTACACATCACCAGTTATATGTCCATGCTACTGAAGTTATGTACAACCCTGTCTATAAAGAGAAAGTTTTAATATATCTTACATGAAAACAAAGAAATTCAATATGTAATGAAGTTATAATTTTCTAAAGGAAAAGCTAAAAGTATCCATGAGTTTATAGTAATAATAATAAGGTTAAACCTAGAAGAGAAAGAGTCTTGGATCTATGTCCTAGGTCATCCATTGTCTATTAAACACACACACATGTACACACTACCCAACTGAAAATAAGTACAAATAAGCTAAGGTCCTGAAACATATAGAGTGCAAAAACTAAATTCAATATAGGGACACTGAGAACTCAAATAGTCAGTTTCCTTCTGTTTCTTTTATAAAAATTTGTGCCTTGAAAACGCATTTTTTTTCCTCTAGTAATAATAGGGTTAACAAGAGGAAAGGAGTAGAACAAGCAGTTAAGTAAAAGGTGACTCAAATACATGTCTAAGATCTGCTAAGAATTTTAACAGGACTACAGATCTTTATAGGAAATTCAGTAAGGGCTCAATACCCTGTGAAGCTAAAGAAGTCATTAGCCTTTTAAGGAAAGTATCACTATGCTTTTCCAAATGTCATTTATTCTTTATTAGGAAGGAATATTAAATACACATGTTTGTAAATGGACATTTTAAATATTTTTCCATATTATTATTTAATACATTCATGAAAGACTAAAAGTAAAAAATGTATATGATACAAGCATATTGGATTGATTCTGTTCCTGGCTCTGCCACTGGGAAGCTGTGAAACCTTCTGGAAACAATTTACATCTCTGTGACAGTTTCCCCAGATGTGCGAGTATCAAGTGTCAATGGATGATAGTTTTCTATTTTTTTATTTGCTGACATGTTCAAATATTAAACATTTTAAAGTATTTGAAAGATCATATATTAAGATCTGTTACATCAATAAACTACTTCATGGTAACTAAATCAGGCACTTTTGAAAGTTTATCTATGTTTTTCAATACATTAAAAATCCATTTGGTAATTTATATTTTTTGCTAAAGTAAATTCATGAAAAGATTCATATCTCTCATAAAGCATTAGTAAAATGATTGTCTATGTAGGCAGAGGGAAGTAAAAAACTAGTGGAATTATCCAGATATTTACAGTAAAATTATTTTGCTTTGGAAAAGGTGATAAACTATTTTATCAAGTAAATTGAAGTGTTTTTTCCTCAATTTTTAACTTCTAGCTAGATTTGTTGACAAGATCTTCCCACTTTTAATCATTATATATATATATATATCATTTATGCTCACTGAAAAATACAGAGTCCACTATCTTGTCTGATTGTAGTACAAAGGGTGACTTATGGAAACTTTGCTAGATGCAAATAAATTAGATTACCTATTGACTTTTTGGGACTGGGTGATTGTTTTTTGAGGGTTGTATACTTGGTTTTTCATAATCTCAGTGTGGAAGCAGCCCCAGTTAGTTTTGCCTCCTGGAATCTTTCTTCTCCATCAATGGGGAAAAAAGAGCACTCCGATTATTAATTTCTAAGCAAGGAACTAAATCTACAATTCAGACTCTTAGCACCTTTGGGTTTTACTAATTTAGGTTAAGGATTATGCTTGATTACGAGTACTCTTTCCATCAGAAATATTAGAACTTTATCTTTTAGTGTTCCAACACATATAATACATTATTTCTCTAAGTATTTGTTCCTCTTCACTTAAGTAGTGGAAAATAAAACACAGGATAAGAGCAGAAAATAGTGAATTAGACATGCCAGTGGCTCCAGAAAAAACATGCAGATAATCCTCTTGAGATGCAGCCTGAAAAGGCCGGTAGCAGTACTAGACCCAAAATTACAACCTCCCCCAATCTCAAAGAGCTGATCAACAATAACTTCAGTCAACTCAGGATAAAAACGTAGCCCCATGATAACTTATATGATAGACTAACAATAGGTAAGTTCGAAATCAGATCTGAGGAGGGATCTCCAATGTGATTCCCATGCAATTTCAGTTTTATAAAAGAAAGCTTTTAAGACGTTTCTTGTAAAAAATCAAATATAAATTTTTAAATTGCTTTATACTGATCAGTTGCTAATAGAAAAGAGAAATTTTTTTTCTTCCAATTAGGGAGTATTTTCCTAATACAAGGTATGTTTGCTATCTAAATATGTGTTATCCGGGTGATCACAGTTACAAGATTCATAGAATAAAAAATGTCATCCAACACTCACACACATATAACTCTCAATTTGGGGTCGGGGGGTCGGGATGCATGGGCAGGCTCTGGGAATCAACTCAGGTCTCCAGTTCAGCAGGCAAGAACTCTGCCACTGAGCCACCGTTGCACTGCCCCACACACATAACTTTTATAAAACAAACTCATCCAACCATCTCTGCCCACGTTAATGCTGACATCAGTTTCAGCTCAAATAGTCAACACTGCCATCAGTAAGTCTCTAGCTGATTGTAGAAACTTATAAAATTCTGATCATTCAATATAACTAAAAAGAAATATAGTTACATCCAGCAAAACACAAGACTTTCATTAAGTTGATCAAAGTGATATTGGTAAATCCTTAAATCATACTCAATGCCATTGTGAGAATTTGGCAAAATAAGATTAACAAAAACAGAAAAATAAATAAGTAAGAATGATAACCAGTTAGATGGTCTAAAAGACTATTGTGATTATCAAAGGATTCATTAAGGGTCTTATTACATAACTGAAAATGTCAAAAACTATTTTTTCAAAAAAATAACCGCTTAAAATGAAGCATGCCACAAAATAATATATTAATACCCACAAGATTATGCAAAAAAAGTTCAATTTGCACATATAATCTAAACATTTTCAAACAGAAGACAAAATAAATTTCTATAAAAATTTTAGTTTTTTAACAAGTAGCCAAATTTACTACTCTTTATTGTGAAATTTTGTTCCCTCATTTTCGTGGATTCATTTTAAGTAGTCTCTTACCAGTTCCAGGTAATTTTACCTAAAAAAATCCTCTTACATTGAATATTTACTAACACCTTTCACTTTTTTTCAAAAGCCAGGGAGAAGTTGGTCTTCTGGTATACAAGACCCCTGCAGAACTGAAATAAAATTTAATTATGCTAAATATCCATGCACCAAGAAATCAGCACCATTAACTGTTCATTTCTTTAGTGATTAGCTCTATGCAAGGACAGACATTCCACATGATGAGAAAAGTTTCATTTCCCTTTCAAGGAACTGTTGAAAGACAGTTAAAGAAAAGCTTGTGGATATTTTCTATATCTGTTTGAGAATATATGATACAACCAGATGTAGGCTTCATCCACACTTTGAAGGCCTTAACAACAGTGTACACCATTTAGGACCTAGTCCAACGTTTTCAACAACGAAACTCCCCAGCTAAACTGACCCTCTGCACAACTTTCTTCCGAATATTCATTCTTGTGGAGTGAAACGTGAGGACACTGCAAAAGACAATCTTAATTAGATAAGATAGTCTCTCAGTTGAAAAAAACCTGACAACCCCCTAATCCACCTTCCTTCCACGGGACATAATTACAATTTTACTTTGCTTCTGGTTGATTACTAATAAGCCCTCCTCTCTTCAGATGAATTAAAAATCTCAGAAGTTAATAAACCTATGCATAGGAAAAAGGAACTCTATACTACATCTCAGTTAAAATATAACAGGCCTTTAAATACTGATAATAAATGCATTCAGAAAATATTGACTCACATAGCCCCAAATGAAAAATGGATGTATTTTTCTCGGAGTTTAATATTCCTTTGAAATATATTTTCTGATGAATAAAACCTACCTGTTTAATGAAGCAAATGAATAGACTCCCTCCCCATGAACATTTTTCTCAGAAGTTAACATTGTTTAACAAGAGCCTTATTAAAATAAAAATCCCCATGATAAAGGGCCTTTCTTTTTCTTGCTTTATCCTTACAGCAAAGTAATTCAGGTAGAAACAAGATGGCCTTTGAACTGCCTGGTCCATCTTTCCAAGTACATGCCTATGTATACGCCTGCATGTGTATTCTTACTTATACACATACTACCACAAGTATGTGTGCATACATTTCCTCTTAATAAAGTCAAATGAATCCCAGATAAATAGAATCAAATTTGTTCTCTTTTATTTCACTTTATTTAGATATTATTATAACATTTTTCATACATCTATTAATTTTGGGAAGAGTTGAATAATTCTCCCAAATTTTTAATCACAGGAAAACTAAATGCAAAGACTGTTTTTCTTTAGGCTATTTTCAGGGAGAATGGTTTCAGAATGATGAAAGGACAAAGCCTAGTCAACCATATTCACATTTACATGTCCATTCAGCAATTCAGAGACTATATACTTGCCTCTCAATCCAAGAAGCCACCATTGCTGTGATTTGCTCCAGCTTGAAATATAGATTCTAGATATGTTTTAGTGGCATTTTCCTATAAGGTTCTCCATATACAAGGAGAAGATAATAGGTATACAAATATTAAATTTTAAAATATGGATTGGCAAGCCTCCAATTTAAAATAAAAACTTTACAATGTAGACTTAAACACTACTCTCAAGTTAGTTTTTTGGGAGATGTATCTAACTATAAGACTATCCATCTTTTTTTTTTTGGCATGGGCAGGCTCCGGGAATCAAACTCGGGTCTCCAGCATGGAGGGCGAGAATTCTGCCACTGAGCCACCGCTGCACCACCCAAGACTGTCCATCTTTCACCTTAGTTTGATGCAAAACATAAGAAAGCCAAAGAAAGCTTGCAAAGTCACTGAGACATGAAGTAGAACTCAACAGAAGCCAACAGAATTCTAAAATCAAATATTTAAACAAGCAGTACATAAGTCAGGTTGAGATATAACAGCAGCAATGAAAAAGAACTAACAATTTAAAAACTAACTGGATTAGGCGTGTGTGTGTGTGTGTGTGTGTGTGTGTGTGTGTGTGTGTGTGTGTGTTTTCTGAAGAAAGACAAAAGAGGAGATATAGAAGGAGAAATCAAAGATGACACAGATTCCAGCCTAGGTTCCTGCCATAATTGTGTCATCATTAACAGAAGTCAACTGATGGAAATGTGCTTTTGAGACAGGTCTGATAAACTGAGTTAAAGAAAATGGAAAGGTTCTCAGATGGAAGTACCTAAGAGAATGTTAGAAAATACAGGACTGAAGCTCAGGAATCTGATTAGGTCAAGGGAAGCAAACTTTGAATCATCTCATCCATGGTGGAAAGAAGGGGACTAAGAAAACAAACTCACACTACACACATACCAAGAAGCCCAGCACTGTGCTATGTACTTTATATTCACATATTTTAATCCTTGCAACAACTTCAGGAAGTACGGTTATTATCCTTATCTCTAAAATGAGGAAACCAAACCTCCAAGAAGTTAGGTAACTTCTTGAACCAAGAACCAAGGTCTTCCAATTTCAAAGCTCTTCTTTTCACTATAATATTGCACTAGAATAATGTCTGGAACCACGGGATTAATGAGATTTCCAAGATAGTAAATGTGGAGAGAGTTGTAGATGTCCAAAAACAGAATTCTGAACCTGTGTCTATTCTAGAGTCTGACAGCCTTCCCAGCATCTGACATTCCATACTATTCCTGAACACTTCAATGAAAGCCTTTATATATCTGTCATATGTGGGCCTTGGGTTCCCTAAACCAACTGATCCCAAGAGATCCATCCTTACCTTATAAGCAAATACAGTAGGCCAATGAAATAATTAAACAAACCTCAGTTTCTGCTAATTTGTTTCTGCTTGCACTGTTCAGTTTATAATTACTTATTTAGAATGCAAATCATTATCTTTAGTTTATCCTTTATCCATTACATCACCTAACAAGAATTACATTGCCAAACCATGACATGACTCTGAGCTTTAGAAACTTGGCAACTGCTCTGAACCTCTTTTCTATAGCAAAATGCTACAGACCACAGATCCTACTCCTCAGCTACTTTGGTAAGCTTGGTCTAATGCTATCCCTCTGTGGCTTTGCACTCTGATATTCTATTCTAATGTACACATTGATAGGCCAATCCAAAAATTATTTACCAAACATATATTTTTACTCTTTCACATAAAAGGTCTCTCAAAATTTTCATAAGCCACACTTCTGGAAGTTCTCTTTAATCTGTTGCTCTTTCTACGTTTGCTGTCCATAGAACAGAGAAGATGAAACAATTCAAGAATATATTTTCTACCATCACATTTTTTCCTCAAAGTGTTTTCAACTTCTGGATTTCTCATCCAATGGCATCCTGGTAACATGCTAAATAAAGTTCTTTTCACATTGCCCAGTTAATCAACTTACCACATAATTTGTGACTCAATGGAGAAAAATAAATGAAATTGGTGCTAGGTTGAATTAAATTGTTTTCTAAACCTGTCAGTTTAGCTAAATGATTGTACTTATTAGAATAAGCAGTCAACAGTCATAGCAAGACATTAAACTCAAGAATCCACAAAGTCAAGCAGAGTTTCTTGTTTTAATTTGAGTCAATGTCCTCAATTGCATAAAATTTTGTTAAATAGAAAACATTGAGTTACAAGAAAGAAAGCCTAAGCCTGACTAGAAAACTGGATTAATTCACTTACCAAAACAACAACAATGGGGTATAAAATGGAAAGATTACTCTCTTGAAGCATACTTAATAACTTCTGTGTTTCTTGAATATCAAAGTTCATAACCTAAATGTCCAGAAAAAAAAAAAACAGAAGGATTTGAAAGTTAATTGAAGGAGAAAATGGAAAGAATTTACATAAAAGTAAAAATATTTATCTAATCTTAATTTTTAACTTTTTAAACAATTTTAAAGGGTAACCTGTGGTTGTAAATATTAAAATTTGACTTATTAGTTATGTTGAACTTGTTGTCTCATTTATTTCATAAAAGGTTTGAAACAGAAAATTGAAAATATTACCAAAAGAAACATCACTTTTTTCTCATTTCAGAAATTAACTTGTTAGAAAATGGTACTTCCCTATTTCAAAAGACAAAAAATTAAAATTTCCAAAAAGTATCGAATAACAAAACCCATTTATCAAAATCTTAACTCAAATATTTAAATTTAAATTCAAATATTCAAACAAGAAAAATTAGTTCTCTTCCATATTATATTTATATGAGTCCTCATGTGCTTCCAATCAATTGTATTTACTACTTACATTTACACAAACAAAATTGTAGCACTGCTCTAGGATGATTTGTTGAAGATCTCTGCCAGCATCAAACAGAGCCCCAGATGTGACTTTGACATCCTAGGAGAAAAAAAAATAAACAGGATAAAGAGGTTACAAATTAAATAGAAAGATCAAACATGAACACAAACACCTTTGTTACAAAGAAGCATATAATTGCTATAAGTATGCCATAGAGAGCCACGGGTCCACATATTAAAAATTAACTTGGGCTGAAGTTTATCAGACCACCAAGAAAATGACATTTGAATTAGGCCATGCAGCATGTATATCATTTTAACAAGCAGAGATGTAAGAAACCATTTCTAAATAAAAGAAACTACGTAGAAAAGATACAGGATATTTTTAAAACCACAAGTGGTCTGTTATCTGTTGTACAAAGACTGTATCCTAGGAAATCATGAAGGAACATGATTAAAAAGGTAGGATAGACAAGTATTGTTGCAGGATTGTGGAAACAACTTAAATATTATAGTAAAATATAGTACATTTATGAAGCCTAGAATAACCAGAATCAGGGGAGCAATAAGGAATTGTCATAATAATATAAGTGAGAGACAAAGAAGACTTGAAATGGGAAAATAATAAGACAAAAGAAATGAAGGAGACACCTCCAAAGTAGACTGTTATTATAATGTAGTTCCAGACTAGATTTAGATGGAATGGTACATATATTATACAAACTCTCTTAATAAGGTTTTTATTCCATGTAGTTTAATATTCTAATAAACTTAGATCCATTTTCTCCTTTTAACAACATGAGAAAAACTTAACTAAAACAACCTGCCATAGTGATATCTCTGCTATCATAATTCCACACGGACTCGCATTTTAGTGGTTCATGCTGGCACTGAATACAGAATACGTTAGAATTCACAATTCTAGAATACAATGCTTTCTCTGAAGTAAAATTCAAATTATCTACCTCTAATAGATTTTCTAATCAGTAGCTTAATTTTATATAATTTAAACAAATTATCAGAAAATGAGATTTTAAAGTCTTAATAGTTTTGAGGTAGAAATTAGTTCTCTCATGAAATTTAAAAATTTTATTTCCATTTAAAGTTCTTAACTAAGCTAAAAATTCAAACAGAATACAATTTAAAAAAATAAAAATAAAAACCTTCATTATTTATCGGCCATAAACTGAAACTAAAATAGTGAAGAAAACAGATCTCAGTTGTAAAACATTAAGTTTATTCAAAGAGTCACATTGTCTAGATATTTTGGAGAGACAACTCTTCATAGGTTCCTCATATTTCTACACTTTTTCAAAGGCATCAATTGCTAATTTGATTTAGACTGTCTTTTCAGTGAAGTTCTCATGACCGACAGTATTGGAAAGAGAGATTTGTTCCTTTCTGGAAAAGATCTGTTTATATTCCAGATAGTAACCACAGAGACATTTCTCTTCTGAAAGCAGATCTGTACAACATTCCAAAGTAATAATGTCTCTCTTCTGAGGACAGAATGGGGAGATGTGTCTCTCTATAAGACTAAGGTTTTCTAACTAAAGGATTCCTCTTCTTTCATGTGCTTCACTACCTGACAATACCCGACTCTGATAGCATCACTTTGTGAGAATTGTGCCTCTGAGAACAAGTGTTACCTTGTTACTCTGACTACTGCCATTTTAGTGAATAATAAATTGTCTTTACTAACCCAGTAATCTCATTTCTTCTGCCAGTATCTATGAAACTGCATTGGGGTAACTTATTTGCTTGAAAGTAAAGTAAAATCTTAGACCCTAGCCAACCTCTTTTCTTTAGGGAAGGAGGGAAGAAAAAGAGAGAGAGAGAAAAAAGGAGGAAAGGAGAAGGGAGAAAAGAAGGAGAGAAAAAGGGATAAGGAGGGAGGGTAATGTGGGCAAGAGAGCACCACATTTCCCATCCGTCCCCAAAATCTTCATCCAAGTCATACTAGAGCAAAATATTAGAGGAAGTCATGTTTACTTTCCGTATGGGAGCTGATCACTTCTTGGTCTATTATTCAGAGCAACTCATTCGACTCACCTGAGCCTTGACATTGTCATCTTTATCAGAGTCATAATAGTGAGATTATACAATATCTAGCTTTTTGTGCCTGGCTTATTTCACTGAGGCTTATGTTCTCAAGGTTCACCCACCCTGTCATATGCTTCAGGACCTCATTTTGTCTTACTGCTGTGCTGTATAATATCCATTGTATACATATACCACATTTTGTTTATTCACTCATCTGTTGATGGGCACTTGGATTGCTTCCATCCTTTAGCAATTTTAAATAGTGCTGCTATGAACATCAGTGTGCAAATGTCTGTCCATGTCACTTCTTTCAGCTCTTCTGGGTATATACCAAGTAGTGAGTGGTATTGTTGGGTCATATGGGCAACTTGATGTTCAGTTTTTTGAGGAACCACCAAACTGTCTTCTATAATTGCTGTATATTTATACAGTCCCACCAGCAGTGATTAAGTGTTCCAATTTCTCCATTCCCTCTTCAACATTTGTAGTTTCCTGCTTGTTTAATGACAGCCATTCTTACAGGTGTAAGATATCTCATTGTAATTTTAATTTGCATGTCCCTTATAGCTAAAGAGAATGAGCAACTCATGCTTTTTAGCCATTTGTCTTTGCTCTTCCAAAAAAAAGTCTATTCATATCCTTTACCCATTTTATAATTGGGTTGTTTGTTCATTTGTTTTCAAACCCTTGTCTAATTATATGATTTCTTCATGTAGATGGGTTATCAAACCTTTATCTGATGTATGGTTTTCAAATATTTTTTCCCATTGAGTTGGCTGTCCCTACCTTTTTGACAAAATCCTTTGTGGCACAGTAGCTTTTGATTCTGAGGAGCTCCCATTTATCAATTTTTTATTGTTGCTTGTGCATTGGGTGTAAGGTTCAGGAAACTACCTCCTATTACTAGGTCTTGAAGCTGTTTCCCTAAGTTTTCTTCTAGGAGTTTTATAGTATTAGCTCTTATATTTAGATATTTAATCCATTTTGAGTTAATTTTTGTATAAAGTATAAGATATGGGTCCTTTTTCATTCTTTTGACTATTGATATCCAGTTTTCCCAAGCCCATTTGTTGAAAAGACTATTCTGTCCCAATTCAGATTTAGGAGTCTTGCCAAAAATCACTTGACTGTAAATTGGGTGGTCAATCTCCACACTCTCAAATCAGTTCCACTGTTCAATACTTCTATCTTTGTGCCAACACCATGCTGTTTTGAAGGCTGTGGCTTTGTAGTAATCTTTAAAGTCAGGAAGTGTTAATCCTCCTTCTTTTTCAGAATATCTTTAGCTATCAGAGGTTTCGTTTCCTTCAAATGAATTTGATAACTAGCTTTTCCAAGACTTCAAATAAGTTGTTGCAATTTTTACTGGTATTGCATTGTATCCATAGATCAACTGAGGTAGGACTGGCATCTTAACATTAAACCTTCCTATCCATGAGCATGGAATAGCTTTCAATCTGTTTAGATATTCTTTAATATCTTTAAACACTATTTTGTGGTTTTCTGTGTACAGGTCCTCTACTTCCCTGGCTAAGCTTATTCCTAAATACTTGATTCTTTTAGTGGCTATTTTGAATGGATTTTTTTTCTTAATTGTCTCCGTATTGAAATAATTATTTGTATGTAGAAACAGTTCTGGTTTTTGTACATTTATCTTATATCCTGCCACTATACTAAACTTGCTTATTAACTCAAGTTATCTTTGTTGTGGATTTCTCAGGATTATCCAAGTACAGGATCATGTCATCTGTGAATCATGAAAGTTTTACTTCTCTCTTACCTATTTGGATGCCTTTCATTTGTCTCTCCATACTAAATCACTCTAGGTAAGACTTCTAGTACAATGTTGAATAATAGTGCTGACAATGGCATCCCTGTTTCATTCTCAATCTTAAGGGAAATGCTTTGAATCTATTACTGCTAAGAATGATGCTGGTATGAATTTTTCATATATGCCCTTTATGATGTTGAAGAAGTTTCCTACAATTCCTGTCTAGAAAAGGATGCATAATTTTGTCATATACTTTCTCAGCATCAATCAATACAATCATATGATTTTTCCCAATGAATTTATTAATATGCTGTATTTCATTAATTGATTTTCATATGTTGAATCAGCTTTGCATTCTTGGTATAAATCCCACTTGGTCATGATGTATGATTCTTTTAATGTATTGTTGGATTGGATTCACAACAATTTTATTGAGAATTTTTACATCTGTTCATTAGGGAAACTGGTTTGTAATTCTCCTTTCTTGTAACATCTCTCAAGTTTTGGTATTAAAGTGATATTAGCTTCCTAAAATGAGTTAAGTAATGATGTTTTTTCCTCAATTTTTTGAGAAAGTTTGCACAGAATTGGTATCAGTTCTTTTTGGAATGTTTGATAAAATTCCCCTGTGAAGCCATCTGGCCCTGGACTTTTCTTTGTAGGAAGATATTTAATAACTAAATGAATCTCTTCACTTATAATTAGTTTGTTAAGATCTTCAATTTCTTCTTGAGACACTGCTGGTAACTTATGTTTTAGATATTTGTTCATTTCATCTAAGTTGTGTAGCTTGTTGGCATACAGTTATCACAGTATCTTATGATTTTTACAATTTCTTCAGGATCCATAGTAACAGCTCCCTTCTCATTTCTAATTTTGTTTATTTGCACCCTCTCTCTCTCTCTCTCTCTCTCTCTCTCTCTCTTTTAATTAGTCAATCTAGCTAGCGGCCCACCGATTTTATGATTTTCTCAAAGAATCAACTTTTAGTTTGGTTGATTTTATTGTTTGTTGTTGTTGTTGTTGTTGTTGTTGTTGTTGTTCTCCAGTTCATTTATTTCTGCTTTAAATTTTATTTCTCTTCTATTTTCTTTGGGGTTAGTCTGCTGTTCTTTCTCTAGTTCCTCTGGGTGGGCAGTCAGGTCCTCTATTTTTGCTCATTCTTCTTTTTTTATTGTAGGCATTTAGGATGATAAATATCCTCTCAGTGCTGCCTTTGCCACATATCACAAGTTCTGATATGTTATAATTTCATTTTCATTCATCTCCAGATATTTGCCAATTTCTCTAACAACTTCTTTGACCTACTGATTGTTTAAAAGTACACTGTTTAATCTCCATATATTTGTAAAAGTTCTAGTTCTTTGATGATTGTTAATTTCCAACTTAATTCCATTGTGGTCAGAGAGTATTTCAAATAATTTCAAACTTATTAAATTTATAAAGACCTGATTTGTGTCCCTGCATATGATCTATACTAGATAATGCTCTGTAAGAACTAGAGAAGAATGTATATCCTGGTATTTTAGGGTGTAATGATCTATATACATATATTAGTAAGAACTTTAAACAAGTATCACATTGTTTAAATTCTCTATTTCCTTATTGATCCTCTGTCCAGTTGTCCTATTGACAGGAGAGAGTGATATATTGAAATGTCCCACTATTATTGAGAAATGTCAATTGCTCCCTCTTGAACTTAGCCATGATTTGGCACATGTATTTTGGAGCTCCTTGAGTGGGAGCATAAGCATTTATGATTTTTATTTCTTCTTGGTGAATTATCCCTTTTATTAATATATACTGTCCTTCCTTGTCTCTTATGACATCTTTACACTTAAAGTCAATTTTATCTGATATTAATACAGCTACCCCTGCCAATTTCTGACTTGACAGACATGAAACAAGGCAATCATATCATAACTTCAACAAATGCTTATGAACGAATTATGAATTCTGGAAAAATAATATTAAAATTTCTTTTTGCACAAATATAAAGTTCTAGAATGAGAACATGAGGGATATTCTTATTGATCTTTAAGTTTAAAAATAATAGGAAAAACTTTTGAAGACAAGTTATGGGACCCTTGAGAACAGGAACAGTAGCATATCTATTACCAGCAAGTATTTAACAAATAGACTTTTAAAAATTTGACATGGTTAAATTTTAAAGAAAAGTATCTTGTTTCAAAAAAATTGTATATATTCTTTAAATTAACGCATAATAGACAATTTTAAACAAATATTTAAAAAATCACCCCAAAATGCCCCAACAGGATAAATTACCTTGAATATCAAATATGCATCATTCCAGGCAACTATCTATGAATAATACATTAATTTAGCTATCAGCACAAAAGGACAGATAAATGAAAGAATAAATGAGTTTTATAAAAATGAGGTCCACAATAAATACGCTATATTTAATTTTAGCAAAAGAAAAAGAAATGTAGTGAAACTAAAGACATTCAGATAATTCTTCACTTCCAGTGAGTTCAACTAGTTTCTAAATGTTGCTCTAGGTTAAGAAAAAATACCATGAACAAGAGGGATACTGAACTTTTAATGACAATCAATTTCATTTTTTAGTCAGTATCAACTGACTTTATGAGAGAGAAGAAAATAAACATGTTTTAACTTCTACCACAGGTTAGCTTTCAACAATCATTAATTTCACTGACAAGGCTGACTAGATTTGCATTCTAGTCTGTGGCCATAACACACAATTTAGACATAACATATCTAAATTCAAGGAAATTGACTTTTTACCACAATTCTCCATTTCTATATTCATCATCTTAATTCACTGCTCTATTGGTTGAACTTCACCAGCAAGTAGTTTTCTTATAAAGGGCTCAACATTTTCGTTCCCTGAATTTTTGCTTATATCCAAACAGCAGTTTATCTGAGTACAAAAGTTCCTTCACAGATTTGTAGCCATTGTTCCACAGTCTTCAAATATTGTACACTACCCACTGCTTGGTATACTAGGACTTCTGAATTCACCATTTTATGGGTAGATTTTACATCAATCAAGTGTCTCAAAAAAGTACTCACATATGTTACATTTCTTGAGTCCTTTCATATTTGAGAATGTCTTCCTTTGTCTTTATAACTAAATAACAATTTGACTGGTGGTAAAATTCTTAGTTTTACTTTATTTTACTCAGAAGTTAGCTGACCCTTCTTCATTATTTTTAGGCAGAGAATATTATGTAGATGCAAGAGGCTGGCCAGAATATTCCTCTTTATCCAAATTTACTTGTATACTTATGTGTGTTTTTGCTAGCTTTGATTTTTGTTCCTAAGTCCTTGCCTGAAGAATTCTTTACAAGGAAACACAAAAGCTTAATCAGAACATGGCTTTACATTCATTGTTCTTTCTCAAATTTTCCTGAAAGCTTCTCTCTCTCATAGTAACCTGACTTGTCGCAGTCTATCCCTATTTATAATGTATTTAGTTCTATAATGGTGCTGACCTTGTCTTAATGTGGTTTTAGGCTCCTCAGCCACACTTTAATCTCCTGGGATGTCATCTTTGAGATTTCACCTTTCTAACTTCAGATTCTTACTGACTTCTACAGAACAAATAGGTATGAGGATTTTTTTGTGTGGGGAGGGAAGGGTGGGTGGTGGAGTCTCAATATATTTTCCACATTTATCTAACCTGCTTTATGTATACTATGCTTATTTATTTTGGGGAAAAAATGTATAATTTCGGAATTATTTCCTAAGAGTTGGAGAGCAAAAATGAAGGGGACTATTAGTTTTTTCTGCCTTTGCTGAGATACTGCAGAGAATTGTGGGGATTTCTCCTCTTGAGGGATTTTCTCTGATTTTTCACTGGGCTTCATTTAGCCCCTCAGTATTCCCTCTCAACTGAAAATGTGAGAATTCTCTGGATTTTATGAATCGCCTTTCATACCCTTATGATGTCTGGGGATCCATGGGTCGACTTTAAAAGACATGATGAGACAGGTGATCATGTTTGTTTCTATTTTGAGTATTACTTTTTGAAACATATATGAAGTTGGGCCTTGTTTCCTTGTTTGATTGCTAATAATTTTGTTTGCTTGACTTACTATTTTTTAATAGCAAAAAAGTTCAGTTTTTTTAAGTACTAGAGAAGGGAGATTTCATGCATGATCCTCACTGAATTATATTTTCCTGGCTGCCACTATTACTTTTAAATATTTCAAGGGGTTATTTTTACCTTACTTGTATATCATATATTCTAAAAGAAAAGAAAAAACAAAAAGGCATTCTCCAAGCACTATGGGTATTTTAAGATTATTATTCCTAAAGCAGACCTTCTTTCATTTTTCTAATTAAACATGCAATTACATATATAATGTATATCATGTATACACATATATATCACATAAATTTTATATTTATGTATGTGTAGTTCCTAGTAGATTAAATAAAAACACGTTAATTTGGCATTAAGGTACTCTATAATCTTCTTATACCCTACCTATTCAAACCCTAAACATTCAACTTCACTTTTCAACACAAATATCTTTATACCCTAAAGCCATTTTCCTTTGTTATTACATCTCTAGGCTCATTCTTCCCTGTTAGGACTTCAGCCAAAATCGACCTCAATATGTTTTTGTTTCTTTATAAAAATTATGGTATATTTCTTAAACTTAATTTTTAACAGTAAAGGAATAAAGATAACATAAGCTCTTATATATACGTGATGTGTGTGCAAAAAGTGTACTGCCTGAATCATAATGTTAATTATTATTGCTGTGTTTCTGTTATTACTAAAATATATTTGCTCAATTATTAAATTAAAAATTCCAATATGAATATGAACTCATTTATTAGCTAATGCCCACAGACTAAGGCAGCAATGCACAAAATATCTTTATAAAAGATAACAATTAAATATTATATAATTATTATCTTTATAAAAAGATAATAGTTAAATATTAGCTTTTTTGTATCCTTTAAAGAAAAGCAACCTTCAATTCTTTCCTTCTTGAAATGAGACTTCTTCAATGACTGTTTTCTCTTCAGTCTAATTCTTTCATTCAGGTGTACTGCTTTTCTCCCAAGCAGAAACAAACAATATTTTCCATGCTGGAGAAAACAAACTTGGATTTTACCTAAATAGAGCAAAGGATTCCTTGACACCTTTAATACAAAGACCACAGTAGAAAATGCTATTAGCTTGTTTATGAGAACACTCTATGGCATCATCTGATGCTGTCATTCCTAATGCTTCCACACTCAAGCACAACAAATGGCACAATCTACTAACAGAATTTGTTCTGTAAATATTTTGGCTCAAATAACATTTAAACAAACTTTAAAACAAACTTCCGACATCTCCAGTAAAATTAAAGAAATAAACAAAAACTATTTTCCTTACATCACAACAAGCAAGAATATAGGCAAGATTTACTATTACCTAAATCCAACCATTTGCATATTCAAAATAATATTTAAAGCAGGGTTAAAGTTTTACTAAAGCTGAAAAGTTGTGATTTAAGTCCCATGAGTTAAGAGTTCAAAACTGAGTTCCTGAAAATCCAACCACCTTTTTATGGAACATGTTGACTGGATCATTTTCTGAATCTAAATCAGCCAAATTTTCACCTCCCTCCCATTCAAACAATGGCACTAATATGGGTATACAAGAGAGAATCAGATGCATTTTTCTTTCACTCTGTAGACACACTAACAACTAAAATTCTTTCTATACTTCAAATCCAAATTTTTGAAGAAGGGCTTCTTCTGTGACTACAGCTGAGGCCATGTGAAGGCCAGGAAAGCAGTGCGCCAGCTACTGCATCAATGCAGGTGCCTCCAGCCCTGGGTGCTGGATCTGGGGGCACTAGCCTTCAGTCACAGGGTGAGAGCCCAGAGCCTCTCCAGCTCCCTTTCCAGTAATTTTCATTTGGAATGCTCTTTTAACAAGCATTCAGTTTTCAAATCATGAATTACCAACTACCATTGACTTCATGACTACTTTTAGAATTTTGTGGAGGCTTTGTCACTGAGAGTTTGCTATAATCTATTTTATATTTTCAATTAGCTTTTAAGCTCTTTTTTCTAGTTAAAATGATACACTCCAGAGCTATACTTCCTGAGTTTGAATCCAGGTCTATATCATACTTACCAGGTGACTTTGAATGTTACTTAACTCCTGTGACTCAGAAAACAAATATTTCATAGAACTGATATGAGAATTAACCATGTTAATTTATGACAGTTAAGGGTTAATTTTTCTAAGTCTTCATCACTGTAGGCCAGGCTCCTGGCACCCTACAGGGAATCTTTAAGGCATTCACTCTTGGTAGAATGTTGAGATAATAAATAAATAAAGTTAATAGTCTACCATAAACTATGAGCTCCCAACCATAAATGTTGAGCCAGTCAATCATACTAGCAGTCATCCACTTCATAAACTGCCACCACAATATCTAGATCCCAGCCTGCAGATTATAGAAAAAGAGAGCTTGTTACACTTCCAGCCATAAATGTCAAGCAAGCAGAACGCTGGATCCAAGGTTGTCCATGTTGCACTGTTGCTGGATCCAGCCCCTTATCACAGTAGGAAGTCAAGCCCCTCCTAAGTATGCAGCTTAAGAGCCCCACAGCATGAAGACTGGAGTGTAACATTTGGCCCTAAAGATCCTTTTGCATGGTTGCATAATGCAGCAGGATTGTCCCTGCTCCTATGGCTGTGAACGTCCCCAATAATAACTGTTTTGGAAAGTCTAATGCATGTAATCTCAGGTTATTCATTTTATTTGCTTGAATATATATGAGACGTCCTCACACACGGTGCTATATTAAGTGTTTACTCTTATTATTCCTTTCATTCCTCATTTAACTTCCACCTTGAAATGAAACTTTTAACATTTACCAATTGCCAGAAGCTGTGCATAACACTTGAAATAATGCAGCATCTCTACGCATATGTAAGCATTATCATTATCTCACGTTATGAATACGAAAATTGGGACACAGAAGTTTTAGTAACCTGTTCAAGATCATGCAGCCTGTAAGGGATCAAAACTAGTAGTCAGACTCACATCTGTTACACCCCAGGTCGATAACTTAAACTCTAAAGCACATTGTGCGTCAGTGCTACTCCACAGGACCATTATGTTGTCATAAAAGTCAAAAGATCCTTAGATGTGAGCAGCACAACAGGTCTCACAGTCAACTCAGGACAAACAATTAATCAGGATAAAATCTTTTAATTATTAAAAATCATAATTGTTCATATACACAATCTCCTAACTCTGATCATTTTAGGAGGTCCCAGACAGGGAAGAAAGTATCGAGGAAGTATCTTCCAACTCAAATCCTCAGATTTGATCCTGGAGAAGAGCCCTGTAATTCTGAACCATGACACTAAGCCAATACTGAACCGAAGTGGTGTGGTAGTACTACTGTGGGAATATTCCTGTAGTTTTGTTGTGGTAGTTCTACCTTAAAAACAGTCTGCCTTTTTGCATCCCTCTCCCTCACAATTAAGATTCTCTTTGAAGGCCAACTATTGTTCAGATGCAAAATCACAAGGGTTGTGAATGGAAAATGAGACCCTAATCCTAACAAATCTCTGTGCACCTATCACAAAGAATTCAAGGCTCCCACTTTACCATACAGATAATGCCTGCATTACAAACCTGGATGATAGTGTAAAAAAAAAATGTTAAACTACCAAATACAAATCTGACCAAGTTTATCATTCTGTTGAGTATAATACAGATTATTATTACTGTAAAACTAATGGACAATTTTGTAGTAATGACAACTGACTAGCATTAGTTCATATAAATCATGTTTGGCAGGCACATTTTGGAGATATTATCCAGCTAATGACAAAAGATGACATGCTAAAAAGGTACAATAATATAATCTTTCTATTTTTTGTAGTAACATATAAAACATTTAAGTTGAAAATTGGAAAGTGGCCATAAACAAATTGCTTTATTTAAAACAATATCTAAGTAGTTATATTTACTGAGGAGTGTGCCTGCATCTAGTAATCAGCAGACAAATGTAACTTTGACTGTACCAAAGTTATTGTCTGTCTTATCTAAGATAAATTACCCATATCTTTATGGCATGTATCAATAAGACTACAAACATGAGAGACTAAAATTAAAGAATTCATTATAACTTTTTTCTCTCAAATTCTTACCAACTTTACTGCATAACATAATTTGATTTTCATTTACAAAATTTTTTCCAATATAAACATTGTCCAGATATGCAGAATAATTAGCCACTCTTCTCTATATAAATATGCATAGAGTATGTATAACAAATTATATTCTAGTCAAAATGTCATTAATTTGAAATCATTAGTAACAATTCACACCAACAACATCATTTCCAAACACTTTAGAAATTATTTAAAAGTTCATTAAAGCCTAAAAATATCTTACTACATTTAGCTGTGCATTCGTTTGAAATTATAAGTATACATAATCCTGCTGTAAGCCACTGTAAAATTGTAAGCATACATGAAACAAAACAGGTTCAATACTCAGTTCCTGAGAGCAACTTTGCCCCCAGGGGAAATTTTTAAATGTCAAGAGACGTTTTTGATTGTCACAAGTGGATGAGGGGTAGATAAAAGAGATGCCACTAAATCTCCTACAGTGCACAGGTTCCCACAACAAAGAACATCTCTACCCCAATGTCAATAGTGTTACTGAGGTGAAATCTTGAGTTAGAAGGAAAGTCCTAGCTTTTGGTCTTCATCATCTATTCATTTACTCACGAACCAATGACCAACAACAGGAACAATAATATTCTAGTAATTGTAAGGCTTTGGATATAGCTATTCCTTTTACAATAGAAATGCTAAAAGGTAAACTTATACTTTATCAAATAAGATAGTACTTTTATAAACGGCATGACGTTGTACACAAATGTGACAGGTGTGTTCAAAATGGTTAGATGAGATACATTTTAAAAACAGATTTTCAGCTAAATAAGATGAGATACATTTTAAAAACAGATTTTCAGCTAAATAAGCTCTATTTCTTCTCTGCCTAGTTTTTATAGTCTAATTTTAAATTAGAAAATAAACAAGAAGAAAACAATCAGCTATAAATATATATTATAAATATATGAACAGCTCCATATTGCTAGATGAATTTTTAAGGTTTTTTCCAATATCACCTCAATTACTTGTACAATCTAAATACTGGCATTGTAATTTTTCAAACCCTACATGGTAAATGAACTATTTTTTGTTAATTAATTTTATTCTGAAATAAGAAATATACTTGCTATATTTACATATAAAATTTCTATCCTATATAACTTTCTATTATAAGTTATATATAGGTAACTTACTGAAAATACATTGTTTGACCTATAGGTCTAAAATGTTTAGAAAATGCCCAGGGGGATTCACATTTCAAGCAAAAATGAAAACACTATCATGTGACTTGCTTCAGAAGTGTATGAACATGTATATACTCATGATATCTTTAAAGGAGTACATTTCTAGACAATATGGAAAGGTAGATTCAGATCTCAAAACAGAATTTTATTACAGAGTCTAAAGAATAAACTTTGAAATGTTGCTTATGGATCTTCTTTATCTCATCGTTATTCGCCATTTGCACAGCTCACCTTCCAGCACTGTCCATCTCCTTTCCTGACAGTAGCTGCTGGACACCACCTTCATCACTTTTGCTGACTCCACTTCACCTAATCTCTGCAACATCTGCTATCTGCTCTTCTTCCTACACGTGTGAAAACAGTTCTTTCTTCTTAGTTGGAAAATCAATCAGAGCTTCTTGGATGTATTCTGTATTTTAAGCTCTTTTCAACTATTCACATGACTGATGTATGCCAGCAGCTGCCTCTTCATCTCCACAAATGTGCTTGGCTTGTAGTATTCTAGAAGCTTGGGTACTCATCATCTTATCACCATTAACCACAACTATTTATTGAGTTTCAACTATCTACACAGCAGCCTGCAATAGACCAGTGATATAAGGTGGCAAAAGAGATATAAGAAGAATAAGAAACAATAAGAAGTAGGACATACAGAATGGCACTACTGACAGGGAATAGTTTAGATCCAAGAACCAGAAAAATGAAGACATCTTTATGAAAAAGTAATATTAAACTAAGTTTAAACAAAACAAAATTTATAAGTAGGGAAGGTATACAATCAACAAAAATGATAAGTGCAAAAAGGGCTGTAGAAAACTACATATTTTCAAGGCATGAACAAGACAATATGTCAGACCACAACAAAATTAACACAACAGAGAAATGTTCAGTATAGATTGTGGAAGATCTTTAAAAAAACTAAGCTCTATAGACTTTGTTTCACTCACATGCACTGAACATTCATTAGAAGTATAAAGTATCAATGCAAGAAAGAGAAAGAAGAGGAGATGTTATAGACATCTTAGTTATACATTTTGGAGAACAAGTTTTGGGGTAACAAGATGTCATGGATAATTATTCTGACCATAGCTCAGAGGGAAATATTTTTTTCCAGTTTCCTTAGAACAAAGAAAAACCTAGGCCAATATTTAGCTAAGCCACCAAAACAACTGAATAATCTACTTTTATGGTTTTGCAAAGCAGAATTATACTGCATGAAAAGAGTTGAAACTCAATTATTATGAAAAACATAATAATCATAAAATGAAATTTTTAAAATATTACATATCTATAACCTGAGGAAAAATTTAAAATAAGGTAAAATCACTGAATAAGCTCTACAACTCATCTCAATTTAAAAAATAAAAGCAAGTTGCATATACATGTTCATTAAAATCAACACTTGAAGGTTGATAAATATAATTGACATGGCAAAATACCAACTTCCCAACTTTTTATAAGGATTTTCCTTCTGTGCATATTTATCACTTGTGTAAAATCAATTAATTTCCTGAATTAGAGGTAGGATGCATTTTTTTTTTAATATATGCCCACGTTGTTGGCAGTTCTGTTTTTTTTTTTTTTTTTTAGCATGTTTCTGTTTTGACTCTTTGGTCTAGAACTTGAGAGCAAGGACCTCATTCCTAAGTGGACAAGGAGGCAGAAAATTTTTTACGAACTAAACATCTGGTTTCTTTAGGAAAAGTAATTATTTCAACAGGTCCCAATTTCTCCAGAATATATACAGTCATAAAAGGTGAAGATACACACAGAAAAAGTAAAGAAAGTAGCATTTAGGGAAGATTACCCTACCTCCCTCATTAATAATCACATTATAAAAACATGACAACCAAATACAATTACAAACTTTTAACTTTTTTAAATAAAGCATGAATATAATACCATCTTGAGCAACTAGAGTGGTCCAATAATTGATATTCTACTTTTACCTCTAGTAAACTGACCAGGAAACCTGGCTAATACGCCAAATAAATTTAATGGAATTGTCTTCAGCTAGTTTCCAGTAGTCTTGTACACACTCACACACATACACATACCCGACATGGTCTACCTGAATGAATTGCTGTTGGCTCTGCTCAGAGTCACAGGACCTAGAGTAAAAATAACTTAAAAGTGCTCAGCTTCAAAACATGAAAAATCCTATAGCTTCTAGCTAAAATATTATGTTATAAACATACACCAAGAAATCAGTAGCTATCTGGAGATGAATGAAAATGAGAATACAACTTATCAGAACTTATAAGATGCAGCAAAGACAGAGCTGAGAAGGAAATTCATTGCCCTAAAACTATACTTAAAAACAAGAAAGACAAAAATCAAGGACTTACCAATAAACATGGAGGAACTTGAGAAGTAACAGCAAACTAACCCCAAAGCAAATAGGAGAAGAGAAATAACAAAGACTAAAGCATAAATAAAAGAATGGGAGAAAAAAAGAACAGAAAGAATCAATAAAACCAAAAGTTGGTTCTTTGAGAAAATCAATAAAATTGATGGGCCACTAGCAAGACTGACAAAGAAAAAGAGAGAGGATGCAAATAAACAAAATCAGAAATAGAAAGGATGTGTTACCACAGACCATGAAGGAATAAAAGAAATCATAAGAGGATATTAAGAGCAACTATATGCCAACAAACTAAACAACTTAGATGAAATGGACAAATTCCTGGAGAAATCATACAACTCAAAGACAAAAGAACAAACAACCCAATTATAAAATGGGCTAAAGATATGAATAGGCATTTTTCCGAAGAGCAAATATAGATGGTTCAAAAGCACATGAAGAGATGCTCATTTTCATTGGCTATAAGGGAAATGAAGATCAAGACTACAATGAGATACCACCTCACACCTATAAGAATGGCTGCTATTAAAACAAACAGGAAACTATAGATGTTGGAGAGGATGTGGAGAAACTGGGACACTTGTGCACTGCTGGTGGGAATGTATAATGGTGCAGCCATTATGGAAGACAGTTTGGCGGTTCCTTCAGAAACTAAATATCTAGTTGCCCTGTGACCCAGCAATAGCACTACTTGGTATATATATATATATATATACACACACACACAGAAGAGCTGAAAGCAAAGACACAAACAGGAATTTGAACACTGATGTTCATAGCAGAATTATTCACAATTGCCAAAAGATGGAAACAAACCAAATGCATCATGGCCTTCTCCATGATGCACGATGAATGCACTTAACTGAAGGATGCACTGTCGGAGAAGTGGATTGGCAAACAATGGTGTATATTTATGAACAAAGGTTGTGCTGCTACAAAAAGGAACAAAGTTGTGAGGCATGCAACTATGTGAATGAACATGCGAGGCATTTGGTGAGACAAAATAAGCCAGAAACAAAAGAACAATTATGGTATGGTAATCTTTAGAACATGCTTACAAGAAAACAGGGGTCTAGATTGTAAGCACATTAAGTGCTTACATTAAGTTCGGAGTGATTAATATTTCTGGATTTTGAGAAGCTGTTTTATATATATAACCTGATATTTAAGAGATACGAATGAAGCCAAACAGGTTAGGGTTAAAGTAACTCAGAACATAAGGGTAAAGAAGACACTGTCTATATTTTAGAACCACACATACTCTTTGAGACCAATGGAAGAAAGGTTTATTTTATCTGGAACTGAAATTCTCCATAGTGCATAATCTAATTCAATCTATCTGTATAGCTCATTTGAAGAAATGAAACACAGGAAGCACAGAGTAAGAAAGAGGTCCTTTAATCTTGTATAGATTATTGTAATGCCTGGAAACATCCTAGAGTATATTAAGCAGATAACTGAAAAGTACTGGCAAAGTCCCCTAAGTGAGGGGAGAAAGAATATGGAACCACTAATCCTTACCATCAGGGAATCCTCTGATACTATGTCAAACTTTAGGGATACCCAAATCAATATGCCACACCCTCAATCATGAGGCTTACTCTTGTGAAGTTTATGTAGGTAGTGGAGAAGCTTAGACTACCTATGAAAATGCCTAAGAGTTACTTCCGTTAACAACAGAGGACCTCTGTGGTTGCTCTGATGTGGCCTCTGTTCTCTCTAAGCCCAAGTTTGCAAGTGAAATCATTGCCCTCCCTCTGTGTGGGACATGACATCTAGGGGTGAAAGTCTCCCTGGCGACGTGGGAGAGGACTCCCAGGGATAAATCCTGACCTGGCACCATGGAATCAACAATTACATCCTAACCAAAAAGGGGAAAAGAAGTGTAATTAATAAAGTATCAGTAGCAGAGAGAGTTCAAATGGAGTCAACAGGCTACTCTGGAGGTTGATCTTATGCAAGCTTCAGTTAGAACTTGCTACCCATCATAACCTGCCAACCCCCAACCAGGTCCATTCCAGCCAATCCTAAAGAACACCTAGGGCAATATATAAGATTCTACAAGGGTTTCAAGCACTACAGTAAGTTTCCAGAAACCTACATCCTACAGATGGGTCCCTGGTCTAGGTAAGTCCTGAAATCTAGCCCAGCCTCTCCAGAACATCAGATGTTCCATCTCCGTACCCTGTATTAGTGACAGACCCTTCCAATAGCAAAAATTTAGAATTGTCATAGCCCAAATTAACCCTAAAGAGAAGTATGGAATAATCAAACGTGATGATGGAGTTATACATAGAAGATAGGATTTAACAAATGAATATGAATGCTGAATCATTAAATGGATATCTCTTTTAGTCTCCTGTATTTTAGAGCAGCCAGAAGTAAATATCTAAAATTGTGAAATTGTAACCCATGTCAAAATCTGAAATATGTTCTACAACTAATTGTGGTGCTGTGCTTTGAAATTCATAGCTTTTTTGTATATGCTATTTTTCACAAAAAAAGTCGATTGTGATGATAAAAAAATATTCAAGCCCTCTAGCCTCCTCTATTCTGGAGTAGCTAGAAGGAAAAATATGAGAGGATTGTATGGTAGCCCATGACAAAATCTGGGATCTATCCTGTAACCCCTGATTGAAGAGTGCTTTGAAAACTATTGCTTTTCTATTTCTTTGCTTTGTATATTTGTTATACCATACAATAAAAAAAGTTTTAAAAAATGCACCAAAATACATATAAATCAACCTGATTTTATACAGGTCTTAGGATGCTACTATGGTTTAATGTTTTATTTCTTTTATTTCAGCTTTCCCTCTTCATTTGCTATTTTTGATGTTCTGTTGGACTAATATGTCATATATTGAATTTATTTTGATTTGTAACAAAAGGCATAGAGGCATAAACTGGATATAATCTTGAGGGTAATAAGGAAAAATAAACTACATCCCAGAGAATAGCCTCAACAAAACCAAGGCATGCCTAATACCCAGAAAAACAAACGATTTTCAGTTATATCCTGCTTGGCATTTGTAATTACACAAAACAATGATTAAATTATGTGTTCAAGGAAACAGGAAGGAGTGGATAAGCAAAATATATGAAAAGCCCATAAAGTTCCTGTTTGTTTAGTGTATTGATCAGCATTCTTCAGCCCCATTTCTTTTATAATAGAATGGAAAATTGACTTTAACATGCTTATGTGATTTTAGGGATAATGTTATAAATAAAAACATTAAATACTACATGCTTCTATAGAATTTTCCTTTAAGAAGCAGCAGCCAGCTTGATATTTTTACAAAGGCAAATTGAGTTATATTATCTTCAGCGAAAAGCCTTCTATTATTTCATTTAAATCTTCGCACAAATATAAGTAAATAATAATAACAACAATAGTAGTTGTAGTAATAATGGTTGCATCTGGGCCTGCTTCCATTTTTATCCTCACCTCCCACCACTCCACCTCCACCCACACACTTCATTCCAATTTGAGAAGACTTACAACTTCTGTACAAAGCTTTTTATGTCTTTCACAAACCATTCTTTCTGGATTTTTCCCTAAATAAATAACTCCTGATTACCCTTTTAGGCTTAACTAAATGTCACATCTGCCAGTAGATTTTTACGCACTACAACTGTCCTCCCCATCTAAATATTTTCCATGGCCTTCTTACATAGATTAATTATCACAATTCATAATCATTCATCTTTTTATATTTGTTTGTATTTACTGTTTTAACTCCAACTGGACATTATGGTGCTTAAGGACAGAGAGCTATACTTCTTTAATTCAATTTCCTATATCCAGTAACTACATCATGATAGGATTTAATAATTATTTGCTAAATAAACTGGTGAATTAAGGAATTAATAAAGACTGAACACATCTCCCCAGTATTTTAAACATTTCTTGAGAGTAGGAAAGAAATTGAGAGTTCTCTTCCATCACTGTCTACCACCCTGATTTATCTCTGTAAATCACTGTATCGGAAGTAGGTGGGTTCTGTGAAGTACTTCAAACTCTTTAATAATTTGACGAGGAAATGTAACAAGTCTGATAATAAAACCTGGTAATTTAAGTTTCAGTGAAATGTGCATGCGTATGGGGATGGCGGTACAGGGAGTTTTACTTTTAGCAACCTCATTCTTGTGTTTTATGCATTGCTTAACATCAGTTTGAGTAATTCAGTTCAGCCCTGAAGTATGTCTTAAAATTCTAGCACACATAATTAAAATAAACTTACCTACACTCTTCCTCTAATTTCAACAGGAAACACTTCAGGTCATAAAACATCTCCCCATGGTATGATGAGCAGCTCTACATCCACAGTGATCTGCCCTACAGGTCCCTGGATTTCAAAAACAGTGACTACATTCTTTTTATATGTTCATTTTAAAGCAAGACAAAAGCTCTAAGCAGTAAAAATGGTAGAACACAAAGCATTTCGTGTTTGTCTGAACTCTAAATCTAAATACAAATTCACAGGAAATACAGGGATAACACGGTAAGTAACACTTTACTGTGGTCAATGCTATAGGACAAATAACCCTGTATCTTTCACAAAAAAAAAAAAAAAAAGGTGAAAAAGCTGTTAACAAAGACTAAAGAAGCATACTAACCAACAGCAATTCATGGACAATGTTGGTATGCTGATTCAAACAAACCTGGGGGAAAAAAACTATAGAAAAATTGCATAAAACTGAATAGTGCTGGACATTTGATTACATGAAGGAATCAGTGTTGATATACTGGGGTTTGATCATGGTATCTTTGGTTATATTTTAAAAGAGGAAACTTTTCTTAGAAATAAATATTAAAATATTTATAGTAAAATGATATGAAAAGGTTGTCTTTAGTACACTCATTTCTTCTAAAATTGTTTGACTATTATTATTGCCATGTTTTTTATTTTTATTAGTAGTATTAGTAACGAGAGATTTTAAAAGACATAGCAAGGAATTTGGATATTAATTTAGGAGCAATTTGGAAGCCAAAGAGCAGGATTGAGTGGGGGAGTAACATGATAAGACATAGAATTTAGGATGATCATTTTAACAGCCACATGAAGAATGGATTTGAAGGTTATGACTGGAGGCTGGAAATCAATTAGTAGACTTTTACAGTAATCTAGACAAGAGGTGGTGGTGCCTAGCATAGTAGTAGTGATGATAAAGAGAAAACATGTTCAAACAATATTTTAGATAGAATTTAAATGTCTGGGAATTTTATTTGTTTGGGGAGAGAGTTGGAGAATAAGTCAGAAAGAGAATGAGTCAAAAATAAGTAGCTTAGAAAACTAGGTAAATGATAAACATTCCAAGATACTGAAAACCTAAGAGATGGAGAAGGGCTCTATGAAATAAGAGTTTATGGGTGTGCTAGTTTGAAGCTATTCTGTACCCCGAGAAAAACCATGTTCTTTTAATCCAGTCTTGTATAGGCTGACCCATTGTTGCGTGGGACCTCTTGATTAGGAAGTTTCCAGAGAGATGTGACCCTACTTATTCAAGGCAGGGCTTAATCCCCTTACTGGAGTCACTTAAGAGGGAGAGATTTTGGAGAAAGCACAGATGCATGGAGACAGAAAAACACCATGAGAGATGCTAAACTAAGAGATAAAGTCCAGTGCTTGCCCCAGAAATGCTAAGACCCAGAACATAGTGAGAAAGCCGCTGGAATCAGAAGCTGAAGGCAACCAACCAGGAGCAAGGACCAGCAGATGCCAATCATGTGCTTTCCCAGTAGACAGAAGTGTCCACCAGCTGCATCAGACTTTCTTCAGAGTTTTAGGTATCATCTTGTTGATGCCTTAATTTGGACATTTCATGGCCTTAGAACAAGAAATTTGTTATCTAGTAAATCCCCTTTGTAAAAGCCAATCCATTTCTGGTATATTGTACTCTGGCAGCTTTAACAAAGCAAAACAGTGGGTGTAACATACTGACAATTAAGTTGAATGCTCTAAAGTGACATCTAGTTGAATATACAAACCTGAAACACAGGAGAGTGATCTGAGCTAGAGAATGATTTTTGTCTATAGCAAACAGATGATACATGAAGCCATGAACAAGGAAAACATCTCCCAGATATTTCAGAGAAATCCATTTACCTATGCACAGAACCTAGAACATATAAATGGAAACCTGCAGAAGAAACTGAGAAGAGGAATCCCAAAAAAGATAGAGCAAAATGTTAATGGAACAAATGCATTTAGATTCTCTCTAGAAGAAAGCATTAGACAAGAGAGTCAAGTTCTGCAATAAATCAAATAAGGTAAGTATTGATAAATATCCTGTGGATTTCTCAAAAGGGAGATCACCAAGGACCTACAGAAAAGTTCTAATGGAAGAGTTGGGTAGAAGTCAGATTGCAATATACTGAGGAGTGTGAAGGTAGGTTATTCTAAAGAAGATCGGCTACAGAGTAAACTTGGATTTAGAGAGGTTTTTGTTTGTTCTGTTTTGTTTTGCTGTTGTTTAAATGAAAGGAACGTGAATATTTTAGAATGCTGAAGGAAGGGAGAAGGAATGGGAAAAGAGGAGGGAAGGGAATTCAAGTTCAGGGAAGGGATGAGTTTTAATAAAAGAATGGCTACAGGTGCAAGATTGTTCAAAGGTTTGGTGTCAGGAAGATAGGGACATTCCCATATGAAGTTTATAATTACTCAGTTAGGTTGGAGATAAGACCATAGCTAAGGTAAAGGGAAAAGTGGTAGGGATAAACCAGTGGTTCTCAACTAGCCAGTGATTTTGCCCCATCCCAGGTGGCATTTAGCAATGTCTGGAGATATTTTTGGTTGCCGCAATTGTCCAAGAATGCAGCTAAACATCCCACAATTTATAGAATACCCTACCATAGCAAAGAATTTTCCAGCCCAAACTGTCAACAGAAACCCTGGGTTACATGTGTTGGCAGGATTTCCCTAGGGAACAAGGGAGAAGAAGGGGCACCATGCAGGATTAAGAAATGACAGACACAAAAAGTTAGTTAAGTGGGGTCAGGGGACTCAAGGTCATCAGGAGCAAGAGTCCCGAATAAACTGACATGCACATATTTATTGTGCTCTTATATGGGAACTGCTTTAGGGAGTGTAACAAAGCAAGATTATTTTAAATATCTGTCATGCCTGCAAAGCTACAAAGTTTGGTCCCAGGAACTGTTTATTACTTATCAGAATGTTTTCTATATAGCTCTCTTTGGGCTCCAGAGTCAGCATCCTTGAGAGCAGAGTGAGCACTAACCTGCCTGAAATGGCAGAGGCAGAACTTTCTCACAGTAAGCCGGATTAGATAAGGTGCATATAGGCTGGACCTCATTTCACAGGAGACCAAGGGGCTGTGCCTCCAAGGTTATTCTGACGTGGCTCTGCCAACAGTCAGAGGCCTGCTTCTGGGCCCCAATATATGTGTGAGGACAGTGAGAAGTTTAAAATATCCACTGAGGAGAATGGGGCACTGGCTATGAAATCATGCTATGGTTGCTTTAAAACATTTAGTGCTCATTAGAGCAAGGGGACCAGCATTTTTTATTGGCAACAATCTGCATTGTTGTATAATTTTCTCCACCAGTTTGAAAATTGAGTATGGGCTCAGTGAAGTGAAAGTTAGACTGATTCATGGATGGAGTTTTACTAAATGGGTGTAGTGGAAGGACAGCGGAGTTGAAGATACTAGTAAAAGAGTGATTAAAGTGATGGATCATGGAGTCTAAGGCAGATATGGAAGGATGTACATAAAAAGAGGCTAAAAAGGAGAGAGAAGATTGAAACATATGTAGTAAATATGTGAATAAAAGATATGAAGTGATAAAAGGATGGCAGCCAGAAGGTGAGAAACAGACTTCATATTTATTTTGCAGCATGGTTAAAATGATGGCAAGATCCAAAGTGGACCCAAAGGTAGGTAGATGAAGCACACTGAAAAATAAAGTTCACAGTAAATGAAAAAGACAAAGAACTAAAGGACCAGGGTGATGAATAAATTACACATGTGAGCAATGTAACCCTGAGGATGAAGGCAGAGTTGGGACAGGAATATACCTTTGAGTGCACCCCTAAATCCTATATCATTCCATTCCTAAAACGATACATGAAAAAAGCAACAATAAGTGAATTAACATAATAATTATAACTAAACAGACTCCTACAGGATCTGTCAAATTATGGGAAGACCAATCAAGGAATTAGCCACACAGAATCCAACAGTTCAGTTCTCAGCAATACACAGAAACCAGCTTTCCAAAACTAGAGTTGGTTGAGGGACAAAGTCCCAGAAACACTGCTTCAGTGTCCTCTCTTACTGGCATCTGCATGATTAAATAAGGCATGAATGAGCTTAATCAAGGTTAGAACACTGTTTCTAAGGTAGAGGGGTACATCGGTGGGTCACACAGGAGAGGCTGCCTCCACATAAATATTCTGCCAGATACAGGAGTGAAATTGGAACTCATGGGGAGATTCTTAAATAGACGAGACAAAAAGCAGACAAAGTACTAAAATTTGCAGTAATGGAGGGAAATGCCTAGAAAGTTGGTGGATAAAAGAAATACAGAAAATAATACTATAATTTTCTGCCTAGGAGACAGCTGAGATGGCTGTGATCTTTCCAGCTTTGAACTGTTGCTCCATATGCTACTGGTAGAATTTGGTACAAACTGCCATCAAAACCACCTGATGGAGCTTGTTTAAAATCTTAGACTCTAGGACCTTATCCCAGAGACTATGGTTCATACCATTGTACATATTTCAGGAAACAGTGCATGTATTTAATACAGTATTGATTTTTAGGCACTTTAAATGTATTATTTTATTCAACCCTCCCAACAACTCTACAATGTAGACATTATTATTTTCAATTCACAGAGGAGGAAATCAGGCAGTAAAGCCAACAACCAAGCCCAGACAGCGTGATGTCAGAGCCTATTCTCCTCCTACTGTGCTATCATGTTAAAATTAAAGTTAACTAAAATGAACATTTTCTTTCTGCTTTTGACTAGAATTATATCAAGTATGTTGCTGACAAGTCATCAAATATTGATCATAAGCTATGATTGGCAGTTACATGTTTTTATATAAACAAGAAAAGTAATTATAATGTAATAAAATCAGATGGGAAAACAAAATATTTCCAAACATGGTCATATAAAAATAAAATAATAAAGGGCCTTGGTGGTAAAAGAGTTGTAAATAATGCCTACAGAATCTCTCACACTTATTACTGCTTCTTCTATCTCCTTGGCCCTATATTAAATACAAATTTAGCTGTAAAGTTGCTCAATTCAGAAAAGGGGAAAAATAAAGGCGCATATATTCACCTCTTTAATATCATGATTGTCCTATCTCTTACCACCATATGTATCCCTCCATCCCTCCCACCCTCCCTCCTCAATCTCTCTTTTATTCATCTATTCAACAAATTTTGCTAAGCATCTAGCATGTGCTGGGCACTACAGCCCTAAAGATAATGCCAGTCTTAGTCTAGAAAGCCCATGTATCAGGGGCAGTAGCTCCAATGTCTGCATCTTAGGCCAATTTCCATGAGTCTAGAAATGGCCTTTTTGGTTAGATAGAGCCCACAGTGATCTCAGCAGCTTCTGAGGGCCTGCAGTCCACAAACGTGGCTAAAATGCTATGGGGACTACTCATTTTGGGTTGAGCTGGGCCACTAACAAGGCCCAATCTGGCTAATCACTTGGGGAAAAAGAAACAAGGCATGAGGAGAGTTAGGTAGCTCAGAACCCTAGTACCACTACTCCAAGCTATCAAGTCTTCCTCTTGAAGGATCTAAGTGAACAACTGACAGGACCCAAGCAGCCAGGGGGAAAGGCACAGCTCATTCTCCTTCCAGTGTGCTGTTCCCTTTTGCCCTGTACAGTGAGGTGCCTTCCAGCCCAGAAGGTGTTTTTCAGAGCATATGGGGCCCAGAGGCTCAACAGTCCAGTTGAGAGCTCCCTCCCCAGGGACCAGTAACAGGGCCCTCCCTTAGAGAAGAGCCATTCCCAGATCCTTTTCTAACCCTCTTTCACCATCTGCCAATAAAACTTGTCCATGCTGGGGAAAAAAAAAGAAAGTCAGGCTGACTCTAAATCTTAAAGGAACTATAGAAGTTGGCCTGGAGATGGGAAGAAAAACAAGAAGAGAAATAGAGAAGGGGGTGAAGTATATTTTTTCATAGGTATTTGCAAACCAAAGGATTTCAAGTCAAAATCATTTTTTAAAAAATAGGTTTAAATAATTGTTTATGCCTTTCTCAAGGAAGATATCTTTATACTATAAAGATAATAATATTTATAAAATTCAGTCTTTGAATACTTACATCTATTTCATTTGTTAGCATTTCTTCAAGAAGACCTGTAAGTTCTTCATCTTTTTTTGTGACTGTAACTACACAAATCTGTTGTGAAATCCTTTCTGAGATAAAAAGAAAAAAATAAGAATTTTAAGTTTCAAACAGAACACAGAACAAAGTTCTAGTATGCTAAACCTACATTCACAGGTTGTTCAAAACGACTGAACAAAGACAGTGAGCTCTTGACTTCAGGCCAAGAGGACCAGCCTGGCCTGCTCACGGTGATGCCCTTGCCTCTTTTCACCACCCAAATCATAATCAGGTATTAAACATCTTGTGAGTTGGTAACCTGGCCATTGAGCAAACTACAGAATAAGCAATAACAGGACATATTGGGAAGGAAGTAATTAAGTGAGGTGACAACTATTTGGCTCACCAATTCAACCCTTCCGCATTTACTAAAAGCCTCCTAGAATCCCACCTCCAGGCAAATTCTTCTTATAGACAACTGGATGTCTCCTATGGGCACACTGACTGTGCTACCTTATGCTCTAGCTAACTGTGGTATTTTCCTTGGCATTTCTTTAAATTTAATCACTTCAATACAATTAAATTTCTGCTTGATGGACTATTACCACAATGAAAATAATTAAATGGGTTCTCTTCAAATACAAAATGCTCATTTGAGATTGTTTGATTTTTAGAAGACATTAAGACAGATAAGACAAAGAAACAAAATTTTAAAATGTATTGAGGTCAGAAAAGTATGGACATGAAAACATTATCACCAAGAGACAAGAGAATTACTTGAAAACGATGAAATGATGTAGTAGTGAACAATAAGGTGTTACTCGCAGTGGGTGAGACCAGGGGATCCCTTGCTGTCTTGCATACAAGATACGCAAGTCTTAATCAGAGGATAATATCACACAAGCATGGATTTTGAGAATAAAGCTAATTCAAATATTTGCAGAGTGGAATTAAATATGTAGAGAAATCTGGGCTTGCAATATCCCGGCAAAACACCAGTTGGTTTTCCAAATGTTTCATGCAAAATAATAAATTATAATGATCAAAAATTTTAATGTGTAAATACAATATAATTTACTAAATACAACAATTAATGTGATGATACCACAATCATTTTGGCATATTTGTAAAATAATACATAAAATTAAGAACAATTTTTAAAAATAAAACATGATATATGCTGTGGATTTCTCCTTTATTGTTTCATCATAAATCCTTCTTTATATAATTCCAGACTCAACATAACATAAATCAATAGTAATAAGATAATTTATAATGGGCCCATTACTACCATCCTCCAAAACTGAAAAACAAATAAAATGAAGCAATTAAAAATCTGACAGGCATTTTTCTTATGCCATGTTTCAGATATTTTAAATATAAAATTATTTCATTTAGGAATCTTTGCATTGCCATACAAATTTAACAATCAATTTCCACACACACTCACAAAAATCTGATGGGATTTGGGAGAAAATATCAAGCCCCATTTATTATACTCCATTTGAGGTCTTTCTTAGTTTCAATAACACTCTGTAGTCTTCAGTATAGAGTCCTTCTACAGTTTTCTTTAGATTTATACCTATATATGTGGTTTTTCATGCTACCATAAATTGATATATTTAATTTCATTTACTTGTTAATATATAAAAAATATAATTATGTATGCTAACCTTATATTTCCTGTCCTGACATAATGAATTTGGAAGTGCTCTCTCTTTTCTTATTCTCTGAAAAAGTGGGTAAGATTGATGTTATTTCTTCTGTTAGGTAAAATAAAATGCCCGCCTTCATTGGGCATTGCCAGCAGAAAGCACCTTTCTGGGAAGAGCTTTTCCAGAAGACAAAATCAACTGACCTGCAGGGGCTTTCTGAACAAATGAAATACACCCTTTAGGGTTACTTATAAACACCACCTGATGATAAAAGCAGTTTTGGTCCAGTAGAAACAGCTTATCAGTATGGACAAGCACACTATAGTGATCAATATTTATCTGCTCCTCACTGTAAAAGACCCAGAAACATACTGTCAGCCAATCAGAACGCTTCCTCACCTGCTTCCCCATTTGCCCTATATAAGCTCCTCCTTTACACTCCCTCAGTGGAATTCTCTTCTCCTTTCTGAATGGGTTGCTGTCTGATTCATGAATCGCACAATAAAGTTGTGAGATCCTAAACTGCATTATTTTAACAGCTTTCATATGTTCAAATACATATGCCTAAAACCCACCCAACAAAATTCTAGTCTGTTGTTTCCATGAAGCTTCAGAAGTAGTTATTGTGGAAGCAGTTCGAAAACCTCCGTTTAGTAAATGGACTGACTTTCCATAACGTGGACATTATAAAAGGTTTCCGCTCTAAAACAAAAATTGCCTACCATAGCTAATTAATCCCACCCACCCAATTTAAAAACTCTTTTGGGATAATTTTGCTGTTTTCACACTCTCTTCCTCAACTGTGGTAGTTGAAAGATTGTGAGCTTAGTGAGAAAGATGTATTGAGTCACCCATTACACAGTCAGGAAATTCAATATTTCTGATATAAAACTATTAAAGAAACTGAAATCCACCCAACTGCTACTCCCATCTGTCTGGCTTATAAGGGTTTTACAGTTTATCCATGCCTTCCCTAACATTGTAAAACACTTATCAGAAAAGGAAATGCAATCTATATTTATCAATAACAGATAAGGAACTTCATAGGCATTCAATAATACTTGTGAAATAATTGAGGCAAATATAACTTTTAAATTTTATACAAATTCAATTCATATTCTGAACAAATGCTAAAAGTAGTATATTCAAGACCCGTGTGTAAAATAAGAAGAGAGACAGACCAAAGATCAATTTCTATGCAAAGTCAAATTTTCTGTAAGAAGTTTATAAATATATCTAAAAGAAAGGCAGGAGATATAGAAACAATAAAAGACCTGACATTATGGGATTTTAATGAGTATTAAATATGTTAATAGGTATAAAGTTGCGTATGGTGCCAGGCACAAGTAAATAATAAATATTGACAGAATTATTGTGGTAGTAGTAGTCACTAGACAAGAATAGAAATTAAGATTCTTAATACACATCTGTCATGGGTAAGTTCATATGTCATCTTGGTTAGGTTATGGTATCCAGGTTTTGGTCAATGAAATACTGTTCTGATCATTACTGTGAGGGCATTTCATGGACTTAGTCAGGTAACTGCAGCTGTGGCTGATGACATCTAAAACCAGCAAAGGAGATCACCTTCAGCAATGAGAGAAGTCTCCTCCAATCAGTTAAAGGCTATCAAGGGAGAACTGAGAATTTCAGCAGTCAAAAAGGAGAATTTCCATCTCTATTTCAGCCAGCCAGTTTCTCCAGGGGAATTAATCAAACCCTTCATTCACAACAGCTCCCAATTTGTGGTGTGCCTTACGTAATTCAGACAAGCCGATCCCTTGGCCAAATGGCCCATTCCTATAATAAATCTCATAATATTTAAATATATATGTAATTATTAAATTTTATACAATTTTTATAATCTGTATATATCCATCCTGTTCATTGTGTTTCCCTGGAGAATCCTGACTAATATAACATCTCCAACTTCAAATGTCCCTCATGGTCTTAATAGTTCAGGATTTGGTAAACAATCCATATCAACTTAATCCACTAACCTTTTTTGCAAATTTCAAAGCTTCACCAAAATATGCAGTTATCATGTATAAAATGGATTACACATCTTGAGTAACAGTCCTATGTTTTTACCCTTGAATTCCTCTAAAACTAAAATGAATATTCTCTGGTTCTTTCATTGCTTATATCTTAGTCTGTCCCCTGGGTCAATGCTGAAGTTGACTGCTATTAATAATTCCACAACCAAGCACTGATAATCTACTGATCTCTCTACTCCTAAAGTGAAATGGAATGTTAATTTACATTAATGTTAAGATCTTCATCAAAAGAGACAGTAGCAATGAGTATACTTGTTCTATGCACTGATATCTAGAGGTCCAGAATAGGACAGAATGACACTATAGGAATAGGGTTCAAATAAACTGAACATCCTCAAAACCACAGTTACACTAACAACCCTGTGATGGACAATTTCATGTGTTAACTTAGCTAGGTTGTGCTGCTCAGTTGTTTGATTAGGCACAGGCCTAACTGCTACTGCAAAGGTATTTTGCAGATGGAGTTGCATTAATAATCAGTAGATTGCATCCACTGCTGCTTGCCATCAATAATCAAAAGAGGAGACTGCCCTCAGCAATGTGGGGAATCTCCTCATCCAAACAGTTGGAGGCCTTAAAAGCCAAAACTGAGGCTTTTAGAAGCCAGAAAAGGTCATTTCTTTTCCTCTATTCCAGACAGCACATTTCCCCTGGAGAATTCAGAGTTTACAGCAGCTTGCAGCCTTTTGTCAGAGTTTATACAACAGCTTGCAGCCTTTCCTATGGAATTCAGACTTGCCAGCCACGATGGTAGCATTAGATATTTTCCTATAATAAATCTCATATATCCTTTCTGTTCTGTTTCTCTGGAGAACACTGACTAACATATCTTTCAATCTATCCTGGGGAGGGAGGGAGATACACAACATATTTAAAATTATTTTTTTCCTGAAGAACAAAACTCTTTTCAAACATAATATGATTAATCATGTTCATTTTTTTTTCAAAGTAAACAAAGCATTTAATAATTTCCTTGGAGATAATGATGAAATCAAAACAAAAATGAAATACTAGGATTTTTAATCTGCCATTCTAACTATTAATAAAGCACTTCTTAGAAATTTTGAGGTTAAAATAAAAGCAAAAACAACACTAGGCAGACCATAAAATCATTTTACTTCCCAGAATACTAAAAACTCTAACACAGAATCTAGTCATTTTTCTCTCCCAAAATAGACCTAAGGAAAAATTAAAAAAACATTGAAACCAATTTTAAATAATATCTAATCTGTCAATGTCATATTAATATAATAGCCTCTGAATTTTAGTTTTAAACATTACCCAATTTTTAAGATTTTATTTTTAAAAGATTCCTATATAAATACCTCATAGCACATAATGAAATATTGTGAAATAAAATGTCAGCAGGGTAGCCCCCCATAAAAGCATTTTAATTTATCTTTTCTGATTTACACTGAATAACATTTCACTCATCTAAAGAATCTAAATGACACACAGCTCAACATGGCTTGATGGAGAGAAAATTCAAACAGGAACATGACTTGAAGTCTACAAGTTTCATTAAAAAAAAAAACTGTAATCATTAAGTCCAATATTATCAGTTAATACCTTATCCCCATGTCTGAGAACTTCTAAGCAGTCAAGTTTTGTGCACAATTGTAAGTAATTAATAAATAGGCCAATAATAAATAATGTGCAACTTGATTTTACTTTACTGAACTAATATTCATAAATTCTTCACAGGATTCCCAACTTCTTTATGCCATATGAGGCAATACATGATTACCGACAATCCCGGGCCTCACACCTCACTCTTCAGCTGGACCACACAACCTGCAGCTCCCTGAATACACGATCTTTGGACTAATGTACATGCTTTCCCTGCCTGCGGTGCCATTTTACTTCCTTGTCTAATTCTTCAATAAGGACATCCATAAGTATCATCTACTTTAATGAACATAGACCAGTGTTTTGATGTATTTTGATGGGTGTGGGGGAAAACATCAGGGAGGTAAGATTTTTTAAACTACAATACACCCCACATCTGCAAACCTTTAATTCTGATACATGAAGAGTTTTCTCATGCATGCATATGCACATACCCAGTGTTCTCCTTATATCCGGACACAATCACTACACTACTGAGTGTGAAAGATCCTGGGGAAAGGCCCTACAGCGTAGGGTTTCAGAAAAGGAAACAAATCTACATGTACTGAAACCCTAAAGAGGTCAATCATGGGGCTGATGTTCAGGGAGTTAGTTAGTACCAATAAAGCCAGGCCAGTTCCTTAGAGGCCGCAATCATTCTGATATCAGTGAATATGTTCTGATTATTTAGCACTCAATCCACACTGGTAAGGTCTAATACCATCTTTGTTGTTTACTGGAATAGACACTTACATACATTATTTTACTTAAAAATCACACACACACACAAACAAGGAATAAGGGTAATTCTCGCCATTTTATAGATGAGCAGAGTCTCACAGAGGTTATATAAATTGCCCAAAGTCACATAATCATGATTTGTTAACCTGAGCTGTCTAAACTATACCTGCGTGAAGTAAGCACCCTAACCCATATTTTCACTCAAACAGTATTCAGCATATTGAATTAATTTTTATCATAGTTTTTACATTGTATTATATTATTAATTTGCCTTTCTCTCCCACAAGGTCCCAAATTTCTACACTTCTCAAATTATAATTTCACACCACCGCTCATAAGCTTTGGCGCAGGGCACCAATAAAGTCTCTATGCTACAGTCATGAATAAGACACATTCCTGCACTTCATCTTGTAGAATAAATATTAATATCATTAAATTAAAAAGATTGTCTAATTCTCTAAAACAGAATGCAGAATAGTATTTTTTTTAAACCTGAATATAAGGAAGAAACTAAATATCTAGGAAGAGAGACCTAGAAATTATACCAGAAAAGTCAATTTCAGAGAAAGGAATAAAATTATGTGGCCACTTTCTTTCAAACTAAATAACTTTAAATATAAAAACATAAGTATAACTATCAAAAAACCTATCTAAAATATTTCTCTTAAATCTACATTCTCTAAAGGAAAAAAAAATAAAGAATAAGATCTGCCTTAAAACTATCACTTCCAAGTTTACTAAGCTTTAGCAAAATTTCAGAATCATATTTTTCTGAACCTTAATGCAACACACACACACACACACATTTTCTCCTTAATTCCATTTGATAATATATAGCTATACATAAATATACAGTTACTTGCTCCCATATGGAAGTAAGAACATAAATTCTGCATATAAAGATGACATGATTAACAGAAAGTTTTAAATAGAAAACTTCAATTAATTTGCACACTATTCAATATAAATGCTTAGAAAACAATTTCATTAAAAATAGAAGAAAAAGGAATTCTAGAAAGGTGGCCACCGCAGTACAGGCACAGCTTTTAATCTACAAGAATTCCCACATAAAAATAGAACAACTAGAAAGAAAATTCAAACAGACATGAACAGCATTTCCAACAAACAGCTTACAAGTATCTTCATAACACCCAAAATACAGCCAAATTAAGACAAAGAACCAAAAAAAGATGCAAGACCTGATATAACAATATCGGAGCAGGAAGAAATAGAAGAAAAGTAAAGTAATGGGGTGTCTGACCAACCTGGTATTAGCAGGATCCCAAATTAGCCAAGATACATATTCACCAAAAATCAGAGTAGGGCAACTTGAAAACAGCAGATGTAACTGGAAAGGTTTTACTCACTCAAATAGCCTTGTGTGGGGTCACTGAAGAGAGCATTTGGTTAAATGTGATGGAACTAAGGAACTGAGTATTCTCAAAATTGGCATGTCAGGGTCCTCTTCTAGCACAGAGTTCAACCAGAGGAGAAACTGAAATTTAATCAAAATTAAACAGGACAGAGATAATTAAGTCAAAAGAAAGAGGAGGCCCACATTGAAGTGGGAGAAGGGAACAGGACCAGGAAATCTCAGTACTAAGCTGCCATTTTTATAGACACTATAAGAAAACAATAGAAGAGGGCTATCCTGAAACTGTTTCCTTCTGAAGAGTCAAGAAAATCAATTTAGCACAAAAAATGAGCAATGGAAAAAGCATCAGTGTGAAATTCCATAAATAGTTATTAGAAGATGAAAAAAAGAATAAGAAGCAGAATAACACCTCTACGAACAATGAAAGGATGTCAGAAAGATATGTCTATCCAAGTGGTCAGAACTGTAACTTAGTATTCCAAACTCGGCTACAAGACATTAAGGTAATGATACAAGACATGAAAAAACAATATAGTTTAGCTGTGTAAATTATAATTCTGGTATCAGAAATTAGGTACCAGAACTCAAGAAAGAATTATTAACTAAAAGGAAAAAAATTATTTCAGAAATGCAGACTAAGTTAGAAGTGAGACAAATTTAAACATAACACATAATACTTTAAGAGTAAAAAATGAACTTAAATAATAATTGCACTGAATAAAAAATCTATCAAATTATTTAATTTATAATAAATCATAATAATCTGTGCTTTTAGAAGATAAGCTATCAGTTCATTAAGTTGAAAACTGACAAAAATAATGAAAAATTATTTCTTTCCTATATGAACTATACCATTGGGCAACAAAATAGTAGATTAAGGAAAGTGTTTTGTGTGAAAGTATCTCATCCAATATATAAAAACCAATTGATACAATTAGGATATCATGATTTTGCAATCCCAGTGAATTAAAATATCTGTACATGATAAAATAAAAGATAACTAGACATTAGGAATCTCCTGATGAAAAAACCTGCCACATTTAGTCTTGCCTTAAAGACGAAACTAAGACTAATCAAGCTCTGGATCCACCTCTCAATTTGTAGAGGACGGAAAAACATACATAAACATACAAAACACTATGCACTCATAAAATCCAAATTAGGAGACAATCTACAGACCAAATTGGCTGGGTTCTATAAAAGATAAATTGTAAGAAAAATAATATGATAGTGAACATATAAATTAAATGACATTTAAACTGTCATTTAAAAAATGATCATGAGTAAACTACAGTGTTGAAGGATACACATCTGAACAATAAGGTTCTAAAGAAATTTGAGGATGATTGCTATAAAATTAGAATGTCTATTACTTTTGAGAAGGAAGAGGTCATAATTGAGAAAAGGTACAGGAAAGGGTTTCTGGGTGGGTGGCAAAGTTGTACATCTTGATCTGAGTTATATTACCAGATATGCATATCATTTTTTAAGCTATGATTTGGTTTGGCTTGGTTTTCTCCATCTGTGGCTTATTTTACAATAAATGATTTTAAAATATTTAAGGAAAAAACAAAAGAAAATATATCTGGAAGTATACAGTTCATCTCATCTGTATTTCTTCTATTCATTCTGAAATTATCAAAGGACAAAATAAGATTTCAAATACATCACAGAGAGATATAAAATATCATTAAAACAATAGAGGGAATTTTTAAAATTAACTTGCAACAAGAGAAAAAATACTAAAAACATGAAATAGCAACAATAAAAGCAAAATGCTTTTATTTAAAAGGCTATAAACTTTAAAAACTTACTTTATAGAGGACTTTAAATTCTAATTAATCAATGCAATGTTATTAATAGGTAGTTAGTAAATATTATTAACCTTCTTTAAGTAAAAAAGAATTGAGGTATACAGCAACTTAACCAAATTATTGGATTACTTGTTACTGGATAACTAACAAGTAATATTATTCTTCATTATAGTAAATATATATTAACTCATTAAATCCTAACCAAAATCTTCTGAAGCAAGCACAATTATTAGGTTCTCTTTACAGAAGAGGATTTCAACAATTCCCTTAGAATCACACAGCTAGTAAGCTGAGGAGCCAGGATTCAAACATAGGAGCCTATTCTAGAGTCTACATATTGCCAGGATCTAAAAACAATATAGTCAATTTCCCAACTCAGCATCCAATTTACAAGTTTTTCTACCTATTTCATTGAAGTGAAATTATATTCTCACACACTTATGGAGTAACCAGGATTCTATGCAGTTTCCAGTACACACTTTTGCCTTCCAAATGTGAAGCATGTAAGAATATAAGAAAAAAATGACATTACTGGGGGACAGGGAGAATAAATGCTCTTTCGCCGTTTCAAAGTAATAATTGGCAAATGTCAGTATTTAATCACATATTTCATTGATTAAAACACCCACGTTTCCTCTGTAAGAGATCTCTGAAACAAGGGTGGCATCTTGCCATACTTCCTGACAGGTGGCCAATAAGCCCTTCTTTCCCTCTCTCTCTCTATTCTTTGTGTGTGTGTGTGTGTGTGTGTGTGATTGATTCCAAGAACTTTAATACATAAAACAGATTTGTGTAACCACCACAACAATATACAAAATGTCAATTGAATGGAATCAAAATATAATCTTTTGAGACCAGCTTCTACTACTCAGTGTAATTTCTTTGGAATTCGCCTAACTTATTTGTGTGTTCATTAATTTGTTAAGTCTGAATAGCATTCCATTGTATGGATGTACCACATTTTGTTTACCAATTCACCTATTGAAGGATATTTGGATTGTTTACAGTTTTCAATAATTATGACAAGAGCTGCTATAAACAACTGCATACAGTTTGCTATATGAACATATATATTAATTTCTCTAGGGTAAATGCCCAGGAATGAGCTCATTGGATCATATGGTAAGCATCTGTTCAATTTTATAAGAAACTGTAAAACTATGTTCGAGTGCAGCTGTACCATTTTACATTCTCACCATTAATACATGGCAGTTCTATTTGCTCTACATATTCAACAGCACTTGATACTGTCAGTATTTTTTATTTTAACCATTCTGATAGGTGTGTGGTGGTATTTCAACCAGTTTTAATTTGATTTGCCAATATTATTTTCATTAGTAATATTTCTTGTAAGATCTTTGTTCAATTTGTGTGTTAAAGGTAATAGTGGCCTCAGGAAACTGGTAGAAAAAGTATCCTCTTCTTACTTCTGGAAGTTATGTAAATGAGTGTTATTTCATCTTTAAACATCTAGTAATATTCAGGAGTGAAACTATTTGGACATGAAAATGTCTTCTTCTGGAGGTTTTTTAAACATGAATTCAATTTCTTTAATAATTAAAACTACTAAGGTTATCTGATTCACATTACGTAAAATTTGATAATTTGTACTTTGTAGTTCCACAGGATTGATCCATTTCATGAAAATTGTCAGTTTAAGTGTGTAGAGTTGTCATATTCTCTTATCATAATGTTAAGGCTTAAAGGATCTGTAATGACACCACCTCTTTCATTACTAATATTAAGAACCTTTTCTCTTTTTTCATCAGTCTTACTATAGTTTATCAATTGTGTCAATATTTTAAAAGAGCCAGCTTTAGTTTTATTTTTACTAATATTTTTGGTTATAATTTCCTTGATTTTCGCTCTTAACTTTTCTTTCTGGTTATCTTTCCTTCTTTGGGTTTATTTTGTTCCTCTTTTTCTAGTTTTTTTCAAGGTGGAAACTTACATCATTGATTTGAAAATTTTCTTTTTTTTTTTAACATGGGCAGGCACTGGGAATTTAACCCAGGTCTCCGGCATGGCAGGTAAGAACTCTGCCACTGAGTCACTACGGTACTACCCCTTTCTTCATTTTAATACAAGTAATTAATGCCATAAATTTCCCTCTACTGTTTTAGCAGCATTCTACAAATTTTGATATATTGTATTTTATTTTATTTCAGTAAAAAATATTTTCTAATTTCCCTCAAGACTTCTTCAATGACCCATAGGTTATTGAAAGGTATGTTGTTTAATTTTCAAATGTTTGAAGATTTGTTATCATCCTTTTATTGATTTCTTAGCTTAATTCATTATGGTCAGAGAACACACTTTGCATAATTTCAATTCTTTTGAAATTTTTAATGTTTACTTTATTATGCAGGATATAATTTGTCTTAGAGAAAGTTCCGGGTGCACTTGAATGGAGTGCTATATAAATGTCAGTTAGATCAAGTTGATTGATGGTACTGTTCAATTTATATCCTTGCTGACCTTTTATTGAATACTAAGAGAGAAGTGTTTAAGTCTCTACCTATGATTTCGGATTCTCTATTTCTCTTTTTGTTTCCTTCAGTTTTTACTAAGTGTATTTTGATGAACTGGTTAGATGCATACATATTTGGGACTGTTATGCCTTTTTGGTGAATTGACCCTTTTATTATTAAGTAATATCTCTATCTTAGATAATTTTTGATGTTCTGAAGTCTCCTATGTCTGATATTAAAATAACCACTCTAGCTTTATTTTGATTAATAAGTGCATAGTATATATGATTTTACCCATCTGTTGTGTTTTTTTCATTTTATAATTCATTTATTCCACGCCAATGCCCTTACATGAAAATACCGATGTTCACTCACATAAATTTAGAAAATTTACTTTAAAATGAAGTAATAACTGAATTAGTTTTCACCCTGCACTGAAGTTTCTCATTCTTCAGCAAATCCTGTTTCCTTTCCAAATGGCCTGTCTCAGCCAGCTAGATTTCCACACCACGAAAATCATAGATCTTCAGATCCATGGAGCCCGTAGCCCATAGAGTAATGACTATTGCTCCACACCATTATTAGTGACATCTTCATCTGCTTAAAAATTGTTCTTTATTATCACCCCCAAGTTTTTGCAGCAGGAAGTGACACCCTGCTGACCAGGAATTCCCTTACATTTGATAGTTCTAATTCTGAAGAATAGACCCTGACTCTTTCTTCATAAGAGCTTAAATCAGGTTCAAAGGTTGTCCACAAAATAGACTTCACAATTCCATTTTGTTGCATATGACTAAAGAAGTATCTTTAAAACTGCACAGAAAGTAGAATATCGTGAATCTTATGAAATGAAGAATGGTCTTCCATCATGGAAACTGATCCAATTCTCTGAGCTTGTTGCTTTGAAACTAAAGACCTGTGATAAGGTCACTGCCTCAGTTGACTTCAAATCCTCAGGTCAAAAGTCACAAATAACTTTTGCTCTTTGGCTTTCAAAATGGAACCATTTATCATTAAATGATCCCATATATACAAAATGTGCTACAGACAAACACATTTTTCAAACCCTCTGTTGCTGCTTCTTTGGTAGTTATCACCCTTCACTTTTCAGATTTGAAACAATCTTAGACTTTTTCTTCAGAATGTGTATTCTGATATCAAATAAGGGATGAGCTCTGATTATATGCCTTTCTGCATTTACTACATTCATAGGGTTTCTCTGAAGAATGACTTCTCTGATGTCGAATAAGGTCTGAGCCACTGCCTAATGCCTCCCCATATTCATTACATTCATAGGGCTTCTCTCCAGGATGACTTCTTTCATGCAGAATAAGGGATGTGGACTGACTAAAGGATTCCCACATGTTTTGCATATATATGGTTTTTCTCCAGTGTGAATTCTTTCATGTTGGGCAAGATATGCACTCTGGCTGAAAGCCTTCCCACACTGGTCACTTTCATAAGGTCTAGCTTCGGTATGAATTCTCCAACGTTGAGTAAGGGATAGTCAGTGACCAAAGGCCTTCCCACATTTCTCACACTGATAGGGTTTTCCTCCAGTATGAATTTTCCGATGTTCAATAAGAGATGATTGGCAGCCAAAAATTTTATTACATTTATTGCATTTGAAAGGTTCCTCCCCAAAATGAACGTTCTGATGTATTTTACAGTTTGCAACTCCAGAAGACATCTTCCCCCCATTCCTTACATCCAAAGAGTTTCCTTTTCTTTGTATGAATTTTCTGATGTTGAATAAGGAACAAATGCCAATTACAGACCTTCACACATTTATTACATTTGTATTGTTTCTTTTTTTTTTTTTTTTTTTTTTTTTTTTTTACATGGGTAGGCTCCAGGAATCAAACCCGGGTCCTCTGGCATGGCAGGCGAGCATTCTTGCCTGCTGAGCCACCATGGCCTGCCCACATTTGTATTGTTTCTTATCATTATGAATTCTTAGATGTAGAAAAACGGTTGAAAGCAGTCTGAAGACCTCCTTACATTTATCACATTTATAGAGTTTCTCTAAAGTGTGGCCTCTCTGATAAAGCATAAGGGATGAAATTCTACCAAAGGATTTTCTACATTTGTAAGGACTCTAACATGTGACTTCTCTGCTGTTGAGTCTTACTTAAGACTTTCTCAATATCCTGAGTTTTCTTTCCTCTATGAATTCTTTTATATATAACAAGGACTGATTTCTCATTGAAGCCTCTCCCACATTTATTGCATTAATGGATTTTCTTTCCATTATGAATTATCTTATGAAGCAAAAAGGATGACATTAGATTGAAGGCTTTCCCACATTTTCTATACTGGTGGACCTTCTCAACAATGGGAATTTTGTGGTGTGTACTAAGAAATGGGCCCTGACTCATTGGCATCTCACAGTCAAAGGTTTATTTTCATCATGAATTTTCTCATGTAGAATAAGTGTTGTTCTTTGATTGAAGCTTTCCACATTTATCACATTCATGGCTCTTCTTTGCTGAATGAATTATTTGATGAAGAACAAGGGATAAGTTTCATATGAAGGCTTTTCCACAATAACTGCACTCATGAGACTTCTCTTCAGTATGAAAGTTCTGATGAAGTTTTAGAGATAAGTTTCCACCAAAGATTTTCCCACAATCATTACATTTTAAACATTTCTTCTATGAATGCCCTTTCTTCAATTTTATTAAGACTGAACTTCTTTTGCAGGCCCTTTTTCCTGTGGGAAATTGTTGTGCAGAAATTGGTTTCTGCTGAATACTTTACCCAGATTTGTTGAATTGATTTGGAGGTAATTTCTTATTCTCAAACTTAGACCATGAGTCTGAAAGACATCAACAAATTAAATGTTTCTGTTTTTCTGTGCTAGAAAAATGAAGCCAGGGCCTCAGTGCCTTCTCACTGGCCCCACCATTCAGGTAGCCTTCTCTTTCTCCAATACAGTGATCACATTTGGCCTCCGAAGAGAAAATCCAAGTGAGACCAAGTTCCGGTAGTTCTCCAACATGACATCTTCATAGAAGTCCTTATGAATGGGGCTCAGCCACTCCCACTCCTCCTGGGAGAAGTAGATGGCCACATCTCCAAATGTCTCTGGTGCCTTAGACTTGGGTTCCTCCCATGCAGCAGGCTTTCTCTCCTCCCCCTTGAAGCTCCTCCATATTTGGAACAAGGCAGAGTACAGATAGGTGAAGGGGCATGGCTTTTTTCTTCCTATTCCTCAAGTAAAACTGATTGCTCCAGGAAGCTGAATTATGTTCATCCTCTAGTTTGTCATGCTGATGGCATCTAGCCACACATGCCAAATTTGCGAAGCACGATTCTTGTCCACAAAATAATTTCCTCCAAGGAATTCAGCACTCTGGCCTCCAGGACCTGACCCCACAATGCCCACAATTGCAGCTGCACAGTTACCCATTTGTTTTTAATCTACTTATATCATTATATTGGAAATCTATCTCTTATAGATAGCATATAGTTGGGACATATTTTATTATCCATTCTGAAAGTCCTCATCTTTAATTTGATGTACTGGAAACCATTCACAATTAATATAATTACTGAAGTGATAGGTTTAGGTCAACTAATATTTGTTTTGTGTTTTCTCCTATTTTCTGTTCCTGTTTCACCTTTCTTACCTTCTTTTGGTTTATTTAAACCTTTTTAAAATTTTATTTCTTACATTTTTAATATATATCTTCATATAATTCTCAGTGATTTTTCTAGGCGCTACATTATACATATCTAATCTGTTACACTCTACATACAATCAATATTTCACCACTGTAAGTGAAAAACATAAATTGTGTCACCACGTAACTTCCTCACCCACTTACATTGTTTTCTACGTTATCTCAATACAAAGAAAATATCAACAGATAATGTTATCATTTTTGCTTTGAACTGTCAATTATAGTTTTAAAAAGCCAAGATTATAGGTCTATTCCATTTACTCAGATATTTATTAATTCTGTTGCTCTTCCTTCATTTTCTATTGATCCCAGATTTTTTATATCATCATTTCCCTTCTATCTAAAGAGCTTTCTTTAGCCATTCTTTTAAAGGACATATTCCGGCAATGGATTCTCTTGGTTTCTCTTCACCTGAGAATGAGATTATTTCATGCTTGTTCCTAAAGGGTATTTAAACTGGATTGAAAATACTGGGTTAATAGGGTTTTTTTATTCTTTTTTTCAGGACTTTAAGCATCTTTTTCTCAGGGATGTAAACCTCCCTGGCAACTTGGGATAGAAATCCTAGAATGAGCTGGGACTCAGCATCCCCAGGGACTGATAAAACTTTCTCGACTGAAAGGGGAAAAAGAGAAAGGAGACAAAATAACGTGTCAGCTGCTGAGACATTTCAAACAGAGTCAAGAGGTTATCCTGAAGGTTATTCTTACACATTATACATACATCTCCTTTTTAGTTTAACGTGTATTAGAGAGGCTAGAGGGAAGTGCCTGAAACTGTAGAGCTGTGTTCCAGTAGCCATGTTTCTTGAAGATAAATGTATAATGATATAGCTTTCTCAGTGTGACTATGTAATTTGAAATCCTTGTGTCTGATGCTCCTTTTATCTATGGTATGGACAGATGAGTAAAAAATATGAATTAAAAATATATAAATAATAAAGGGAACAAACGTTAAAACAAATTGAGTAGACTGAATACAAGTGATCAATGAAAGGAAGTGGTATATAGAAAAAAATAGGGGAAACAAAGGTTAAAATATATTGGGTAGAAGAAAATACCAGTGGTCAATGAAAGGGTGGGGTGAGGGGTAACGCATGTATTAGTTTTTTCTTTTTTTCTTTTTATTTCTTTTTATTTCTTTTTCTGGAGTGATGCAAGTGTTCTGGGAAATGACCATGGTGATGAATGCACAACTATGTGATGATATTGTAAGTCATTGATTGTACACCAAATATGGAATGTTCATATGTTAAAAATGTTCATGTTTGTATGTTGTTTTGGTTCATCAATTAAAAAATAAAAACAAAAAAATAAACTAAGAAAAAAATCTTTTTCTACTTTCTTCTGGCCTCCTTGGTTTCTGATAAGAAATCTTCAGTCATTCAAATTACTGGCCCATCATAACTAATGAATCATTTCCTTCTGGCTATTTGGTTCATGTTTACTTAAATTCGATTATGAGGTGCCTAAGTGCAGATTTCCTTGGTTTATTTTGTTGGGGTTCACTGGAATTGTTGAATCTGTAGATTTATGCCTTTGCCAAGTTTAGGAAGTTTTCATCCTTTTTTGTGATTCACTCTTTTTCCTCTTCTTCTCAGAAACAGATGACCCAAATGTTAGCCCTTTTGTTACTGTTCCACAAGTGCTGAGGTTTTTTATTTGTTTTTATTCACTTTTTCACACTGTCATCCACACTGAAAAATTTTTTATCAGTCTATTTTCAAGATCACTACCACTTTTTTGTCATCTGTGTTATGCTGTTAAGCCTATCCAGTAAATATTTACTGTTTTTGTTCAATCCTCAAATTTCCATTTATCCTTCTTTATATTTTCTATTTTTTTGTTGAGACATTCTATCTTTCATTTCAAGAGTGTTTCCCCTTACTGTAGCGTTCTTATGATCACAGCTTTATTGTTTTTGTCAGATAATCCAATATCTATTTGTGTTATCTCAGCACTAGCATCTATTTAAGTTTTCCTGTGTGGGTTTAAATTATCCTGTATTTTCATATGCCAGGTAAAACTTCCAAATGAAAATAAAGTGTTACACAGTAGTTTATTTGGCAATTTTTTTTTCCTATCTTATTGGTACATACAAATAATATTGCTTCTTACAAATCACATCTTAGAATCAATGAAACACTTGTTATATAATTCTCTAATCACAAATAAAACCATATTTTGGTCAACAGCTGCTTAATCTAAAAGAACAACATTATCTATAGTATACCAAAATAGTAAGGACAACCGAACTTAAATTTCAAAATCATCACAAATCATACTAAGAAGCTCGCTCATCTACATACTCATCTTAATCAGGTATGAGTTAAGATTACTCTATGACAGAACCCCAAATAAGATGCTTGGGTACTCAGAAGTTAAAACATAAATGTCTTGTCTCCTTCCCTGTCCACAATATACTACAGAAAACAACAGTTTCCACATAGCAAAACAAATCATTCATTGAAGCATATATGGATATTAACAGAGAAGGAAACAACCTCTCAGAAGCTCAGTTGTCTTTTTATTTAGGAGTCTTCAATACTTTAGCTATGTACTACGGGTTCCAAGTGAAGAAAATAAGAAAATGCATGGAGCCTCTTTCAAGAAGATGCTCCTCTGACTCTGTATGTATTTGTTCTTCAAGGAATTGATGGTGACAGAGAAACAAGAATGCTATCAGAATTCCAGCCATCTTCCCTGGAGGGTACATCAAAGAACGCCTAGCATAATATCTTCAATGTCAAAGTTTTGAATCTAATGCATCTCCATCTGTCAGACTCCTTTGAAACTCTCTCATGTTTCAATCAAATTGTAAGCACAATGGAATTTATTCAGTGCTTTCAATCCTCTGGTTGAATACTCTTTGCCATGCAAAACTTAGTCATTATTGGTGAGATACAAGGTTTAACCACATGTATTCATATACAATGTGTTTTCATAAATGTTCAATCCCAGTTATTCTAAATTAAGTTCTTCACAGTCAATAGCAGTTATAATGTATAAATCTGAACATTTATGAATAAGGAGAAAATATGCTCATCTTTCAAAAGCTCCTCTTCTTTTCTTGAGCATTGGATTTCTTGGTGCACATAAAGTATATAGTCTTCCTTCATGGGTTAGAAAATAGATGCAATTTGGCATCTTTTTATTTAAATCCATAAAACACTAATATGAAATTTCTAATGTATACAGCTTCATTTTACCATATGACAAACCTTCTGTCATGTTAATGAGGAGCCAGAAGAATCTGGAAATATGTCTCTATAAATCCAGCATCACCAGAGACTTATGAGTACTCAGATGGGATTGTACTTTACTATGAACTTTCAATTACTATGCAGGAGAGACAAATAAACCTAAATACTAGGCTACTTCCATAAGCAAGTGGACAAACAATCCAGAGACCTGCCTTCAATTTTCTTGGAAGTTGTATTAGTTAGGGTTCTTTAGAGAAGCAAAACCAACAGGAGATAGCTGTAAATGTGAGATTTATAAAGGTGTCTCACATAAGCTTGAGAATGGAAAAGTTAAAACCACAGCGCAGGCTGTGAAGTTAGCAGCTTCAATCAAGGGTCTAGAAGAACTCCACAGGGAACTCCACAGGAGAGGCTTGTTGATGGAAGAAGCAGTAAAAAATGTCTGTCTTCTTCCTTAAAAGCCTTCAGCTGACTGGATTATCTCATTGGTGAGGAAACACTTCCTGACTGTGGATGTAATCAGCCACAGATGCAATCAATTGACTGATGATTTAATACATCAGCCTTCTGGTTTATCAGCCAGCCACTGCAGCAATGGTCAGGCCAGTGCTTGCCTGTGCAGAGACAACAGGGCATCATTACTATGGCCAAGTTCACACCAGAACGTAAACATCACAGAAGCATTCAGCACCATGATATTCTTCTATTGGGTCTCAATGTCCACTGTTGACTTCTTGAGCTAGTTTTAGTGGTCTTACGTAAATAATGTATAAATCCAAAGGATGTCACATGCTCTCATCTGTTCAAAGTGTGAACATTATCTTCCCCTCTTCCACTGAGTTCCTTCATCAAAAAATCCTTGAGTCTATTTTTTGTCTGACACAATAGATATTTTTGTAAAGTGAAATGTTTTTAATAGTAAGTAAATGCACAGCTCTTCCTGAATGTTATGCATTTTTGATACAGCTTTCAGATTAAAAAACAAGTTTTCCAGTGTGACTCCATTATGATGCCAACATTTATCTGGAAAGCACCATTCCAAAAAAGAGTAGAATGTTATTTGAGCAATAAGAAGGCAGACAAAATATTTTAAAGTGGCACTGAAGACACTCAACATTGTTGAACCTTAAAGTACCTGGTCCAGTATCATCGACAGAAAGATGCCTAAGGTTTCTCTGAACAGCTTTAAAGAGAAAACTCTCAGAACAGGGGGAAAAGTGAAGACAAGCAGTAAAATAAAAGAAAAGCGGCCAAGAAGCTATGATTGCAGGACAAGTGGACAACAGGGACTGTAAACAAAGACCTGTAAGGAAACCAGATGCTAGATATGCATACCAACTTAAAAATGGTCAAGATGGGCTTCAGAGACACTAACTCTATTGTTAACTGTGCATGTTTCAACTAGAGGGCAGTGATATATAAGCAGATTTTTTTTAAGATGTCTTATATTATCAGATCTTAACCACATTTTTAAATGAGTCATTGAATACAGGATGAAGTTTCCTACCTTAAAACTAGAAGCAAGAGCAGACATGTGACATCTTGTCTTCTGCACGTTTTTACATGTGTACATATTAACTATTTTCCAAGTAAAGATGCTGTATTTTTTTTTTTTTTGCCTTTCAATGCATATATTCTTTCTCAGACAGTTGAGAAATAAATTTACAAGAAAGGCAATTTTCAAAGGTTACTGACTCATTAACAAAATGTACTATACTATTGCTTTGGGCATAAGGGTCATTTCTGGATTTTCTTCTACCTACATCAGAGTGAAGTATAACTAGCTGGCTTTGTCTGTTATCAAATCTTATTTAGCCAGTTGCTTAATACCTCACTGTGACCTTAGAAAACTTGAACAAGACAGGGTTACTTGCTTCAGCTTGAATTACTATTTTACTAATAACAAGTGAAGGAAATTATAAAATTAAACAAAAAAGTAAACTCTACTTTCCCTAATCTTGACCCAAACATTTAACTTGCCCATTGAGATTTTTTTTTACAGTAAGATTCCAAGAAAACCAAAGCACTATTAAATCGTATTGCAGTCTTCCTATTCTTATTAATTAAAGCTTGACGCAAATGTCCTTACAAATCCACATAAGATACAGTCACAGTACTATTTTCAAGAGAGTGAAGAACAAAAACTATATTATGCACAAACAAGTTATATTAATGTGAAAATTTGGAAAATGAAGTATCATAGTCAAAAGACAAATCATCAAAATTTAACATTTCTAAGTAAATCTTAGCTGTCACTGTGAATTGTCCATTTGCTGTCACTGTGAATTGTCCAAAAAGGCATGGTTAATAACATATATGGTGCCATTACATTAACAAGAAAAATCTGATGAGAACATGCCACAGATGCAGAACATTGTCCAGTTGTAGACAGAGAAAACCTGATTTAAAGTTGCTCATATTTCAACTTGACACAAAAAGATTTTGCACTTTCAATGCCATGATTTTAAGTAAAGAAGTTAAAGATCACTGAGAAATTAAGGCATTTCTCTCTTCATATGCATGAAACAACACTAGCATAAGTCTTCTTAATTCTCAAGAAAAATGAACTAATTTTACTCATATATGATTTTATTTTGCTCCTTTTAGTCAGACTCAATTGAAAAGTATATTCAGCTTCTCTCAATGTATAAGCATAAAAAAATTCAACTGCTTTCCTCTTAGCATACTTAACAACCACAAAAATATATTAAAAAAAAACAAAAAAGCCTTATGGAAATTATCACTTGACCACTCATAAATACTTAAAACTAAAAAAAAATCCACCTGTACTGCTAACATTCAAGAAAAATGTATTCCTAAAAAAAAAATCTAAATTTTTGAACCTATAATAGACATTATTTCAGACAAATCAATTATTTCCTTTAAAATGAAATGTGTTTAACAGATAGAAAGTATTATTTAATGTTTGTAAAAAGACATGGATATTTATATGAACATTAATATGGGTTTGAAAGATGGTTAAAACAGAAATCACTTGCAATTTTGACTATTTTGTTTTTCCATTTTTATATAAATCACCATATGTAAAGCGGCACCATGAATCTTTTTATAGCATAAGCTTGGACTTGTACAATCATAACCAGGAAAGAATAAAATAAAATTATTTTTTAAACAGTTTTTAGGCACAAAACAGAATGTTTTAAAAGATCTGATGGACGATGGCAGAAAATAAATGTAAACTTTAATGCAGAAATTCCATAGGAACTTGAGCTTCTTAGAAAATTTTAGAAGATTGATTTTTTTGCCCAGATATGGTCAGCATATTGGATCAAGTGTAGTTTGGGAACTATTTGTATGGCTTATATAAAATCTAGAAAAGTAAGCACTTAATAGTTTGGGTAGGTCTGAGCATGCAGAACCAATTATGTGGCAAAAGCACAATACTTCTTTGTTAAGTGGATGTTTGCAAACTTATCAGTCAGCTCTGTGTCTTGTCACCAATTAACCACATGACTTCCTAGAAAAATTTGTTTTAAATTTCACTCAGAGGAAACAATATAGAACAATAATCAAATCCAACTATAGGCCTTATAAAAAGTAATGTTAAGAATGTTTTGTTAATAAAGTTTCAGTGGCTGAGAGATTTCTAACAGAGTCAAGCGGTTATCCTGGAGGGAGGTTATTCTTATGCATTATATAGATATTCCTTTTTAGTTTATGGTGTATTAGAGTGGCTGGAGGGAGTACCTGAAACTGTTGAACTGTGTTCCAGTAGCTTTGATTCTTGAAGATGACTGTATAACTATATAGCTTTTACTATGTGACGTGTGATTGTGAATCTTGTGTCTGATGCTCTTTTTATCCAGGGTATGAACAGATGAGTAAAAAAAATAAGGATAAAAAAATAAATAATAGTGGGGGATACGGGGTAAAAAAAATGGGTAGATTGAAGTGCTAGTGGCCAATGAAAGGGAGAAGTAAGGGGTATGGGATGTATGAGTTTTTCCTTTTACTTTTTATTTCTTTTTCTACAGTGATGTAAATGTTCTAAAACTGATCATGGTGATGAATACACGACTATGTGATGATATGGTGAGTTACTGATCGTACATCATGTATGTGTGTGAAGATTTCTCAATTAGAATATTTTAAAAAGCAAAAAAAAAAAAATGTTTTTGTTTTCTGATGTTAAAACAGTAAATTTGTGGCTAACTACACTTTATTAGTGGAGATAACCATATGAAAGACAAATGAAAATAATACTACTTTCTGCATGTTTCCTATTATCAAATAGTTCATCATAAATACCAAGAATAGGAGACTATACTATATATGTTAAGAAAAAAAAAAAGCATTGCAAGATCAAATCTTCACTCTTGGCGCGGCGCCCAAACCCCGCAGCAGCCGAGCCGCCCGACCTCCTTCTCCCCTCTCTTTCTCCGCCGGCCCGCCGCGCGGCGCCCAAGCCCCGCAGCAGCCGAGCCACCCGACCTCCTTCTCCCCTCTCTTTCTCCGCCGGCCCGCCGCGCGGCGCCCAAGCCCCGCAGCAGCCGAGCCGCCCGACCTCCTTCTCCCCTCTCTTCCCCCTCCTGCTCCGGCTGCTCTCCAACCACCACGGTGCCCTCTTCCCCCGCCTTCACCGTGCTCCTCCGCCACCAGCCTCGACAGCCTTGCCGCCCTCACCTTTCCTCCTCCAGAACAGCTACTGGGGGAGTGGAGATAATACAGAGCAGCTCCCGGAGCCACGACGGAGATCAAAGGGACAGCGGACCCCATCCTGGAACGGCTGACTATCTGGGAGAACCAGCTCCGGTGAGATCACCAAGGGGCACGGGCTTTCCTGGGTGGGACGACAAGCGACCGGAGTCACTCCCTTCCACCTTCCTGGGCCAGCTGGTAGAATTGGACAGGCGGTCCCCTTAGGCCGCGGCGGCTGGTGCCCCCACCACACGAGGCCCCCCGGAACAACTGAGATAGTTGGGTCGGAAACCCCCAGACTGCGGAGAACAGTGACCGGGGGATCCCTCCAAACACGTGACTCCCCCGTCGGCTGGGAACAGTGTACTCTCCCGGGCTGCGACAGCTGGCGCCCTCCCGCCACGCTTGGTGCCCCGCGCCGACTGGCTAATTTGGCCGGACGCTCTCCTGTGCTGCGACGGCCGGCGACCCTCCCCACGTTTGGAACCCCGGGCCGGCTGGCATTCTTCCAAGACGCTTAGGTTGCCGAACCTCCCCTACGGCGAGAGTTTTCCAGAGTTGAGGGACCCACAGCAACTTTCGCTGGTGGAACCCACAGACAGGCGTGTGCCACGAGCGCCACCTACTGGGCAGGATAGGAAGAACAGAACCCAGAGATTGCACAGAAAAATCTTTCAACCTGTGGGGTCGAACACCCGGGGAAATCTGACTAAATGCCCAGACGCCAGCAGAAGATAACGGATCACGCTCAGAAAATTGAACATATGGCCCAGTCAAACGAAGAAACCAATAGTTCAAATGAGATACAGGAGCTGAAACAACTAATGCTGAATATACGAACAGAAATGGAAAACCTCTTCAAAAATGAAATCGATAAATTGAGGGAGGACATGAAGAAGACATGGGCTGAACATAAAGAAGAAATAGAAAAACTGAAAAAACAAATCACAGAACTTATGGAAGTGAAAGATAAAGTAGAAAAGATGGAAAAAACAATGGATACCTACAATGACAGATTTAAAGAAACAGAAGATAGAATTAGTGATTTGGAGGATGAAACATCTGAATTCCAAAAAGAAACAGAAACTATCCGGAAAAGAATGGAAAAATTTGAACAAGGTATCAGGGAACTCAAGGACAATGTGAACCGTACAAATATACGTGTAGTGGGTATCCCAGAAGGAGAAGAGAAGGGAAAAGGAGGAGAAAAACTAATGGAAGAAATTATCACTGAAAATTTCCCAACTCTTATGAAAGACCTAAAATTACAGATCCAAGAAGTGCAGCGCACCCCAAAGAGATTAGACACAAATAGGCGTTCCCCAAGACACTTACTAGTTAGAATGTCAGAGGTCAAAGAGAAAGAGAGGATCTTGAAGGCAGCGAGAGAAAAACAATCCGTCACATACAAGGGAAACCCAATAAGACTATGTGTAGATTTCTCAGCAGAAACCATGGAAGCTAGAAGACAGTGGGATGATATATTTAAGTTACTAAAAGAGAAAAACTGCCAGCCAAGACTCCTATATCCAGCAAAATTGTCCTTCAAAAATGAGGGAGAAATTAAAACATTCTCAGACAAAAAGTCACTAAGAGAATTTGTGACCAAGAGACCAGCTCTGCAAGAAATACTAAAGGAAGCACTAGAGTCAGATACAAAAAGACAGAAGAGAGAGACATGGAGAAAAGTGTAGAAAGAAGGAAAATCAGATATGATATATATAATACAAAAGGCAAAATGGTAGAGGAAAATATTATCCAAACAGTAATAACTCTAAATGTCAATGGAATGAATTCCCCAATTAAAAGACATAGACTGGCAGAATGGATTAAAAAACAGGATCCTTCTATATGCTGTCTACAGGAAACACATCTTAGACCCAAAGATAAATATAGGTTGAAAGTGAAAGGTTGGGAAAAGATATTTCATGCAAACAACAACCAGAAAAGAGCAGGAGTGGCTATACTAATATCCAACAAATTAGACTTCAAATGTAAAACAGTTAAAAGAGACAAAGAAGGACACTATATACTATTAAAAGGAACAATTAAGCAAGAAGACATAACAATCATAAATATTTACACACCGAACCAGAATGCCCCAAAATACGTGAGGAATACACTGCAAACACTGAAGAGGGAAATAGACACATATACCATAATAGTTGGAGACTTCAATTCACCACTCTCATCAATGGACAGAACATCTACACAGAGGATCAATAAAGAAATAGAGAACCTGAATATTACTATAAATGAACTTGACTTAACAGACATTTATAGGACATTACATCCCACAACAGCAGGATACACCTTTTTTTCAAGTGCTCATGGATCATTCTCAAAGATAGACCATATGCTGGGTCACAAAGCAAGTCTTAACAAATTTAAAAATATTGAAATCATACACAACACTTTCTCAGATCATAAAGGAATGAAGTTGGAAATCAATAATAGGCGGAGGGCCATAAAATTCATAAATACATGGAGGCTCAACAACACACTCTTAAACAACAAGTGGGTCAAAGAAGAAATTGCAAGAGAAATTAGTAAATACCTAGAGGCAAATGAAAATGAAGATACAACATATCAAAACTTATGGGACGCAGCAAAGGCAGTGCTAAGAGGGAAATTTATTGCCCTAAATGCCTTTATCAGAAAAGAAGAAAAGGCAAAAATGCAGGAATTAACTGTCCACTTGGAAGAACTGGAGAAAGAACAGCAAACTAATCCCAAAGCAAGCAAAAGGAAAGAAATAACAAAGGTTAGAGCAGAAATAAATGAAATTGAAAACATGAAAACAATAGAGAAAATCAATAAGACCAGAAGTTGGTTCTATGAGAAAATCAACAAGATTGATGGGCCCTTAGCAAGATTGACAAAAAGAAGAAGAGAGAGGATGCAAATAAATAAGATTAGAAATGAAAGAGGAGACATAACTACTGACCTCACAGAAATAAAGGAGGTAATAACAGGATACTATGAACAACTTTACGCTAATAAATACAACAATTTAGAAGAAATGGACAGGTTCCTGGAAAGACATGAACAACCAACTTTGACTCAAGAAGAAATAGATGACCTCAACAAACCAATCACAAGTAAAGAGATTGAATTAGTTATTCAAAGCTCCCTAAAAAGAAAAGTCCAGGACCAGACGGCTTCACATGTGAATTCTATCAAACATTCCAGAAAGAATTAGTACCTACTCTCCTCAAACTCTTCAACATAATCGAAGTGGAGGGAAAACTACCTAATCCATTCTATGAAGCCAACATCACCCTCATACCAAAACCAGGCAAAGATATTACAAAAAAAGAAAACTACAGACCAATCTCTCTAATGAATACAGATGCAAAAATCCTCAATAAAATTCTAGCAAATCGTATCCAACAACACATTAAAAGAATTATACATCATGACCAAGTAGGATTCATCCCAGGTATGCAAGGATGGTTCAACATAAGAAAATCAATTAATGTAATACACCATATCAACAAATCAAAGCAGAAAAATCACATGATCATCTCAATTGATGCAGAGAAGGCATTTGACAAGATTCAACATCCTTTCCTGCTGAAAACACTTCAAAAGATAGGAATACAAGGGAACTTCCTTAAAATGATAGAGGGAATATATGAAAAACCCACAGCTAATATCATCCTCAATGGGGAAAAATTGAAAACTTTCCCCCTAAGATCAGGAACAAGACAAGGATGTCCACTATCACCACTATTATTCAACATTGTGTTGGAAGTTCTAGCCAGAGCAATTAGGCAAGAAAAAGAAATACAAGGCATCAAAATAGGAAAGGAAGAAGTAAAACTATCACTGTTTGCAGACGATATGATACTATACGTCGAAAACCCAGAAAAATCCACAACAAAATTAATAGAGCTAATAAATGAGTACAGCAAAGTAGCAGGCTACAAGATCAACATTCAAAAATCTGTAGCTTTTCTATACACTAGTAATGAACAAGCTGAGGCGGAAATCAAGAAATGAATCCCATTTACAATCGCAACTAAAAGAATAAAATACCTAGGAATAAATTTAACCAAAGAGACAAAAAACCTATATAAAGAAAACTACAAAAAATTGTTAAAAGAAATCACAGAAGACCTAAATAGATGGAAGGGCATACCGTGTTCATGGATTGGAAGACTAAATATAGTTAAGATGTCAATCCTACCTAAATTGATTTACAGATTCAATGCAATACCAATCAAAATCCCAACAACTTATTTTTCAGAAATAGAAAAACCAATAAGCAAATTTATCTGGAAGGGCAGGGTGCCCCGAATTGCTAAAAACATCTTGAGGAAAAAAAACGAAGCTGGAGGTCTCGCGCTGCCTGACTTTAAGGCATACTATGAAGCCACAGTGGTCAAAACAGCATGGTATTGGCATAAAGATAGATATATCGACCAATGGAATCGAATAGAGTGCTCAGATATAGACCCTCTCATCTATGGACATTTGATCTTTGATAAGGCAGTCAAGCCAACTCACCTGGGACAGAGCAGTCTCTTCAATAAATGGTGCCTAGAGAACTGGATATCCATATGCAAAAGAATGAAAAAAGACCCATCTCTCACACCCTATACAAAAGTTAACTCAAAATGGATCAAAGATCTAAACATTAGGTCTAAGACCATAAAACAGATAGAGGAAAATGTTGGGAGATATCTTATGGATCTTACAACTGGAGGTGGTTTTATGGACCTTAAACCTAAAGCAAGAACACTGAAGAAGGAAATAAATAAATGGGAGCTCCTCAAAATTAAACACTTTTGTGCATCAGAGAACTTCATCAAGAAAGTAGAAAGACAGCCTACACAATGGGAGACAATATATGGAAACGACATATCAGATAAAGGTCTAGTATCCAGAATTTATAAAGAGATTATTCAACTCAACAACAAAAAGACAGCCAACCCAATTACAAAATGGGAAAAAGACTTAAACAGACACCTACCAGAAGAAGAAATACGGATGGCCAAGAGGCACATGAAGAGATGCTCAATGTCCCTGGCCATTAGAGAAATGCAAATCAAAACCACAATGAGATATCATCTCACACCCACCAGAATGGCCATTATCAACAAAACAGAAAATGACAAGTGCTGGAGAGGATGCGGAGAAAGAGGCACACTTATCCACTGTTGGTGGGAATGTCAAATGGTGCAACCACTGTGGAAGGCAGTTTGGCGGTTCCTCAAAAAGCTGAATATAGAATTGCCATACGACCCAGCAATACCATTGCTAGGTATCTACTCAAAGGACTTAAGGGCAAAGACACAAACGGACATTTGCACACCAATGTTTATAGCAGCGTTATTTACAATTGCAAAGAGATGGAAACAGCCAAAATGTCCATCAACAGAAGAGTGGCTAAACAAACTGTGGTATATACATACGATGGAATATTATGCAGCTTTAAGACAAGATAAACTTATGAACCATGTAATAACATGGATGGACCTAGAGAATATTATGCTGAGTGAATCCAGCCAAAAACTAAAGGACAAATACTGTATGGTCCCACTGATGTGAACGGACATTCGAGAATAAACTTGAAATATGTCATTGGTAACAGAGTTCAGCAGGAGCTAGAAACAGGGTAAGACAATGGGTAATTGAAGCTGAAGGGATACAGACTGTGCAACAGGACTAGATACAAAAACTCAAAAATGGACAGCACAATAATACCTAATTGTAAAGTAATCATGTTAAAATACTGAATGAAGCTGCATCTGAGCTATAGGGTTTTTTTTGTTTTTGTTTGCTTGTTGGTTTGTTTGTTGTTGTTGTTTTTTACTATTACTACTACTTTTATTTCTTTTCTTTATATTAACATTTTATATCTTTTTCTGTTGTGTTGCTAGTTCCTCTAAACCGATGCAAATGTACTAAGAAACAATGATCATGCATCTATGTGATGATGTTAAGAATTACTGAGTGCATATGTAGAATGGTATGATTTCTAAATGTTGTGTTAATTTCTTTTTTTTTTTCCGTTAATAAAAAATAAAAAAAATAAAAAAAAAAAAAAAAAAAATCTTCACTCTTAATTTCAGAATCATTTTTCATCAGGCTAACTGAGCACACAGTTTCTAGCCCAAATGAATCAGAACTGGGCAGGCAGAATTTTAGAAGTCTGGTGGTATACCCACTAAAGGAGAGAGACTGAACCCAGTACCCACTTTAATAGTCAGCATGGGCAGCAGTTATAATTCAGCTGGACAAAGCGGCCGAACCCCACAGCGGAGTCACACTTAAGGACAAGGCAGACCTGTATTTAAATAGTGGATATTGCTCACTCATACTAACTGTGTGACTCAGAGGGAGGTATCAAACCTAAGTCTCAAGTTTCCCTCCTGCAAAATGCGAATAATGATATCTACCTTACAGCACATTATAAGGAGTAAAAGAGATAATATGTATGCATCTGGCATACACTATATGCCTGTTTTAAACCTTGACAAAAGTACTTCCAAATGTTATACAATATCTATTTTAAAAATATATGAAATAGGAATAGATACACTGAATCTCAATAAGCATTTGCTGGAAGCAGGGAGGGTGAGAGGGAAGGGCCACCAGTTCCCATTAATTAAGGCCACTAGAATCTAGAGGAAAAAATATATATATACTCCCTTTAATATATCATACAATTCAATTCAACTCAATGTTAGAGGGCACAAAAGAAAACAAGAATAGACCTCCTTCCTGCCTTTACTAAATTACAATCTGAAACAGGTCCACACCACTTTATAGATGATGCTGAAATCAAAAATGCTCTGAACTCCATACCACACCCCCAGAAAATCAGTCTTCATATATTCAATGCCAAAATCAGTACTGACCTGAACTAGCTAGAGGTTCTACAGTCTACTATTCCATTAAGCATAGATGTACATGCATTATAAGTTTCATTATGTGGAGAAGTCCCAAATCCTGATGGTGATATAACATAAGAATGATAGACTCTGTAGTATCTCCAGAAATACAAACTACTCCAAATTTCAAAACACATACAGGCCAAATGTTTCAGATAAAAGAATCTGAAAAATCTCTGGTTCTGCTTAAGGAAAAAAGGGAGAAGAGTTATAAATAGGTAAGCTACCTAAAGTTGACAGCTGTGGTTAAGAAATTACTTTCTATCTTTCTCAAATCGATATTTGCTTAGAATCCTTGAATATTCCATAAGAATATCATTGAGTTCTTAGAGAATTGAGTCAATAAACATAAAATACTTCAAACAGTGGAGCACAAAGTAAGTACCAAAAAAACCCCTGAACAGTAGTAGTACCACCTAGTAAAATAACTTTAACATTTACTAGGAAAAGGCAAATGAGTGAATGGAAAGCTCAGATACCTATTAGTCCAGTTATTATGTACCATAATATTTTTTATATTATGTACCATAAGAATTTTTTCTTATAGCCTAGAATCTTCTTTTTCCTAATTCCAGAAGTATTTCTACTAACAGCCTCAGAGATAGCATTTAGTTCAAATCATGAAGGAAGGTAGTAATCTAGGTGCAAAAACAAGCATTTGAAGCTGGTAGAGCACAATAAGACTCAAGCTCTTAATGCAACATATTCTTTAGAAATGACCTACAGAAGATTACGATGGGCAGTCTAGAGAAGTGGTTCTTGAACTACACAGCCAGGGTTCTCGTTAAAATACAATTCTGACCTACAAGGTTTAGGGTGAGGCCTGAGATTCTGCATTGAAGCTCTCAGATGGTCATAGGTCTGCAAGTCTAGGCCTTAACTGTAGTTTTTGACCATAAGAATCTCCTAGGTACTTGTTAGAAATACAAATGCTAAAGGGTAAAGATACTCTTTGACACTGTCGATCTAAATCATTTGCTGCTTAATTCCAGCCACAGAGATTATTTTCCCTGAGAATAAAAATGCATCCTAGAACCTATGTTACCTAAATATTAAAATTAAAGGAAAAATAAAGCAATCTCTACAAAGTTTCCAACACTATAGTAATTACAATGTAAAGCAAATATAGGTTTTTACAATATAAGACGTCTCCTCTGATGATATGTAGGCACAATATTGAAATACGTAGAATCCTCATTTGAACCACTGATCAACCAGTGACAAAATAGATCACTTTCATTTTTAATAGGTAATATGGATATGACTTTGTAAAGAAAATGAACTGAGTTTTATATTTCCTTATGTTGAGAATTTAAACAACCACATCATAATTTAGCCAACTTCTCTAGAGTAATGTCTACACACTGCCTAGCTGATATGTACATGTGTTAAAATGTTGATTTATAGCTATAAATGATCTGTTTACACACAAAGACACACCAATGACAGTACATTAATAGTTTGAAACATTTGAACTATTTTTTTAAACTATGTCCTTAATGCTCAAAGGACAAAGACTTTGGGGTAAACAGAAAACAGAACGTCATGAGAGAAAAGATTTCAGTTTTCTGAATGTGAAGCCAGGTGATCATTAAATAGGTCTTCCCAAAATTTTAAAATAAACTAATACATTCAGAATTCAAATTCAGCACTTTTCAACTTCAGTCAAAGAATTTAAAGTTCACTTCCTAATCAAAACCAGAGCAAACTACTCTGCATTTAATCTATTCTCAAAGGAGTCAGTCACTAACATTGTAAAGTATTATACTCTGCTTGCTTGGGAGTAAAAACACTGATCTTTGCTTGGACCATTTATTTAAAACAAGGGTTCTCAACCAGGGGCAATTTTGTCCCCTAAGGGATATTTAGCAATGTCAGGAAATATTTTTGGTTGTTAAACTGAAGTGGAGGAAGTGCTTCTATCGTTCAGTGAGTATAGACCAGGGACGCTGCTAGATATCCTACAATGCATAAAACAGTCCCCCAAAATAAAGAATTATCCAGCTTAAAATATCAACAGTGCCATGCTTGAGAAACCCAGATTTAAAAGATAGAGGGTGCAAGAATCCGGAATGCATGTCCCTTATGCATCTTCATTAAAATCCTAGCATAGTGTTGAACACAGTACTGAATCCTGTTGATTATTAAATAAACGGCCTCTGGTTAGCTATATTCTTACAAGTTAATGAAACAAAAAAGAACAGGAAATGGGTTATCACACATGTAATATCCAAAACGACAAAAACAAGTTGGAATCATTGACAGAATTGCAAAGGAATTGAAAAAATAAAAAAAATAAACTGCTTGAATTTGGGAAAAAATGTTTTCATATAGAAGATAAGATGATATCTAATCAGGAACTTCTGATAAGACCATATTAGGAGGTAGAGGACAGCCCTCTTAACAGTAAAAATGAAATAATATAATACCTTTACAAATGTATTAAAATATCAATTTTCACTGTTTCCTTTCTAGCAGTATCAATGTCCCATACTTTTCTCAATATAACAAACTGCATGACCATTTCATAGTATTTTCTTTCTAAATTAAAAAAAAGCGTGATATAAATTATAGTAAGTGATATTTCACAGGCAGGAAAAGCAAATTAAAATTTAATTATTTTCAAAAAACAAATCATAGACCTTGTTGGCCTATAGGCGTTCATATCTCTGAGATTGCTGGGATTTAAAATGTCATGAGAATTTTTGAAACAGGAACTGATAGTCACAAGGACAAACATACCCTTAATAATTGATTCAGCTGCATACAGATCTCGCTTGTAGGTCACCTAAAAGAGAGATAAACTTCATTAGACTTCAGAGAATAGAAAGGAATGTGTAAACAATAAAATAATGACCCCAAGAAAACTCTTGATTTTGGAGAAACTATAAACGCATAATACGGACAATCCATAAATTACAACATCAGAAAATTCACAAGAAAAAATATATTCTATTTCTATAAATGGCTTAAGATTTATTTGTTTCAAAATTTTTAAATACACTATAATATTAGTAGAGGTTACTTGTTATTGAAATGACTGAAATATTATAATCAAAGAATACGTGGTAGTGTTTAAATAAAACTGAAAACACTATTACTTAATAGTAAGATTTTATGTGAAGGAAAAAGCAAAGTAAGGTAGGAAAGGAGAGAGGAGGGAAGGAAAGGAGAGAAAGGGGAAAGATAAGAGGTAGGGGCTGAAGGGGTGTGCTGGCTTAAAAGTATTATATACTCCTAGAAAAGCCATGCTTTAATTCTGACTCAATCTTTTGGGGGCAGCAGTTTCTTTTGATCCTAAATCAATACTGTAGGTTAGAAATTGTTTATTAAATTATCTTCATGGGGATGTGGCTTCACCCATTCCAGATGGGTCTTGATTAGCTTACTGGAGTCCTTTAAAAGAGAAAACATTTTGGAGAGAGTAGAGCCAACAGAGAGAGCAGATGTACATGACTGGAGAACAGCTGCTTCACAGAACAGAGGCACAGATGTTTGGTGATACTTGGAGCCCAGGTGACATTGCTGTGAGATGTTAAACAAGCCAGAACCTGGAGAGAGCCAAGAGAAGCCATGAGATGAAGGCCTGCCCCAGAGAAGCAAAGTGAGGAACCAGAACAGCTCCTGGAGCCATGACAGAAACCAGACACACAGCGTACCCCATTCCGGAACGGCTGGACCGGCTAAGAAACTCCGCTGCGGTGAGGTCCCCAAGAGGCACGCACTTCCCTGGGCCAAGGCAGCTGACGGCCGGAGCCCCTCCCTCCCTCCTGCCCAGGCCGGCTGGGAGCTTTGGATCAGGTTCCCCAAGCCACGGCGACCGGAGCCTCTTCCACACACGCGGCTTCCCGGGCCAGCTGGAAACCTTGGACTGACGGTTCCCCAAGCCGTGGCGGCCAGCGACCCTCCCGCACACGCAGCTTCCCAGGCCGGCTGGTAGCCTCGGAACAGCGGTTCCCCAAGCCGCAGTTTCCGGCGACCTCAGCGCCTTCCACACATGCGGCTTCCCAGGCCGGCTGGGATCATCGGAACAGCGGTTCCCCAAGCTGCAGCGGCCGGCGACCCTCCCCGACAGGCGACTTCATGGAGGGAAAGGAAAGAGTCTCCAACAGAAGTAGAGACTGAGCCCAACCTAACACCAATAGTGGCATTAAGAAACAACTTCTGACTACTAAAAATAGGCCCTCAGCTCAGGCGAAACTGATCAAGGCGGAAGTCGCCGATTGGGCTAACTGAAAAAGAGGAAAGGGGGCAAAACAGAGCCTTCTGCGGCTGTTTCTATGGAGGCTTCATTGCCTCTGGGCTCAGCGCTGGGATTACATAGGTTACAACTACCCCAAACGCAGAAACAGGCTGCTTTTGTGGCTCTCTACCACCTGAACCTTCCCCGCGGGAGGGGTGAAACGAAAATAAGGTGGAATCCCTCTCTCAAGGAACTCAGATCCCAGGACTTCACAATTTGAAGCCATTAAAACCAACCTACAACCTTTCCTCTGTCTCCACCACACACCCAGCAGCAAGAGTCTTCCAAAGTTAAAGGAGCCACTACATCTTTTGCTGGAGGGACCCGCAGACAGACAAGCACCACATACTGGGAAGGATAAGAAAAACAGAGCCCAGAGACTTCACAGGAAAGTCTTTCGACCTGCTGGGTCCCACACTCAGGGAAATCTGATTAAATGCCCAGACGCCAGCAAAAAATAACAAATCACACCAGGAAAATTGAAGATATGGCCCAGTCAAAGGAACAAACCAATTGCTCAAATGAGATACAGGAGCTGAGACAACTAATTCTGAATATATGAACAGAAATGGAAAACCTCTTCAAAAACCAAATCGATAAACTGAGGGAGGACATAAAGAAGGCATGGGATCAACAAAAAGAAGAAATGGAAAGTCTGAAAAAACAAATCACAGAACTTATGGGATTGAAAAAAACAGTAGAAGGGATGAAAAAAACAATGGAAACCTACAATGGTAGAATTAAAGAGACAGAGGATAGAATTAGTGAACTGGAGGATGGCACATCTGATTTCCAAAAAGAAACAGAAACTATAGGGAAAAGAATGGAAAAATTTGAGCAGGGGCTCAGGGAATAGAATGATAATATGAAGCGCACAAATATATGTGTTGTGGGTGTTCCAGAAGGAGCAGAGAAGGAAAAGGGGGAGAAAAACTAATGGAAGAAATTATCACTGAAAATTTCCCAACTCTTATGAAAGACCTAAAATTACAAATCCAAGAAGTGCAGCAAACCCCAAAGAGAATAGACCCAAATCGGCGTTCTCCAAGACACTTACTAGTTAGAATGTCAGAGGTCAAAGAGAAAGAGAGGATCTTGAAAGCAGCAACAGAAAAACAATCCATCACATACAAGGGAAACCCAATAAGACTATGTGGAGATTTCTCAACAGAAATCATGGAACATAGAAGACAGTGGGATGATATATTTAAATTACTAAAAGAGAAAAACTGCCAACCAAGACTCCTATATCCAGCAAAATTATCCTTCAAAAATGAAGGAGAAATTAAAATATTTTCAGACAAAAAGTCACTGAGAGAATTTGTGACCAAGAGACCAGCTCTGCAAGAAATACTAAAGGGAGCACTAGAGTCAGATATGAAAAGACAGAAGAGAGAGGTATGGAGAAGAGTGTAGAAAGAAGGAAAATCAAATATGACACATATAATACAAAAGGCAAAATGGTAGAGGAAAGTATTACCCAAACAGTAATAACACTAAATGTTAATGGACTGAATTCCCCAATCAAAAGACATAGACTGGCAGAATGGTTTAAAAAACAGGATCCTTCTATAGGCTGTCTACAGGAAACACATCTTAGACCCAAAGACAAACATAGGTTGAAAGTGAAAGGTTGGGAAAAGATATTTCATGCAAATAACAACCAGAAAAGAGCAGGAATAGCTATACTAATATCCAACAAATTAGACTTCAAATGTAAAACAGTTAAAAGAGACAAAGAAGGATACTATCTACTAATAAAAGGAACAATTAAACAAGAAGACATAACAATCATAAATATCTATGCACCAAATCAAAATGCCCCAAAATACATGAGGAATACACTGCAATCACTGAAAAGGGGAATAGACACATCTAACATAATAGTTGGAGACTTCAATTCGCCACTCTCATCAATGGACAGAACACCTAGACAGAGGATCAATAAAGAAACAGAGAACTTGAATATTACAATAAATGAGCTAGACTTAACAGACATTTATAGGACATTACACCCCACAAAGCAGGATACACCTTTTTCTCAAGTGCTCATGGATCATTCTCAAAGATAGACCATATGCTGGGTCACAAAGAAAGTCTCAACAAATTTAAAAAGACTGAAATCATACACAACTCTTTCTCGGATCACAAAGGAATGAAGTTGGAAATCAATAATAGGCAGAGGGCCAGAAAATCCACAAATACGTAGAGGCTCAACAACACACTCTTAAACAACGAGTGGGTCAAGGAAGAAATTAGAAGAGAAATTAGTAAATAACTCAAGTAAATATTTCAAGGCAAATGAAAATGAAAACACAACATATCAAAACCTATGGGACGCAGCAAAGGCAGTGCTAAGAGGGAAATTGATTGCCCTAAATGCCTATATCAGAAAAGAAGAAAGGGCAAAAATTCAGGAATTAACTGTCCACTTGGAAGAACTGGAGAAAGAACAGCAAACTGACCCTAAAGCAAGCAAAAGGAAAGAAATAACAAAGATTACAGCAGAAATAAATGAAATTGAGAACATGAAAACAATAGAGAAAATCAATAAGACCAGAAGTTGGTTCTATGAGAAAATCAATAAGATTGATGGGCCCTGAGCAAGATTGACAAAAGAAGAAGAGAGAAGACGGAAATAAATAAGATCAGAAATGGAAGAGGAGACATAACCACTGACCTCACAGAAATAAAGGAGGTAATAACAGGATACTATGAACAACTTTACGCTAATAAATACAACAATTTAGATGAAATGGACGGGTTCCTGGAAAGACATGAGCAACCAACTTTGACTCAAGAAGAAACAGACGACCTCAACAAACCAATCACAAGTAAAGAAATTGAATCAGTCATTCAAAAGCTTCCTAAAAAGAAAAGTCCAGGACCAGACGGCTTTACATGTGAATTTTATCAAACATTCCAGAAAGAATTAGTACCAACTCTCCTCAAACTCTTCAAAAAATCGAAGCAGAGGGAAAGCTACCTAATTCATTCTATGAAGCCAACATCACCCTCATACCAAAACCAGACAAAGATATTACAAAAAAAGAAAACTACAGACCAATCTCTCTAATGAATATAGATGCAAAAATCCTCAACAAAATTCTAACAAATCGAATCCAGCAACACATTAAAAGAATTATACATCATGACCAAGTAGGATTTATCCCAGGTATGCAAGGATGGTTCAACATAAGAAAATCAATTAATGTAATACACCATATCAACAAATCAAAGCAGAAAAACCACATGATCATCTCAATTGATGCAGAGAAGGCATTTGACAAGACTCAACATCCTTTCCTGTTGAAAACACTTCAAAAGATAGGAATACAAGGGAACTTCCTTAAAATGATAGAGGGAATATATGAAAAACCCACAGCAAATATCATCCTCAATGGGGAAAAATTGAAAACTTTCCCCCTAAGATCAGGAACAAGACAAGGATGCCTATTATCACCACTATTACTCAACATTGAGTTGGAGGTTCTAGCAAGAGCAATTAGACAAGAAAAAGAAATACAAGGCATCAAAATTGGAAAGGAAGAAGTAAAACTATCACTGTTTGCAGACGATATGATACTATACGTTGAAAACCCAGAAAAATCCACAACAAAATTACTAGAGCTAATAAATGAGTACAGCAAAGTAGCAGGTTACAAGATCAACCTTCAAAAATCTGTAGCATTTCTATACACTAGCAATGAACAAGCTGAGGGGGAAATCAAGAAACGAATTCCATTTACAATTGCAACTAAAAGAATAAAGTACTTAGGAATAAATTTAACTAAAAAGACAAAAGACCTATACAAAGAAAACTACAAAACACTGTTAAAAGAAATCACAGAAGACCTAAATAGATGGAAGGGCATACCGTGTTCATGGATTGGAAGACTAAATATAGTTAAGATGTCAATTCTACCTAAATTGATTTACAGATTCAATGCAATACCAATCAAAATCCCAACAACTTACTTTTCAGAAATAGAAAAACCAATAAGCAAATTCATCTGGAAAGGCAGGGTGCCCCAAATTGCTAAAAGTATCTTGAGGAAAAAAAACGAAGCTGGAGGTCTCAAGCAGCCGGACTTTAAGGCATATTATGAAGCCACAGTAGTCAAAACAGCATGGTATTGGCATAAAGATAGATATATCGACCAATGGAATCGAATAGAGTGCTCGGATATAGACCCTCTCATCTATGGACATTTGATCTTTGATAAGGCAGTCAAGCCAATTCACCTGGGACAGAACAGTCTCTTCAATAAATGGTGCCTAGAGAACTGGATATCCATACGCAAAAGAATGAAAGAGGACTCGTCTCACACCCTATACAAAAGTTAACTCAAAATGGATCACAGATCTAAACATTAGGCCTAAGACCATAAAACAGTTAGAGGAAAATGTAGGGAGATATCTTATGAAACTTACAATTGGAGTCGGTTTTATGGACCTTAAACCTAAAGCAAGAGCACTGAAGAAAGAAAGAAAGAAATGGGAGCTCCTCAAAATTAAACACTTTTGTGCATCAAAGAACTTCATCAAGAAAGTAGAAAGACAGCCTACACAATGGGAGACAATATTTGGAAATGACATATCAGATAAAGGTCTAGTATCCAGAATTTATAAAGAGATTGTTCAACTCAACAACAAAAAGACAGCCAACCCAATTACAAAATGGGAAAAAGACTTGAACAGACACCTCTCAGAAGAAGAAATACAAATGGCCAAAAGGCACATGAAGAGATGCTCAATGTCCCTGGCCATTAGAGAAATGCAAATCAAAACCACAATGAGATATCATCTCACACCCACCAGAATGGCCATTATCAACAAAACAGAAAATGACAAGTGCTGGAGAGGATGCGGAGAAAGAGGCACACTTATCCACTGTTGGTGAAAATGTGAAATGGTGCAACAACTGTGGAAGGCAGTTTGGCGGTTCCTCAAAAAACTGAATATAGAATTGCCATACGACCCAGCAATACCACTGCTAGGTATTTACTCAAAGGACTTAAGGGCAAAGACACAAACGGACATTTGCACACCAATGTTTATAGCAGCATTATTTACAATTGCAAAGAGATGGAAACAGCCAAAATCTCCATCAACAGACGAGTGGCTAAACAAACTGTGGTATATACATATGATGAAATATTATGCAGCTTTAAGACAGAATAAACTTATGAAGCATGTAATAACATGGATGGACCTAGAGAACATTATGCTGAGTAAGACTAGCCAAAAACTAAAGGACAAATACTGTATGGTCCCACTGATCTGAACTGATTTAGAGAATAAACTTGGAATATGTCATTGGTAACAGAGACCATCAGGAGTTAGAAACAGGGTAAGATAATGGGCAATTGGAGCTGAAAGGATACAGACTGTGCAACAGGACTAGGTACAAAAACTCAAAAATGGACAGCACAATACTACCTAATTGTAATGTAATTATGTTAAAACACTGAATGAAGCTGCATCTGAGCTATAGTTTTTTGTTTGTTTGTTTGTTTGTTTTTATATATATTTTTGTATTTTTTATTTTTTCTCTATATTATCATTTTATTTCTTTTTCTGTTGTCTTTCTATTTCTTTTTCTAAATCGATGCAAATGTACTAAGAAATGATGATCATACATCTATGTGATGATATTAAGAATTACCGATTGCATATGTAGAATGGAATGATTTCTAAATGTGGTGTTAGTTAATTTTTTTTAATTAATAAATAAACAAATAAATAAATAAATAAAGTGAGGAACCCCCACAGGAACAGAGGCTGAAAGCAATGGAGCCCAGGAGCAAGGGACCAGCAGATGTCAAGTGACTTCCCAGCTGACAGAGGTGTTCCAGACCAATCAGCCTTCCTTGAATTAAGGTATATTTACCTGGATGTCTTAGTGTGAACATTTTTATAGGCCTAGAATTGTAAACTTGCAACTTAATAAATTCTCTTTTTAAAAGCCATTCCATTTCTGGTTTATTGCATTCTAGCAGTTTAACAAACTAAAACAAGGGGTAGAAGGAAAGAAAGAAGGACATGTCTGTATAACAAAAATATCCAAGTTGCATTTTTATTTAAAATATGATAATTCTCAAAGATCAATTCACATTAAGAGGAATTTCCTTCTGAATTAAATATATCTGTTTGCACCCAAAAAGGAAAACCTGCACCTTATAAGATGGAAAGTGCCTGTAGGGTACCACCATGTGCAGAAGAACGGTGATAAATTTTTCTTGAGCACATTCAGCCCTCTTGTAATTGTAAACTGCTCCTTGTAATGTAACCTACTATGGTTTGAGTTTATCTTATGGAAAGGGCTTCTTGGGCTCCATCCAGTGAGCTCTTATGTGAACATGTCCGGTACCTTGCCTTACAGACTAGTTCTACTAAATCACAGAACTGAATGAAGTAGTAAAAAATGAAACAGTATGAATGAGTACTGTAAGATCTTAGGCGTTTATCATTCAAGTACCCCGGTGAATATGATACAAATGGTCTAAAACCCTCTATGAGAAATCTTCACCTCGTTTATTACATTTCTGTGTCAATAAATTGGATATTTTTTCCCTCCAGATTAGCTCATAACTGGATTCTGTAGTTTTGTTCAGTTTGATTGGCCCAATTCACTTGTACCCAAAATAGATTCCTCTGTTAGACCTTTATCTGACAGGTAAATCCTGGTCCAGAACTACACCTTACAATCCAGAATCCAAGTAGCAGCTAACTTGTAAGAGAGATGGAAAGCTGCTCCCACATTCATCAAGCTATTAAAATCGAATGTGTTATCACTACATTATCTCTCCAACAAGCACATGCTCAAACCAAAACTAGTGACTTTCACAATGCAACTCCCATATTATCTGGAAAAAAAGAACAGAAAACAGATACACAAAGGTTCATACTATACATACCAATTATAAAAGCATCTTATCCTATTTTTTTCAAACAGATCTTAATGATGGTCTTTTAAAGGTATTTAAAAATCAGTCTCAAAAAATTAAATAAAAAAAAATCTGTCTCAAACACAAAAAACACCTTTCTGTGCACACTTACAAGACAAGATTTTTGAGTAGGAGTCAGTCTTATGAATAAAATGCATGCTTCTATTACCTAAAAGCATGTTCTTCTCTAATATTACATAAATAATTGTATGAAAAAGAAAGACCAAAATTATTTTTCTTCTGCTGACTTCATCCTATAAGCTGTTGGATTCCTACCATGCACAGACTAAGGCAGCTTTGATTTTTGGTCTTTTACACAAAGCCTTTTGAATGCTTCCAACTATACTTCTCAACAAACACTAATTTAATAAAAATAAACTACAGAAAATGTTTCTAACCAACTTTTAATGTATGTTTAAAAATAGCTTTATTTTTTTCTAAACAAAATAGTTATACTTCAAAAGGAATATGACAGGAAAATGTAATTCTGGATTGATGTTATTTTTTTCTGTCAAACTTTTACAGTAACATAAATTGTACTTTCCCTCTTTTCATTAAAAAAAAAATTCACCCTAATAAATTTGAAGTTGATTTTCTTCTGTCAGCATGATCTGTTGTTTCCCTTTGACCTTGCACAATACCCTTTTATGAAAAATAATTGCCTTAAAAAAAAACATAACCCGATAATGGTAAATGATAACCATGATCCTCTAATTTATCTGTTTTTAAACTGTGCTCCTTAGAGTCTCAGCAGCCAAGTGAAAATAGGTTGTGGTATTCTATGCAGCTGAGGCTCCAAGTCTCACACAGTTCAGCTCAATTTTTATCTATTTTGTTCAATTGGGCTCCTGAGCAATACTTCATCTGGGTAAAGCACCTAACTAAAAAAATACTCAACAAAAGAGAAAACCAGCTCAGAACCACAGAGGTAGTCAATTCTCCTCCCTCCCAAGCCTGGACTCCTTCAGCTATCTCCAGGTATGTTCCCATTAGACTATCACACCTACATTCTGTTGTTCTCTCAGTGTTGGGACATAATATAGTAAAACAACAGATTTTCAGAGCCAAGTCCAGTTGGCCACCACCTTACATATGTTAACTAAGACTGTCCTAAAGGTTCTCCCATCTTTCATCTCAGAACATCATGAATAGTTATTAAAAACCAAATATTGAAACTGTTTTGTTTCTTTTGTTTTTGAACAAAGATGCTAGAACACTTTGATCTAAATAACTGTTTTCCCCATCAAAAAGTCCCCCAAAATATGAAAGTATTTTCAGAACACAGGGGTGTGGAAGACAGTGTATATATTTTAGAATCACACATACTCTTTGAGATGAAAAGGAGAAAGGTTTATTTGGTATGGAACTCAAATTTTCTGTAGCACATAATCTAACTCAACCTATCTGTATAGCTCATTTGAACAACCGAAACACAGGGAGCCCAGATTAAGTCCTTTAATCCGATATAGATTAGTGTAATACCTAAATACATCCTAGAGTACAGTAAGCTGATAATCAAAAAGTATTGGCAAAATCCCTTGAGGGATAGGAGAAAGAATATGGAATTATTAAATCTTACCATCAGGGAATCCCCAGATACTGTGTCAAACTTTAGGGACACCCAAATCAATACGCCATGCCCTCGATCAGGAGGCTTACTCTTGTTTGAAGCTTAGACTATATAGGTAGCAGAGAAGCTTAGACTATCTATAGTTATAAGCCTAAGAGTTAGGACTTCTTTTGTTGCTCAGATGTGGCCTCAGTCTCTCTAAGCCCAACTCTGCAAGTGAAATCACTGTCCTCCCCCCTACATGGGATATGACATCCAGGGGTGAAAGTCTCCCTGGCAACGTGGGAGATGCTTCCCAGGGATGAATCCAGTCCTGGCACCACAGGATCAATAATTCCATCCTGACCAAAAGGGGGGGAAAGAAGTGTAACTAACGAAGTATTAGTGGCAGAGGGAGTTTAAATAGAATCGAGAGGCTACTCTGAAGGTTGCACTTATGCAACCTTCAGTTAGACCTTGCTACCTATCATAACCTGCCAAACCCCAACCAGGAGCATTCCAGCCAATCTTAAAGAACACCTAGAGCAATATATAAGATTCCACAAGGGTTCCATGCACTAGAGTAACTTTCCAGAAACCTACAACCTCCAGATGGGTCCCTGGTCCAGATAAGTCCTAGAGGGCCCAGCCTCTCCAGAACGTCAAATAGCTCCACCTCCCTATCCCCTATTAGTGACAGACCCTTCCAATATGAAAAGATAGTCCAAACACCCCTAAAGAGAGGGATGGAAAGATCAAAGGTGATGGTGGAGTTATACAGTGAAGAGAGGATTTAACAAATGAGCATGAATGTTTAATCATTAAATTGATAAATCTCTTTTAGTCTCCAGTATCTCACAGCAGTTAGAAGTGAAAACCTAAAATTGTAGAATTGTAACCCATGTCAAATGCTGAAATATGTTCTACAACTAATTGTGGTGCTGTGCATTGAAATTTATTGCTTTTTTGTATATACGCTATTTTTCACAAAAAAAAAGAAGGAAAAAAGTTGATTTTGATATAAAAAAAATATTTAAGCCTTCTAGCCTCCTATATTCAGGAGCAGCTAGAAGGAAAAATCTAAGAGGAACATATGGTAGCCCATGACAAACCCTGGGATCTGTCTTGTAACTATGTGTTGAAGAGTACTTTGAAAACTACTGCTTTTTTATTTCTTTGCTTTGTATATATGTTATGCTATACAATAAAAAAGTTAAAAAGTTCCCCAAAATAAGTCTTTGCAATAATACTGTAATGACTGAAATACTTTAGAAATTCCTCATAAGGAAGTATTTTCAAACAATGGGAGATAGCTGTTGAACTTTTTTGAAATTGGTTATAAATATTTTATAAATATCTATTCTTTGAAGACAGTTTTAATACTCAGAAATAAGTCTATTAAATTATATCTGAACAGTAGTCAGATATTAAGCTGAATATTTAAAATATATTGCATTAAAAATAAGATAAACCTATAAATTAAAGGAACTGAAGTTCTTACGAAGATTACATGAAATATCTCTGAAATAATAGTCTGTTTACTAATGTCTGCCCTGGAACGACTCTCAGGGAGACAGGAGAGTTGATCTACCCCCCGAAGCCATGCTGGCAGTCCTCCAGGTCTGTGGTCAATCAGGGAGAGTTCCCCACTGTGTGCACCAGTTAACAAAACAAAACAAAACTGGTGTTTCCTCTGGAACCCATACAAGCAAGTCCAGGAAGGGTATCTTCAGTATTGAATGTTTATTTTTTGCACTCACTTTTTTTTTTAAGTATATAACGCTATAAAATGAAACCCCTCCTGAAATAGGTCATCAGCTGTCCTAGTCATTCCCACATCACCGTGCGATGAGCTCCACGATTTCATAGGGACAGAGAAAGGTATCCTGCTCTATATTCCAGATCCTGTCTTAGGGTTTTGCAGTAATCTAATATCTCCTGCCAGTGTCCAAATGTGCCTTTCACTATATACGTCTCATTTATGAATTATGTTCAAGCTATTTGACCCTGGCCTTCCAGGCCCAATATCACTTTTAGCATAATTGTACTAAATAATTTTTTTTTCAGATCAGAATAAAATATGGCAGCATCTTTGGAATAAAACTTATAGTATAAAACTATAAGACTATTTTCAAGTGTAGATTCCATTATTTTGGTTTAGACAGCAATTCAAATATTTTCTATACTGAAAGAAAGATCATAAAATTAATTAAATTAGATGTCTATGCAAAACTCAATTCACACAATGTCATCAACAGGAGCTAAATAAACAGTTAAGAGGATGGTGAGTACAAGAAGGAAATAGCCTGAAACAGTTACAATATTTGCACTCAAAATAATTTTAACTTCCAAAACAGAAGAAAAGTAGTACTGAACAAAATCCTTTAACTAGCAATTGCAAGATATTTTGCCCAGCCCACTGTATTATGAGGGCCTTTTAGAGTCCAAGATCCCTTTGAGGTTTATCATTGTTCAAATTTCATTCTGAAGTTTAGGGCCCCAATTTTGGAAGTGACACTAAACTGTTGATCCCTTCGGGCCTGAAAGAGTGTGTCTTCCCATGGCACCTATGAACGGATTGACCAAGGAACTGAGAGACACTGGAAAGGCATTCATTGCAACAATGCAGCAACAATTGTTCACATAGAAAGGAATCAGAAAGCTAAGAAAAGTCTGAGGACTAAACACTCTCTTGTAGCAAAACACAAACATTATACCAAAAGAAACTGAAATAAATGTGTGAAGATAGAGTAGAAAATTCAATGGGCAATGCATTGCTTTCAGGTCTTTTATCTGCGGATCTCAGAGCACTGTACAAGCTTGAAGAAGGTTCGGAAAACCCGCAAGAGGCAAATAATCACATGCTCAAAGATATCAATAAATGAGACCAGAGAAGGCTGGCATGTTAGCAGCAATGCAATATCTCAGAGCTTCTACTTTTTTCAGGCAGCCTTCAGATTAGGTCAGGCAGGCAAAAGGAGGTCTACAATGATGTGGGACAGGCTCTTTAACAAACATCAAGTGAGTAATTACCAGAATCCTCACAATGAATGTATCACCATCTGAGCCATATATAGAAAATAATAATCAAAATGAATAAAATATCTGCCTGCCAGGATGATAATATCCAGACAGCCTTAAAGGAGCAATACCATTGCATGAATTTTCTCCACCAGAGAAGGCCTGAAAATCCAGCCATGTCAATATTTTATAATATTAGAACTCCACACTTTCAGTATGTCTGAGATGATCTTAGCATTTACCAAAGCCCATAAATACCATGCAGAATACCTAATTAAGTCATAGGGCTTTCTGTTTGTTTTGAAATCAAAGAGGAATTTGCTTATGGATTCATAAAGTCATAGAGATAGAATGAGTCCTTACTAATCTGATTTAGCTGGATGTTTTATAAAGGTTTCAGGAGAATATGCCCAATATTTCTAAATCAACAATACTTATTTCCAAATCACACAGGAGCCTTACAATTATGTTTTGGAATATACTGTTCAATTCAACACAATTCTACCTAAGCAAACAACGGAAATCATTCTAAGCATTCCTGCTTCAATACGAAGCTATAGTATGACAGTGTCACTACCTTGCTTGACATAGTATCTCCATCCCTTCCATAAGAAAGAGGTTTTCCATCTCCATTTCTTTGTGAGACCCAGGGTAGGGGGTATCAGTTACCTACCCCACAAGGTCACACCATGGCAGAAATTGTTTAAACCAAGTCCAGTTGGTACTACAGCCCTAGGGGTCTACAAGGAACTGCTATTGTGGAAAGCTGAGTTATAGCCTGAATCCAACTGAGTATAAGGCAATAAAGTAAAAAATAAATATACTTAAAGAGAACAAGACAAAATTAGATAGATAAATCTTCTGAGCTGAAATGCAATGTTTGAATAAATTATCACAAAGTGACATTTTTAAATCAAGCAATACAAATGACAGCATACTTTCATGACTCAAGAAACCCCATTTACTTCCTTTAAATGTTCTAGTCTTTATAATGTATGATACACATGCACAAGTACATGTGCACACACACACACACACACACACATATACCTTCTTCCTGGAAACATTAACTCTTTCAATATTAAACCAAATATTTTCTAACTACTTTTCCATTTTCTAAAGTATCTGGAAAGTCTTTGTGTGTTCAGAGCTGTATCTTTAAAAATAACATATAAACACAGACCACAACCAGAGCAAAAAAACCTCTCCCTTACCTTCCAAAGGTCAGGTGATCCTTCCACTAGTTTGGCTTTTGTCTGACAATATTTTAGAGCTAACTGCAAACACTCTGTTCCAAAGTCCAAGTCATAGTCACTACACTGGTTGGTGAAGGAAAAAAAAAAAGGGATTAAGAGATAACAAACTTAATAAACAGTTTAATAAGCATTTGATAACATTTTAATAAAAATAAATTTTTTGTTTCATAATCACCTGTAAATAGGAAAAAAGAAGAGACTAGATAACCCGCAAACTATTTAATCAATGACTAAGTTATAGAATAATCTTCCTTATGGTGTACGGCCTAGAAATAAAAGAAAAAAAATAATAAGAGGATGTTACGATAATTGTAAGAGTGTGAGCTTACTCAATAGTATCAAGTATCAACTAAATATAATACTTTATTCCCTTTATTCATAAGCTACTTTTCCAGATATACTTATAAAATGCCTGAAGGAATGGCTGAGGATTACCTTCTCAGAACTCTTGATTGAACAAATACATGTCTATAAAACCCTAATCCCTTATTTTATTTATATCAAGACATCCTCAGGTCAAAGTAATCATTCACTTAATATTTAAAATATCAATATATCATTTTAAAAGACATTGATTGATCCTAAACATGGAAAATATTCATCTTTCTTTGTGACAAAAAAATTTTAAAGGCCTCTCATACATTTAGTAAAATATAAACATTTTTAAACATTTTAAGGCAGAACCATCAAACAACTGAACGATAATATAACATAATTGAGTAATGCCAAGTGCCTTTCATGTTTAAGCCATGTATTAAGTACCCAGCATATAAAGATAAATAAGACATATACTGTGTCCTCAAGGGAATCAAGTCTAGAAGAGGTGGCTGATCTGTAACAAATATTTTGCAATAGGCTATGATAAACACAGTACAAGAGGAACGTCGGAGGTAGCTCCGTAGAGGAACATTTAATTCTATGTGAAGCATGAGAGGTCTATCAGAGGAAATCTCTGTTTTAAAGACTTAATAAAATTGAGAGAAGGGACCTTTAAGGCAAAAAGTGCCATGCAGTTGCAGAAGTTTGAATCAGCTGGCACGTACAGAAGAGGAAGTAAACAGTAGATTATTTGGAGTGAATCCATAGTCAGAGGCCAGACCCTGAAGGTCCCTATCAACTGAACCAGATGAGAAGAACCAGAGGCTAGAATTATCAGAAGGGAATTTAAAATAACTATGGTTAATATGGGTGGTGAAGAACCACTGAGTTTTTGAGCAGTAGAGAGGTTAGCATTTTAGAAAAGCATATCCTTGTAAGGAAGATTGGAGGAAGGCAAGACTAGTTCCATGAATATGACATTTAGCACCTTTGCCAAAGTTATTTGTTTTCATTGAAGGCTATAAAAATCCTAACTATAATGGTTTGTGAAATTAATGAGCAGGAGAACATAATCATCAAATATACACAGAGTCCAAAATTGACCAAACAGTCCCAGTTTAATATCTGCTATTCTGATATACTATGTAATATAACATTTTCCCTGATATTTTCTTTTTTAATATAGTACTATCAGTAGTGGTTTCAGTCAAATAAGTAGAGATGAGATTTAATAAATCTGTACTTTGCACCTCCAGTATGAGCCACAGTTTTAGCACAGTAAGCAGAGTTGCACTTTAACACATGGTTAAATCCCACAGACTCCTAGCAATAACATCTTTCTTCCCCTGATTCTTTCTAGAGGCAAGATATCTAACACTTGCCTGGAAAGTCTCAAAGGCACTCACAAAGCCAGAACAACTACTAAAACAAGCAGGAACTGTCTGAATCAAATATTTTGAAATGGATGGTGGTAATGGTAGTACATCAGTGTGAATATAATTGACAGTACTGAAATATATAAGTGAATGTAGTAAAAAAGGGAAATTTGGGGTTGTATAATACATTGCTAGAAAAAGATTACCCAAAAAAAATCCATAAAACTGTACAACAGTGAACCGTAAGGTGAACCATGAACTACAGCTAATAGCACAATTATAAAAATGTCCTGTCACCAATTTTTGCAACAAGTGTTCCACATTAAGAACACTTAATGATAATAAGATGATAATAAGAGGGCAATATATGGGAACTCTGTATTTTATGCATAATTTTTCTGTAAACCTACAACTCCTCCAATAAAACAAAAAAACAGTAGGAAGAGTTTTTTAGATTGCAAAAACTGAAGCAATACAGTAGTCAAATGCAGTATCTGATCCCTGATAGAATATAAGTGTAATGTAGATACATTTCTCTACAACTTACAAAAGATTTTGCAAAAATAACTTTATATATATATATCTATACTGATATAAATAAACAGAACACAGCAAAATAGTAACATTCAATAAATGTGGATAAAGGATAAATTGGTACAACGTTTCCATGCATTTGTAATTTTTCAGAATTAACAATTGGATAAGAGAAGGGAAACCACAGCAAAAGACTGCAGACTCTAGATTCAGACTGTCTGGAGCAGCATTTCTAGGCCTATTTTCTCTCACATGGGAAAAGAAAGTATTAGTGAGCCTGCCTCAAGATTTTTTCCTGAAGATTAATCATGAAAAGGCATAGCAAGCATACATAGCACAGATGATTGGCTTATAGTAGGTGCTGAATAAATGTTAATACTGATTATCATCATTACCCTTAGACTGGAGTAGCTTCTCAAGGAACAAGACTATCATTTAGCTAATAACTACATGGTGGATACTTATAAAAGATATATATATATATGTATGTATTTAAATTTCCATTTCTTCTCTTTATCATCAGCTTTATGGAAGTAAATTCGTAAGAACATTTGTAAGTGCATGGGGTAAAAAAAAGTAGTTAGAAGCAAGCTAACATTTCATAGTTATATAGAGTTCTATTTTCTCTGAAGGGATATTGGGGGTAGCTAGGTACACCATCTTCTCCTTCTGTTTTCCCTTACACCTAGTTTCCTTTAGGAAAAAATTGGAAGAATAAAGATAGCATATTAAAAAAATCTTCTAATATAACTATTTCTTAACTATGATAATTGGAATAATGGATACATCTTCGCATTTTAAAAAGTGTTTCCTAACCAAATCACACGTAGTTGAAGCCTTTTTATTACGTGTATATTGCTTTTTTGTTTTTTCTATGTAATAGCAAAACTAAGTGAATATTTAATGTGAAACAAGATAAATAATAACATGGAAAATACTTGCCCATACTGTTCAGCCCTTTGTTATGGATCACTATCCTACTGCAAACATCCTTCTCTGTCCTTTCGGTTACACTGCAGTATGTACAAATTCACTAACTACTAGGTTCTCCACTTCCTCTGCCTTGCGTCATTCTCCAGTGGTGCCTGCTCCTTTTCCCAGCCGGTCTATTCGCAGGGCTCAAAGGCAAGGTTAGCTAGCTTTTCAGATCCCCATTGCTCTTCCTCCTGTGTGCAAAACCCTCTATGCTTTCAAAATTCACAACACCTGACACAATCTTCCCCCTTTCATTAATGCTATCATTCATTTCACTACTTCACAAATTGCAATTTTAGGTGCATGAATCTTTTTTGGGGGGGGGGGGGGTGGAGGGTGGGCATTCACCAGAAATCAAACCCAGGTCTCTGGCATGGCAGGCGAGAACTCTGTCTGCTAAGCCACCGTGGCCCGCCCATGAATCATTTTTTATACCCCAAATACTGACATCATAGTCACTAAATTCAAGGTCTATGTGCACAACCTTTCAAATACTCTAACAGTTTGTTTATTACCTTCATTCATTATGAAAATTGACAATAAAACCAGAAAACTTGACTTCATTTCTATCAGTGACTCCTCTAAAATCCTTCATGTCCATAACCCAGTCAATGAACAGAATGGTCCTTTTAGCTCACTGAGGCCTCCCACCCTCTGAAATCTCCATTTTCTCCTGACTGGAAAACCTCCACGTCCTTAGACTGCCCTTATCAACCAGGACACTATTATTGTCGGCATGAAGAATTTTATTACTAACACCCAACTTCCTTGCCTCTTTGTTCATCCACTAGATCCTTTACAAATCCCAACCACAAATAAATCATATAATCCGCTTTCTCATTTTCCTAATTTTTAGTTCATATTTTTATCAGTTAAACATGTACATGATTTACAGAACCAAATATCCCTGTAAGAATTATGTGAAACAATTCACCTTAGCCTTCACTCCACTTCATTTTCACCAAAAGCAATCATTTTTATTTCTTTCAACTGATGATTCCAGTATTTATGTGTATCTATAGCAGTCAACTTTTGCAGAACAACAAATTAGCACAAAAATCTCAGTGGTGTATAGCAATAAACTTTCATTTCTCACTTACACCATAGGAGGATGGGAGATAACTGCATCAAACTGCAAGGTTATGTTACACTTTCCTCCCCTCCCTCCCCCACCCCCACCTTCACCCTATTCACCCCCCCACCCCCAAGCTGGAGGAACAGACCAACCAGGGTATGCTTTTCTTATGGCAATACTAGAAGCACAAGAAGCACAGCACACTTTAACTTTCTGCCTAAACATCTGCTAAAATCCCAACGTCCAAAGCAAGTCAGGTGGCCAGATCCAAAGTCAAGAAGCAGGAAAAATACCCCACTCACCATGAGGCCATGGCAAATATGTGGAAGTATAATATTGCTTCAGAGGACTGAAGAACTGGGATCAATAATTTATCATATCATACCATAGCTCAAAACAGCAAGCTAGTGATGCTGCCTCTTGATTTTTCTAATTTAGACATTATGTATATAAAAGATGAAAAGTTAGGTCCTTTTCCCTTCCCATCTCACAACACACACTAACATTTCCCATTCCCCATCACTCCAAAACCAAAATTTTGGTTAGATCATTATTAGCACTGACCATGCAAAGGCTACTCACAGCTGAGTCATATATCATTATGTTTCCTTTTCCTGTACAACTCTGTTTTCCTTGGAATTAGAAATTATCTTTTATGCATTTAGTTTTTCTATATACTTATGACTCATTCAACCCCCAACACTTTACTATTTATCTACATCTACTCTTAAGATATTTATATATAAGGCATCTCTCCAATTTCTTATTCCTGAAATATGCACCTCTAGAGTTCCCTAAACTCTTTCAATATGGGCTGATTGTTCACTCTGCCAGACAAATAGCTATCATCCTAAGAACTCCCTATACCACAAACCTGGTGGTTCCCCCCATCCCTGTCATGGTTTATCTCCTGTATTCTACTGTATCTTCTTTCTTAACTGAGCCCCTCATTTTTGAGCAACAAATCCTAAAACAACTTTCAGAGAAAAGGAATATAGGAAGTAAAAAATGTTTAACTTTTTTTGTTGCATTATTTCTTTGCTATTTCCTCCCCTCTATTTTCCTCCTTCTCTCTTTTTAAAGATTTTGTTATTTGAATATTGGCTCTCTTTGACTGGTCTTCTAATTTTCTCTTCTTTCCTGTTCTCCATCTTCTTGTCATTTGGGGAAGATTTCCTCAAATTTATTTGCAACCCAACATTATTTTTATTCTCTAAATGTTCTCTTTATTTTCAGCATTCTTGTTCTTGTTTCAAGCATGCAATATCTTTCTCTGTGATGATAATAACTTTTTAAAAGTTTTCCTTTCCCCACATGATCTCTGCTTCCTCTACATTGCTCATTTCTCTGTGTTTTGATCTCTGTCTTTCATGTTAAAAGCATTCCTCATATGGTGTGGTAATGCTTGTTGACAACTCATTTTAAGAATAGGAGATTAAAAAGCTAATAAACTAACACTGTAGGGGGTGGGGTTTGTCACCATGAGCTTCACTTGAGGGTGATCAAGTTGGGATGTCCATGGAAAACCTCTGAGGTTAGTATTTTTATTTCTTTTACTTGGAATGGACAGATACCCAGAACAAAATTCTTCCAGTCTCTGGCCTGGAGGCAAGGCCAAGCTGATAAGATTTGGGCAACTGAGGTAGAGAAATCATGGGCTTCCCCACTCAGAAGAATGTTTTAAGGGTGGTGTTCCTGTTTTCAGGCAAGGCTCTTCAGGCCTCAACTGCTCCTGATGTCTTTCCAGGCCATAGAAGATGCTTCATAACTCCCACCCTGACTTCTGCCTCTGTAGGGGTGGGAGGCCTGTGGTCATAAAGTTGAGAAAGAGATTTAGAGATCAGCTGCTCTTGAAACAGCTGTCAACTAATCCTATTTATCTCCTTTACCCAGTGCCAGAGGTAAGTGATGCTGCCTGGTCCTCAACATTTTGAGAATTCTACAGTACCGGAAATTTTAAATCTTAGCTTTTCCCATTACTCACTAAAAATTCAGCTTTCTCATATCTGCTAAGTCAGTTAACACTCATTCAACTGTTTTACAGTTTCCTATTGTTTGTTGTTGTTTATTTGTTTGTTTTGCTATTTCTTCTGGATATATTTTGTTTTTAACTGCTATTTAGTAGCTTTAATGAGGACTGACTAGAGAACAAAATTAGATAAATGTTCTTTGCTCAGAAATAGGAGAATGTACATTCTAATTTGCTAAATTTTTTTAAATTCCAAATTGTCTACCATAAAGGTGGTATTATTTTATATCCCCATAAACAATACATGACAATGTGGCAGATTTGTTAACATGAATGAAGTAAATGAACATATTTTTGTGCATGTGATTATTTTTCCGGGAAGGGATGCCACAACTTTCAGAGTTTATAACAGAAAAACATTCGGAACCATTGTTTTATAGAAATCATCAATAGTCCACAGCTACAAATAATGTGTTTATACATCCTTCCAGCCTTAACATCATTCACAATATTATTTCCGCAAGGTAACCTGGGAACTTTGCCCAACAAAGAACAATATATGCATTAGAGTAAAACTAAATCAAAGGCATGTATGCACAAGTTTCCCACTGTGCAATTACAGATTCATACTAGGAATGTTTCAAGTAGAAACAAAATAGGCTATCCTGCAATTATGTAAACAATGAACACCTGCATTCAATTTATCATTCAAAATTCAAACTTAAAGCATTTTGCATACATTTACACTGTTTGAATTATGCACTGCATTGTAGAATTGCATGAAAGACAGTGATGTAGGCAGCTTTTTTCTTAATATATATATATATCAGATCATTTGAGCAGCAAATAAATATATATCAGATCATTTGAGCAGCAAATAAACAACCCCAGATTAAGCCACATGAGGCTGATAATATAGATGCAACCCCACTTTTCAGGTAATAAAGTACAAATGATCTGGCTAAGGACAAGAATTCTTTGTGTACAAACATTTGCATGGTTTAAATGGAAATGGATTCATATGAGGCTTTTAAACATCTTTCAGTTGAAAAAAATATATATCATTTGTTCAAATTTTTGCAAGCCCAAACCAAAATACAATATGAACTAAAAGACAAACACCATCCATGTCTGTTGATCAGACACCATCGAAAAATGATGTTTATTTTTCTGCATCCAAACAATTTGAGAAAAATAACAGAGAAAAATTAATTTCACCATAATTCTAAAAACGCATTTTTAGCCATTTCTGCTGGCCTTTACTATCAAATATTGTCAAACACTATTAAAAACCAAGAATTTCACTGGAATGTTTTCCCTCCTACTGACTCATTAATAGTAAGTAAGGCTTACTGTCTTCTCTACAGTTCTCATATTTCATATATGCTCAAATTTTTCTTGAACATCTTTCACTTAACAATCTGGTTACTCCAGCATAACTCTACTAAAACATTATCTATGAAATTCTGGGTCTTCTCAGCTTAATAAACATCTCTTCCTTGATCTCCACAGCTTAAGCCCTTCAGTCATTACATAAGTTGTAACCAAGGAAGCAGAAATTAAATCTGCCTAAATACTAGGCCATTGGGGCATACACTACCCAAAGGAAAGCTGTTACAACTATATCAATAATAATAAAGAAAAACAGACTTTAAGACTAAAGCTTTGCTAAAGAAAAAGAAGACCATCACATATTGATAAAAGAGTACGCTGGTCAGGAAAATGAACAGAAAGGACCTAATAAGAGCTTCAAAATATATAATGAAAAAAATCTCAAGCTACAAGTAACAATTAATAAATCTACTATCAGGTCAGAGAAAATTTTAGCACCTCTTTAAGTACTTATCAGAGCAGCAGACAAAAAAAACTACTGAGGAAATAAAAGATGTGACTAAGACATTAACAAGCTTGATCTAAGGAAAGCATACAATAGTATATCTAACAACTACATAATAAATTATATGGAATGTTTTGGAAACTGATCATATTCTAGGCCATAAAACACAACACAACAAATTTCAAATAATTGACACTACATAAAACGCATTCTCTGAACACTGTGTCAGAAATGTGTCAGAAATATATCAGTAGCAAAAAAAGATCATTTTTAAAAAGCATAAATCATTAAGAAGTTTAAAAACACACTTCTAAATACATCATTGGCCTCCAGCTCACACAGGCGCAAGCCAGCCCCACTCCCCTAAGTTCTGCACACGTACACACAAGGGCTACACCCCCCAGCCCCACCTACACAGCCACATCCTCCCCACCAGGTACCCACACATCCATGCACTGACCTCTTGACCCTACACCCCACCCCACTGCCCCAAACACACGCACACCCTGTCTGCTACCTAACCTGGCAGGTGTTCAAGTGCACATCTGTGGCATGTAGCCCCTGCCCTGCACACGCATTCACTGCTCCCCCACATCCCTGCACCTGTATACCCACACCAGGGCCCTGCCCACCTGACATCACCTGCCCAACCCACGTCCCACAAACCCTGCATCCTATGCACCCCCCTACACAATCGCACATCCACATCCGGGCCCCCAAGACACCTCCTTCTGCACAAGGACACACCTGCAACCTACCCTCCCTGTATCCCGACCTCTGTGCACCATACCCACACCCTGATACCCACAATACCCTCACTCCACACACCAACCACATCCTGCCAACGCCAAACCCCCATGGATCCACACCCCTCCATCTGCCTCCCACTATGCCCTACCTCTGTGTCCCCACACCACACCCTGCCCCTGCACTTCAAGCCCTGCCCGAGCTGCACCCCGCCTCCACAGTCCCCACACCTCACCTCCACAACCCTGAGTCCCATGCCCCACACTCACAAGACCAGTGTAGAATCCCCAACCAGTACCTATACCTGCACGGCAACCCATCACTGCACTGTTGTGCCCCTCCCCACACTCCACATCCTGCTTCACACGCATCCTGCAAATACAAAGCTTTAGACTACAGAACAAATCAACCTCCAAAGTAACCCTATCAAGATATTTACATGTCTCAAAGGCAACAGAAGATCACTAAAGCAGATCAAGATGCAGATAGATACTGTCCAGACTAAGGAACAAATTAAAACACCAGAGGAGACACAGACTTTGGAAGAATTAATTAAAGATTTTCATATAACTCTACTAAATAAAATAAATGGGATGGCTAATGACATAAAGGAGATTAAGAAGATACTAGAAGGGCATGAAGAGGAATTTGAAAGAATTAAAAAATAGCAACCATCACAGAGATTAAAGATACTGTAAACCAAATTTAAAATATACTAGAGATACACAAAAGCAGATTTTAAGAGGCAAAATAAAGAATAAGCGAGCTAGAGGACAGGACTACTGATTTGGAATACACAAAAGAGCAAATGACAAAAAGACAGAAAAATTTGGAATGTATCTCAGGGAAATGATGGACAAAACAAAGAGCACAGATATAGGAATCATTGGTTTACCAGAAGGAGAAGAGTACAGGGTAGGAAGATCAATGGAGGATATAATGGCGGAAAACTTCCCAACCCATATAAAAGACATAAATATGCAAATCAAAGAAGCCAAACAAACTCCAAGTAGCATAAATCCAAATAGGCCTTTCCCAAGACATATAATAATCAGTGTGTCACATGCTGAAGATAAGCAGAAAATCTGAAAGCAAGAGAAAAAAAATCTACTACCTACCAGGGAAAGCACATAAAACTGAGTTTGGACTACTCAACTGGCACTATGGAGGTGAGAAGGCAGTGATATGATATATTTAAGATCCTGAAAGAGAAAGACTACCAGCTGAGAATTCTGTACCCAGCCAAATTTCCCTTCAAAACTGAGGGAGAAATTAAAATTTTCACAAACAAACAAATGCTGAGAGAGTATATCAACAAGAGAACAGCCTTATAAGAAAACAAAAGACAGGAGAGGGAGGTCTGGAGGAGGGGACAGAATTGAAGGGTACCAGCAAGGGTAACTTAAGGAATAAACAGAAAGAGGGAAATGAATATACAGATCTGAAAAATAAAATCCAAAGGATAAGATGATAGATTCAAGAAATGCCTTTATGGTAATAACGTTGAATGTTAACAGACTAAGCATATCAATTTAAAGATACAGACTGGCAGAATTGATTAAGAAATATAATCCAACTATACGCTGCTTATAAGAGACTCATCTTAGTCACAAGGATACAAACAGACTGAAAGTGAAAGGATGAAAAATATGTTCCATACAAGCTATAACTAAAAGAAAGCAGGAGTAACTATACTAATATCAGGCAAAATAGACTTTAAATGCAAAGACATCATAAGGGACAAAGAAGGACACTATATATTAATAAAAGGGACAATTCACCAAAAAGAAATAACAATCATAAATGTCTATGCTTCCAATCAAGGAGCTCCAAAGTACATGAGACAAACTTTGGCAAAACTAAAAGGAATGACAGATGTTCCAATAATATTAGTAGGAGTCTACAATACACCACTCTCCTCTAACAGAACAATCAAACAGAGGATCAACAAGGAAATAAAGAACTTAAACAATCTAATAAATAAATTAGATCTAACAGACATATATAGGTCATTATATCCCAAAACACCAGGATATATATTCTTTTCTAGTACTCATGGAACATTCTCCAGGACAGACCATAGGCTGGAGCACAAAACAGTTTTTTATAAATTTAAAAACACTGAAGTTATTCAAAGTACTTCATTCACAATGGAATGAAGCTGGAAATCAAAAACCACCAGAATTAGAACTTTCACACTCAAACAACCAGTAAGTCAAAGAAGAAATTGCTAGAAAAATCAATTGCTATCTGGCGATGAATGAAAACGAGAGCACAATATATCAGAACTTACGGGATATGGCAAAATCTGTACCGAGAGGGAACTATATTGTCCTAAATGCCTATATTAAAAAAGAAGAAGAAAAAAGAAAAGAAGAACAAATTGAAGACTTCACTGCTCACCTAGAAGAACTAGAGAAAGAACAGCAAACTAACCTCAAAGCAATTAGAAGAACGGAGATAACAGATTAAAGCAGAGTTAAATAAATGGGAGAACAAAAGAACAATAGAAAGAATCAATAAAACCAAAAGTTGGTTCTTTGAGAAAAATCAATAAAATCAACGGACCACTAGCAATGCTGACAAAGTAAAAGAGAGAGGATGCAAATAAACAAAATCAGAGATGAAAGGGGAAGTCATTACCACAGACCCTGAAGAAATAAAAAAAAAAATCATAAGAGGGTACTATAAACAACTATATTCCAACAAACTAGACAATTTAGATGAAACAGACAATTTCCTGGAAACACATGACAAGCTACTTTGACTCAAGAAAAAATAAAAGATATCAGCAAACCAATCACAAGTAAAGAGATTCAATCAGTCATTAAAAATATTCCTGCAAAGAAAAACCCAAGGCCAGACAGCTTCACAGGGGACTTTTATCAAACATTCCAAAAAGAACAAACACCAATCCTGCTCGAACTTTTCAAAAAAAATTGAGGAAACAGGAAGCCTACCTAAACTCATTTTATGAAACTTAAATCACTTTAATGCCAAAACTGGGTAAAGATGTTATGAGAAAAGAAAACTAAAGGCCAATCTCCCTAATGAACAGAGATGCAAATATCCTCAACAAAATATTAGCAGATTGAATCCAACAACATATTAAAAGAAGTATACACCACAACCAAGTGGGGTTTATATCAGGAATGCAAAGATGGTGCAACACAAGAAATCCACTAATGTAATACAGCACATTAACAAATCAAAATGGAAAAATCACATGATCATACCGACTGATGATGAAAAAGCATTTGACAAAATTCAACATTCTTTTCTGATAAAAAACCACTTCAAAAGATAGAAATCAAAGGTAACTTCCTCCACAGCCATAGCCAGCATCATATTCAATGGTGAGAGACTGAAAGCCTCCCCCTAAGACTGGGAATGAGTCAGGGAGGTCCTCTGTCACCACTATAATTCCACATTATACACAGAAGTTTTAGTCAGAGCAATGAGGCAGGAAAAATAAATAAAAGGCATCCAAGTTGGAAAGAAGAAATAAAACTTTCATTATTTGCAGATGACATGATACTATACTTGGAAAATCCTGAAAAATCTATAAAAAAAGTTATTTGAGCTTACAATAAAGAAATTCAGCAGGGTGGTGGGATATAAAATTAATATTCAAAAATCAGTAATGTTTCTATACACAGGCAGCAACCTAACTGAGGAGTCAATTAAAGGGAAAAAATCCACTCAACATAGCAACTAAAAGAATCAAGTATCTGGGAATGAACTTACCTAGGGATGTAAAGGACTTGTAACAATGCCAAAAGACATCAAAGAAGTGCTATAATAATGGGACAGTCACAAGGAAAAAGAATGAAATGTGATGCCCATCATACAGCACGCAAAAAAAAAAGAAAATCAAAGAAGATCTAAATAGGCGGAAAGACATTCCCTACTTATGGATAGGAAGGTCAAATGTAGTTAAGATGTCAATTCTACCCAAACTGATTTACCGATTCAAAGCAGTACCAAGCAAAATTCCAATAACCAACTTTGAAGACCTACCAAATTCATCTGGAATGGAAAGAGACCCTGAATAACTAAAAGTATTCTAAAAAAAATAATGAAGTGGGAGGATAAACACTTCCTATTATAATGCCAGAGTGGTCAAAACAGGATGGTACTAACCAACGGAATTGAATAGAAAGCACAGAAATAAATCACCAAATCTATGGTCAACTGATCTTCAACAAGTCCCCCAAATCCACTGAATTGGGACAAAATAGTCTTTTCAATAAATGGACATGGGAGAACTGGATATCAATAGCCAAGAGAATGAAAGAGGACCCTTACCTTATATCCTATATAAAAATTAACTCAAAGTGGATTAAGCAACTAAACACAAGAACCAGTAAAATAAAGCTCCTAGAAGAAAATGTAGGGAAACATCTTCAGGACCTAGTAATAAGAGGTAGCTTCTTAAACTTTATACCCAAAGCACAAGCAACAAAATAAAAAAATTAGATAACTGAAACACCTCAAAATCAAATGCTTTAGTGCCTCAAAAGACTTTGTCAAAAAAGTGAAGAGGCAGCCAATCCAATGGGAGAAAACATCTGGAAATCACACATCGGATAAAGGCTTGATATCATGTATAAAGAAATTATATGACTCAACAACAAAAGAACAAACAACCCAGTTAAAATGGGCTAAAGACCTGAATAGGCATTTTTCTGAAAAGCAAATACAGATGGCTCTAAAGCACATAGATGATCATTTTCATTAGCTATAAGGGAAATGCAGATCAAGACTACAATGAGATATCACCTCATACCTATAAGAATGACTGCTATTAAACAAACAGGAACTACAAATGTTGGAGAGGATATGGAGAAATTGGGACACTTATGTACTGCCGGTGGAAATGTTTAATGGTAAAGCCACTATGGAAGACAGTCTTGCAGTTCCTCAGAAAATTAAATATGGAGTTGCCCTATGACCCGGCAATATCACTACTCAGTATATACCCAGAGGAGCCGAAAGCAGTGATGCAAACAGACATCTTCCCACCAATATTCATAGCAGCATTACTCACAATTGCCAAAAGATGGAAACAATCCATGTGCCCAATAGAAGAGTGGGCTAACAAAATGTGATATATACATACGATGGAATATTATGCAGCTGTAAGATGAAATGAGACCCTGAAGCACATGACAAGATGGATAAGCCTTGGAGACATAATACTGAATGAAATAAGCCAGACACAAAAGGATAGTTACTGTATGATTCCACTTTCATGACCATGTTAAAGGTAAAATCAGAGGCTTATAATACAGAATATAGGGAACCTAGAGTTACACAGAGGCTAGAGATGGGTGAACAGTTAGCTAATGAGGTTGACCTTAAATATAAGGGAATAGATAGATGTGAAGGTGCTTCACTAGTGAGTCTATAGGTAATATTACCACATTGATGGTGAACACGATACAAAGGGGTTGTATAGACCCATGTGTCCTACCAATTAACAATACAAATATAAATATGTTCTTGCATGAACTACTACAAAGGTATGAATCTTGTATAAAGAGTGTGTAATTTCAGGGTATAGGGGAAAAACTGCCATTGCATGCTATGGGCTAGGTTTAACAGGAAAACATCAACAGTATCAGAGCAATACCAGGGGGCAGGACAAAAATTAAAGGGAAGTGTGGATTTTCTATTTGGTAAGGGTGAGCTTACTGGTTACCTTTTCTTGGAAACAATGAAATTATCTAAAATTGACAGTGCTGATGGACTGTCAACTTTGGACATTATACATGATGCCCAATGAATGGAGATGGCTGAAGGATGCACTGACTGAGAGGTAGATTGGCAAATGATGGTGTAAACATATGATCAAATATTGTGCTGCTACAAAAAGGAACAAAGCTGCAATGCATGCAACGTTGTAAATGAACCTGTGGGACATTTAGTGAAACAAAATAAGCCAGAAACAAAAGATCAAATATTGTATGGTCTCATTTAGAAAATACTTATAAGAAAACAGGGGCCTAAATTTTAAACTCTTATAATAGTCACATTTAGTTTGGAGCAGTAATTGTTATTTCTGGATTTTGAGAGGCTGTTTTATATATGTATAACATGGTAATTAGAGATAGCCAATCAGGCAGGATTAAGGTAATTCAGAATACAGGTATAAGGAAGGCATTGTCTGTACTTTAGAAGTTCATCTACTCTTTGAAACCAAAGGAGAAAGGTTTATTTTGTCCAGAATCTAAATTTTCTGTAGCACAAAATCTAACCTATCTGGTTAGATCATTTAAACAATTGAAACACAGGAATCCCAGCATAAGAATGAGGGCCTTTAATCCTGTACAGCTTAATGTAATGCCTGGAAATATCCCAGAGTATGTTAAGCAAATAACCAAAAAGTATTGGCAAAGTCCCCTCAGGGATGGGGAAAAAATATGAAACTATTAAACTTTATCACTGGCGAAACTCTGGATACTGTGTCAAACATTACAGACAACCAAATCAATAGGCAAAGCCCTTGATCTGGAGGCCTGCTTTTATGAAGCTTATGTATGTGGAGAAGTCTAAAATTTACTTCAGGAGGACCTCTTCTGTTGCTCAGATGTGGCCTCTTTCTCTCTACACCTAACTCTGCAAGTGGAATCATTGCCCACCCCCTTATGTGGGCCATGACATCCAAGGGTGAAAGTCTCCCTGGTAACTAGGAGATGACTCCCAGGAATGAGCCTGGCCCTTGTACCATGGGATCAACAATATCACCCTGACCAAAAGGGAGAAAAGAATATAATGAATAAAGTATCAGCGGCTGAGAGAGTTCAAATAGAGTCAAGAGGCTATTCTCAAGGTCACTCTTATGCAAGCCTCAGTTAGACACTGCCACCTATCATAGCTTGCCAAACCCCAACCAAAACCATTCCTGCCAATCCAAAATCATTCCTGCCAATCTGAAAGAACACCTAGGGTATTTATTATATAAGATTCTACAAAGTTTCCATGCACTAGGGTAACTTTCCAGAATCCTACAACCTCCAGACAGATCCCTGGACCAGAAAAATCCTGAAATGCAGAGATGCCAGCCTCTCTAGAACATCAAATCAACTAGTTTAATCCCCCTATCCCATATTATTGACAGCCCCTTCCAACATAGAAAAGTTAGAATGGGCATAGCCCAACACCCCTAAAGAATGGGAGAAAGATCAAAGGTGATGGTGGAGTTAAACTGAGAAAGTAAGGTTTAAAAAATGAATATGATTGCTGAATCATTATATTGATGTTTCTTTTAGTCTCTAGTATCTTAGAGAAGCTAGAAGTACAAACCTAAAATCTCTGAAATCTGTTGTACAATTAATTTTGTGATGTGCTTTGAAATATATTGCTTTTTTATATATGTTATTTTCATCACAAAAAAGAAATATAACAGAGAAGACAGGATTTAACAAATGAGCATGACTGCTGAATCATTATACTGATACTTCTTTGGGTCTCCAATACCTTTGAGCAGCTAGAAGAAAAAAAAAATCGTGGAACTGTAACCCATACCAAACTTTAAAATAGTTCTATAAATACTTGTTAAAATGTACTTGGAAATTTATTTTGTTTGTATATATGTTATATTTCACAATTAAAAAGCTCAATGCACTATTTTTAATCACTGATAGGACATTTGAACAGAAACTCAATAAAGAACTAGAGCAGTTGATCAACATTATTAAACAACTAGAACTAATGAATATATAGAACCCTCTATGCAATAGGAGAATACACACTCTTCTCAAGTGCACTGGAACATTTTCAATGATAGACCATATGTTAATCCACAAATAAAATCTTAATTTAATAGTTTTGAAATCATACAAAGAATCTCAGGATCACAAAAAAAGAAAAAACTGACAATACAAAGCGTTAGTGAGGATGTGAAGCAAACGAAATTCTCATACATTTCTGATGAGAATGCAAAATGGAAACCATTTTGGGAGTTCCTTATGAAGTTAAATATACACTTATCAATAAACGCAGTAGTAGCACTTTATATATTTATACTAAAGAAATTAAAACATACATTTATGTGTAACTGTCAAAAACCTAGAAACAATTCAAATGTCCATCAATTGATGAATGGATAAACTGTGGTACAATGAAATACTACTCTGCAATAAAATGAAACTAAGACTAATACTTGCAACATGGATGAATCCCCAAATCATTGGGCTTTGGTGTAAAAAGCCAGACACAAAAGACTTAATGTATAAGATTCCAGTTATATGACATTCTAGAAAATGGAAAATATAGAGATAGGTAACAGATCAATGATTGCCTGGGGCTAGAGGTGGGGGAAGGGAATTTATTGCAAAGGGGCACAAAGGAAGTTTGGAGGGTAAAGGAAATATTCTTTATGTTGATTGTGGCAGCAGTTACACAACTATATACATTTGTCAACACTTATCAAACACTAAAAAGAGTGAATTTTACTACACGTAACATGTCTCAGGAAATCTGATTATAAAATAAAAACACCATTTACAATTGCAACAAAAAAGAAAAAATTTCCTAGGTATAAGATGTTTGGAGAGAAATTCATAAAACTTTAAATAGACATAAGTAAAAACCTAAATAATGAAAGATATTATAATCACTGATACATAAATCCAATATCTTAAGATACCAGTTCTTCCTAAATTGAGCTACAGATCAACTGCAAATTAAATAAAATCCCAGCATGCTTTTCATGAGACCTGATTAACTAGTTCTAAAATTTAAATAATGAATAAGGAAAGAAAATTCATTATTACTCTTGAAAAACAGTCAGGCAAGAGGAAGTGTTTTATTCAAATAATATATTAACTATTTAATATTTTATCACATGGAACAGAATAATCAGAAAAAATATGTCTTTATGAATGCTTGATGAATTACACAGCTGCAATTACAGATAATTGGAAAATTGAGGAACTATCCTATGAATGATCCTGGTAAAATTGACTATCAGTATGAAAATAAGTGATCTATACCTCAAACCATACTCAAAAACTTTATAGAAAACATGTAAGGAATATTTTTCTAATTTCAGAGTAGGAAAGAATTTCTTAGCCAAGAAATGACTAATAAACTATATTTAAATCAAGAAACTTTTATCATCAAAAATACCCTAGAAAAAAAGTTTTAAAAAGTCACTAACTTAACAAAGTTATCTGTACCACCTATAACCAGTGTATTAGTCAGGGTTCACTAGAGAAACAGAACCAGCAGGAGAGTTCTGTAAATATGAGATTTATAAAGGGGTTTCATGCAAGCAAGGGAATGGAAGAATCCAGAATCCACAGGACAGGCTGGGAGCTCTGATGAAAAGTTCTGGATGAACTCCACAGGAGAGGCTTCCTGGCTGAAGAAGCAGTGAAAAAGTTTCCCTTCTCCCTCAAAAGTCTTCAGCTGATTGGATTATCCCTTTGACTTCGGATTCAGTTTATGACTTGCCTAACCAATACAATGAGGAGGAGTAGATTTATGCCAGTTCCAAATTTAGAATTTAAGTGTCCTCTCATGTTTCCACTCATTCTCTTATGCCTCTGATATTCTCCATAAGAAGATGATGTCCTGACTGGAAAGATAAGTGGAGGAGAGCCTCCCCAACCAACCTGCATATCTGTAGGGAGAAACAAAGCTATCCTGGCAGATCCATGAGAATACATGATTGTGGTGTTAAACCACTGAGTTTGAATTGTTTGTTACATAGCATTTTTGTAGCAATAGTAAACAGGTATGGACACTATACCTAGAAATCTTAAATACAAGATAATGCCCTGTGGTGGTTTGAAACTGTATGTACCCCAGAAAAGCACATTCTTAAGGTCAATCTATTCCGGTGGGAGTGGGCCCATTGTAAGTAGGATCCTTTGATGAGGCTACTTCAGTTAAAGTGTGACCCACCTCATTCAGGGAGCATCTTAATCCTCTATTTGGAGTCCTTTATAAACAGGATGAATACAAAGAGAAAGAGAAGCCAGGAAAGCAAGAAACTGAACATAGCAAAACCCTGAGAAGAAGGGAAAGATCAACAGATGCCACCATATGTCCATGATTGCTGGCAGCCAAACCTCAGGAAGAAAGCACTGCCTTGATGACACCTTGATTTAGACATTTTCATAGCCTCAAAACTCTAAGCTTGTAAGCTAACAAAATCCCATTGTTAAAGCCAATGCATAAAATGCACATCTGGTATTTCATGGTATCTGCTTTCATCAGCCTAGCAAACTAAAACATGCCCCTTACAAAAGAAATTCAAAATACCTAGTATTGACTTTGGAAGATGGCATTAGGAAGCAAAGAAAAAAAAAAAAAAAGACCTCTGTGTACTGGCACAAAATTGGAAGGACCTGTAGTAACTTGGTCGATTAAAAATTTACCTAAACAATTTATGAACTTGAGGAAATGGTTTCCAGAAAGAATGGCATCTTTAAATGATTATGTTAAAGTACTACACAAATGAGAAGAGCTTAGAAAAGAATTTGGCAGTTGTAAGCACAAATCAGGAGAAAAAAAAAAAAAACATAGAGAACCCAGAATTTGACAGGTTGGAAAATAAAATTCTCATCACCCATCATCTAAGAAAATAGATTCTCAAATAGAAAAAAAGAGAGGGAACAGATGAAATCCAAGGCCTTGTCAGAGAACAAAACAAGAATACTGCAGTAATTCTCTTATACCTAAAAACTCTGAGAAAAAAATAAGGTAATGTTTGAACAAAAGGGCCTATAGAAAACTTAACTGCATAGCATCAAGCAGCCTGAGACATTAGAATTTGAAAATAAAACAAAGAGAATGAGGAATGCATCAAAGAAATGTGGATATGGCTCCTGGCACATGGACTGGACAGGAATTAAATACATTGAAAACTTACAAAGTTTTTGAAAGATCTCTATTGGAAAAAGTTTTTCCAGCCTGGAATTAAAGGGATTGAGATGTCTGAAATAGAAACAGATCTCTGATCCCTCATCTTTCCTCAGATAGGAAGTATTGTAAAAAATTGGCTTATTGGTACATTTTCCAATTTCCTTTTCACAAATGGCCAAGGATGATGTGTTTCAAAGAGAAGAGACAAAAGCAAAACAGACTGGGAAGCCAATCCCATGGAGAATTAATTAAGGAACAATTGCGACCCTCAGGATAAGGGACCCTGACAAGATTTCAAAATTTCTATGGACCAGTGACTGGTATTGCCTCCAATTCTGATTATTTACTGGGTTATTTTATGGTTATTTACTGGTTTATTGGTTATTCTACCCTAGTTCAACAATTACATACTGAGTGTTTAAAGAACAGATAACTTGATTTTTAATTCACAATTATCTAGATAAAGAGTTATTACTTTAGTACTGATGTAGATCATGACACATTTGACCTTGAATATATAATAAGATGAAGAGAATTTGAGAGGGGGAGCAGTCCTGGGATGGGTATGAGCATATTTAAATATGAAAAGCGCAAGAATAATTGCAGCTAAGAGGATGAACTGTAATATAAAGCATTTGGGGTTCCAACTTTTCCTTATATCCATTTACTGTGTCATAGAACTTTACAGTTCCTCATACTTCCCCATATCTTAATTTTAAACTCGGTCATGTGATCTCCTTTGGCTAATAGAATGAGGCAGAAACAACAGACCACCAGGTTCCCAATCCAGGCCTTAAGAGACGTAGATGTTTTTACCTCTTATAACACTGTCCAATCCATGAGAACACCATGCCTGATTGCCTGTTGGTAAAAAGAGACAAAAAACACAGGGAACAGAGCTGCCAGCCTATTTACAGACCCACACCCATAGTGCAAGCAGAACTGCCTAGTCAAACACATCTTAAATCAGCTGAAGCCACAAATAACGAGCATAAATTGATTGCCATTACACTACTGCATTTTTGAATGATTTGATTCAAGCCATTTGTGTATCAACAGAGAACTTACATAATTGTTGGAAGAATTGCTGGAAATCAGCCAAAAATTGGAAAGAATTCCATGAATAATCTACAGCATATTAATGTGATTCAATGAGAAGTAATGAACTACAAATATATGCAATGATAAGTGAATCTCAGAAATGTTGTGCAAAAATACAAGTCACAGAAAAATATTTCCAATATGATTTTCATAAAAACATTCAAAACCAAGCAAATCTAAATAATATTTTAGGAACATCTACATATCTGATAAAACTATAGAGAATAGCAAGGAAATTATCACAAAATTTAGGACAATAATGAGTAAGAGACAATCAGGAACAGGAACACAAACAGGAAGGGGCAAACAGAGAACATCAAATAAGGTACTGGTAAAGTACCACCTCATAAACTGGATGATGAGGACATAAAATTAAACACATTACTCACATTTAAATCAAATATATATCATACATGATAATGCTATATCACACACACATATACACACGCACACACAAAATCATTCCAGGCAGTGAATGGTCTAAGGCTTACGTGCTCTCACTGGTCAGGATGAACTCTATTGTACAGACAATTCTAGACTAGTGAGGAACTATTCAGCATGAATAAATAATGATCACATGGGAACACTTGGGGCTTAGCCAGGAAAACCTGGATTGAAGCATGTGCCAGTTTGAAACTAGTATGCATTACAGAAAAGCCATGTTTTAATCCTGATCCAATCTTGTGGAGAACAGCCATTTCTTTTAATCCTAATTCAATACTTCAGGGAGGAAACTTCTGATTAGATTCTCTACACAGAGACGTGACATGCCTAATCATCACACACACAGAAGGGTGTGGCCTTCTGATTAGATGGAGATGTGACACCACCAACTCAAGGTGGGTCTTGATTACCTTATGGAGTCCTTTAGAAGGGGAAACCCTTTGAGGAAACCACAGAGCCTATGTACACGTTTGGCGACTGAGACAGAAATAGCCCAGGCACTAAGCAACAGCCAGAAACTGAAGAGAAGAAATCTCCAGCCCTAGCAGATGCTAAGCTAGAGATGAAACCCAGGGTTTTGTCCCAGAGCAGTTAACTGAAGGCCCAAAGATGCTTAGAGAGGAAACCACTGGCTACAAAAGCTGGAAGCAATGGAACTAGGAATGCCGACGAGCAGACTCCAGCCACCTGCCTTCCCAGATCACCCTTCCTTGAGTGAAGGTATCTTTCTCTGATGCCTTAGTTAGGATGTAGATGTATTTATGGCCTCAGAACTGTAAACTTGTAACTTCTTAAATTCCCCATTTAAAAGCTGTTCCATATCTGGTATATTACATTCCAGCAGCTTAACAAACTAATACAAAGAATTTCTTCTGTAATAGGTAATATCCTCATGGTAAATTGAATTACGTACCCCAGGGAGAAAAGGTGTGTAATGTTAATCCACTTCTGTGTGCATGAGCCCAATCACAAATAGGACCTTCTGAAGCTGTTATTTTTAGTACAGCCAACTGAATCAGGATAGATGTTAATACTAACACTGGAGGCCCTACAGAAAAGGCCACAGGGAAAAACAATAGGGAGGAAGAAGAATCCAGAAGTGAATGGAACCCAAAAGAGAAAAGAGAGTGCACTGCCATTTGATGAGAAAGTCAAGAAACCCCAAGGACTGCCAGCCAGCCAGAATGCTACCAACTCCAGGAGGAACTAAGCTTTCCAGCCTCTAAAACCGTAAGACAAATTCTGTTGTTTAACCAAGCCATTGGGAGGTATTTGTATAGCAGCCTGGAAACTAAGACAATCCTATCCTGAGAAATTTAAGATTCTTGAGCAATGAAGAGTTATAATTATTTCATTTGTTTTCATCAACTATAAAACAAGTAAATACATAGCCTGAGAGAGGTGAGTGACTTTTCTGTATGCACTATGGATACTGCCATGGATGAAGAGAACAAGCCATTTGCAAATAACAACTCCTCTGTGCTTTTAACATGTATCCTTGGGCATTAGCACTCAATGCACTTAGACAGCAACAAGACCCTTCTGTTCATACACTATCCTGGCCATTTCCACTTTGAGGACAGTTGCCCTTTAGTACAGATGGAGGGAAATAAATCCTGAGTCCCTGTTAATAAGACCTGGAACACAAGTATGCTCTTCTACAACCAACTGCTAAACCTCATTATCCTATGTATAATGATACAACAGCATAATTGCAAAAGCACTGAGAATTTTATTTCATCTCTCAATTTTTACCCCAATGCAAATGTGTCTGAAAACTTTCCGTTTTCAATTTTTGCTGAATTTATCTGCTTTTGTTCCATGATTAGAACATCATCAAATGAGATAGTATACTTGAAATGTTAAAAAGTTGAGTATTCTATAGATATTGGAGGACTCCCCTGACCTCACCCTTTTTAAAATAGGAAATGCCCAGGCCAAGGTCAGGGATAAGGCTGCACCTACCTTGAATAATTTTCTGTCTTTTCTACCCTCCCCACCCCAACTCCAAAGACTGCGGGTTGGGTTGTGCTTCCAGAACTAACTCCTGGGCAGCCAATCCATCATAGAGTCAATGGTTTATAATCTGAGTGATTTGGCTAAGAAAAGAAAGCAAATTCCAGGTTCCATCTACAAAAAATTTTAACTAGAATTAACTTAAATAATTCTTCAGATGGGAAATTCAAATCATAAAAGCCATGTACTCTCCTTAGAAACAGAAGGGTATGCCAAACTAAAACAGAAGTTACAGGGAAATAGAAATCATAGATTAAGCAGGTACGTAGAGAAAAAATAAGATTTATCATAAAGAAAGCAGCAAAGCCTTAGAAATAACTCAGGCCTTGACAACTTGCTAGTTATCAACCAAGTAAATTTGTCCTGTAGCCTACAAGGTCTTTCCTTCAAAAATTTGACAATGTTTCTACTTTGCAAGCACGCCCATAAGAGTTTGACTCTTGAGACCTAACCATGTTATACTGGAGTGGAAATCAGTGCCTGAGGTTAAGACAATCCAGTTCATATTTGTCACATTTTAATTTTATCCCATTTTTTCCTAAAAAAAATAACAATATATCACAGCAAACTTCTATCACATAACTCAAAGAAATGTCACTTCTTCCTTTCATTTTTCCGTTTCTGAGGAATGAAAAATTGCCCAACTCATTCCAGGTCAAAATTTAATTATGGGGTGCCAAGGAGTGGAGGGAGGGGTGCAGGTATGGCAACTTAGTGGAATTTAGTTCGACCTCCAGAGTAGCTAGTAAATAGCCAGGAACAGTACAGAATAAAAGCTGGGGCAATATCAGTGACTGGATACTCAGCATACACCAGTCTAAACCAGGTGGACCGGGTGAGACCCACACAGAATTGTAAGTCCCCCAAGTCACGGAGGCCAGCATCTCTACCCCACAGTCACAGCAGGCTGTTTCCCCAAGAGGAAAGAAAACAGACTTTACAAGTAGCAAGGGTTTAGCTCAAACAAGCACTATTTGTGGAATTAACAAATTGTGACTATTGAAAATAGGACCCCGGCACAAATAAATCTGGAATAAGCACTAAAAGTACTAGGAGGTTTTGCCCCAGCAGAGAGGAGGATGGGCTGACAGAAAACAAACAAACAAACAAAAAAACAGAGAAGCTTTTTGAGTCGGAAAGCACAAAATACTATGAAAGGGCTGGACCCCAAGAAAAGGAGGCACATAGAGCCTGGAGATACACAGACCTACATATCAACGTGTGCTCTTGATTGACAAAACCAAGGAGCCACTTCCACTCTGAACCTTTTCTTCAGCTTTTTCTCTACTCCTTAATAGCTCATTAGATAGAAATGGAAGTCTTCTCAGGTTCCAGCACTGCCCCAGGCCAGGCAGAATTAAGCTTGTTTGAGAGACCAAGTAACTAGTCAGGTGAAAGGCGTTAATTCCCTGACCGCTGTATCTTCCCCAATAGAAAGGTAGGGTCCTGCTCAAGTGGAATCCCTCCTTCAAGGAATACAGGCCCCAGGGACTGGAATACTGAAGCAATATGGCCAGTCTACAACCTCACCTCTGTCTCAACCACACCCCCAGTAGGGAGAGTCTGCTGAAATTAAAGGCACCATATCACTTTATGTTGGTAGAAAGCCACAGGCAGAGCCACATGCCAGGCAGGAGAGGAAAAGTAATGAGTCTAGAGACTTCATAGGAAAGTCTGTCAACTTGCTAGATCTCAACCTCAGGGAAAACTGATGCTAGTGACTCTTTTCTCCTGAGAGGAGGCCAGTCTGGTTTGGGGAAATCTAATTGGGGTCAATAATATCTGAGGAGGCCCTCCTCAAAAAAAAAAAAAAAAAGGCTCCATATACGCAGGGGACAAGAAACAGAAAAACAAGAACTGAAAAATTCTGATCAGTTAAACAGAGCCTATGCTAGAAGTCTAGAATAAGTTGAACTTAATGTCAAAGAACAGACAGACAACAAAGTCATCCAGCAAGAAAATCCTAGGTAAAAGAGTAAAAACAACCTCCAGCATAAACTAAGTAAGGAAATCAAATGCCTAGATGACAGCAAAAAAATTGAGTCACAGTAGGAAAATCAAAGATATGGCCCAGTCAAAGGAGCAAACCAATAATTCAAATGAGATACTAAGAGTTGAAAAAACTAATTAAGAATGTTCAAGCAGACATGGAAATCTCACCAAAAATCAAATCAGTGAGTAGAGGGAGGATATAAAGAAGACATTGAGCAAACAAAAAGAAGAAAGCAAAAGTTTGAAAAGACAAACACAGAACTTACGGAAATGAAAGGCACAATAGAAAAGATGAAAAACACAATGGAAACCCACAACAATAGATTTGAAGAGGCAGAAGAAAGGATTAGTAAAGTAGTGGACTGGACATCTGAAATCTGACACACAAAAGAAAATGTAAGGGAAAGAATGTAAAAATAAGAGCAGGATCTCAGGGAATTGAATGACAACATGAAGCACATGAACATATATGTTGTGGGTGTCCTAGAAAGAGAAGAGAACAGAAAAGGAGGAGAAAGACTAAAGGAGGAAATAATCACTGAAAATTTCCCACCTCTTATGAAAGACATAAAATTACATATCCAAGAACTACAGCATACTCAAAACAGAATAGATCCAAATAGACATACTCCAAGACACTTACTAATCAGAGAGTCAGATATTGAAGAGAAAGAGAATTCTGAGAGCAGCAAGAGAAAAGCAATCCACCACATGCCAGGGAAGCTCAATCAGATTATGTGTGGTTTCTCAGCAGAAATCATAGAGGTGAGAAGGCAGTGGTACGATATATTTAAGATTCTAAATGAGAAAAACTGCCGACCAAGAAGTCTATATCCAACAAAATTATCCTTCAAAATGAGGAGGAGATTAAAACATTTTCAAACAAACAATCACTGAGAGAACTTGTGACCAAGAGCTGGCTCTGCAAGAAATACTAAAGGGGGGCACTACAGGCAGATAAGAAAAGGCAGGAAGAAAGGTCTGGAGGACAGTGTAGAAATGAGGACTATCAGTAAAGGTAAAAAGAGAAGGAAAATTAGATATGACATATAAAATCCAAAACACAAAATGGCAGAAGAAAGTACTGCCTTACAGTACTAACACTAAATGTTAATGTATTAAACTCTCCAATCAAAAGACACAGACTGGCAGAATGGATTAAAAACAGAACCCATCTATATGCTATTAATAACAGAACAGACTCAAGGACAAAAATAGGTTGAAAGTGAAAGATTGGGAAAAGATATTTCATGCAAACAATGATCAAAAAACAGCAGGAATAGCTATAATAATATCTGACAAATTAGACTTCAAATGTAAAACAATTAAAAGAGGCAAAGAAGGATACTATGTATTAATAAAAGAACAATTCAACAAGAAGACATAACAATCACAAATATTTATGCACTGTGCCAGAATGCTCCAAAGTACATAAGTAAACACTGACAACACTGAATGAAGAAATCAACACCTCCGCCATAATAGTTGGAGATTTCAATTCCCCACTCTTATAAATGAATAGAACATCTAGACAGAGGATCAATAAACAGAGAATTTGAACAATACAATAAATAAACTACACTTAACAAACATTTACAGAACATTACACCCCACAACAGCAAGATACTCATTTTTCTCAAGTGCTCATGGATTATTCTCAAGGATAGACCATCTGCTGGGTCACAAAGCAAGTCTCAATAAATTCTTAAAAATTGACATCATACAAACCACTTTCCTGGATCATAATGAAATAAAGTTGGACACCAATAACAGGCAGAGGACTATAAAATTCACAAGTATATGGAGGTTAAACAACACACTCTTAAACAACCACTGGGTCAAGGGAGGAAAAATCAGTAACTATCTAGAGGCAAATGAAAACACAACACATCAAAATTTATGGTTGCAGCAAAGGCAGTGCTAAGAAGAAAATTTTTGCCTTAAACACCTGTATTAAAAAAGAAGAAAGAACAAAAATAGAGGAATTAACTGTTCACTTGGAAAACTAGAGAAAGAACAGAAAGCTAATCCCAAAGCAAATGAAAGGAAAGAAACAACAAAGCTTAGAGCAGAAATAAATGAAATTGAGAACATGAAAATAATTAAGAAAATCCACAAAACCAGAAGGTGGTTCTTTAAGAAAATTAATAAAATTGATGGACCCCTAGCTAGGCTGACAAAAGAGAGAGAGAGAGAGAGACGATGCAAATAAATAAAATCAGAAATAGAAGAGGAGACATAACAACTACCCTGCCAAAATAAAGGAGGTAATTAGAGCAACTATATGCTAATAAATAGACAGTTGTAGATGAAATGGACAATTTCCTAGAAAGACATGAACACAAAACAGTGACTCAAGAGGAAATAAACGACCTCAACAAACCAATCACAAGTAAAGAGATTGAATCAGTCATAAAGAAGCTCCCAAAAAAAGAAAAGTTCAGGACCAGATGGCCTCACATGTGAATTCTATCAAGCATTCAAGAAAGAATTAGCACCAATCCTGGTCAAATACTTAAAAATAAATAAATAAATAAATAAATAATGGGGGAAAAAAATGAAGAGGAGGGAAAGCTACCTAACTCATTCTATGAAGCCATCATCAACCTAATACCAAAGCCAGGCAAAGATGCTACAAGAAAAGAAAATTAGAGAACAATCTCTAACAAATATAGATGCAAAACTCCTCAGCAAAATACTTGCAAATCAAATCCAGCAGCTCATTAAAATAACTGTACACCATGACCAAGTAGGATTGATTCCAGGTATGCAAGGATGGTTCAACATAAGAAAATCAATTAACATAATAAACCATATATCAACGAATCAAAGCAGAAAATCCACATGAACATCTCGATTGATGTAGAAAAGGCATTTGACAAAATTCAACATCCTTTCTTGATGAAAATGCTTTAAAGGATAGGAATAGAAGGGAATTTCCTCAACATGATAAAGGGAACATATGAAAAACCCACAGCTAACATCATATTCAATGGGGAAAGACTGAAGGCTTTCCCTCTAAGATCAGAAACAAGACAAGGATGCCCACGATCACCATTGTTATTCAACACTGCGCTGGAAGTTCTATCCAGAGCAATTAGACAAGAAAAAGAAATAAAAGGCATCCATATCGGAAAGGAAGAAGTAAAACTCACACTGTTTGCAGGTGATATAATACTATATGTCGAAAATCCTGAAAAAAATCTGCAGCAAAGCTACGAGAGCTAATAAATGGGTACAGAAAAGTGGCAAGGTACAATATTAACAGTCAAAAATTAGTACTGTTTCTATAAACTAGTAATGAGCAATCTGAGGAGGAAATCAAGAAAAAAAATCCATTTACAATACCAACCAAAAGAATCAAATATTTAAGAATATATTTAACTAAGGATACAAAAGACCTATGCAAAGAAAACTACAAGAAACTGCTAAAAGAAATCATGGAAAACCTAAATAAATGGAAGGGCTTACTGTGTTCATAGATTTAAAGACTAAATATAGTTAAGATGTCAATTCTACCTAAACTGATTTATAGATTCGATGCAATACCAATTGAAATCCCAAAAACTTACTTTGTAGAGATAGAAAAACCAATAACCAAATTATGCGGAAGGTAAAAGGCCCTCAAATAGCTAAAAATATCTTGAGGTTTCACACTACCTGACTTTAAAGCATATTATGAAGCTACAGTGGTCAAAACAGCATGGTACTGGCATAAAGATAGATATACTGACGGGAACTAAACAGAGTGTTTAGATATAGACACTCTCATCTATGGACAAATGATCTTTGATAAGGCGGTCAAGCCAAACCACCTGGGACAAGGCAGCCTCTTCAATAAACGGTGCTTAGAGAACTGGATATTCATATGCAAAAGAATGAAAGAGGATCCACATCTCACACTCTATACAAAAATTAATTCAAAATGGATCAAAGGCCTAAACATTAGAGCTAAGACCATAATACTTTTAGAAGAAAATATAGGGAAATTATAAACTTGTAATAGTAGAGAGTTTGCTAGACCTTATACACAAGACATGAGCAGTGAAAAAGAAAGAAAGAAATGGGAACTCCTCATAATTAAACACTTTGTGCATCAAAGAACTTTGTCAAGAAAGGAAAAAAGGCAACCTACACAATGGGAGACAATATTTGGAAACCACATATCAGATAAGAGTTTAGCATCCAGAATATATAAAGAGATTCTTCAACTCAACAAGAAAAAGACAAAACCCAATTTAAAAAAATGGACCCAAAAAATGTACAAAAGATATGAACAGACACTTCACAGAAGATGGAACACAAATGGCTAAAAGGCACATGAAAAGATGCTCAACTTCACTGGTTATTAGGGAAATGCAAATCAAAACCACAGTGAGAAATCATCTGACACCCACTTGAACGGCCATGATCAAAAAAAGAAAAGAAAACAGCAAGTGCTGGAGAGGATATGGAGAAAGAGGCATGCTTATCCGTTGTTGGTGCTAATATAAAATGGTACAACTGCTCTAGAAGGCAGTTTGGTGGTTCTTCAGGAAGCTAAGTATAGAATTGCCATATGACTCAGCAATCCCATTGCTAGGTATACATTCAGAGGACATGAAGGCAAGGACACAAATGGACATTTGCACACCAATGTTTACAGCAGCATTATTTACAATTGCCAAGAGATGGAAACAGCCCAAATGTCCACCAATGGATGAGTGGCTAAACAAACTGTGGTATATACATATGATGGAATGTTACACAACTATAAGACAGAATAAAGTCTTAAAGTATGTAACAACATAGCTAGACCTTGAGGACATCATGCTGAGTGAAATTAGCAAGAAACAAAAGGACAAATTCTCTACGGTCTCACTAATGCGAACTAACATTAATGAGAGAACTGGGAGAATTGAAGTTAAGGATACAGGTTATCAGGAGATAAAAATAGGGTAGAAATTGGGCAATTAGTGCTGAAGGAGTACAAATTGTGCAAAAGGACTGATTATAAAAATTCAGAAATGGATAGCACAACACTATCTGATGGTAGCACAACAATATAAGTACCCTGAATGAAGCTAAAGGCAATATGATAGAAGGAGAAAGGCTGGGGATACATAAGAAACCAGAAGAAAAGACATAGGATAAAGACTGAGACAGTATAATTTAGGAAGGTCTAGAGTGGACAATGATGGTGATTAAATGACAAATTTTAAAATGTTTTTGCATGAGGGAGAACAAATGAATGCCAACATTGAAGGGTGCTGAAAACAGATGGTGCAATGGTCCGATTCATGTGTCAACTTGGCCAGGTGGTGGTGCCTGGTTTTTGGGCAAGCACTGGCCTGTCTTTTGCTATAAGGACATTTCATGGATTTAAATTATGACCATGTTGGCTGCATTCACAGCTGATTATATCTGCAATTAGCTGAGGTAAGTGTCTTCTGCAATGAGTGATGCTTAATCTATTTAAGGAAGATTCAGAAGAGACAATAACTCTTCTTTCTGCTTCAGCCAGCCAGCCTCTCCTGAGAGTTCGCTGAGGACCTTTACTGGAGCTGCCAGCTTATGGCCTGCCCTGCAGACCTTGATCCTTACAAACCCAAAGTTGCATGAGACACATGTATAACTTTTATATTTACACTACCTCCTGCTGATTCTGTTTCTCTAGAGAACCCAAGCTACTAAAGCTGGTATATAGGAAAAACTACAATCAATGCAAGCTAGGGTCTATAGTACAGTAGCATTGTATTATGCTTCCAGTGAATGTAAAAAACACATTATGCCAAAACTAAATGTCAACAGGTGGGGGCATGGGGGAAGGGTATGGATTCTTTTTTGGAAGAAAAGGAAATGTCTTCAGATAGAGTATGGTGACAAAGGCATGTCTATACACGTAAACTGGATTGCATGATGTGTGCATAAACTGTTTAAAAATGAACAGAGAGAAACAAGTGCTAGACATAATTTGGAGAAAGAGATGTACCTATTCACTGTTGGTAGGGAAGCTGAGAGGTACAGCCCCTCTGGAGGGCAATGTGATGGTTCCACAGGAGGCTAGGGGTGGAGCTGCCATATGATCCTGCAACCCTGGAGGAACTGAGAGTGGGACACAAATGGACATGTGCACACTGGTGTTTATGGCAGCAGCGTTCCTGATCCACAATGAATGGAGATGGCCTAAGGGTACCACAACTTAGGAATGGAATGGGGAATCGTGGTGTATATATACAATGGACCACTGAATGGCCACAAGAAGGAATGAAGTTGTGAAGCATGCATCTAGGTGAATGAACCTTAAGGACTGTATGTTGAATGAAATGTCTGGAACAAAAAGACAAATATTATCATTCTTCAATCACCTGGATTAACCATAATATAAAAACTCAATGAACTCAAGGCAAGGATATGGGTTATCAGGTTGGAACCTATTGTAAAGGGTCCTAGATTGCAAACTTTTACAGCAGTCACATATACTCAGGAGGCGTAACTGTTAATTCTAAATTCTGAGATACTGAGCTATTGTATGTAACATGGTCATTCCCAAAACTTAGGTATTTATGTGACATCTGAGACTTAGAGTTAGAGCTCTGAAGCTATGAAAGTCAGCAGTAATCCACATTGGAACTGTTTAAAATGAAAAAGTGATAAGCCTTTGAGAAGAGATATGAATGAAGCTGATCTGGATAGATCTAAGGTATATCAGAATACAGTGTAAGGAATGATATTGTCCAAATTTAAAACTTGAATTTCTGTATGAAACTAAGAGGAGAGATGTTACTGGGTGCAAAAGCAGGAAGGAAATGACTCATAATATATAAAGGGTTTCAAAAAGATTAAGAGCTGATTTCTCATCAGAAACCATGAAGGTCAGAAGATAGGAGAAGAATATAGAAATAGTGTTTAAAGAAAATGACCATCAACCAAGAATTCTATGGCCAGCAAAATAATCCTTTAAAATTGAAGAAGAAATTAAGACATTCCCAGGTAAGCAAAAACTAAGAGAATGTATCACTAGCATGTCTGCCCCTAAAAATACTAAAGGCTGTCCTTGGAGCTGAAATGAAAGGACACTAGACTGTAAGTCAAATCCATATGAAGAAATAAATAGCACAGTAAAGGTGACAATAAATGTAAACATAAAAGACTGTATAAATCTATTTTTGTTTCTAAGCCATTTTTCTCCTATCTGATTTAAAAGACAATTGAACAGAGTAAAAATTTTAAACAAGTAATGAAGGGCATACTAATATATAAAGGTGCAAATTGTATGTGCCAATAACAGCAAAAAGGAGAGGTAAAGGAATGGAAATTACACAGGAGAAAATTTTTGTAAAATATTGAAATTAAGTTTGTATTAATACAAAGTAGGTTGCTATAAATTAAAATATTAACTGATATCTCAGGACAACCATTAATAAAATAATTTTTAAATATATAATAAAAGAAACAGCAAGGGAATCATGTCATATTAGAAAATGTCTATTAAAAAAGAAGATGAAGGAAGTATAGAACACATAGAGATAGAAGATACATATTAAACAAATGGCTGACAAACTCTAACTTAATCATTAATTACATTAAGTGTATATGGATTAAACTTACCAAATAAGAGTAAAGTTGGCAGAACATATCAACAAACAGGACCCAAATATATGTTATCTATAAAAGACAGCCTTTAGTTTCAAATACACAGATAGGTTGAACAAAAAATACAGCAATTATAAAAACATTTGTACCTAATTCCAGAACCCCAAAATACATAAAGCAAAAATTAACAGACAGATAGTTCAACACTAACAACTAGAGACATCAAAAACTCACATTTGACATTGATACAAAAATAGAAAGAAGATCAGTGAGGAAACAGAAGTCGTGAATAACACTATAAGACAACTGCCCCTAACAGACAATTATAAAACACCATACCCAACAACAAAAGAATATACATTCTTATCAAGTGCACATGAAACATTCTACAGGATGAACTACCTGCTGGGAACATTCTCCAAGATAAATCTAGTGTTAGGCCATAAACAAGTCTCAATAAATTAAAAAAAAGAACTCAAAACATATTAAGTAAGTTCTCTGACTACAATGGAATGATTAGAAATTAATTTTGAAAATTCACACTCCTATATAGCAAAAGGGTCAAAGAAGAAATCACTAGGAAAAACAAAATCTAATTTGAATGAATAAAAAGAAAAATTATGAGATGTAGCTAAAGAACTACTTAGAGGGAAATATATAGCTTCAGACTGCATTAACCAAAAAAGAAGAGAAATCTGAAAGCAATATCCTAAATTTCCATCTTAAACTAGGAAAAGAGCAAAAGACACACAATAAGCAAAAAGAATAATATAATAAAGATTAGAACAGAAATAAATTAAATAGATAATACAGAAAATCTATGAAACCAAAAGCTGGTTTTTTTGAAAAGATCAAAACATTGACAAAACTTTATTTAGGCTGACCAAGAAAATAAATACAAAAGGGAGAAGATTCAGCTACAAAAATCAGGAATGAAAATGAAATAGGATTATATCTTATGGAAATAAAAAGGATTATAACGGAACACTATGAACAACTCTATGCCAACAAATTGGATACCTTAGATGAAATGGACAAATTCCTAGAAAGATACAAGCTTTCAAAACAGAAGAGAGGATAAATAGAAATTCTGAGTAGACCAATTACACAAAAAAAGAAAAAGAAATTTTTAAAATTATTCACAAAGAAAGCTCAGGTCTAGATGATTTCATCAGTGAATTCTACTAATGTTTAAAGAGAACTTAGTACCAATCCTTCACAAGCTCTTCCAAAAATCAGAACAGGGAATTCTTCTATTGGATTCTCTGCAACTGGTATTGGTATTGTCCTGAAACCAAAACCAGGCAAAGATATCATAATAAGATAAAACTATAGCTCAATATCCCTTATGAATAGAGAAAAAAATCATGCACAAAATAATAGCAAACCAAATCCTGAAACACATAAAAAGTTTAAACGCCATTACCCAAGGAATGCAAGGTTGGTTTGATGTCTAAAACTCAAACAAGACAACACACATCAAATTAATGGAACAGACAAAAATTACATCATCATTTCAATAATCACAGACAAGGCATTTGACAAATCCAATATCATAGTTTGATAAAAAATATTCAAGAAATTCAGAACAGAATGGAACTTTTACATCCTAACTGACGTTATCTGAAACAACAAAAAATAAACCACAGCTTTTTTTTATTATAAAGACAAATGCTTTCCTCTAATTAGGAACAGGAAAATGATGTCTGCTCTTGCCTCCTCTACTTTATGTTATACCGAGAGTTCTAGTTAGAGGAATTGGGCAAAAATAAATAAATAAAATGCATTCAAACTGGAAAAGAAGTAAAAGTATCTCTATTAAGAGATACATTATCTTTTACATAGAAAATCCGGGGGAAGTTACTGAAAACTATTACAACTAATAAACAAATTCAGCAACACTGTAGTATACAAGATCAGTACAACTGATTTCTAAATTGTATTTCTAAATACTAGCAATGAACAATCTAAACATGAAATCAGAAAAAAAATCCATTTATAATAGCATAAAAAATACACAGGAGTAAATTTAACAAAATAATTGCAAGATTTTCAAACTGAAAACTACAAAACATCATTTAAAGAAATGAAAGAGAACCTAAAGTTTAAATACATCTCATACTCATGAATTATAAAACAATACTGTTAATATACTAACATTCTCCAAATTGATCTATATAGATTTGCTGCAATCCTTACTTGCAACTTCCAGCTGGCACTTTGCAAAAATTAACAAACTAATCCTAATTCATGTGAAAATTCCAGGACACAGTATAGCCAAAGCAATCCTGAGAGACAAGAACAAAGGTTGAGGGTTCAAACTTCCTTATTTCAAAGTATACTACAAAAAGTTAAAGTAATTAAGGTAGTTTGGTATTGGGATAAAGACAGGATATGTACATCAATGAAACACAATGAAAGCCTATAAATAAATCCCTATATGTATAGTCAATTGATTTTTAACAAGTGTAACAAGACAACTGAATTGGGAAAGAATGGCCTTTTCAACAAATGGTGCTAACCCAACTGGATATACACATGCAAAATAATGAAGTCTGATCCCTAATTTACACCATATGCAACACATCTCTAAAAATACCAAAGACCAAAATGTAAGCACTAAAACTACAAAATTCTTACAAGAAAACATAGGAGTAAAACTTTAGATCCTTAGCTTGAATGGTGATTTCTGAGATATGGTACCAAAAGAACAAGAAGCAAAAGAGAAAGAATAAATTGGACTTCATCAAATTAAAAACTTCTATGCTTCAAAGGATATTATAAAGAAAATTAAAAGACAACCTATAGAAAGGGAGAAAATATTTGTAAATAATATATCTGATAATGGTCTAGTAGCCAGAATATATAAAGAACCTCTATAACTCAAGAATAAAAACACATTTTTAATGGGCAAAAAATATGAATATACATTTCTCAAAAAAAAGCTATACAAATGGAGAGTATGCACATCAACAATGCTCAACATCAGTAACCATTAAGAAAATGTGAATCTAAGGGGCCAAGATGCCGGCTTAGCAATGTGCACATTTTAGTTCGTCCTCCAGAACAACTACTAAATAACCAGAAACAGTACAGAACAGCTCACGGAGCCACGATAGTGACCAGACACACAGCATACCCCAGTCTGGACCAGCTGGACCGGCTGTAACTCTCCGGAACCATGAGTGCCCCAAGCTATTGCAGCCAGCGCCTGGCGCCCCTCCCCCACAGGCAGCTTCCTGGAGGGAAAGGAAAGAGACTCTAACAGTAGCAGGGACTGAGTCCAACCAAACATCAACTGTGGCATTAATAAACAACTTCTGACTACTAGAAATACGCCCCCAGCTCAGGCGAAACTGGTCAAGGTGGAGGTCACTTATTGGGCTAACTGAAAAAGAGGAAAGGGGATGAAACGGAGGTTTTTGTGGCTGTTTCTATGTAGGCTTGGCTGCCTCTGGATTCAGCGGTGGGACTACTCGGGAAGCAACTGCCCCAGGCATAGGCAGAAACAGACTGCTTTCAGGGCTGTCTCCCACCTGTGCCTTCCCCAGGGGAGGGGTGAAGCCCAACTTAGATGGAATCCCTCTCTCAAGGAATTCAGACCCCAGGGCTAGGCAATTTGAAGCCATTAAAGCCAACCTACAAACTCTCCTCTGTCTCCACCACGCCCCGAGCAGGGAGAGCCTTCCAAAGTAAAAGGAGCCACAACATCTTTTGCTGGTGGGACCCACAGGCAGACAAGTGCCACATACTGGGCAAGATAAGAAAAACAGAGCCCAGAGACTTCACAGGAAAGTCTTTCAACCTGCTGGGTCTCACCCTCAGGGAAAACTGATGCAGGTGACTCCTTCCCCCTGATAGGAGGCCAGTTTAGTCCGGGAAAACCTGCTGGAGTCTATAATACCTATGTAGACCCTCCTAAGGGTGGGGAGGGAAAAGGGACCTTACAAGCAGGATAAGAAACAAGAAAACAAGAACTGAAAAATTACCCTCTGTTAAACAAAACTTAAGTTAGAGGCCCAGAAAAAGCTGAACTGAAGGTCAAAGAACAGATAGACAACAAACTCATCTAGAAAGAAAACCCTAGGTAAGATAAGTGAAAGCAATCTTCAGAATAAACTAACTAAGGTAATTAAATGTCTAGACACCACCAAAAAAATAACAAATCACACCAGGAAAATTGAAGATATGGCCCAGTCAAAGGAACAAACCAATAGTTCAAATGAGATACAGGAGCTGAAACAACTAATTCAGAATATAAAAACAGAAATGGAAAACCTCATCAAAAACCAAATAGATAAATTGAGGGAGGACATGAAGAAGGCAAGGAATGAACAAAAAGAAGAAATGGAAAGTGTGTAAAAACAAATCACAGAACTTATGGGAATGAAAGATACAGCAGAAGAGATGAAAAAAAACAATGGAAACCTACAATGGTAGATTTCAAGAGACAGAGGTTAGGATTAGTGAACTGGAGGACAGAACATTTGAAATACAAAAAGAAACAGAAACTATAGGGAAAAGAATAGAAAAATAGGAGCAGGGACTCAGGGAATTGAATGATAATATGAAGCGCACAAATATACGTGTTGTGGGTGTCCGGAAGGAGAAGAGAAGGGAAAAGGAGGAGAAAAACTAATGGAAGAAATTATCACTGAAAATTTCCCAACTCTTATGAAAGACCTAAAATTACAGATCCAAGAAGTGCAGTGCACCCCAAAGAAAATAGATCCAAATAGACATTCTCTAAGACACTTACTAGTCAGAATGTCAGAGGTCAAAGAGAAAGAGAGGACCTTGAAAGCAGCAAGAGAAAAACAATCCATCACATACAGGGAAACCCAATAAGACCATGTGTAGATTTCTCAGCAGAAACCATAGAAGCAAGAAGACAGTGGGATGATATATTTAAATTACTAAAACAGAAAAATTGCCAACCAAGAATTCTATACCCAGCAAAATTGTCCTTCAAAAATGAGGGAGAAATTAAAACATTTTCAGACAAAAAGTCACTGAGAGAATTTATGAACAAGAGACCAGCTCTGCAAGAAATACTAAAGGGAGCACTAGAGACAGATATGAAAAGACAGAAGAGAGAGGTGTGGAGAAGAGCGTAGAAAGAAGGAAAATTAGATATGACATATAAAATACAAAAGGCAAAATGGTAGAGGAAAGTACTACCCAAACAGTAATAACACTAAATGTTAATGGATTGAACTCCCCAACCAAAAGACATACACTGGCAGAATGGATTAAAAAACAGGATCCTTCTATATGCTGTCTACAGAAAACACATCTTAGACCCAAAGACAAACATAGGTTGAAAGTGAAAGGTTGGGAAAAGATATCTCATATAAATAACAACCAGAAAAGAGCAGGAGTAGCTATACTAATATCCAACAAATTAGACATCAAATGCAAAACAGTTAAAAGAGACAAAGGAGGATACTATGTACTAATAAAAGGAACAATTCAACAAGAAGACATAACAATCATATATATTTATGCACCGAACCAGAATGCCCCAAAATACGTGAGATAAACACTGCAAACACTGAAAAGGGAAATAGACACATCTACCATAATGGTTGGAGACTTCAATTCCCCACTCTCATCAATGGACAGAACATCTAGACAGAGGATCAATTAAGAAACAGAGAATTTGAATATTACAATAAATGAGCTAGACTTAACAGACATTTATAGGACATTACACCCCACAACAGCAGGATACATCTTTTTCTCAAGTGCTCATGGATCATTCTCAAAGATAGACCATATGCTGGGTCACAAAGCAAATCTCAACAAATTTAAAAAGATTGAAATCATACACAACACTTTCTCGGATCATAAAGGAATGAAGTTGGAAATCAATAATAGGCAGAGTGCCAGAAAATTCACAAATACATGGAGGCTCAACAAAACACTCTTAAACAACCAGTGGGTCAAGGAAGAAATTACAAGAGAAATCAGTAAATATCTCAAGCTGAATGAAAATGAAAACACAACATATCAAAACTTATGGGGTGCAGCAAAGGCAGTGCTACGAGGGAAATTGATTGCCCTAAATGCCTCTATCAAAAAAGAAGAATGGCAAAAATTCGGGAATTAACTGTCCACTTGGAAGAACTGGAGAAAGAACAACAAACTAACCCAAAGCAAGCAAAAGGAAAGAAATAACAAAGAGTAGAGCAGAAATAAATGAAATTGAGAACATGAAAACAATAGAGAAAATCAATAAAACCCGAAGTTGGTTTTATGAGAAAATCAGTAAGCTTGATGGGCCCTTAGCAAAATTGACAAAGAGAAGAAGAAAGAGGATGCAAATAAATAAGATCAGAAATGGAAGAGGAGACATAACCACTGACCTCACAGAAATAAAGGAGGTAATAACAGGATACTATGAACAACTTTACGCTAATAAATACAACAATGTAGATGAAATGGACAAGTTCCTAGAAAGGCATGAACAACCAACTTTGACTCAAGAAGAAATAGATGATCTCAACAAACCAATCACAAGTAAAGAAATTGAATCAGTCATTCAAAAGCTTCCCAAAAAGAAAAGTCAAGGACCAGACAGCTTCACATGTGAATTCTACCAAACATTCAAGAAAGAATTAGTACCAACACTGCTCAAACTCTTCAAAAAAATTGAAGGGGAGAGAAAGCTACCTAATTCATTCTATGAAGCCAACATCACCCTCATACCAAAACCAGGCAAAGATATTACAAAAAAAGAAAACTACAGACCAATCTCTCTAATGAATATAGATGCAAAAATCCTCAACAAAATTCTAGCAAATCGAATCCAGCAACACATTAAAAGAATTAAACATCATGACCAAGTAGGATTCATCCCAGGTATGCAAGGATGGTTCAACATAAGAAAATCAATTAATGTAATACACCATATCAACAAATCAAAGCAGAAAAATCACATGATCATCTCAATTGATGCAAAGAAGGTATTTGACAAGATTCAACATCCTTTCCTGTTGAAAACACTTCAAAGGATAGGAATAAAAGGGAACTTCCTTAAAATGATAAAGGGAATATATGAAAAACTCACAGCTAATATCATCCTCAATGGGGAAAAAATGAAAACTTTCCCCCAAGATCAGGAACAAGACAAGGATGTCCACTATCACCACTGCTATTCAAAATCGTGTTGGAAGTTTTAGCCAGAGCAATTAGACAAGAAAAAGAAATACAAGGCATCAAAATTGGAAAGGAAGAAGTAAAACTATCACTGTTTGCAGATGATATGATACTATACGTCGAAAACCCTGAAAAATTCACAACAAAACTACTAGAGCTAATAAACGAGTACAGCAAAGTGGCAGGTTACAAGATCAACCTTCAAAAATCTGTAACGTTTCTATATACTAGCAATGAACAAGCTGAGGGGGAAATCAAGAAACGAATTCCATTTACAATTGCAACCAAAAGAATAAAATACTTAGGAATAAATTTAACTAAAGAGACAAAAGACCTATACAAAGAAAACTACAAGAAACTGTTAAAAGAAATCACAGAAGACCTAAATAGATGGAAGGGCATGCCGTGTTCATGGATTGGAAGATTAAATATAGTTAAGATGTCAATTCTACCTAAATTGATTTACAGATTCAATGCAATACCAATCAAAAGCCCAACAACTTACCTTTCACAAATAGAAAAAACAATAAGCAAATTTATCTGGAAGGTCAGGGTGCTTTGAATTGCTAAAAACATCTTGAGGAAAAAAAACGAAGCTGGAGGTCTCACACTGCCTGACTTTAAGGCATATTATGAAGCCACAGTGGTCAAAACAGCATGGTATTGGCATAAAGATAGATATATTGACCAATGGAATCGAATAGAGTGCTCAGATATAGACCCTCTCATCTATGGACATTTGATCTTTGATAAGGCAGTCAAGCCAACTCACCTGACCTCTTCAATAAATGGTGCCTAGAGAACTGGATATCCATATGCAAAAGAATGAAAGTGGACCAGTATTTTACACCATATACAAAAGTTAACTCAAAATGGATCAAAGATCTAAACATTAGGTCTAAGACCATAAAACAGTTAGAGGAAAATATAGGGAAATATCTTATAAATCTTATAATTGGAGGCAGTTTTATAGACCTTACACCCAAAGCAAGAGCACTGAAGAAAGAAAGAAAGAAATGGGAACTCCTCAAAATTAAACACTTTTGTGCATCAAAGAACTTGTAAAGTAAAGTAAAGTAAAAAGACAGTAAGAAAGTAAAAAGACAGCCTACACAATGGGAGACAATATTTGGAAATGACATATCAGATAAAGGTCTAGTATCCAGAATTTATAAAGAGATTGTTCAACTCAACAACAAAAAGACAGCCAACCCAATTACAAAATGGGAAAAAGACTTGAACAGACACCTACCAGAAGAGGAAATACAAATGGCCAAAAGGCACATGAAGAGATGCTCAACGTCCCTGACCATTAGAGAAATGCAAATCAAAACCACAATGAGATATCATCTCACACCCACCAGAATGGCCATTATCAACAAAACAGAAAATGACAAGTGCTGGAGAGGATGTGGAGAAAGATGCACACTTATTCACTGCTGGTAGGAATGTCAAATGGTGTAACTACTGTGGAAGGCAGTTTGGCGGTTCCTCAAAAAGCTGAATATAGAATTGCCATATGAACCAGCAATACCATTGCTGGGAATCTACTCAGAGGACTTAAGGGCAAAGACACAAACGGACATTTGCACACCAATGTTTATAGCAGCATTATTTACAATTGCAAGGAGATGGAAGCAGCCAAAATGTCCATCAACAGACGAGTGGCTAAACAAACTGTGGTATATACATACGATGGAATATTATGCAGCTTTAAGACAGAATAAACTTATGAAGTATGTAACAATATGGATGGACCTTGAGAACATTATGCTGAGTAAGACTAGTCAAAATCTAAAGGACAAATACTGTATGGTCTCACTGATATGAACTGACATTAGTGAATAAACTTGGAATATGTCATTGGTAACAGAGACAATCCAGAGATAGAAATAGGATAAGATAATGGGTAATTGGAGCTGAAGGGATACAGACTGTGCAACAGGACTGGATACAAAAACTCAGAAATGGACAGCACAATACTACCTAACTGTAATGTAATTTTGTTAAAACACTGAATGAAGCTGCATGTGAGAATGATAGAGGGAGGAGGGCTGGAGACATAAATGAAATCAGAAAGAAAGATAGATGGTAAAGATTGAGATGGTATAGTCTAGGAATGCCTAGAGTGTATAATAATAGTGAAATGTACAATGTACAAATTTTAAAAATGTTTTTGCATGAGGAAGAACAAAGGAATGTCATTATTGCAGGGTGCTGAAATAGATGATAATTAATACTTTAAAATGTCACCTTATGTGTGAGACTAAAGCAAAAAATGTTTGTTACAAAATTTATATTTTGACTAGAGCATTTCCTAATATAATTCATGTAAATAGTTTGATTGAATGTCATAAGTACTTGGAATCTCAGGTAGGACATGAAATTTTGCTGGTTTGTCCAGAGTGATGCCCCGATGAATCCCAGGGTGATTTGATCAGTGTTGGAAAAGTATTTGCAAGCCCCCTTCGGGGAATGGTGAAAGTGGGGAGAAATTCAACTTCCCCAAGTTGAATTCTTGATATTCTCACAAGCAGTGTGGACAACCAAAGCTATAGGCTGAGCCCCCAGTCTTGGGGGTTGTTCATATGAAACTTAACCCCACAAAGAATAGGTCAAGTCTACTTAAAATTTAGGCCTAAGAGTCACCCCCAAGAGAGCCTCTTTTGTGGCTCAGATGTGGCCTCTCTCTCCAGTCAACATGACGAGCAGTCTCACCACCCTACCCCTCTCTGTATGGGACATGACTCCCAGGGGTGTGGACCTTCCTGGTAACGTGGGACAGAGATCCTGGAATGAGCTCAGACTTAGCATCAAGAGACTGAGAAAAACCCTAGAATGAGCTGAGAATTAACATCAAGGGATTGAGAGAACCTTCTCGACCAAAGGGGGAAGAGTGAAATGAGGCAAAGTGTCAATGGCTGAGAGATTCCAAACAGAGTCAAGAGGTTATCCTGGAGGTTATTCTTATGCATTAAGTAGATATCACTTTGTTGTTCAAGATGTAGCGGAGAGGCTGGAGAGAATTGCCTGAAAATGTAGAGCTGTGTTCCAGTAGCCATGTTTCTTGATGATGATTGAACAATGATATAGCTTTCACAATGAGACTCTGTGAATGTGAAAACCTTGTGTCTGATACTCCTTTTAGCTACTATATCAACAGAAGAGTAGAACATATGGAATAAAAATAAATAATAGGGGAACAAATGTTAAAATAAATTTAGTTTGAAATGCTAGTGGTAAATGAAAGCAAGGGGTAAGGGGTATGGTATGTATAATTTTTTTTTTCTCTATTATCATTTTATTTCTTTTTCTGTTGTCTTTTTATTTCTTTTTCTAAATCGATGCAAATGTTCTAAGAAATGATGAATATGCAACTATGTGATGATATTAAGAATTACTGATTATATATGTAGAATGGAATGATATCTTAATGCTTTGTTTGTTAATTTTTTTTAATTAATAAAAAAAGTTAAAAGAAAATGTGAATCAAAATCACAGTGAAATACCACCTCACCTCCACTAGGATAGTTATAATAAAAAACACTAACAATAATTGTTGCAGAATATCTGGAGAAATTCAAACACTCAGTACATGTTGGCCGAGATGGAAAGCGATACAGCAGCTTGGAAAACAAACTGGTGGTTCCTCAAAAAATTAAACATACAATTACCATACCAGCCTACAATTCCAGTCTTAAGTATATGCTCAAAAGAACTAAAAATAAGTACCTACAAAAAAAATTTACTGAGTTCAAGACAGGAACAAAAGGCAACATATTGTATAATTCCATTTATGTTAAATGTCTAGAATTCATGAATCTATAGAGACAAAGTATTATTAGTGCTTCCCAAGGGCAGGGGGAGGGGGAATGGGGAGTGACTGTTAGTGGATATATTATTTCATTTGCAGATGATAAAATGTTCTGAAATTACATACAGATGATGGTTGCATAACATGGCGAACTCACTAAAAGCCACTTTAAAACGGTGAATTTCATGGCATGTGAATTGCATTTCAATGAAAATAAATTACATGTTGAGGATAGAGAGATTTCTGTATAGATATAAACTTTGATTTTAATTCCTATATTTTGTACTTTTTTAAAAAGACTGTTTTTCTTCACATTTGAATACATTAACTGGCTTAAGTACTGTGTCAGATTGAAACACATGATATGTGGCTTTTAGCAGTTAGTGATCTGTTCTCCCCATTTAATTTGTGACCTACTCTTTTTTCCCCCAGAAATAACAAATTTCCTTCCCTTAATTCCACTTTTTTTTTTTTTACAAAATAAAGATAAATCATGACAAAATAGCCTGATATAAACTTACTTCTTTATAAGTAACCAATTTGGCTAAAAGGCAAAATCAATTCAAATTGTTTACTTGTTGAATGAGGTAGTGAGTCTGAATCTGGTATATTAAGCATATTAGGGGTGTCGATGTCATATATACAAGAGTCAAACACACAAAAGTGGATGGTTGACTATAATCACTAAAATATGAACCCAATTTGTAAAAACTCTATCTCCCTAAATAGAAAGAAAGAGAGAGCAAGATAGAAAGCAAAAAAGACTGGAAAACATAAAACAAAAACTATCAGTAGTTATCTCTAAGTGGCAAGTTTCATAGCTGATTTTAATTTTCTTCTTTTGTTTTAGTCCCATCTTAAACAATGATATTTGATCACAAAATAAAATGTTAGTTTTTCAAAAGATACATGACTATAGTATGTTTGAGTTTTTTCTCCCAGATGAAACTAAAAAAACCACTTTTGATTTAAAGGTTCAGAGTCTTTCCTCTGGTTTTTGATGTAAAGCCCAATCTAACAGTATTCTATTACCATTGACAATGGAAACATGGTAATTCTGAAAATTTGCCAAAAATAACTTCTCGTGCTAACTGATTCACACTCTTTTAAAACATTTCCCTTGAATTATAAAACCATACATGAGCAAGAGATAGAACTTTTTACAGGGTTTTTCTTAAATTACCTTTGTGATTATAAAATAGGAGGTAAATAATATAAGATTCACATAATCCTTTTTGTCTCAAATATATTATGATGCTGAAATACTTTTGTATTAGAGAGCACAACCTAGCCATGAAATTTCTTATGTATTTAAACTCATCACCCTAGGCAACTTAAAACAGTTGAACTATTCAATCATTATTTACTTGTTGAATTATTAAGTAAATCAGACAGAATATTAGGGTAGATTAGGTGGATTATTAGGTTCAACCATTATTAGTTAAATTGTTAACTATAACCATCAAATTAGTAGCTCCCCATTCTTCAAACTGGTCTTAGGAAAAAAGTAAAAGATAAGCCCCAATTCTGGCTGCAGTACAATACGAGTGAAGTCAAAAAGTGAGGGACTGTGGAGAGAGAGATGGCTAGGTAACAGAGCAGAGACGTGACGGATTACGAAAGAAGACGGGCCTAGGGAGTGTCTGCCGTAGCTCTGACATATGAGCCCCTGCTGGAGGGTCCGAGTGTGGCTGCTATTACAGACAGAAGCCTGCTTGAAACCAAACCTACTTCACTAATTCATTCCCAGGACCGAAAAAATAGGGAAGAGGGAGCCATTCATCGAGCTTTAAACACTAAATATAAACCGTAAACCAGAGCAGAGGAAGAATGTTTGGTTCAGGAAATATTTATCTGGGAATACAGGTAAAAGAATGGGAGAAGAAATAATTGGTATTACACTGTCCTATATTCTCAACACCCAAGCAAGTAGATATCATTTCTCTTTTTCAATATCTGCTGTAACAAGTGCTGAGGCAAATTATATAGGTAGATAAGGAAGACCTAAGCTACCTTTAATTTAAACACTACAGTGTCAAAGAAAACATCAACACCCCTAAAATGTTGAATATACCAGATTCAGACTCCCTATCTCATTCAACAAGTAAACATTTTGAGTTGATTTTGTCTTTTAGCCAAATTGGTTACTTATAAAGTAGTAGGTACATATCAGGCTATTTTGTCATAATTTATCCTTATTTTGCAAAAAAAAAAAAAGTGGAATTAAAGAAATGAAATTTGTTATTTCTGGGAGTAGCCACTTCAAAGTAATTCACGTCATTCTAAAACAATAATATTCTGTGAGGCACAGTACTGGCTTCTCCTTGGGCTGCAAAAAAAAATGCTTACTTGACTAAGAATTGTTGAAAAACAGCATAACTATCATGATTCTGTGGCATTCTATGGCCCAGGGAGTATCTGCCATCACTCTCCTAGGCAACTGTCTCCTGTAAACCAAGGAGTAAGAGCTTTCTGATTAGCAGAAATAAGCAAAAACAGGAAAGTTCAAAAAGACAGCAGGATATAAGTGGTGTGATTATCTTTCTAAAGTAATGTTGACACATGGTCTCAAGTAATTAAAAGATGGGAAAGGATTAAACACTACAGTATCAAAGGAAAAACAGCAGGGCACATTCTTTAGGGTAAATATAATTACCTGAGTTTTTGCCATTTAAATTTTTATGTCCAAAACACTAATATCTAATATAAGTAACTAATGGAGCAACATTCTAGATATTTTCTTTTCAGGAATAAAGTCTCCAAATATCTTGTCTAGTAGATAAATAGTCTTGTCTGTAAATAAATATACGAAGATCACTAATTCAAAGGAATGAACAGAAAAACATGGCTACCCTCTAAATACAGGCATACAGAAAATATAATAGTACGTTTAATGGAAGTTTATAGGTAAGAAAGCATCTTCACATATGTATTACTTATCTCATAATTAGTGGTCACAAATTTGAAAGCCTGTAGGAGTTATATAAATGAATCAAATGGTTGGAAGATACAGAAAAAAGGTAGAGCAGTGGTAAAAGAGAAAGCACAGTATATGACAGGGACAACCATCATTCATATTCAATTATCTTTCCCATGAAGGACTTACGAAACCAATATTGCCAAATCTTGTTTTTTCAAGGAAAAAAAAACTGGATTTTTAGGCTAAAATAATTTTAGCTTTTAAAAATTATATATGGCATACCCTATAAAATTACAAAATAGCTGGAATTTTATATATCAGAAATTCACTCTTTAAAAGTTTAAGCAAACTACTGCTGGACCTGTAATATTTACTCAGTTTTTTTCTTCCAGAGTAAAAATTATTTCCTTTACTCTTCTACCTCACTGAGTATAAAACCTTTTGTTTATTCATTGTTAAATTCAATTTCATATCTAAACACTATTTATCCTATAAAGTCCTTCAAAAGCATGTGTAAGTGCTATATCATTTAATAAATGATTACAATAAAGTACCACATTAGGATGAGACTATCTAGAGAAGATAATCAGTTTTAACTAAAAATATAAATCTATTTCCATGATTTCTTCCAAATTATTTCTTATAAGGTATGAAATGTGTAGTGGCCATTTATCATTATCAAAATTCATTCACTCATTTTACAAATATTTATTGAATACCTATTATATGCTATGCACCATGCTTGGCACTGAGGATAAAACTGTGAACAATACAAAGACCCTGCCTATTTGGACTTCATGTTAAAAGGGGGATAAAGTAAACAAACTAATCACCTAGGTAATTACAGATATAAACAAGCACTATGAAGGAAATACATAAGAAGTTTAGAAAAGAAGTGAGAGGAAGCTAGCTCAAAAAGCAAAGATGAAATCAAAACCACAATGAGATATCATCTCACACCCACCAGAATGGCCATTATCAACAAAACAGAAAATGACAAGTGATGGAGAGGATGTGGAGAAAGAGGCACACTTATCGACTGTTGGTGGGAATGTCAAATGGTGCAACCACTGTGGAAGGCAGTTTGGTGGTTCCTCAAAAAGCTGAATATAGAATTGCCATATGACCCAGCAATACCATTGCTGGGTATCTACTCAAAGGACTTAAGGGCAAAGACACAAACGGACATTTGCACACCAATGTTTATAGCAGCGTTATTTACAATTGCAAAGAGATGGAAACAGCCAAAATGTCCATCAACAGAAGAATGGCTAAATAAACTGTGGTATATACATACGATGGAATATTATGCAGCTTTAAGACAAGATAAACTTATGAAGCATGTAATAACATGGATGGACCTAGAGAATATTATGCTGAGTGAGTCCAGCCAAAAACTAAAGGACAAATACTGTATGGTCCCACTGATGTGAACAGACATTCGAGAATAAACTTGAAATACGTCATTGGTAACAGAGTTCAGCAGGAGTTAGAAACAGGGTAAGATAATGGGTAATTGGAGCGGAAGGGATACAGACTGTGCAACAGGATTAGATACAAAAACTCAAAAATGGACAGCACAATAATACCTAATTGTAAAGTAATCATGTTAAAACACTGAATGAAGCTGCATCTGAGCTATAGGGTTTTTTTTTTATTTGTTTTTTACTATTATTACTACTTTTATTTCTTTTCTCTATATTAACATTTTATATCTTTTTCTGTTGTGTTGCTAGTTCCTCTAAACTGATGCAAATGTACTAAGAAACGATGATCATGCATCTATGTGATGATGTTAAGAATTACTGAGTGCATATGTAGAACGGTATGATTTCTAAACGTTGTGTTAATTTCTTTTTTTTTTCTTTCTTTCCATTAATAATAATAATAAAAAAAAAGCAAAGATGGTCTTGGCTTTGTTCACAAGAAACTTAACCCCACAAAGCATAGGTCAAGCCTACTTAAAATTAGGCCTAAGAGTCACCCCCAAGAGAGCCTCTTTTGATGCTCAGATGTGGCCTCTCTCTCCAGTCAACACAACAAGCAAACTCACCACCCTTTCCCTTTCTACATGGGACATGACTCCCAGGGATGTGGAACCTTCCTGGCAATTTGGGACAGAAATCCTAGAATGAGCTGAGACTCAGCATCAGGGGATTGAGAAAACCTTCTGGACCAAAAGGGGGAAGAGTGAAATGAGACAAAGTGTCAATGGCTGAGAGATTCCAAACAGTCGAGAGGTTATCCTGAAGGTTATTCTTATACATCAAATAGATATCACCTTGTTAGTCAAGATGTAATAGAGAGGCTGAAGGGAACTGCCTGAAAATATAGAGCTGTGTTCCAGTACCCATGTTTCTTAAAGATGACTATATAATGATATAGCATTCACAATGTGACTATGTGATTGTGAAAACCTTGTGTCTGATGCTCCTTTTATCTACCTTGTCAACAGACAAGTAAAACATATGGAATAAAAATAACTAATATTTATTTATTTAAATAAATGCTAAAATAAATTTAGTTTGAAATGCTAGTGATCAATGAAAGGGAGGGGTAAGGGGTATGGCATGTATAATTTTTTTTTCTGTTTTTACTTTTTTTTTCTGAATAGATGCAAATGTTCCAAGAAATGATCACAATGATGAATATGCAACTATGTGATGATATTGTGAATTACTGATTATATATGTAGAACGGAATGATCAAAATAGGAATGTTGGTATTTATTTGGTGTTTTTTTTTTGTATTTAAAAAAGTAAAATTAAAAAAAAAAAAAGCAAAATCCAAAGGAGCCGACATTTAAGCTGAGACTTAAAAGATGAAATTAAACTAGACTATAAGGCAAAGAGTATGGTTCATCAGAGGAACAGAAAAGCAGTCAGTTGGATTTATAATGCTGCTAAAACCACAGAATGTTACAAGGTCAGCACTTATTTTGCTCATGCCAGAAAGTTCACAGTAAGAGGAAGAGGAAAAGAATAAAAAAGGAAATTAAGCATAATAAAAGAATAAGAATTAGCTAATAGTTATTGACTACTGTAGTAGACTACATTATTGGCCATATTTTTTCACTTTCTTTAGTAGAATCCACATTCTTGCCACGGTCAGGAAGTGGACTTATTCTACTAAAGTTATCTGGGTCACATAGCTTTTTCTAGCTAATGGAACATGAGAAGAAATAAAAGCACATCAGTTTCAGGCCAGTTCCTTACAAGGAAGCACATCTTTCCACCTGTTCTCCTTTCCCTCTGCCAATGCTGTGAGGACTTCCCCCAAGCAGTTCTTGCCCCTTCAGCCATGGATCCAGAAGAAATGCACACAGAGAAGACCTAGACACTTGTGTTCATGGATGCTGAGCCTAGGATCAGAAGAAATGTGCACAGAGCACACCTAAGCACCTGTGCTCAAGGATGCTGAGGAGTCAAGCACAGCTAGACCTGCAGCCTTAGGGACAGCCATCCAGCAGTCCAGATCATTGAATATTCAGCAATCCACAGCTAGACAGGTGAGCAAGTAAAAGTGATTCTTATGCCATACAGTTTTGGAGAATATTAGTACATAATAATAACTGACAATACTTCTAATATCAAACACTGTACTAAGCATTTTACTTGGGTTAATGCATGCAAACTTTCCACCCTATGGATTAGATACTTTGAGCCCTATTTAACAGAACGGGATACTGAGATGGCCAAGTTAAAGAACCTGCATAAAGTCACATGGTAAGTGCAAGAACCAACAATAAAACCCAACCACTCTAATTTCAAAATGCTGTGGCTCTTATGTCACTGTGATATCCTCCTTTCCCTTACTTGACTTAAGTCTGCCAACAATAGCACAAATAGTAAATCCTTGTCCTATTTCTTTCTAGTCTAGCACTTACGGATGTGTGTTTTTAAAAATCACGAGAGAGTCTTATTTGTTTCCAGACTATTATTGCCTCAGTCAGGATCTACTTTACCAGAGTACAAATTGCACTGAATGCTACTAAGCCTTAATACCACTTTAAATAATGTCACTGCTTTATCTTCCAGAAAATAGAGTCAAGAAGGAAGTAGCAACCCCAGAAAAATATAAAAAAAAAAGGAATAATTTAAATTATATTAAGCACTTTTTAAATTAAAATCAGTTTTTACAGAAATGTCTTGCTGAAAAGAACATATTACTGCCAGATTACATTAAAAGTATATAATATGGGCAGGCCACAGTGGCTCAGCAGGCAAAGTTCTTGCCTGCCATGCCAGAGGACCCGGGTTCGATTCCCGGTGCCTGCCCATGAAAAAGAAAAAAAAAAGTATATAATATGACAACATCCTTTTGGATGGATGATACAAAGAGAATACAATAGTAATAATGTTCCTTTTAGAATAAAACTGAATTTAAAATATTCTTTGATCTGTATTAATGCAGTCATGGTAAGAATAAACACCTAAAATTTATTTAAAATTCAGTACCCAATGCATTGTTCAGCTATTTTCCACATAATGCTATAGTGCTTTGTATACAAGCAGGACATGATATAATAGGATGATCAATAATATAGTTGAAAACAATAGGCATTTATGTATTCCACGATCCATTAGAATCAAGTATGTATTAGGTAAGATAGCCTATCTCCAGTGAAAGGAAAAAGTCCATGTGACTTCCTGATACTCTTAATTTCATTTAAGATTTTGTGGTAGGGGACACAAAAACTGTAACACATAAATGATGTAACCTATATTTGCCAGCTAAAAAGGCTTTGGAGATTTACTCTTTTAACTTTTTTTTCTTTTAATTTAAAAAGACATTTGATATTACTTTAAGGGAAAAGAAAAACAAAAAATCTGGTCAAAGCAGTTTAGTATTTTTAGCTATTCTTAGAAATGTATATATAAGATTTTTCCTTGGCAGTTCTCTTATTACCTAAAAAACTATTATGGCTAAGAAAAGGGTATGTTTCCAAGAAAGGAACTTAGTATTATTAAACACATAACTTTTAAAGGTGTTTCTTGAACCTCTTTAGAGTCATCAGAAAATATGGAGTTCATCATCCTATTTACTCCTTATATTCAAATGCATGTATTTCCCTAAGGCAGGTGTATCAAAAACATACTCACCATTAGGGTAAACCACAAAGTTAAATCAGAAAAATGAAAATTGCATAAATAAAAGGAAAAACAAATATGCTAATAAAAATGAATTGTTGAATATAATCCCAACTAACCAGCTAAGAAAATATTCTCTATAATCTATTCATCTAGGATTATCAGATTTTATCATAAGGATTACAAAATATCTGCAAATTATAATTTTTACAGACAAACATTATTGAAAATGTATTTAAAATAATGCATATCATTGTAAGAATTAATTTCAGGAAACATAATTGCTACGTAATTAGACTTCAGTTTTTATCTTGTTTTTGCCAACTAATAGATACTCACCATGTGCAAGTACTTTGATTTCTTATCTGCAAAATGGGATTATCATCTACCATTTATTAGGAACATCGCATGCCTTCCTAAGAATGGGTGTACAATGAATTAGTTTCCCTTTTCCCTCACATGAAAGAGAACTTCCATATTAATTTAGTGAAGGAAATGTATCCTTGGGGCAGGCCAAGAAGACATTTTAGATCACAGTTTCAAGAGGCCTACTCGCCTTAAAAAGACGTGTGCACTCCTCTCTTTCAATCCCACTTTTTTCCAACTCCCAGCTCACACAGCAATCAGAAACAGATGAAAAAGCCTGCTCAAAGTTGAAGCTTACATATAAAAGATGCACAAATCGCAACCACAATCAACGTAAAGGACAAGTAGCTGTAAAACATATAATAGGCACTTACCCCTTTTGTTCAGTGAAAATTACATTTTAAAATCCAGTTGTTACTTATAAATTATTTTAAGGAAAGAAAGCACTGTCGCTGAATACAAATATGTTGTGATTCATGAATTTTTTTTTTTATTTCTGTAAGCTAAAGGATCAACTATGACTGGAGCTTAGAACATAAAAGCCAGGTGCCTTTGAAATAAACCTCCTGGAGTTTTTCACTAGCAGTAAGTCTAAAATCTCTTCAAAAGTAATTGTCTCTTCTTGAACATATTTTAAAATATCCTATAGTGAGTCATCTGTCAAATGTCTTTACCACTATAATTTCTAATATATCTTAACCACACCATTCCATCAGTTCTATACTCATTGACTATATTACATTCTCATCCCCATTATGTCCTCATTGCTTCTAGCCCCTACTTTACTTGGGGAACAGGTTGGTAGGAGGGGGTTTGGATGGCAGCATGGCAGCATGGCAGGGCAGGGAGGCAATGCAGAGTGGCAGGGCAAACTGGCCCAGCAAAGGTAACACTCACAGGAATCATGGCTCGTTTCAGTAGTTTGAGGCTCTTGTACTGAGTTACATTATAATGACCTGTGTTGCCCGTGATGACCTCTAGACACACTAAAACCCTTGAATGAGTTTCTAATAATTTTCAAAGATCAATGATTCCACCATAGTCACATGTTGATAATACCATACTGGTTTAATAACATATATACCCTATCCATACTAGAAAAACAAAGAATAATTGGAATCAGATAGGAACAAAGTTTCATAGGATAGAAAATTCTATGTTACTTTCAAATCTATTTCAAAATTATGAAACAAAGAAAAAATTAAGTTTATATAATTATCTACAAATATTTGCATGTTTACTAGGTTTATAATATTGAACCAAATAAAAATAGAATTACTCATAATTAAATGTCACTTTATTTAATTTTCTACTGTATCCTAGGCATATATACTTCCCTCCAAACAACCCAGGAAGGAAGATGTTATCCTCTTTCATGAACAAAAACTCAAGACACAGGAGAAGTATAGCAAATTACTAAACTATTGTTAAGCAGCAGCAGAAACTCTGAGCTGATTTCAAATTTCTTGTTCTTACAACATGGTGATTGCGGTGAACTAAAGATAGCCACAATTCTTTGCAGGGTTTAGGGACTTGTTTTCCCTCTCCTTAAACATGGACTGGTATCTCACTGCTTTGACCAATAAAGCACAACAGAAGCAATGCTGACAGCTCCCACCTCGGTCTTCTGGAACCCAACCTATCTTCAAATTCACTGGTCCATCCTCCAGTCTGCTCTTAATTACAGTCAATCCAGTCAAAATATTTTTATCTGGCATGTCATATTCTTCTAAGATTTCTATTTGATTTTTTCTTATACTTTCCATAATTGCCTTAAAATTCCTCATCGCTTACCCTTATAGCCAGTTCTTCTAGTAGGTGCTTCAAAATATTTATCAGACTTATCTTAAAGTCCTAGACTCTTTCTGACATCTGGGTCTGTCTCTATTAACTGAGTATTTTATTAACATGGGTCATTTTATCCTACTTTTTTTGAATATTTAATTTTAACTCTACCCTGACCACTGTAGATGACATGTTTTAGAGATTATGGATTCTGTTATCTTCCTCTAAAGGCTACTGAATTTTCCCTGGGAAGTGGTCTTTATGCTTAAGATGTGGTTCCTTCTGGGTTAGCAATAAAAAGCAAAAGGTGTTAACCAATTATATTTAATATATAAGGACTTCCAGTTGTCACCACTGAAAATTATAACCTTATGAAAGACATATGTATCCTTTAAAAATGTATTCTTTTCCATACAGAGAAAATATTTAGCAATGGCAAAAAGCAAATAAGAGCTGCTCATACAACACCTAAATGGACACAATGGTTATTCATAATTCCACAATTTAATTATATGATACATCACTCTATGGACCAGGGCCACTATGGACTATATGTGACAAGGGATTACAGGAGTTAGACCCTATACAATTGTGGGAGGAGGTAAAAAAGATGAGACCTAGAAGGGAAGGTTGAAGGATCAGAGAAGTCACTAGGCAATCTGTGAAGCAAAGCACACCCACCCACCAAAGCAAGGACAAGGTAGGTCTGTGGGAAACAGTTTCCTCTGTCTAGCTACCACCATCGTGTGTCCCCAGCCCAGTGTCTAGTGATGAGCCCAGAACTACTTTTGGTCAGCAGAGCTAGCAGTCAGGAAGATGTGCTAAATGAGGTACTTATGAAAGTGAAGACAGGTAGAACCCCGACACCTCTGTGTCTATTGGCCATTCCATCAGACAGTGAAAAGACATTTGGAGAAAAATTGTTTCTGCTTCATTTCAGCCTTCCAGATCTCAATCATCTAGTCCAGAAGTATAGTTCCCAGTTTAACCAAACTGACACAGCAACACTCACCACAAATGAATAGCATAAAATCCAGGCATAGAATGGAAAAAAATATTTCATCTGCTTAAAAGAAAAAACACAGTATATTAGAATGGTTATGAATAAAATCAAGTGTCTGTGCCCTCCCTCCTAAGTGGGACAGGACTCCCAGGGGTGTAAATCTCCCTGGCAAGGTGGGACAGAAATCCCAGGATGAGTCGGGACCCAGCATCAAGAGACTGAGAAAGCCTTCTTCACCAAAACAGAGAAGGGAGAAATGAGACAAAATAAAGTGTCAGTGGCTGAGAAATTTCAAACAGAGTCAAGAGGTTATCCTGCAGGTTATTCTCATGCATTATGTAGATATCCCTTTTTAGTCTATGGTGCATTGGAGTGGCTGGAGGAAAGTACTTGAAACTGTTGAGCTGTGATCCAGTAGCCTAGATTATTGAAGACAACTGTGTAGAGATATAACGTTTACAATGGGACTGTGTGATTGTGAAAACCTTGTGTATGATGCTCCTTATATCCAGGGTATGGAGAGTTGTGTAAAAATATGGATAAATAAATAAATAAATAATAGGGGGGGACAAAGTGTAAAATAAACTGGGTGGATGGTCACACTAGTGATCAATGAGAGGAAGGGGTAAGGTGTAGGGTATATATGAGTTTTTTCTTTTTTCTTTTTTATTTCTTTTTCTGGAGTGATGCAAATGTTCTAAAAAATGATCATGGTGATGAATATACAACTATGTAATGATATTGTGAGCCACTGATTACACATCACATGTGGAATGTATGCATGTGAACATTTCTCAATAAAAAATAAAATCAGCTGTCTGAATTATTTTAATATCCACATACTTTCATAATAAAAAATGTCTTCAAAGTATCTCGCCATACTTTTCCCATCATTCTATAATTTTATGAAAGTAAAAGAAATGCAAATATGCTTAGCTGAAATTCTTAGATGGCCTAGGAATCAGTTTGGTTTGATTATAAAGTGCTAAACAACCACCCACATGCTAATGCATACATTATACAAGTTAACTTAAAAATCAGTAGGACTAAACGTAATCAAAATTTAACCTATTCCTTCATCTGATTCTAGACTAAACTATAACTTAAAGGATTAAAGGGAAACTATAACTTAAAGGATTAAAGGGAAAATTTCCTTATTTTGAACTTTCTTTCTTCCCCCAATAGTATCATCTCATCATCAGTGCATATGAAAGTTAAAGATTGCAATCACAAGTACTACCATCACGTCTCTGTCGTCCTTGGAAGAGCAGAACGTCAGAGGACTGCCTGGGTACTAGTGTCCACCAGCTCTTGCCATATAGACTCATCACTAGTGCATATAATCACAGGTACTACCATCATGTCTCTGTCATCTGTGGAAGAGCAGAACATCCAAGGACTGCCTGGGTACTGTGTCCACCAGCTCTTGTCATGTGGAAAGTCTGGAGTTTGATTACTGTCAGTTAGTTATAATTCCTCAGTGTCCATCTGAGCAACTTATCAAAAATTCCTAAAACTCCTGAGCTCTACTGCTTGTCCTCCCAAAGTCAGTACCTAATTTGAGATACAGAGTCTTGCAGTAAAAGCTCAAGCAGAGAAACTATGTCTCTCAATTCATTTCTACTAACTCAAAAAGTCAGCCTTTCTTGCCTATATTCTGTGAAAATGAGATCAAGATTTTAAAAGATGAATCAAAAAACAGCCCTGACAACTCCAAGATGCCCCTTTGCCTACAATTTATTACAGAATAGCCGTTTCTATTGTATTTCTCTTCCCATGCATTCCATTCTCCACCTATAACATTCTAACCAGAAAAACACAAACATAAAAGAGATTTCCAGTAATCTTCCAGACCAAAACAAAAATTTCCCAAGATCATATTTTGTCAGTGCAATGCCATGAACTCAGACCTAACCACAGAAAGGAAGTAACCACTCTTAGCTTTTGGTATGCCTCTCTCTAGTCTTTGAGGCTGTGTCCTCTCTTTGTCTCATCTTTTGTTTGTCTTCTCTTGTTCTTAGGGACACTTGCAATTGAATTGAACCCACATTACATATTTTAAAAAGCTGTCTAACACAGGAAAGATAGATGTGTCTATCTTGTTGAGAAACAGTTCCCAAAGAACAAGTGTGAACTAGGGGGAGAGTATGAAAAAAATCGGTAGTATTGTTCTCTACACTTTCAACACTAAGTACAACTTACTATCCACACTACATAAGGAAAACGAATCTACAGAGTTTTTCATACTCTCCCAGAACCGATGGCTTCACAAGTGGACTTTACCAAGAGCTCAAAGAAGAATTAACACCAATCCTGCTCAAACTCATTCAAAAAAGAGGAGGAAACAGTATATAATTCATTCTATGAGGCCACTATCACCCACATACTAACGCTAGATAAAGAAACAAGAAAAGAAGCTTACAAACCAAAACCTCTTAGGAAAATAGATGCAAAAATTCAATGAAATACAAGCAAACTAAATTCAACAGCATAATAAAAGAATTATACACCATGAACAAGTGGGATTTATCCCAGGTATGCAAGAGTGGCTCACCATAAGAAAATCAATTACTGTAATAAATCACATGAATGAAATGAAAGAGAAAAAACCACATGATCATCTCAATTCATGCAGAAAAAGCATTTGACAAAATACAGCACCCTTAACTGATTAAAAAAAACACTTAGAACACGAGGAAATGAAGAAAACCTCCTCAACATACTAAAGGGCATATATGAATAGTCCACGCTAACATCCTATTAATGGAGACTGAAAGCTTTCCCTGTATCAGGAACAAGAAAAGAATGTCTGCTGCATCACTTTATTCAACATTGTACTGGAAGTTCTTTCCAGAACAATTAGGCAAGAAGAAGAAATTAAAGGCATCCAAATTTGAAAGTAAGCAGTAATAGGTTCCCTATGTAGATATGATCCTATATGCAGAAAATCCTAAAAATCCACAACAAATTCCTAGAGCTAATAAATGAATTCATCAAAGTGCAGGATAAAAGATCAACACACAAAAATCATTAGTGTTTTCTACATATAAGCAATGAACAGTCAGAAGAAAGTATCAAGAACAAAATTCCATTGACAATAGCAACTAAAAGAAAAATATATAGGAAGGAATCTAACCAAGGATATAAAGGACTAGTACACAGTAAATTACAAAACATTGCGAAAAGAAATCAAATAGGACCTAAATAAATGGAAGGACATGCCATGTTCATTGATTGGAAGAATAAATATCATTAAGATATCAATACTACCAAAAGCAATTTACAGATTCAATGCAATCCCAATCAAGATTCAAACAACTTTCTTTGTAAAAACAGAAAAGCCAATCATCAAATTTACCCAAGAGAGTAAGAGGCCCTGAATAGCTAAAGTCATCTTGAAAAAGAAGAATAAAGTTGGAGGACACACACTTTCTAATCTTAAAATTTATTATAGATTTCGCAGAAGATGGCAGAGCCGAGTGGAGCAAGTTCACTGTTGCTTCGTGAAAACAAAACAGGAGATGGGGAGAACATGTCCAGGTCTGCAGGTCTTAGGTAGTTTTGGGGAGGGTCTTTGGGTAGTTTGGGGAAGGAGGATCAGGGGAGAGCAATGGGTCGGTTGACGGGATTTCCACCGGGTGGGTTGCGGTGCACAGGGGAGTTGCAATAGGGAGGAACTGACCCTCCTCTGCTCCAGCCTCCAGAGCTGCGGGCTGGGGAAACCTTTCCTCATGGTTGCAGTGGACAAAACCCATGTGGGAGCCCAGAGGCAGGCCATTGTCAACCTTCGGGCAGGCCTTAGGTGAGGGGAGTGATCACCGGGTCTGTTGCAGGAATAGCCAGCCAGTTGCAGTTGCAATGTCTGGCAGGCCCATCAGTGATGCGGATCAGCTGACTGCCACGCACTGGTCAGCTCCCTAGACCCCGTGGCAGAGACCTCCCTGCAGGCTGCCCCTTGGCAGAGCAATGACTCATGGCTGAGCAGCCCTCATGGCTGAGGAGCCCCCCATGGCTGAACAGCCCGCCTGCTGAGCAGTCCCTCTGCTGAGCAGCCCCTCTTCTGAACAGCGCCCTGCTGAGCAGCAGCCCCGCTGAACAAACCCTCTTCTGAGCCCAACTACCTTTGGCCAGGAGGGGCGGAGCTGAAGGAGGAGCCTCAAGCACCCTCTGAGGGCCAGATGCGGTAAGTGCAGATCGACTGCACCAAACAGAGGGGAGAGCTTGAGGAAGGAGGAGCCTGTTGGGTAAAAGGGGTTCATGCAGGCAAGCTAACTTCCTATCTGCCTAGGTCCTTATTTTTCTTTTATTTTTTTTCTTAACACTCTCCCCTTTTAAGACATATTCTTTTTATACATTTTTATTACTAATATAATTATCCTTTTCATTAATTTTTGAATTTTATAGATATTTTATATTATTATAATTTTATTTTCTATCTTTATTTCACATATTACTTCTTATTTTTCCATTTCATTTATATTTTTTTCTCTTAAATTTTCTCTCCCTCTGGTGGGAACCAGCCTAACTTCACTCCCAGTATGTCCGGGGTTCAGGAGGTTAAATAGAAAAATGGCAGATCTCACAGAGATGAAAGATACAGTAAACCAAATAAAAAATATACTGGAGACACATGATAACAGATTCAAAGAAGTAGAAGGAAGAATAAGTGAGCCAGAAGATAGAACAATAGAACTAGAGTGCACAAAAGAATAAATGGCAAGAAAGATGGGGAAAAATGCAACTGGATCTTAGGGAAATGATGGATAATAAGAAGCATGCACATATGAGAATTATTGGTGTCCCAGAAAGAGAAGAGAAGTGTAAAGCGTTGGGAAGGTTAGTTGAAGATATAATTGGAGAAAACATCCCAACCCTCATAAAAGACATGAATATGCAAATCAAAGAGGCCCAGCACACTCTAAATGGAATAAATCCAAACAGGCCCACTCCAAGACACATACTAATCAGATTGTCAGGTGTTGAAGAGAAACAGAAAGTCCTGAAAGCAGGATGAGAAAAGCAACCTACTACGTACGAGGGAAAACTGATTTCAGACTACTCAGCTGGCACCACGGAAACAAGAAGGCAGTGGTATATGTTTAAGATACTGAATGAGAAAGGCTTTCAACCAAGAATTTTTGATCCAACCAAGTTATCCTTCAAAACTGAGAGATTAAAATCTACAAAGATAAAGACTGAGAACTAGTCAACAAGAGATGAGCCCTACAAGAAATATTAAAGGGAGCCCTGTCAGCTGATAAAAAAAGACAGGAGAGGGAGGTCTGGAGAAGGCCACAGAATTGAAGAATATGAGTAAAGGTAACTTAAAGGAAAAGAGAGAGAAGGAAAATAATGCACGTATCGACAAATAAAAACTAAAGGACAAAATGGTAGAGTCAAGAACTTTTTAATTACTTTGAATGTTAATGGACTAAACTCACTAATTAAAAGATACAGATTGACAGACTGGAACAAAAAACATAATCCATTTATATGCTGTTTACAAGACACTCATTTTATACTCAAGGACACAGCCTAAAAGTGAAAAGACAGAAAAAGATCCTCTATGCAAGCTGTAACAGAAGAAAGCAGGAGTAGCTATGCTAATAGCAGGCAAAACAGATGTAATGTATCTTTACATTTAAAGGCAAAACTTTAAATGTAAAGATGCCATAAGAGACAAAGACAGACACTACATATTAATAAAAGGGACAGTTCACCAGCAAGAAATAACAATCATAAATGTATATGCTCCCAATCAAGGAGCTCCAAAGTACGTGAGGCACATATTGGAAAAACTGAAGGGAGCTATAGACATATCAACAGTAATAGTGAGAGACTTCAATACACCACTCTCTGCTATAGATAGAACAACCACATAGAGGATCAACAAGGAAATAGAGAACCTAAATAACAAGATAAATGAATTAGACTTAATAGGCATATATAGATCATTACATCCCCAAACACCAGGATATACATTCTTCTGTAGCGCACATGGAACATTATCCAGGCTAGATCATATTGGGACATAAACTGCGTCTCTATAAATTTAATAAAATTGAAATTATCCAAAGCATTTTCTATGACCACAATGGGATAAAGTTAGAAATTAATAATCACCAAAGAATCACAGCTTTCGCAAATATATGGAGATTAAACAACACACTCTTAATAATCAGTGGGGCAAGGAAGAAATTGCTGGAGAAATCCGGAAATATCTGGAGATGAATGATATTGAGAATACAACATATCAAAACTAAAGGCAGTGCTGAGAGGGAATTATTGCCCTAAATGCCTATATTAAAAAAGCAAGAACAAGCAAAGCTTGAGGATTTAACCGCTCACCTGGAGAATTTAGAGAAAGAACAGCAAACTAACCCCAAAGCAACCAAAAGAAGAGAAATAATAAAGACTTAAGCAGAAACAAACTGGAGAGCAATAAAATAATAGAAAAAATTAACAAAACTAAATCAATAAAATTGATGGTTCCCTAGCTAGACTAACAAAGGAGAAAAGAGAGAGGACACAAACAAACAGAATCAGAAATGAGAGGGGGGTTGTTACCACAGATCATGATGAAATTTTTTAAAATATCCCTATGGATAAGCTAACTAAGCTTATTTTAGGGGTTAACATTTCATATGTTAATTGTAAAAATATCTGTACCTTCATATTTTCCTGAAATAAGGAAAATATTTAGCAACATCGATCATTATTATAGCAATGTGGATATTTTTAAGAACTTTCTACCTGATAGTTTGAGATATTCAGTTATGACAGCTAATCAAATGGTATCTAAGTTAGTGTTTAATGCTTAGAATTTAAGAACTTTTGCTATCTAAATTTGTAGATTTTTTTCCTTGTTGCCTTAATTTTAAATTTTTAATTTAAAGTGTTGGAGAGGATGTGGAGAAACAGGAACAGTCATTCATAGCTTGGAGGGAATGTAAAATAATGCATCCCCTGTGAAAGAGAGCTTGGTAGTTTCTCAGAAAACTAAATATACAACTACCATATGAACCAGCAATCCTACTACTAGGTATATACCCAAAAAAGTTGAAACCAGGGACTCAAACAGATATTTGCACACCAATGTTCACAGTAGCATTATTCATAATTGCCAAAAGATGGAAGCAACCTCCGAGCCCATCGACTGATGAGTAGAAAAATAAATTGTGGTATATTTGTACAAAGGTATATTATTGAGCCATAAAAAGGAATGAGAGACACATGACAACACAGATGAAACTTAAAGGTATTATGTTGAATGAAATAAGTAATATACAAAAGGACAGATATTGTATGATCTCACTGACTTGAAATAAGTAGAATAAGCACTCAAAGAGTCAGAATCTAGAATACTGGTTACCGGGGAATGCGGTAGGGATAAAGAATGGGACATTAAGGCTTAACATGTGCGGACTCCCTATTTGGAATGACGGAAATGTTCTGGTAATGGATGATGGTGGTGGTAACACGATATTGTGAATGCAATGAACAGCACTGAAATATATATCTAAATATGATTAAAAGAAGAAATGTTAGATTTTATACATGACAGAATACATTTTTGTTTTAAAATCCATGGAACTACACTACATAAACAGTCAACTTGAGGTTAAGTCATGGACTCTGAATAATACAACAATTATAAAAATGTGCTATCGTCAGTTTTAACAAATGTTCCCCATCAATGCAAGGTGTTGGTGGTGGGGTGGTATATGGGAATCCTGTATTTTATGCGTTATTGTTCTGTAAATCCACATCTTCTCTAATAAATAAATAATGACAGGTGGGAATTAAAAGAAAAACTACAACACTGAATAAAACTGCATTTTTTTTTATTTGTTTCACATGCAAAAAAGGGTACTTCAATGAGATCTTGGAAGGAAATGATGAAAATGTCATTGAAAATTGAAAAAAAGGTGATCCTTATTTTTAAAGTGGCAAAGATCTTGACAAAATTGTGTTCTCATATTGGATGGAAGGCAGAATTTGAATGCAACGAACTTGGATATTTAACTAGATTTCCAAGCTAAGTATGGAAGGTGAAGTCTGGTTTCTCCTTGTAGTTTATAGTGTAATGAGAGTGGAAAGTGACAAACTGAAGAGTAAACTGTTATGCACAAAGAAACCAGCAACTATGGTTTGGAAAATTCTAAACCTATCCAGATGGTGGGCCCTGAGACTAGACCAAAAACAGCTCCAGAAGTCAGGACTGGAAATGTAGTTACCCAGGAAGGATCTACGGAAAGTTGTATTGTCTAACCTGCTTAAACTACAAGCAAAACTAACAAGGATTTTGCAAACTTTGTATGAGAGGAACCACTGCCAGTGTGGAGTGAAAGTGACAAAAAAGAGACACAGTGAAAGAATGACTTCAAGAGCAGAACCATAGAAATAAAGATCTGGATTGAACAGATATCCTTGGACCAAGAGAACAAGGCCAGCATATGTGTAGAAAGGGTGGGTCTACCCCTACACTTGGAAAGGGTGGGCCTTGTGCCCTGTTATTCAGTGTGAGTGCTGCCTCCCCATTGCTCAGAGATGGTCAGGCCTGTCTGTGTACCAAAGTTTACAAACAGCCTGACCATCATCCCAAAGCTGGGAGAGGGTGAGACCTACATTTCAATGTTGGGGACAGCATGGCCACTGTGCAAGCACTGAAAGGGGTAGGGCTACTGCTCCATCAGGCCTGGAGAACAAAGAAACAAACCACAGATAACTCTCAGACCTTGAGTTCTAACGATGGTTACCCTGCTGGATTTCAGACTTGAGACCCATAATCTCTGTTTTTCCTCTAACTCTTCCCTTCTGCAGTGGAAAACTGTCTTTGTGCATTGGAAGCAGAGAATTTGTTTTCTAGGCTCCAAAGACAAAAGGGAATTTTGCCCCTGGATGGGCCACGTCTATAGCCAGTTCCAGTGAGTCTTCGTCATATATACTGAAGTATCAATTCAGTAAGAATACTTAGCCTCCTTATTGAAATGACTTAAGGCTTTTGGGATATTGTGATAGAATGAATGTATTTTGCATGTATACTGAGAGTAGACTGTTGAGGATTGAATTGCATCCCCTACAACAGGTATGTTCAGGTCTCAACCCCTGGTCTTTTGGTGTGAACACATTTGTAAACAGGACCTTTCAAAATGTATTCCAATCAAGTGAGGGTACCTCTGAGTCTAACTAGACATAGTCTAATATGGCTGAAGTCCTTATAAGTAGAGGAAACTACACAAGGAGAAGAAGCCGTGGGAACAGCCAGAAGCTGGAAGTCAACAGACCCAGGAAGAGTAAATTACACCACAGTGTACATTACTATGTGATGGAAAAGCCAAGGAACCCCCAAAGACTGCCGGCTAGCCAAAAGCTACTAACCCTAGGAGGAAGAAAGCCTTCTAGTCTCTGAAACCAAAAGTTGATAAATTCCATTGCTAAGCCAGCCCACTGCAAAGCATAGTATTTGTTTTAGCAGCTGGGAAACTGAGACTATTAAATTCTGGTGTCAACTTGGCCAAGTGATGTTGCCCAATTGTCTGGTCAGGAAAGCACTGGCCTGACTGGTGCTGCATGGATATTTCGTGCCTGGTTGATAAACCAGAAAGCTGGTATATTAAATCATCAGTCAGTTGATCACATCTGTTGCTAATTACATCTGTGATTAACTCAAGCATGTCTCCAACCAATGCGATAATCCAATCAAGTGAAAGCATTTAAGGAAGAAGAGAGACATTTTACTACTTCTGCAGCCAGCAGGTCTCTCCTGTAGCATTCATCCAGACCCTTCATAGGAGATGCCAGCTTCACAGCTTGCCCTATGGATTTAAGACTCTTCCATCCCCATGAATGTGTGAAACACCTTTATAAAACTCATATTTATAGATATCTCCTGTTGGTTCTAGAGAATGCTGATTAATACAGCTTGGTACTGGGAGTGGTTACTGAGAAACAGAATCTTAAAAATGGGGTTTTACAATTCGTTTCCTGCTCTGATTAGACTCAGAGGCACTAACGAATCTGTTTCCAATAATCAAGATGGCACTGACAGCCCATGGCATGAGTTCGCAAAAGAGATACTCAAAATATCACCATTAGATTTTGCTAATTGTACAATTATGGAAGGCAAGGCTCTGGGTAAGAGTATTTTGACACTTTTGTCAAATTAAGACATATAATGATGTCGTCTGGTTGTTGTTCGATACGCTAGATAGTGACGAGGGAAAGGGAAGAGCTGAAGGTTTCAAATTTGCAACTTAAGTGCCATATGGATGATGTAAAAGTTTCCATGTTTGTCCTGAAAGAAAATCACTTCCTGTGGTCACAGACTTGATATCTGTGAAAAGCAGACACTGAGCCTCACTGTGTGATGAGCAGATTTACAACATAAACTACAATCTCAGTCTTTCAGGGTATCTGCTGTTAAAATCAGGGCTTTGATAGGAAAAGAATGAGATCCTGAAACTTGGGGTGGGGGTATATGGCTTAATAATGATGGTGATGGAGAGATGGAATCCCTGGAATCTAGTGAGCCTTTCCTAGATAGACCTGTAATGGACTGCCCTGAGGAAAGAGCTTCCCATCCTACAGTCTGACAAGATGAATCTGCCACCCAACCTCACCTAACAAGATTAAACCTTCATGAATAAAAAAGTATTTGTAAAGTCCCCTTCAGGGAATGGTGAGAAAGGGGGAAATTCAACTTCCCCAAGTGGAATTCTTGATATTCTCACAAGCAGTGGGGACAACCAAAGCTTTAGGCTGAGCCCCCAATCTTGGGGTTTGTTCATATGAAACTTAACCCCACATAGGATAGGTCAAGCCTACTTAAAATTAAGCCTAAGAGTCACCCCCAAGAGAACCTCTTTTGTTGCTCAGATGTGGTCTCTCTCTCCAGTCAACACAACATGCAAACTCACCACCCTCCCCCTGTATACATGGGACATGACTCCCAGGGATGTGGACCTTCCCAGCAACATGAGACAGAAATCCTAGAATGAGCTGAGACTCAGCATCAAAGGTTGATAAAACCCCTAGAATGAGCTGAGACTCAGCATCAAGGGATTGAGAAAACCTTCTCGACCAAAAGGGGGAAGAGAGAAATGAGACAAAATAAAGTGTCAATGGCTGAGAGATTCCAAACAGAGCCAAGAGGTTATCCTGGAGGTTATTCTTATGCATTAAATAGATATCACCTTGTTAGTCAAGATGTAATGGAGAGGCTGGAGAGAACTACCTGAAAATGTAGAACTGTGTTCCAGTAGCCATGTTTCTTGAAGATGATTGTATAATGATATAGCTCTCACAATGTGACTGTGTGACTGTGAAAACCTTGTGTCTGATGCTCCTTTTATCTACCTTATCAACAGACGAGTAAAGCATATGGAATAAAAATAAATAATAGGGGGAACAAATGTTAAAATAAATTTAGACTAAAATGCTAGTGATCAATGAAGGGGAGGGGTAAGGGGTATGGTATATATGAATTTTTTTCTGTTTTCTTTTTATTTCTTTTTCTGAATAGATGCAAATGCTCCAAAATATGATCATGATGATGAATATGCAACTATGTGATGATATTGTGAATTACTGATTATATATGTAGAATGGAACAATCAAAAGTTAAGAATGTTTGTTTGTTTGGTGTTTATTGGAATTTTTTTAAAAAATCAAAAATTAATTTAAAAAAAAAGATTAACCCTTCAGTACCTGCTAACCCTATAACCACCTCTCTTGGGGACACAGCCCTCACTCCTCTGTCTGGAGCTACAAATGCTGTTTCATTAGATGAAATTAGACACTTATATTTATTTTCATGACCCACCCCCATCACCCCTCTTTTCTTCAACACCTATAACGAGACTGAAATCCCAATAGACTACAAAAGGTGAGGTACAAGGGGTGACCCATGAGGAGGTATGCTATACTTCAAAATAACTGCATGAGTTTTCCAATCTATATAGACAGAAATCCAGGGAATATGTACGGGAATGAATATTAAAGTGATGGGATAATGGCAAAAGGAATATAAAGTTGGATTAAGCTGAATTTATTGATATGGGCTCCATAAGCAAAGATTCTGCATTCAATGATGTAGTTCAAGGGGTTAGAAAGGGCATTAATTGTTTGGAGAGCTGGGTGAAACACAGATCAAAAGGTGGCTGACATTACCTGAGGTTGAAATGTCAGAACTGTCCTGGGTATAATGCAGATGAGGGGACACAGAGGTTTAGAGAGATTGGATCTTAGAGTGGATTTATCATGGAAGACCTGCTCAAACACCCCAGGAATGTTCAGAGGACACTGCTTTTACCAGAACCTTGAGTAAAAATTTGTGAAACTAGCTCCATCATCCCTGAAAAGCTCAGTAGTTGCCTTTCTCTGTAGCTCAAATATTACTGTGGGAACTGCTGTCACTGAGCTGGAATCCTTAAACACAATAGGAATGATCAGATTCCGAGTTGGCAGAATCCAAATGGTGACAGTTAATCACCATAGACAAGGTGGGTGTGACCATCATAATGGACAACAGACTCAAAGCAGCAAAAAAATAATCTGACTTACAGAGACTTCTGATGTTGGCTAATAGATCATGGGGTATCTAGAAGTAAAACAGATGGGCAGTCTACTAAATTCTTATTTGAGCTGTATAGGCAGAAGAGTCCTAGATCAAGAGAACAGAAGTCTACTTTGAATTACAAAAACAGAGAGTCAGGGCATCTTAATCAACTCCCAGACTTGAGACAGTTCACAAACCCATGAATGAGGGGAAGGCCAGGTACCCTTGGGGAAGGACCCTTTTACATGCCAAAAATTTACACTGTTAACCTTCCTCCCAGCCTTCCCCAAGGAGACTCACGGCCTTTAACCAGAGTGACTGCGAACAGGGGAAAAGGAAATGATAAAATATTTCAGGGATTATTAGACACTGGCTCAAAACTAGTATCCTTCAGAGTTACACTAATTTCAGGAGACCCAAAACGTCACTCTGATCCACCAGTCAGAAGAGGGGCTTATGGAGGTCAGGTGATAAATGGAGTTTTAGCCCAGATCCATGTCACAGTGGGTCCAGTGGGTCCCTGCAACCATTCTGTGGTCACTTCTCAGGTTCCAGAATGCATAATTGGAATCGATATACTCAGCAACTGGTAGAATTCTCATATTGGTTTTCTGACTCATGGAGTGAGGGCTATTAAGATAGGAAAAGCCAAGCAGAAGCCACTAGAACTACCACTGTCTAGTAAAATAGTGGATCAAAAAGCAATAACAGATTCCTGGAAGGATTTTAGATATTAGCACCACTCTGAAGGATATGAAGGATTCAGGGGTGGTGATACCCACTACATCCCCATTCAACTCTCCCCTTTGTCCTGTGCAGCAAACAGATGGATCTTGGAAGATGGCAGTGGATTATCGTAACCTTAACCAGGTGGTGACTACAATTGCAGCTCTTGTTTCACATGTGGTATCGCTGCTTGAGCAAATTCATAAATCGCCTGGAACCTGCTATGCAGTCAATGATCTGGCAAATGCTTTTTCTCAATAGCTGTCAGTAAGGGCCACCAGAAACAGTTTGCATTCAACTGGCAAGGTCAGCAGTATACCTTCACTGTCCTGCCTCAGGGATATAGCAACTCTCTAACCCTATGTCACAATCTAGTCCACAGGGACCTTGATCATTTCACCTTCCCAAAGGACATCACGCCAGCCCATTATATTGATGACATCATGTTGATTGGACATAACAAGTAAGTAATAGAAACTACTCTAGACTATAGATAAAGCATTTGCATGTCAGGGGATGGGAGATAAATCCAATAAAAACACAGGGGCCTTCCACCTCAGTGAAATTTCTAGGTGTCCAGTGGTGTGGGGCATGTTGAGATTTTCCTTCTAAGGTAAAGGATAAGCTGTTGCATCTGGCCCCTTCTATGACCAAAAAAGAGGCACAATGCCTGCCTGGCATCCTTTGATTCTGGAGAAAACATACTATTCACTTGGGTGTGCTGCTACAGACCATTTACTGAGTGACCAGAAAAGCTGCTAATTTTGAGGGGGGAGGCTCTGAAACATGCCCAGGCTGCTGTGCAAGTTGCTCTGCCACTTGGGCCATATGATCCAGCAGATACAATCATGCTGGAAGTGTCAGTGGCAAACAGGGATGCTGTTTGCAGCCTTTGGCAGGCCCCTATAGGAGAATCACAAGGCGGACAATCAGGATTTTGGAGCAAAGCCTTACCATCCACTGCTGATAACTACTCTCCTTTTGAGAAGGAGAGTTTAGCCTCCTATTGGACCTTAGTAGAGACAGAACACTTAACCATGGGCCACCAAGTTACAGTGAGACCTGAGTTGCCTATCATGAGCTAGGTATTATCTAAACCACTTAAAGTTGGGTCTTTAAGGCACAAGTAAGTTACATAAGGAAGTGGCCCAAATGCCCATGGCCTCCACTCCTGCCATGTTACCTTTTCTCTCCCAGACCATAGCTACAGCCTCTTGGAGAGCTCCTTACAGTCAGTTTACTGAGGAAGAGAAAATTTGGGCCCGGTTTACAGATGGTTCTGCATGATATGCAGGGTCCATCCCCAAAAGTAGACAGTTGCAGCACTACAATCCTTTTCTGGGATGTCATTAAAGGACACTGGTGAGGGTTAATACTCCCAGTGGGCAGAACTCGAGCACTGTACCATGTTGTTCATTTTGCTTGGAAGGAGAATTGGCCAGAGGTATGTTTGTATACTGACTCATGGGCTGTTGCTAATGGTTTGGCTGGATGGTCAGGGACTTAATAGGAGTATAACTAGAAAATTGGTGAGGTCTGGGCAGAAAGTATATGCATAGACCTTTCTGAGTGGGCAAAGAACATGAAGATATTTCTGTCCCATGTGAATGTTCACCAGAGGGTGACTTAAGCAGAGGAAGGTTTTAACAATCAGGTAGATAAGATAATCAGTCCTGCAGATACAAGTCATCTTCTTTCCTCAGCCACTCCTACCATTGCTCAATGGGCTCATGAACAAAGTGAGTGTGGTGGTAGGGAAGGAGGTTAGGCATGGGCTCAGCAACATGCACTCCACTCACCCACACTCACCTGGCTATAGCAACTGCTGAGTGCCCAATCTGCCAGCAGTAGAGACCCACACTCAATCCCTGATATGGCACCATTCCCCAAGGAGATTAGCTTTGCTACTTAGTGGCAGGTTGATTACACTGGACAACTTTCATCATGGAAGGGACAGCAATTTGTTCTAACTGGAACAGACACACACTCTCGATATGAGTTTGCCTTCCCTGCATGCAATGCTTCCACAAAACTATCATCTGTGGATTTATCTTACATCATGGTATTCCATACAGTATTGCTTCTGATCAAGTAACCCACTTCACAGCAAATGAAGTGTGGGAATGGGCATATGCTGATGGAATTCTCTGGTTGTACCATGTTTCCCATCATCCAGACACAGCCAGGTTGATAGAAAGGTGGAAAGCCCTTTTGAAGACCCAATTATAGCACCAACTAGGCGACAATACCTTGCAGGGCTGGGGCAATGTTATCCAGGAGCTGTGTATGCTCTGAATCAGCATCTACTATGCAGTGCTATTTCTCCCATACTCAGGATTCATGGGTCCAGGAATCGAGGGGTGGAAATGGGAGTGGTACCACTCACCATCACTGCTAGTAATCCATCAGGAAAATTTTTACTTCCTGTCCCTTAAGTTCAACTGGTCTACAGGTCTAAGTTCCAAAAAGGAGGAGTGCTCCTACCAGGAGACACAACAATGATTCCACTGAACTGGAAGTTAAGACGGCCACCTGGCTACTTTGGGCTTCATGCCACTAAATCAATAGGCGTGAAAAGGTATTACTGTGTTGTCTGGGGTAATTGATGCTGACTATCAAGTAGAAATAGGATAGCAACTACCCAGTGGAGGTAAGAAGAATTTTCCTGGAATACAGGAGAGCCCCTAGGGCATCTCTTAGTACTACCATTAAGGTCAAAGGAAAACTGCAGCAACCCAATCCAGGCAAGACTACCAATGGCCCAGAAATTTCAGGAATGAAGGTCTGGGTCACCCTACCTGGCAAAGAATCATGGCCAGCTGAAGTGCTTACTGAGGTTTAAGGGAACATAGGATTGGGTAGTAGAAGAAGGTAGTGATAAATATGAACTATGACCACATGACCAGTTACAGAAATGAGGAGTGTGATTGTATGAATATTTCCTCCAAATATTCATACAAAAAATTGTTTTATTATGAATATGTCCGCATTTGTACATAGCAAATATCTTATTTTCCTTTTATCATATGACATAAGTTGTACTGTTCATGTTATAGTATATGTATATATGTATATATATGTGATACATGCATGAAAATGCAGCATTTTATATATATATGTATATATAGTATAGTACATATTCATAGGATATGAAGTTTAAGAGTGAATGTTACCTAAGGATTTGCACCCTGTTCTGAAGAGATATAGGATGCTTCCAGTTGTATGCAGGACAGCTGAGCACTGTTAGGTGAAACATATATGTCTGTTATTGTGTTCAATTTGGAATTTAAGTGTGCTCCAAGGTAACCTGTATAGCTGCCAAGTTGGCAAGGGGTGGACTGTAATGGTTAGGCTCTGGTGTCAGCTTGGCCAAATGATGATGCCCAGTTGTCTGGTCAGGCAAGCACTGGCCTAATGTTGCTGCAAGAATATTTTATGACTGGTTGAAAACTGGAAGGCTGGTGTATTAAATCATCAGTCAATAGATTGCATCTGTGGCTGATTACATCTGAGTCACCTCAGGCACGGTCTCCCACCAATGAGATAATTCAAGCAGCTGAAGACTTTTTCACTGCTTCTTCAGCCAGTAAGCCTCTCCTGTGGAGTTCATCCAGACCCTTCATTGGAGCTGCTGGTTTCACAACCTGCCCTGTGGATTCTAGACTCTTTCATTCCCACGGTTGCTTGAGACACCTTTATAAATCTCATACTTATAGGTATCTCTTGTTGGTTCTGTTTCTCCAGAGAACCCTGACCAATACAGAAACTAATTCAAAAGCCAACAAAGACCTTGAACACCGAATTTCTAATGGGTTTCACTGGACAGAAATATCAACAAAGTTGCATTTTCATTGCTAGGGGAAAGTGTGAAATATGTGACTTTTTCCTGGGAGGGAGAAGAGATAAGGAAGCCAGCACATCGATTCTTCCAGACTCCATGTGTGTATTTTTCCTTTATGATCCAACTGCACACCCCTTATTACTTCACTGTAGCAGATCTCGTTTGTGAGTACAACTATAGTTTGCTCCCATGACTAGCAAATCTCCAAATGTGAGGTTAGTCTTGGGAATCCCCAATACAGCAACTTTTTCAAAAGCCTGAACACTTACTTGTTGATATGCTTTATAGATCACATCAAATAGAAAAGCCTGTGGCATTTCACTTGCTCTGTGTTTGGCACGATCTAGTGAGTGGTCTAAGCAACCATCAGTAGATGGACAGAGAACAGTAGATACAAGAGGTCGAATTGCTCCTGCTGCCTAAAAAACAAATGAAAAAGAGGCATAAGTAACATATTTCTTTACCTAGAGAATACTTTCAAGAAAACTCTGAACTTTATATCAATTTCAAAGATCTTATTCATAGCTTCAAAAAAAAGTCATCTCAAGGAAATGTTTGAAACTGTGTTGGGTTCACAAATCAAAACATTTCAGGTGAAAAAAAAAATACAACCACCACATTGTATTATAGTTACATATACTAAGAGTTGGGAATAATTCTTTTATCTTTTTCATCATAGGTTCAAAACTTTTCATCACAGACTAAAGAAGGATGCTGAAGTACAACTGGGTATTCCCTGAAGAGGGAAAGAGGAAAAAAAAGACTATTATGAAATAGTCATGAGGCATTGCATATTGACATGTACTAATTAATGTGCCTTCAGAAGATTTCATTTACTTATTAATTAAGGAAACAGACATAGTCCCTAAGACCCCAAAAAAAGACTCAACAATGATACAAAATACAATTTATGTCTTACTCTAATTGCTGTGAAAAAGAGTTCTCTTCAAACATAGCCTCCATGAAACACTCCCTTAGGCAAAATGTCCATTAATTTTGATGGCTCTCATGAAAGCTTTGTCTCATTAATAGATGCATTTAAACTTTATAAAAAGAGAAACTTCCATGCCTGACAGTTTTTCCCTTTATCTTTAATGGAGTCTCATTGTAATGCAGTCTTCCAGGTCAATATCAACCAGCTGCCTTTGTGATGTTGGATTAAAATATGGGTCTTCTGGGAGGCAGTTAAAGAAATTCTTATCATATTGACTCAAGAATGTGCTTTCTTTTACATGATTGTTAGATGGGGATTGCAGCACATGAAGATAACACCCAAATACAATGTGATCTTGAGGAGACAAACATCTGAGGAAGACAGGCAACACACAAACTAGTTTACAAAGTCCAAGGGGCTGGCTGAAAATCAAAGCTAATGTAAGAGCCAAGGAGACAGTTTACAAACTATCATTTCCAGTAGTTCAAGTAAAAATTAGGAGCCTGGGTGTTTTCCTTAGCTAGTGCTGTCAGAATGCAATATACCAGAAATTGAATGGCTTTTATAAAGGGGATTCATTAGGTTATAAGTTTTGATTCTAAGGCTTTAAAAATGTCTGAACTGGGCATCCAGAGACCAATACTTTAACTCCAAAGAAAGGCCAATGTCTATCACATGGGAAGGCATATGGCTAACATCTGCTGGTCCTTGTTCCTGGTTCCATTGCTTTCCAGCTTCTGATTCCAGTGGATTCCTCTCTAAGCATCTCTCAGCCTTCACTTGGGTTCCCTGGAGCAAAACTCTGGGTTCTGGCTTGCCATCTCATGGGATGGCACGTGGTGACATCTGATGGGCAATGCATTTCCAAACATTCATGTCTAAGCATCTGCTCTCTCTGTTGGTAATCCAAGTATCTCTAAATGTCTGTGTCTGTGTCAGCTCTAGTTATCAGCTCTCTCAGCTCCTGGCATCTCCTGGGGCTCCTGCATTTCCAAACGTCCATGTCAGCATCTGCATCTGAGGCTTCTCCAAAATATTTCCCCTTTGAAAAGACTCCAGTAAACTAACCAAGATCCACTTTAAATGGGCAGGATCACATCTCCATCTAATCAAAAGGTCACACCCACAAATGAGTGTGTTGCATCTCCATGGAAACAACCTAATCAAGTGGTTCCACTCTATAATATTAAATCAGGATTAAAGGACATGACTTTTCTGGGTTATACAACAGTTTCAATCCAGCACACCAGGCATAAAAATTCAAAATAAGGAGACACCAGGGGTTAGGGTTATGGTTAGGATTAGGGAGGGAGTGATGTCAAGTAGGTAAAAGAATGGGGAAGGATCAAATCCAAATGGTCAATCCCAGCGTCCATCAATTGGGGATAGAACATGAGAGGAAAGAAACACATATACACACATTGTTTAAGAGAGAAAAATGATTACATTTCCATTACAACTAGTTATAGACACTATTTGGACCCTATTCCAGGCCATGAAGTAAATATTTAATAAAGAACATGAAATTTCCAAATCCGCAGACTGAAGAGCTCTATAGGCTCTCTCCCTAGCAAAAAAAAAAAACTGGTAAAAAAAAAATGTTTAAAAAACACTTAAGTCTCTGAAAAATGTCCTAAGAGCATTAATCAAAGGAAGAAACATTAATTCAAGAAAATCTACTAAATTTCAGTGAGAATAGTGACCATTTATTGTACTTGATCCAGGACTAACTCCCTCCCTTATTCTCCCCATCTAGCCACACATGACTGAAACTGCACTCTGGGTGCTATAACCAAGAAAATGGGACTCCCTCACCTTCCAGCTCACAGTGATAGGCTGCAATATCTTCCTGGACAGCTGCCAGCATTCTCCATCCCCACCCCAGTTCCTTGTTACAGAGGATAACTTTCAAGTGACTGTGCCCAAGAGGGGGCTCTATTGTCACCAAACCCCCATCCATAGAATGGAACACCAAATTAGAGACAGTAGGCCAAAAATACTGGGGTGTTGATTATACTTAACCCAGCTCACTCATGTGGCAGAGGTTCCAGACCAGAAGAGGCAAGAAAAAACCCTGCTAATAAACCAGGATGTCACTCCAAAATAAGTAGAACACCAAGTAGTAATACAGAGAGCTACCGGAGTTAAGACAAGACTCTAAGGTCAAAATGCTATGAAGCTCTTCCCAAGTGAACTCAATTTGAAACAGAATGTGGGGAAGCTCAAGATTAAGGGCACTCCAAAGGCAACAGAGTTATGTGGTAAGCAATTAAGAGGAGGCTGGTAACTTCATGAAACTAAGAAGATAAACTAGGTCAGCAAGGAACCAGGAACAGTAGTAACAGCTCAAAAAGGCCTCCGGGGATCAGAACAAAACTCAAGGATAAACCCCAAAAATAACCCCAACACAAAATAAGCCAGAAACAGAAGAGCAAATATTGTATGGTCTCATTCAGAAAATGCTTATAAGAAAACAGGAGCCTAGACTGTCCAGAAACCTACAACCTCCAGATGGGTCCCTGGACCAGATAAGTCCTGAAATGCAGAGGGGCCAACCTCTCCAGAACATCAGATTTAGTCTGGAGCAGTAATTGTTATTTCTGGATTTTGAGAGGCTCTTTTATATATGTATAACCTGGTATTTAGATATAAGAACAAAGCCAACCAGGTTGAAATTAAGGTAATTCAGAACACATGGATAAGGAAGACATTGTCTATATTTTTAAAACTCACTTACTCTTTGACACCAAAGAAAGAAAGATTTATTTTGTCCGGAAACTAAATTTTCTGTAGCACATAATCTAACTCAACCTGTCTGCATACCTCATTTAAACAACTGAAACACAGGGAGCCCAGAGTAAGAATAAGGCCCTAACTTAACACTATATAGTTTAATGCAATGCCTAGATACATCCCAGAGTATATTAAGCAGATAATCAAAAAGTATTGGCAAAGTCCCTTGAGGGATGGCAGAAAAATTATTGAACTATTAAATTTTACCACCAGGGAAACCCCTGGTAGTGTGTCAAACATTAGGGACACTCAAATCAATGGCCAAGCCCTTGATCCTGAGGCTTACTCTCGTGAAGCTTATGTAGGTAGCAGAGAAGCTTAGCCTACCTATAGGTATGCCTAAGAGTTATTTCTGAAGGACCTCTTTTGTTGCTCAGATATGGCCTTACTCTCTCCCTAAGCCCAACTCTGCAAGTGAAATCATTGCCCTTCTCCTACATAGGACATAGCATTCAGGGGTGAAAGTCTTTCTGGTGGCATGGGAGATGACTCCCAGGGATGAGTCTGGCCCTGCCACCATGAGAACAACAATACCATCCTGACCAAAAGGGAGAAAAGAAGTGTAACAATTAAGATACCAGTCGCTAAGAGAGTTCAAATAGAGTCAAGAGGCTACTCTGGAGCTGACTCTTATGCAAGTTTTAGTTAGGCATTGCTACTTATCATAACTTGTCAAACACCAACCAAAACCATTCCAGTCAATCCTAAAGAACACCTAAGGTAATACATAAGATTCTACCAAGGTTCCATGCACTAGAATAACTTTCCAGAAACCTACAACCTCCACATGGGTCCCTGGACCAGATAAGTCCTGAAATGCAGAGTGGCCAGCCTCTCCAAAACATCAGCTAGTTCCATATCCCTAACCCATATTATTAACAGCCCCTTCAAGCAAGAAAAAGTTAGAATGGGCATAGCTCAAATACCCCTAAAGAGTAGGAGAAAGATCAAAGTTGATGGTGGGGTTATATAGAGAAGGTTGGGTTTAACAAATGAGAATAATTGCTGAATCATTATATTGATATTTCTTTTAGTCTCCAGTATCTTAGAGCAGCTAGAAGTAAAAACTTAAAATTGTGGAATAGTAACCCATACCAAACTCTGAAATCTGTTCTACAACTAATTGTTGTACAGTACACTGAAATTTACTGCTTTTTTTGTATATATATATTATTTTTCACAAAAAAGAAAAAAGTCGACTGTGATGATAAAAATATATTTATTCCTTCTAGCCTCCTATAGTCTGGAGCAATAAGAATGAAAAATCTGAGATGATGATATGGTAGCCAATGACAAATTCTGGGATCTGTCCTACAGTTACTTGTTGAAGAGTGCTTTGAAAACTATTTTTTTCTTTCTTTTCTTTGTATGTATGTTATATTATACAATAAAAAAAAGTTTAGAAATAAATAAACAAATAACCTACAAAGAAGCAGGAATTTAATTAGATCAGACTATGGAATAATTTATAGCCCAAAGGACGGTCAATGAAAAAAAAAGAGCAACAAATCAGACATTAGTAGAGTTTAGCAGCTATGTTTGATAAGAAAAGAGGCAGACAGTGTGACAGTAAGATAGTCAGAGAATACTACTATAGTGACTATCATTCAGGGTGACTGTCCACATACCAAGACGGACCTCTCAGGAGCAACATCATGGGCTACACACAACAGAAGAAAGAAAATTCACTAAAATAGACTAGCCAAGTCACAAACAAATAAATGAGCAAAGAACAACAAGGCCTGAGGAGGTGGGAGAGAGAATCAACATCTAGGGTTGATAAAATGTATTATCTGAAAGGTACTGTTTTCAACAACAACAAAAAAAAAACATGAGACAAGAAAACAAAGAAATTGCCTGTATATTTCACAGGGAGATATACAGGCAATAAAAAAATGCCTGTGAGAGGGCCCAGATATTAAATTTATCAAATAATTCAAATCAACTATTATACATATTTTCAAAGAACTAAAGCAAGTAATAATTAAAGAAGTAAAATATGACACAATGTTTCAACAAAGAGAAAATATTAAAAAGCCGGAAATTATTTTTTTAAGAAACTAAATATCTGGTACAAAATTTATATTTAGACTAGTGCATTTCCCAATATAACTTATGTGGACAGTTTAACTGAACACCATAAGTGCTTGGAACCTTGAGAGGGGCATGAGATTTTGTAGGTTTGTCCAGACTGATGCCTTAATAAATCCCAGAAGGATTTGAACAGGGAATAAAAAAGTATTTGCAAAGTCCCCTTGGAAGAATGGTGAGCAAGGGGGAAATTCAACTTCCCCAAGTGGACGATTCTTCATATTCTCACAAGCAGTGGGGACAACCAAAGCAAGAGGCTGAGCCTCCAATCTTGGGGTTTGTTCAGATGAAACTTAATCCCACAAGGATAGGCTACACCTACTTAAATTGGGCCTACGAGTCACCCCCAAGAGAACCTCTTTTATTGCTCAGATATGGCCTCTCTCTCTCTGCCAACATGAGAAGCAAACTCACTGCCTTTCCCCTCCCTACGTGGGACATGACTCCTAGGGGTGTGCACCTCCTTGGCAATGTAGGACAGAAATCCTAGAATGAGCTGGGACTCAGCATCAAGGGATTGAGAAAACCTTCCTGACCGAAAGGGGGAAGAGAGAAATGAGACAAAATAAAGTGTCAATGACTGAGAGATTCCAAACAGAGTTGAGAGTTTATCCTGGAGGTTATTCTTACGCATTAAATAGATATCACCTTTTTTACTTAAGGCTTAGCAGAGAGGCTGGAGGGAACTGCCTGAAAATGTAGAGCTGCTTGGGCTATGCTATGTCAAGCTCTCTCATTTAAGCACCAGCCAATTAAATCAAACATCATTCATGCAGCAGGCACGCCTCCTAGCCGACTGCAGATGTAATGAGCAACAGATGAGGTTCACATGCCAGCGGCTCATGTCCACAGCAATATAACCAGGCACCTTCACCTGGTCACATTGACACCTGAATCTAACTACCACACCAACCAATAGAAAAACCATGGTTGAGTGAAAACGTCCTCCAGAATAAACTATTCAAGGAAATCAGATGCCTAGACACCAGTAAAAAATTATGAGTCATATTAGGAAAAACAAACATATGGCCCAGTGAAAGATACAAACTAAAACTTCAAACGCCAATACAGAAATTGAGACAACTAATTAAATATGTTAAAATGAACACACTAAATGAAATCAAATATAAAATCAATAAGTTGAGGGAAGATATGGCAAAAGAGATAAAAGACATAAAGAAGGAATTGAGCAACCACAAAAAAGAACTTAAAAGTTAGACAAAATACATGGCAGAACTTATGGGAATGAAGGAACAACTGAAGAGATGAAAAAGAGAGTGGATATTTACAACAGCAGATTTGAAGAGGCAGAAGAAAGGAGGAGTGTACTAGAGGACAGGATATCTGAAATCCTTCACACAAAAGAACAGATAGGGAAAAGAATGGAAAAATATGAGCAGTGTCTCAAGAAGTTAAATGCCAACAGGAAGCTTATGAATGTACTTGTTTTGGGTGTCTCAGAAGGAGAAGAAAAGGGAAAAGGGGCAGAAAGAATAATGGAAGAAATAATCACTGAAAATTTCCCATCTCTTATGAAAGACATAAAATTACAGATCCAAGAAGCACAACATGCCCCAAACAGAATGGATAAGAAAAGACCTGCTCCAAGACACTTACTAATCAGATTGTCAAATGTCAAAGAAAAAAAGAGAATGCTGAAAGCGGCAAGAGAAAAGTGATCCATCACATACAAGAGAAGACTATGTGCAGATTTCTTAGCAGAAACCATGAAGGTGAGAAGGCATGAAAGATATATTTAAGATACGGAAAGAGAAAAACTACCAACCAGGAGTTCTATATCAAGCAAAACTGTCCTGAAAAAATGAGGGAGTGGCTCAGAGGGAAAATGCTCACCTTTCATGTGGGAGACCTGGGTTCAATTCCCAGACCATGCACCCCCCTGCCCCGCCAAAAAATGAGGGAGAGTATAAAATATTTTCAGACAGACACTGAGTTTGTGAACAAGACACCCGCTCTATAAGAAATACTAAAGGGAACACTACAGGCAGATGGAACAAGACAAGATAGAAAAAGGTTTGGAGAAGAGTGTAGAAATGAAGACTATAAGTAAGGGTACAGAATACAGTCATGATGCATGCAACAACATGGATGAAATTTGAGGACATTACGTTGAGTGAAATTAGCCAAAAACTAAAGGGCAAATACTATGTGCTCTTAATCAATATGAACTAACATTAATGAATGAATTTTGAGAGTTAAAGTGGAGAAAAGAGGTAGGTTATCAGCAGACAGAGAGTAGAGATTGGTTTGATGCTGAAGCAGCACAAAATGTGCAATAAGATTGTTAAGATCCATAAATAGATACCACAATACTACAAGATGGTAGCACAATAGTGTAAGTACACAAACAAGTCTGAGTGTGTCTATGGTTGAAAGAAGAAGGCTAGGGGCAGATATGACAGCAGAAGGAAAATAAGAGATAAAGACTAGGACTGTATAATTTAGTGGAATCTAGAGTGGAAAATGATGGTGATTAAATGTACAAATATAAGAATGTTTTTTACATGGGGAAGAACAAATAAATGTCAACATCACAAAGTGTTGAAAATGGGACGGTATATGGAAAAAATACAAACAATGCAAACTTGGGTCTATAGTTAACAGTAACATTGCAATATGCATCCATTAATGTAAAAAAGGCAATATACCAAAGATAAACGTCAACAAGAGGGGATATAAGGGAGAAGCATCGGATTCTTTGTTTTGTTATTCTTTTCCTTTTTATTTTACTTTTTATTCTTCATTTTTCTCCCTCTTCTTTCACTGTGAAAAAAATGAGCTGAAAACTAAAAAGGGATATCTATAGAATGTATAAGAATGAACTCCCAAATGACCTTTTGACTCTATTTGAAATCTCTAAACCACTGAAACTTTGTTTCATTTCTCTTCTCCTTTTTTGTCAAGAAGGCTTTCTCAAACCCATGATGCCAGGTTCAGACTCATCCCCCAGGGCCACATCCCATGTTGCCAGGGAGATTTACACTCCCAGGAGTCCTATCCCACATTGCCAGGGAGATTTGCACCACTGGGAGTCATGTCCCATGCAGTGGGGAGGCACATGAATTTACCTGCAGAGTTGGCTTACAGAGAGAGGCTGCATCTGAACAACAAAAGAGGTTCTCTGGGGGTGACTCTTAGGCATCATCATATGTAGGCTTAGCTTCTTTTTTGCAGGGTAAAGTTTCATAAGGGCACGCCCGAATATCAAGGGCTTGGCCTCTTCAATTGGTAGTACTCATTGCTTGTAAGAATATTGGGAATTCCCCAGGTAGGGGAGCTTAGTATTTCCACATTTTTCCCCAGTCCTTCTAGGGGACTTTGCTAATACTTTTCTACATTCCACCCAGATTACTCTATTGGGGCATCACACTAAGCTGTACACACTAACAAGATCGCACTCCCTATTAAAGGTTCCATATAATTATGGTGTGCTACAGAAAATATAAATTTTGCACCAAATAAACATCTCTTCCTTTGGTCTCACACAGAAGTTGAAGTTTAAAACACAGGCAATACCATCCTTTACCCTTTAGTCTGATTTATCTTAACCCTGACTAGGTCAGCATCATTCATATCCCTGATTGAAATGTAACCTGTTTTTCAGTTATTGCTGTATGAGGTAATGCTGACATTCATAGCTGCAAAACTCTAGCACTGAGTTTCAGGTGTCACAGAGATACCCAAAGTTCAAGGGAATGACCAAGTTCTACACAAGAGCTCTGCATCTCAGAATTTGGAAATAACAGTTATAACACATGAACAGATGTGACTGCTGTAAGAGTTTACAACCTAGGAATCTTTACAATAAGTCTTTCCGTGATAACCTATGATAGTCAATTCTTTAGAGTTTGCACATTATAGTTAGTCCATATTAGCGATGTTATTAATATTTGTCTTTTTTTTTCCAGCTTATTTCACTCAACATACTGTTCTCAATGTTCATTCACCTAGTGGCATGCCTCACAACTTCATTTCTTTTTGCTCCCACTCAATATTCCTTTGTAGGTATACACTACAGTTTACCCTGCCCTTTATCAGTTGATGTACCCTTATGCCACTTCCATCCATTGCAAATTGTGAATACTGCCGCCATAAACACCAGTGCACAGATGTCCATTCGTGTTCCTGCCTTTAGTTATCTCAAATATACACCCAATAATGGGGCTGCAGGATCATATGGCAATCCTGTACTTAGCCTCCTGTGGAACCACCACACAGCCCTCCAGAAGGGCTGCACCATTCTACTTCCCTACCAATAGTGAATAGGAAATCTCTCTCTCTACATTTTCTGCAGCACTTGTATCTTTCTGTTTCTTGTGTTTAACAGTTTTATTTGCACACCCTACAATCCATCTTAATTAAGCAATCAGTGGTTCCTGATACAATCACATATTATACATTCACCAACACAATTGATATGAGGACCTTTCCATTTTTCCACAGTGAAAGAAGAGGGGAAAAAATGAAGAATAAAAAATAAAAAGGAAAAAAGAACAACAATACAAAAAATCCGATACTTCTCCCTTATATCCCCTCTTATTGTCTTTTATCTTTGGTATATTGCCTTTTTTACATTAATGGATGCATATTACAATGTTACTGTTAACTACAGACCCTAGTTTGCATTGTTTGCATTTTGTCCACATACCATCCCATTTTCAACAACTTGTTGGTACCTTAATTTGGACACTCTTTAAAAGCTGTTCCATTTCTGGTAAACTACATTCCAGCAGCTTACAGACTAACTCATCTGGTATGTCCGTATCATGGAATATATTTGGCAATAAAAATAAACCAAGTATTGATACATGCTACAACATGTATTAATCTTGAAAACATTATGCTGAGCAAAAGAAATCAGTCACAAAAGAGCACATATTATACGATTCCATTTATATGACATATCTACACAACAGGCAAAACTATAGACATGAAAAACTGTATGTAATTATATATACAATTATATTTAATAAAGCTGCTACAACAAAAGGAGAGAGAATGTGGGATCATACATCTTCCTGCAGTTAATACCAAATTTCTCCACATGACTTCAAAAGCAAAACTCTTTGAAAGAATTGTCTGTACTACTCCATATCTCTAATTCTTCTCTCCTCCCACTTCAATCAGGATTTTGTCTCTACAACTGTACAGCAATGGATTTATCAAGATCGACAATGACCCCACATTGCTAAATCCAATGAACAGTTCTTAGCCTTCTTCAGTCAGTTCTCACTTGGCTTCCAGAAACCACCCTCAAACAAACCCTCCTCATCTTCCCATACTCTGTATTGTACTTATTTTCTCAAACTCTAAATGATGAAATATTCCACAGCTCTGATACAGACTTTTCCTCTATTTACCCTAATTCCATAGGTGACTTCTATAAGTCGCATGATTTCAAATAACATCAACATATGAACTTTAAAATTTATATATCCAGCCCAGAATTTTTCCCTGAATTTATACATTCAAATGCCTATTTGACATCTCCATTCATTTTAATGCACACTATTTCAAAATACACACGAAGTTTTGGTTTCACCCACTCTGCACGCCAGAAACCTGCTCTTTCTATAGTCTCCATTTACGTAAATGTCAATCCTATTCTTCCAGTTATTGCTGTCAAAATACCCTGAATCCTCCAACCCTCTCATAATCCACATCCAAAATATCAACAAGTACCTTCAGCTTTTCCTTCAAAATATGCCAAGCATATCCACTTCTCACAGTCTCCTCTTCTATAATCTGAATCCATGTCACCTTCCTCCCTCTCCCAGACCAACTTGATAGCCTCCCATTTGGTCTCTCTTCTTCACTGTTGTCTTTCTATACTGTCTTCTTCACAAGGAAGTAAGAGTGGTCACGTTCATTGCAAGTCAGGTTGTGTCTCTCCTCTATTTTAAATCTCCCAATGGCTTTCCATCTCAGAGGGATATTCAAGTTCCTTTCATAGCCTAAAATCTGGATATATGGTAAGCTGATGACCTGCATATACCATGACTCTATAGAAATTCTTGCATATGTATACCAGAAGACATGGATAGTCATGTCCACACTAGCAATGTTTGCACTGCACTGTAAGAAACTAGAAATCAAATGTCTAACAACTATAAAATAATTTAATTGTGATATATACAGCAGTGATAATGAATGAACTATAGCTGCACAGATTCACATGCATACATTTTCCCAAAACATAGTGTACAAAAAAAGCTGATGACAAAGAATAAACAAAGCACAAGTCAGAAATCATACAAAGAGAAACAATATATTCTTTAGGAATATGTATTAGTTAGGATTCTCTAGAGAAACAGAATCAACAGGAAACACTCACAAATATAAAATTTATAAAACTGTCTCACGTAACTGTGGGAATGCAGAGTCCAGAATCCACAGGGCAGGCTGTGAAACTGACAATTCTGATGGAGGATCTGGACAAACTCCACAGGAGAGGCTTGACAACCGAGGTAGGAAGAGAGCCTGTCTTTTCTGAATTCTCCTTAAAAGGCTTCCAGTGATTAGCTTAAGCATCACTCATTGCAGAAGACACACCCGTTGGCTGATTACAAATGGAATCAGCTGTGGATGCAGCTACCATGATCATGATTTAATTCTATGAAATGTCCTCATCTCAACAGACAGGTCAGCACTTGCCCAACCAGACAAACAGGCACCACCACTTGGACAAGTTGACACATGAACCTGACTATGACAGTAAACCCCTTGTCAACTTGGCATACCGAATTTCTAAATAAATCACATACATATCACCTTAAACCATACCGAATTTCTAAATCAAAAAAAACAATAAAACACACATTGTTTTCTGTCAACGAACAACACGCAACTGTCCTGCATATAACTGGAAACACATTAAATCTCTCCAGAATAGGGTGCAAGTCCTTGGGTAATATTCATTCTTAAACTTCATATCTTACAAGTTAAACTGTATAACATGGACAAAACAGCATTACAGTCCTCGTTTCTGTAACTGATCACGTGGTCATAGTTCATATTTATCACTACCTTCTTCCACTACCCATTCCATGTTCCCTTTACCCTCAGCAAGCACTTCAGCTGGCTGTGGTTCTTTGCCTGGTGGGGTGACCCAAACATTCATTTACGAAGTTTCAGAGCCATTGGTAGTCCTGCCAGGACTGGGTTGTTGCAGTTTTCCATTGACTTTAATCACAGGGCATGGTAGTACTAAAAGACACACTAGGGGATCTCCTATATTCCAAGAAAAACTCTTCTTTACCTCCATTATGTACTTGCAGTTCTACTTCCCCCTGATAGTCAAGGTCAATCACCCCAGCCAATAATGTAATTCCCTTCTTGGCTTGTTGATCCAGGGGCATGAGTAGCTCAAAGTGACCAGGTGGCAGTCTTAGACTCCAGTTCAACGGAATCATTGTTGTTTCTCCTGGTGGAAGCACTCCCCCTTTTGGAACCAAAACCTGTAGATCAGCAGAGGTCAGGGTCACAGGGGAAGGCAGCAAAAATTTTCCTAGTGGTCACTAGGGGTAATAGTGAGTGGTACCACTTCCATTTCCAGCCCCTGTTTCCTGCACCCATGTATTGTGGCTAGGGGAAAACAGCAGCATACAGCGGATGCTGATTCAGAGCACTATACAGCTTCCTGGAGAGCATTACCCCAGCCCTTCAAGGTATTTCCACCTAGTTGACATCGTAATTGAGTTTTCAAAGGCCATTCCACCATTCTATCAATCTAGCTGCTTCTGGATGATGGGGAACATGGTAAGACTAGAGAATATGATGAGCATGTGCCCATTCCCGCATGTCATTTGCTGTGAAGTGTCTTCTGCTGTGTGGTATACCATGATGATGGATAAGGCATTCTGTAAGCCTATGGATGGTAGTTTTGGCAGAAGCATTGCACGCGGGGAAAGCAAACCCACATCCAGAGTATGTGTCTATTCCAGTTAGAACAAATCACCACCCCTTCCATGAAGGGAGTGGTCCAATGTAATCAACCTGCCACCAAATAGCTGGCTGGTCACCTCAGGGAATGGTGCCATATCAGGAGCGGAGTGTAGGTCTCTGCTGCTGGCAGATTGGGTACTCAGTAGTAGCTATAGCCAAGTCAGCCTTGGTGAGTAGAAGTCCATGTCACTGAGCCCATGCATAACCTCCATCCCTACTACCATGACCACTTTGTTCATGAGCCCATTGGGCGATGACAGTTTCTGGGGAAAGAAACTGACTGGTATCCACAGAATGGGTCATCTTATCCACTTGATTATTAAAACCTTCCTCTGCTGAAGTCACCCTCTGGAGTGCACTCACATGGGACACAAATATCTTCATGTTTTTAACCCACTCAGAAAGGTCTACCCACATACTTCTTCCCCAGACCTCTCTGTCAGCTATTTTCCAATTACGGTCTTCCCAAGTCCCTGACCATCCAGCCAAACCATTAGCAACAGCCCACGACTCAGTATATAAACACACCTCTGGCCAGTTCTCCTTCCAAGTTAAATGAACAACCAGATGCACTGCTTGAAGTTCTGCCCACTGGGAGGATTTCCCCTCACCACTGTCCCTCAAGGACACCCCAGAAAGGGGTTGTAGTGCTGCTGCTGTCCACTTTCGGGTAGTACCTGCATATTGTGCTGAACCATCTATAAACCAGGCCCAAGTTTTTTCTTCCTCAGTCAATTTACTGTAAGGAACTCCCCAAGAGGCCTTAGCTCTGGTCTGGGGAAAGAGAAGGTACTGTGAAAGGACTGGAACCCATGGGCATTTGGGATACCTTCTCATGTAACTTACTTGTACCTTCAGGACCTGCTCTGGCCCTATCTCACATATACCATTTCCATTTCATTTTACAATACAATGCTGCTGCACATGCCCAACTTTATGGCTTGGTGAGTCAGACAACACCCAGCTCATGATAGGCAACTCAGGTCTCATGGTAACTTGGTGGCCCATGGTTAAGTGCTCAGTCTCTACTAAGGCCCAGTAGCAGGCCAAAAGCTGTTTCTCAAAAGGAAAGTAGTTATCTGCAGCAGTTGGTAAGGCTTTGCTCCAAAATCCTAAGGGTATGTGTTGTGATTCTCCTATAGGGACCTGCCAAAGGCTCTAAATAGCACCTCTATTTGCCACTGACACTTCCAGCACCATTGGATCTGCTGGATCATATGGCCCAAGTGGCAGAGCACCTTGCACAGCAGCCTAGACCTGTCACAGAGCCTCCTCTTGTTCAGATCCCCACTCAAAATTTGCAGCTTTTCTGTTCACTCAATAAATGGGCCACACCCAAATGAGGAATATATTGTTGCCAAAATACAAAGACACCAACTAGGCATTGTGCCTCTTTTTTAGTCATAGGAGGGGCCTGATACAGCAACTTACCCTTCACCTTAGAAGGGATATCTCGACATGCCCCACACCACTGGACACCAAGAAATTTCACTGAGGTGGAAGGCCCCTGTATTTTTGTAGGATTTATCTCCCATCCTCTGACATGCAAATGCCTTATCAGTAAGTCTTCTTCTTGCTCACTAGGTACAATCAACATGATATCATCAATATAATGGACCAGTGTGATGTCTTGTGGGAGGGAAAAATGATCAATGCTCCTGCGGACAAGATTATGACATAGGGCTGGAGAGTTGATATACCCCTGAGGTAGGACAGTGAAAGTATATTGCTGACCTTGCCAGCTGATAGCAAACTGTTTCTGGTGGTCCTTACTAAGAGCTATTGAGAAAAAAACATTTGCCAGATCAATACCTGCATACCAGGTACCAGGGAATTTATTGATTTGCTCAAGTAATGATACCACATCTGGAACAGCAGCTGCAATTGGAGTTACCACCTGGTTGAGCTTACGATAATCCACTGCCATCCTCCAAGACCCATCTGTTTTCTGCACAGGCCAAACAGGAGAGCTGAATGGGGATGTGGTAGGAATCACCACTCCCGCATCCTTCAAGTCCCTAAGAGTGGCAGTAATCTCTGCAATCCCTCCAGGAATCCGGTATTGCTTCTGATCTACTATTTTGCTAGGTAGGGGCAGTTCTAGTGGCTTCCACTTGGCCTTTCCCACCATAATAGCCCTCACTGCACGAGTTAGAGATCCAATGTGGGGATTCTGCCAGTTACTCAGTATGTCTATTTCAATTATACATTCTGGAACTAGGGAAATAACTACAGAATGGGTCTGGGGGTCCAGTGGACCTACTGTGAGATGGACCTGAGCTAAAACTCCATTGATCACCTGGCCTCCATAAGCCCCCACTCTGACTGGTGGTCCAGAGTGACATTTTGGGTCCCCTGGAATTAATGTCACTTCTGAACCAGTGTCTAATAACCCCCAAACATCTGTTCATTTCCTTTCCCCCAATGCATGGTTACTCTGGTGAGAGGCCATTGGTCTCCTTGAGGAAGGCTTGGAGAAAGATTAACAGTATAAATTTGCGGAAGTATAACAGGGTTCTCCTCCAAAGGGACCTGGCTTCCCCTTCATTCAAGGGGCTAATGTCTCAAGTCTGGAAATTGATTAAGGGGCCACGACTCTGTGTTTTTGTAATTCAGGTTAGACTTCTGTTCACTTGACCTAGAACTCTTTTGTTTATATAGCTCAAACAAGAATTTAGTAGACTGGCCATCTATTGTATTTCTAGGTACCCCATGATTTACTAGACAATGTCACAAATCTCTGTGTCATATAAGTTTGACTCTTGCTTTGAGTTTGCTGTCTATTATAACAGCCACATCTAACCTGTCTTTGGCGATTAAGTGCTGCCACCTAGCTTCTGCCAACTCAGGATTCAGTCATCCCCATTGTGTTTAAAGGTTCCAACTCAGTGACAGAAATTCTTACAGTAATATCTGACCTACATAGAAGTGCAACTACAGAGTTCTTCAGGAATGATGGTGCTAGTCCAACAAATTTATTTCTCACTGTTCTGGTAAAAGGTGCATCCTCCGGACATTCTTGGGGGGTAAGAGCAGGCTTTGCATCATAAATCCACTATAACATTCCAATTTCTCTAAGCCTCTGGATCCCCTCATCTACATTATACCAGGGCAGTTCTGGCATTTCAACATCAGGTAATGTCAGCCACCTTTTGAACCATGTTTCAACCAACCACCCAAACAAACTGTTAATACCTTTTCTAACCCCTCGAGCTATAACCCTGAATGCAGAATCTCTGCTTAGTGGGCCCATATCAATAAATTCAGTCTGATCCAGCCTTATATTCCTCCCACCATTATCCCACACCCTTAAAATCTATTGCCACACATACTCCCCCGATTTCTGTCTAAATAAATTGGAAAACTCACACAGTTCTTTTGGAGTATAACATACCTCCTCATGTGTGATACTTTGTACCTCACCATTAGGGGCCTGTTGGGACTTTAGTCTAGTTATACATCTGGAAGAAATGAGGGGTGGTGGGGGTGGGTCATGAAAAGAATTAGAAATATTTTTCAAGCCATTTGCTTCAGGGCATTCATTTGCAGTTTCATCTGGTGAAACAGGATTGATCACTCTAGGGCTAATCCCTTCAGGAGGCAGTTGGGTGGCCAACTCTTCAAGGCAGGCTGGAGGTGGGGCAGCTATATCCTCAGGGCAGACTATTACAGGGTTATCTATAGAAGACTCAGCATGACCTAGGGTTTCAACCTCACCTCAGACATCATTATCAATCCATATGTCACCATCCCATTTTTCAGGGTCCCACTCCTTTCCAATCAATGCCCTCACTTTAACAGCAGACACCATGCAACATAGAGATTTTAGTTTAAATTGTAAAATTGCTACTCTAACAATACGATTCTGAGTCTGATTTTCAGAGATCTCAAGTCTACTTCTGCAGGAAATAAGATCTTCCTTCAGGATACTCATAGAAACTTCTACATCTGTCAGACAGTGCTTAAGCTTCTGGTTTGAAATCTTAAGCCTATCCCTTTCACTCCTTAATGTATCCAGGGTCTCTAACAACAACCAGCCAACATCTCTATACCTCTTATTTCCACAAAACTCCGTAAAAGTGTCAAAAACATTATCCCCCAGAGCCTGGCTTCATACACACGAAGCATTAGGAGAACTGAATGGTGATAATTTGACAATTTATTTTGCCAACACACTCCATGGATTGGGAATGTCATTCTGATTATGGGAATCAGAGTCCTTAGTGCCTTTGAGTCCGTTAGAGTAGAAAACTACTCATAAAAACCCATTTTTAAGATTCTGTTTCTTAGGAACCACTCCTGGTACCAAGTTGTATTAGTTAGGGTTCTCTAGGGAAACAGAATCAACAGGAAACACTCACAAATATAAAATTTATAACCATGGGAATGCAGAATCCAAAATCCACAGGGCATGCTGTGAAGCTGACAATTCCAATGGAAAGTCTGGATGAACTCCACAGGAGGGGCTCACGGGCCAAAGCAGGAAGAGAGCCTGTCTCTTCTGAATCCTCCTTAAAAGGCTTCCAATGATTAGCTTAGGCATCAGTCATGCAGAAGACACACCCCTTGGCTGATTACAAATGGAATCAGCTGTGGATGTAGCCGAGTTGATCCTGATTTAATTCTAGGAAATGTCTTCATCACGACAGGCCAGCTCTTGCCCAACCAGACAAAAAGGCACCACCACTGGGCCAAGTTGACACATGAACCTGACCATGACAGGATATATGTGACAAAACTAAAAAGAAGAGCAAGAGAACGATAAAAACAAAGTTCAAGGTTATGTTTACCCATCTGTGAAGAGGAAACAGATTGTGGAGGTGCTGGAGATTGAATCAGGTCTTCACACCTGGTCCTGTGGGTGTAAACTCATTGGTAAACAGGGCCTTTCAAGATGTTATTAACTAAGGTGTGCCCAGACAGGGATGACCAGAAGCTGGAAGTCAATGGAATGCAGAAAAGAAGCAGAAGAAACCACTATGTGCATTACCATGTGATGGAAAAGCCAAGGAAACCCAAAGACTATTGGCCAGCGAGAACATATTGACCTCAGGAGGAAACAAGACTTGAAACCATGATTCAAATTTCTGTTATTAAGCCAACTGATTGTGTGGTTTTGGTTTAGCAGCTAGGAAAGAAACAGGAGGGAACATACTTTTAAAGTTGTTGGTAATGTTCCATTTTTTATTCCAAGTGATAGACATGGAGGTATTCAATTTATTGGACAACAACAATAATTTATTGTTATTCTTTATACCTAGATGTGTTATACTTTTCTCTGCATGCTTTAAATATTTATTGGGAAAAGAAAAAGGCTTCTAAAACCCGTATTTGTGGGCTCCTATCTTGACTACTGAAAACTAGCTTTTCAAGAGCAGAAACCATCATTTATTGAAGATGTCATTATGGTAGGATTTATAAATCCAAGAATTAGAACTTTGCATATGAAAATCAAAAGATCAATTCAAAAGTGGTACACTATGAAGAGACTTGAAAGCACAAGGTAAAAATTAACTACAGAGATCCTACAACAATAGGCCTTGAAAAGGAATCACAAGTGGAAATAGCTTTTTTGCTCTCCTTTCTTTCCTCTATCACTCACATAGCCATCTTCAGTAAATACATAGAGAAGAAAGATTCTAATGCTAACAGGCATGTGCCCTATTGCTGTGTTCCACAGTCACAGACCTCTGGTCAGAAACAAAATGTAATGAATACTCCAGGATGCAACTGGAATTTTCTGAAATTCAGAGTATCAAAATTATGACAATAAACAAGGCTGGTTAGCTGCCTCTGAAATACAGCTCTGTGGGAAGTTAACTATATGAAGCTTCATTACCAAGTTATCAAATGCAACAGTCTTCTTGGGTATTAGCCTACCTAATAAACACTGAATTTAAGTTTAACAACTCAGCCCCACAATGTTACTTGCCTGTCAGGCTAATCTATCAGAGTATTTTCGCAAATAAATGCACAGATATAAATCACAAAGTGTGGAATACCAAACCTCACTTCTACTGTTTAGCTTAAAAAGAAAAACTGAACAATACTTATGATCCATCCATACAGCAGGTACTAACATGCAGTCCTCTTTAGGCATTGCATCCAAGCTAATTCTGACAGTGTACAACAGAAATACTCTGACCATATAATTACAATTTCAGTTAGCTGAATTGTCTTTAGTAAAAGACTCCTTAATAAATGTTTATAGAAAAACATTTATTGAGGACTTCCTGGAAGATGGCGGCTTAGTAAGACGCGCGGATCTTAGTTTCTTCTCCAGGACAGCTACTAGGGGAGTAGAAACGATACAGAAAGCGCCCAAAGCCACAACAGAGATAAAAAAGACAGCGTACCCCATCCTGGAACGGCTGGCTGGCTGAGAGAAGCAGCTCGGGTGAGATCGCCGAGGCGCGCGGGCCTCACCGGGCGGGGCGGGAAGCGGCCGGAGTTATTCCCTTCCCCCTTCCCGGGCCGGCTGGGAGAATTGGAGAGGCGGGCCCCTGAAACCAAGGCGGCTGGCGCCCACACCACGCGCAGCCCCCCGGACCAACTGAGAGAATTGGATCGGAAATCCCCAGGCCGCGGAGAACGGTGACGGGTGGGGGAGGCCCCTTCCAAACCCGTGACTCCCGGGGAACGTGCACTCTCTCGGGCGGGCCGCTGCCGCTGGTGCCCTCCCACCACGCTTGTCGCCCAGGGCCGACTAGGAAATTCGGACGGGCTCTTTCCCAGGCTGCGGCGACCAGCAACCCTCCCTACGTTCGGACCCCGGGCCGGCTCAAGCCGCTTCGGCTAGCAAACCCCCCGGACGTCGAGAGTTTTCCAAAGTTTAAGGTCCCACAGTACCTTTTACTGGTGGGACCCGCAGACAAACGTGTGCCACGAGTGCCACCTACTGGGCAGGATAAGAAAAACAGAACCCAGAGATTTCACAGAAAAATCTTCCAAACTTTTGGATCCAATACCCAGGGAAATCTGTCTAAATGCGCAGACGCCAACAGATGATAACGGATCACGCTCAAATAATTGAAAATATGGCCCAGTCAAAGGAACAAACCAATAGTTCAAATGAGATACAGGAGCTGAGACAACTAATGCTAAATATACGAACAGAAATGGAAAACCTCTTCAAAAACGAAATCGATAAATTGAGGGAGGACATGAAGAAGACATGGGCTGAAGATAAAGAAGAAATAGAAAAACTGAAAAAACAAATCACAGAACTTATGGAAGTGAAGGACAAAGTAGAAAAGATAGAAAAAACAATGGATACCTACAATGATAGATTCAAAGAGACAGAAGATAGAATTAGTGATTTGGAGGATGGAACATCTGAATTCCAAAAACAAACAGAAACTATCGGGAAAAGAATGGAAAAATTTGAACAGGGTATCAGGGAACTCAAGGACAATATGAACCGCACAAATATACGTGTTGTGGGTGTCCCAGAAGGAGAAGAGAAGGGAAAAGGAGGAGAAAAACTAATGGAAGAAATTATCACTGAAAATTTCCCAACTCTTATGAAAGACCTAAAATTACAGATCCAAGAAGTGCAGCGCACCCCAAAGAGATTAGACCCAAATAGGCGTTCTCCAAGACACTTACTAGTTAGAATGTCAGAGGTCAAAGAGAAAAAGAGAGGATCTTGAAAGCAGCAAGAGAAAAACAATCCATCACATACAAGGGAAACCCAATAAGACTATGTGTAGATTTCTCAGCAGAAACCATGGAGGCTAGAAGACAGTGGGATGATATATTTAAATTACTAAAAGAGAAAAACTGCCAACCAAGACTCCTATATCCAGCAAAATTGTCCTTCAAAAATGAGGGAGAAATTAAAACATTCTCAGACAAAAAGTCACTGAGAGAATTTGTGACCAAGAGACCAGCTCTGCAAGAAATACTAAAGGGAGCACTAGAGTCAGAACCGAAAAGACAGAAGAGAGAGGTATGGAGAAGAGTGTAGAAAGAAGGAAAGTCAGATATGATATATATAATACAAAAGGCAAAATGGCAGAGGAAAATATTATCCAAACAGTAATAACACTAAATGTTAATGGACTGAATTCCCCAATCAAAAGACATAGATTGGCAGAATGGATTAAAAAACAGGATCCTTCTATATGCTGTCTACAGGAAACACATCTTAGACCCAAAGATAAACATAGGTTGAAAGTGAAAGGTTGGGAAAAGATATTTCATGCAAATAACAACCAGAAAAGAGCAGGAGTGGCTATACTAATATCCAACAAGTTAGACTTCAAATGTAAAACAGTTAAAAGAGACAAAGAAGGACACTATATACTAATAAAAGGAACAATTAAACAAGAAGACATAACAATCATAAATATTTATGTACCGAACCAGAATGCCCCAAAATACATGAGGAATACACTGCAAACACTGAAAAGGGAAATAGACACAAATACCATAATAGTTGGAGACTTCAATACCCCACTCTCATCAATGGACAGAACATCTAGACAGAGGATCAATAAAGAAATAGAGAATCTGAATATTACTATAAAGGAGCTAGACTTAACAGACATTTATAGGACATTACATCCCACAACAGCAGGATACACCTTTTTCTCAAGTGCTCATGGATCATTCTCAAAGATAGACCATATGCTGGGTCACAAAGCAAGTCTTAACAAATTTAAACAGATTGAAATCATACACAACACTTTCTTGGATCATAAAGGAATGAAGTTAGAAGTCAATAATAGGCGGAATGCCAGAAAATTCACAAATACCTGGAGGCTCAACAACACACTCTTAAACAACGAGTGGGTCAAAGAAGAAATTGCAAGAGAAATTAGTAAATACCTCGAGGCGAATGAAAATGAAAACACAACATATCAAAACTAATGGGACGCAGCAAAGGCAGTGCTAAGAGGGAAATTTATTGCCCTAAATGCCTATATCAGAAAAGAAGAAAAGGCAAAAATGCAGGAATTAACTATCCACTTGGAAGAACTGGAGAAAGAACAGCAAACTAATCCCAAAGCAAGCAAAAGGAAAGAAATAACAAAGATCAGAGCAGAAATAAATGAAATTGAAAATACGAAAACAGTAGAGAAAATTAATAAGACCAGAAGTTGGTTCTATGAGAAAATCAATAAGATTGATGGGCCCCTATTAAGATTGACAAAAAGAAGAAGAGAGAAGATGCAAATAAATAAGATCAGAAATGGAAGAGGAGACAGAACTACTGACCTCACAGAAATAAAGGAGGTAATAACAGGATACTATGAACAACTTTACTCCAATAAATACAACAATTTAGATGAAATGGACGGGTTCCTGGAAAGACATGAACAACCAACTTTGACTCAAGAAGACATAGATGACCTCAACAAACCAATCACAAGTAAAGAAATTGAATTAGTCATTCAAAAGCTTCCTAAAAAGAAAAGTCCAGGACCAGATGGCTTCACATGTGAATTCTACCAAACGTTCCAGAAAGAATTTGTACCAATTCTCCTCAAACTCTTCAAAAAAATCGAAGTGGAGGGAAAACTGCCTAATTCATTCTATGAAGCCAACATCACCCTCATACCAAAACCAGGCAAAGATATTACAAAAAAAGAAAACTACAGACCAATCTCTCTAATGAATACAGATGCAAAAATCCTCAATAAAATTCTAGCAAATCGTATCCAACAACATATTAAAAGAATTATACATCATGACCAAGTAGGATTCATCCCAGGTATGCAAGGATGGTTCAACATAAGAAAATCAATTAATGTAATACACCATATCAACAAATCAAAGCAGAAAAATCACATGATCATCTCAATTGATGCAGAGAAGGCATTCGACAAGATTCAACATCCTTTCCTGTTGAAAACACTTCAAAAGATAGGAATACAAGGGAACTTCCTTAAAATGATAGAGGGAATATATGAAAAACCCACAGCTAATATCATCCTCAATGGGGAAAAATTGAAAACTTTCCCCCTAAGATCAGGAACAAGACAAGGATGTCCACTATCACCACTATTATTCAACATTGTGTTGGAGGTTCTAGCCAGAGCAATTAGACAAGAAAAAGAAATACAAGGCATCAAAATTGGAAAGGAAGAAGTAAAACTATCACTGTTTGCAGACGATATGATACTATACGTCGAAAACCCGGAAAAATCCACAACAAAACTACTAGAGCTAATAAATGAGTACAGCAAAGTAGCAGGTTACAAGATCAACATTCAAAAATCTGTAGCATTTCTATACACTAGTAATGAACAAGCTGAGGGGGAAATCAAGAAACGAATCCCATTTACAATTGCAACTAAAAGAATAAAATACCTAGGAATAAATTTAACTAAAGAGACAAAAAACCTATATAAAGAAAACTACAAAAAACTGCTAAAAGAAATCACAGAAGACCTAAATAGATGGAAGGGCATACCGTGTTCATGGATTGGAAGACTAAACATAGTTAAGATGTCAGTCCTACCTAAATTGATTTACAGATTCAATGCAATACCAATCAAAATCCCAACAACTTATTTTTCAGAAATAGAAAAAACAATAAGCAAATTTATCTGGAAGGGCAGGGTGCCCCGAATTGCTAAAAACATCTTGAGGAAAAAAAACGAAGCTGGAGGTCTCGCGCTGCCTGACTTTAAGGCATATTATGAAGCCACAGTGGTCAAAACAGCATGGTATTGGCATAAAGATAGATATATCGACCAATGGAATCGAATAGAGTGCTCAGATATAGACCCTCTCATCTATGGACATTTGATCTTTGATAAGGCAGTCAAGCCAACTCACCTGGGACAGAGCAGTCTCTTCAATAAATGGTGCCTAGAGTACTGGATATCCATGTGCAAAAGAATGAAAGAAGACCCATCTCTCACACCCTATACAAAAGTTAACTCAAAATGGATCAAAGATCTAAACATTAGGTCTAAGACCATAAAACAGTTAGAGGAAAATGTTGGGAGATATCTTATGGATCTTACAACTGGAGGCGGTTTTATGGACCTTAAACCTAAAGCAAGAGCACTGAAGAAGGAAATAAATAAATGGGAACTCCTCAGAATTAAACACTTTTGTGCATCAAAGAACTTCATCAAGAAAGTAGAAAGACAGCTTTCACAATGGGAGACAATATTTGGAAATGATATATCAGATAAAGGTCTAGTATCCAGAATTTATAAAGAGATTGTTCATCTCAACAACAAAAAGACAGCCAACCCAATTACAAAATGGGAAAAAGACTTGAACAGACACCTCTCAGAAGAGGAAATACGGATGGCCAAGAGGCACATGAAGAGATGCTCAATGTCCCTGGCCATTAGAGAAATGCAAATCAAAACCACAATGAGATATCATCTCACACCCACCAGAATGGCCATTATCAAGAAAACAGAAAATGACAAGTGCTGGAGAGGATGCGGAGAAAGAGGCACACTTATCCACTGTTGGTGGGAATGTCAAAGGGTGCAACCACTGTGGAAGGCAGTTTGGCGGTTCCTCAAAAAACTGAATATAGAATTGCCATACGACCCAGCAATACCATTGCTAGGTATCTACTCAAAGGACTTAAGGGCAAAGACACAAACGGACATTTGCACACCAATGTTTATAGCAGCATTATTTACAATTGCAAAGAGTTGGAAACAGCCAAAATCTCCATCAACAGAAGAGTGGCTAAACAAACTGTGGTATATACATACGATGGAATATTATGCAGCTTTAAGACAAGATAAACTTATGAACCATGTAATAACATGGATGGACCTAGAGAATATTATGCTGAGTGAATCCAGCCAAAAACTAAAGGACAAATACTGTATGGTCCCACTGATGTGAACGGACATTCGAGAATAAACTTGAAATATGTCATTGGTAACAGAGTTCAGCAGGAGTTAGAAACAGGGTAAGACAATGGGTAATTGAAGCTGAAGGGATACAGACTGTGCAACAGGACTAGATACAAAAACTCAAAAATGGACAGCACAATAATACCTAATTGTAAAGAAATCATGTTAAAACACTGAATGAAGCTGCATCTGAGCTATAGGTTTTTGTTTTGTTTTGTTTTGTTTTGTTTTGATTTTACTACTGTTACTTTTATTTTTTTCTCTATATTAACATTCTATATCTTTTTCAGTTATGTTGCTAGTTCTTCTAAACCAATGCATATGTACTAAGAAATGATGATCATGCATCTATGTGATGATGTTAAGAATTAATGATTGCATATGTAGAATGGTATGATCCCTAAATGTTGGGTTAATTTCTTTTTTTCCGTTAATTAAAAAAAAAAAAAAAAAAAGAGAAGGGATAATTGGAGCTGAAGGGATACAGACTGTACAATGGGACTGGATATAAAAACTCAGAAATGGACAGCACAATACTACCCAATTGTAATGCAATTATGTTAAAACACTGAATGAAGCTGCATGTGAGGTATAGGTTTTTTGTTTTTGTTTTTGTTTTTGTTTTTCTTTTTCTTCCTATTATTGTTTTAATTCTTATTCTGTTGTCTTTTTATTTCTTTTTCTAAATCGATGCAAATGTACTAAGAAATGATGAATATGCAACTATGTGATGTTATTAAGAATTACTGATTGTACATGTAGATTGGAATGATTTCTAATTGTTTTGTTCTTTTTTTAATTAATAAAAAAAAGAAAAAGAAAGAAAAAAAAGAAAAAATAAAAAAAAAAATAAATGTTTATAGAACAGTATCTTCAAAGCTGATTGTGGCATTTAGATTCAGTTGTCAACTTGGCCAGGTGAAGGTGCCTAGTTCTGTTGCTGTGGACATGAGCCAATGATACATGAACCTCATCTGTTGCTCATCACATCTGCAGTCCGCTAAGAGGCGTGCCTGCTGCAATGAATGATGTTTGATTTAATTGGCTAGTGCTTAAATCTGAGAGTTCAATGTAGCACAGCCTAAGCAGCTCAGTATATCTCATCTCAGCACTTGTAGCTCAGCCCAGGCCTTTGGAGATAAAGAAAGAAATCACCCCAGGGAAAGTTGTTGGAACCCAGAGGCCTGGAGAGAAGGCCAGCAGACATCACCCTGTGCCTTTCCGCGTAAGAAAGAGCCTCAGTTGAAAGTTATCTGTCTTTCCTCTGAAGAACTAATGAAATAAATCCCCTTTTATTAAAAGCCAATCTGTCGGGTGGGCCATGGTGGCTCAGCAGGCAAGAGTGCTTGCCTACTATGCCAGAGGACCCGGGTTCGATTCCCGGTGCCTGCCCATGTAAAAAATAAAAAATAAAATTAAAAAAATTTTTAAAAACTTTTAAAAAGCCAGTCTGTCTCCGGTATGTTGCATTCCAGCAGCTAGCAAACTAGAACACTAATGATTGGCAATTAGGAGATTTTAAATAGTTCACAATTTTACAGTACTTTCAATCTTCTTTTTTGACAAATAGATTAAATGAAGACTATATTAATCAGTTTATCAAATATAGCAACATAAGTATTTTAGAAAAGCCTCTGTCCAAATTATTCTATTTCTCCAATGCACCATTAAAAGAGAATATGCACCAAAAAATGAATAGGGAAGCCTCCTTTTTTACAAACTAAACTTTGATTCCTGGACATTAGATAGTACTATTTTACTTTAATTCTAATATAGTCAGGAACATTATTATTGAATATGTAATAAATTTTAATTAATTTAATCCCAAAATATAATCATCTCCCCTTGACCTACCCCTGCCCCAAATTCATTTGAAAGATAATTCTTGGAAAAGATATACAATGGTAAGTAGTTGAAAATAAAATAAGCAAAAGAAAAAGCTTTTTACACTGTAGCCTTGTCATCATCAGAAACAGATCAAAGTTTATCTCATTCTATGGCAGCCCAGCAGCTACCCTGGACATTTAAATCACTGTCAAAATAAGTAAAAAATGGTCCACTAAATAATCAAAACTCATTGCTTTGTCATGAACAAAATTGCTTCTTAGAGTCAGAACTTAAATCAGGACCAAAGTTCTTTTACAACTCTGCAAATTGTAGATAACATAGCAATGCAACATAATTCCTGCCTGATATATTCCTGCAGATAAACTTTGTCTACTGTAGGTTCAACTGAACCCCCCCATAGGAAAAAAACTAGTTTGGCTTAGTTGTGAATTTATTTCAACATTTCTATATTGCATATAAATTTATGATCCTCTGCATTCACTTTTTTTTTCTTTCTTTTAATTCTTAAAGAAATTTTATTGAGATACATTCACACAGCATAGAAACCATCCAAAGTATATAATCACAGGTTCACAGTGTTATACCATAGTTCTGCATTCAGCCCCATGATCAAATTTAGAACATTTTCATTACTCCAGAAAACAAATAAAAAGAAAAAAGAAAACCCTACTCCTCCCATGCTGTTTATGCCCCCATATTATTGTGGCACATTTGTTACTGTTGATGAAAGAGTATTAAAATATTACTATTAACTATACTCCATAGTTTGCAACAGACGGGTATACAGGGAAAATGTACTTATTATTAACTTCTTATAATAGTGTCATACGTCTCCTCCAGTTCATGAAAGAACTTTTTATATTTGTACAGTTAATCATGGACATTGTGCACCACAATATTCATTGTGTTACACATTCCCACGTTTTAACCCCCAACTTTCCTTCCGGTGACATATATGACTCTAAACTTCCCCTTTCCACTACACTCACACATCATTCAGCACTGCTAATTATTCTCACAGTACCATGCTACCACCAGGTCTGTCCATTTCCAAATGTTTCAGTTCACTCTAAACATTCTGCACATATTAAGCAAATGCTCCCCAGTCTGTAGTCTCATTCTTTATCCTGGTAATCTATTTTCTATATTTTATGTCTATGAGTCTACGTATCATTATTATAGATCATATCAATGAGATCATAAAATATTTGTCGTTTCGTGTCTGACTTATTTCACTTAACATAATGTCCTCAAGGTTCATCCATGTTGTCACATGCTTTAGGACTTCATTCCTTATAACTGCTGAATAATAATCCATCATATGTATACACTACATTTTGTTTATCTATTCATTTGTTGATGGGCACTTGGGTTGCTTCCTTCTTTTAGCAATTGTAAATATGCCACTATAAATATCAGTGTGAAAATATCTGCTCATGTCCCTGCTTTCAGATGTTACCTCAAGCTATACCTGAGTCATGAAGAAACTATACTTGCATTAAATTTTGAACCACTGTAACATCTGCCTGGTTCCCTAATTATTCAGTTAAATAAAATCTTTAACATATGCTCATTTACTATCCGTCTGAAATTCATGTTTTACTTTAAGAAAATTATCACTTAACACCATCAAAAACAAAGCAATATTTCTTGAAGAGACCAGATTTCTGACATTTATGTCAAAACAAGATTTTGCTTGAACCAGTTTCTTAGTCTAATCAGAAAGTTTCACAGATTTTATGTTATGTTAGTTTTAAGATACATAATATGATTGAATCCTACAAATTATATTCTGATTAACATTTTAAAAAATCAGATATAGGAATTCCCACAAATCTGTAACAAACATTAATAAAGCAATAAGTAAATACTGTACATTTTAATGTTTTGTTAAATCACATGTAAAAAGAAAACGGTATCCTTAGCAATATTAAGTGGAGTATGAGAAAAGCCTCTCTTGCCTTTTCAGACATACTACCAAAAAAAAAATTACTTATGGGCAATCTCTTGAAAATACTCTCTCTTGAATATAATGCTCAACAACAAAAAATTTTAAGGATTTGTGATTACTATAGTGTGCTGGTTTGAAAGGATTTATGTACCCTAGAAAAACCATGTTTTAACCCTAATCAATCTTTTGGGAGCAACCATTTCTTCTAATCCTAGTCAGTACTATAGGTTGGAAACTTGACTGGGTTATCTCTACAGAGATGTGACTCACCCACTTGTGGGTATGAATGCTTGAATAGAGGGAGATGTGACTTCACTCATTCCAAGTGGGTCTTGATTAGTTTACTGGAATCCTTTAAAGAGGAAGCATTTTGGCGAAGCTTTAGAACAGCAGGGAACCCATGCCACTAGAGACCTTTGGAGAAGAAGAAGGTATATGCCCTTATGGGAGCTTCACGAAGAGGCCCAAAGAAGGTAGTGGACGTCTCCATGTTTGCCAGGTAGGTGCCTTCCAGTTGACAGAGAAACCCTGAACTTCATCGGCCTTTCTTGAGTGAAGGGAACCTCTTGTTGGTGCCTTAATTTGTATATTTTTATAGACTTGGTTTAATTGGGATATTTTCTCGGCTTTAGAACTATAAATTAGCAACTTATTAAATTCCCTTTTTTATAAGCCATTCCATTTCTGTTATATTGCATTTTAACAGCTAGCAAACTAGAACATATAGTGAGTTTGAGTGATAGAGTTTCCCAAAAGTTAACATGGACAAATAGTCACAATTTGGGGGGTAATATATTATGTATTAGGATTTCCAAATATCTACCCAAATTACAGTTTCCTCTAGGAATTCTTTCAATTTTGTAAAATTCTACTCAAATTCCCACAAGTTATCAAGCTTTTGCTCCTTCATTCCTTTTCTCTACCCTGTAACAGATGGCTCTACCTCTACCACAACTGAGGAACCAAGAGAAGAGAAAAAAGCCAATAGTCACAGAAGTACAAGAGCCAGGAGAAAGGTTTGATAATCACTAATGATTCCTGGATCACTATTTTCACTACATAAAAAGACCATTTAGAAGTCATATGTAAACAAAGTGACAATTTCCAGACTATGAAAATCCAAATCCACATGGATAATTATAGAAAAATCATAGGCTACCTTTCCCAGATGGATATTTATAGCTTTCTGGTAACCCAGATGGCTAGGAAGGTTTAGATGGCTCCTTCCATTGCCCTGAAATCCTTAAGGGGAATTATTTTGTTTAGGTGTTTTAATATACTTAACATTCTACTACATAGTTAACATTCATAATTTCCAATCTTAAAAACCTTATAAAGTAAATACTGGTTTATATATTTATACAATTAAGGAAAATAAGCCAAAAGAGGTTGAGGAAATGGAAAACACCATGCCATTAGTATTTATAAAAACTGATATCGGCCTAGTTCTGTCATTCTACAACCCATTTATATTATACTATACCACCCAATGCAATAAGTTTTTCTCACTAAATCTAAATTTTAAATTGCAAACTAGTATCTATTATGTTATTTATAGAATTTTACCTGGTAATATAAAAAAAATCACATTCAAGAAGGTACAATAGGTGTTTTTTAATCCTATGTTTATTTTGTTGTCCTCTCAAGGTGATTCACTATAAGGTATGCCAAAATATTTTATGGTTGTTCGCACTAGTAAATAAAACACCTCTGAAAATTCACAACACAAAATGTGACCACAAAGTGACTTCGGAGATATCACTTAGACAATGTTCGGATAACTGCATGTGCTGGTTTGAAGCTGTTACGTACCCCAGAAAAGGCCATTCTCTTTTAATCCATTCCTGTGGGTGCACACATATTGTGGATGGCATCGTTTGGATAGGTTGATTAAATTGCAATGTGATCTACCCAATTCAAGGTAGGTCTTAATCCTTTATTGAAGCTTTTTATGAGAGGATAAAAGACAGAAACACAGAAAGAGAGAGCTTAGAGAGAAATGTCCTGGACATGCTAACAGAAGACCCACTCATGCTCAGAAAGAAAGCCACTGGAATCAAAAGCTGAAAGCAAAAGAACCCAGGAGCAAAGAAGCAGCACATGCCAGCCTCATGCCTTCTCATGGAACAGAGGAACCCCAGATGCCAGCAGCCTCTCCTCAGAGATGGTATCCTCCTCTTGATGTCTTAATACGGACATTTTCATGGCTTAGAACTGTAAATTTGTGAAGTAATAAATCCCTACTGCAAAAGCCATCCCACTTTTGGTATATCACATTCTGGCAGCTGTAGCAAACTGAAATATTACATATTTAATTTTACTAATTAAGGTTCCATTCATAAAAATATTCTGATGATATCATTACTATATTCTTCTCCAAATAGCTCATATTATATTACAATAAATGACTAAAGCAAAAGACATATTTCAGAACAGTTTCACAATCTATAATACTAGATACTTCCTAAAACAAATTATAATGCCTATTTTAAGTAATTTGACTTTTAAATAAAAATCCATAAAAATTCAGCAAATGAATAGTATTTATTTTAACCATTCTTAGACGTATAAACACTTACCCCATGCTCTTTAGCAGCTGTGACAACTTTAAGGAGGTCATCTTCCTCAACAAATGGTCTTACAGCATCATGGATAATCACTACTTCTGGCTTAGAGAGCTTAGAGTTGGGCTTATCTCCTGCAAGTGCTTTTAGTCCATTGAAAATTGACCTATGGCGGGTTACTCCAGCTTCAACTAGTGAGATGTCTTTATGCTGGTACCTCTGGATAATACCCTCCATTGCTTCCATGTTCTCTTCAGTTACTGCCACAACAATGTTCTTTATCCAACATACTCTAAAAGGAAAATATATATACATTTCATATAAATTGAATCACAGACAACATATAAAGTTAAGCTAATAAAAAACTGAATTTCTAGTAAATACCAGTATATCTACATAGGGAGCTAGACACTAAAAATTATAACTAAATAAGTTTTATGCTTTAGGGTTCCAGCTGATGAAAAAATTAAAAAACAGTATTTCACCCTATATATAGATGTAGATGCTCTTCACACTCTATGTATAGATTGATTGAGCATTTCAATATATATATCCCAAATATTTCTGATTTAAAAGTTAAATTTGAACAATGAGAACACTAATCAGGAGATTGCAAGAATATAATAGGAATATGATTTTTAAAAGTAATTTTTTAAAGTAATTTTCCTTAATGGAATAGGAATAACTCAAAGCACTTTTGAATTCCAAAAGCTAATTGTTGGAAGGGGCTGTCACTAATATGGGATAGTGAGATGGAACAATCTGATGTTCTGGAGAGGCTGGAGCCTCTAGTTTCAGGACTTATCTGATCCAGGGACCCATCTGGAGGTTGTAGGTTTCTGGAAAGTACTCTAGTGCATGGAACCCTTGTGGAATCTTATATATTGCCCTAGGTGTTCTTTAGGATTGGCTGGAATGGTCCTAGTTGGGGTTTGGCAGGTTTATGATAGGTAGCAAGGTCTAATCGAAGCTTATGTAAGAGCAACCTCCAGAGTAGCCTCTTAACTATATTTGAACTCTCTCTGCCACTGATACTTTATTAGTTACACTTATTTTCCCCCTTTTGGTCAGAATAGAATAATTGATCCCATGGTGCCAGGACCGGATTGATTCCTGGGAGTCATCTCCCATGCCACCAGGGAGATTCTCACACCTGTCATGTCCCATGTACAGGGGAGGGCAATGATTTCACTTGCAGAATTGGGCTAAGAGAGAGTAAGGCCACATCTGAGCATCAAAAGAGGTCCTCCAGAAGTAACTCTTTGGCATACCAATAGGTAGGCTAAGCTTCTCAGCTACCTACATAAGCCTCACAAGAGTAAGCCTCAAGATCAAGGGCGTGGCCTATTGATTTGAGTTTCCCTAAAGTTTGACACAGTATCAGATTTCCTGATGGTAAAGTTTAGTAGTTCCACATTTTTTTCTTCCATCCCTCAAGGGACTTTGCCAATACTTTTTGATTATCTGCTTAGTATACTCTAGGATGTATCCAGGCATTGCATTAGGCTATATAGGATTAAAGGGCTTCTTTCTTATTTTGGGCTCCCTGTGTTTCAATTGCTTGAACACATTTTTCAAGAGATGGAAGACCGACCTGAAAACTACTGAATAATAAAAAAGTACTATCTACTTTCTTTACTGAAACATGAAAATTAACAATTGGTTTCTTCAGTCGATAGTTAATCTCCTACCTACTATTTTAAATAAACCCTTATCACAAGTCAACACCCTATTCTGCTTGTGACTATCAAAATACTAAACTGGTGAACAAAACCAAGAACTACTTTATAGGAAAACTGCCTTCGATTTTAAGCAGGATCCAGGAGAGCATGTATGTGGAGTACCCAACCAACATGAAACAGACCAAGATGACATTCAGTAAGAAAGTGGAGTCTGCACTGAGATCTAAGAGGTGAGTGGCAGGTAAGCAGACAAAGAGGTTTGGAGGAAGAGAGGGATAGTCCCAGGAGAAATCACAGCAAGGTCCTCAGGGCCTAGAAGGAAGTGGACCTGGAGATCTATGAACAAAGGGGAGAGATGCCCAAGAAGAGACTGGAGAACTAGGCGAGCCATGATAGGGGTCTTAGCCTTTAACCCTAATAACAACTGGAAGCAAGAGAAAAGGCTTTAAGCACAGAATTATCTTTCCATTAAAAAAAAAATTACTCCCCACCCTCACCATGTTCTAGGCACTGTTCTATGACAACATGAGAGCCCTGGTAGGTAGAAAATAATGGACCCCAGAAGATGTTCACATCCAAATTCCTGAAACCCAAAAATATGTTACTATATTTGGCAAAAGGATTGTACAGATATAATTATGTTAAGGATCTTGAGATGGAAAAGGTATCCTGGATTATCCAAGTGGATCTAACAAAATCATGGTGGTCTTTATAACAGAGAGGCTAGACGGTGAGAGAAGGAAATGTAAGGATGGGGGCTTAGGTCAGAGTGATCCAGGTCCATAATCCAAGAAATGAGGACAGCTTCTGGAAGCTAGAAAAGGCAAGGAAATGGAATCCCCTCTAGAACCTCCAGAAGAAATGCAACACTTAATTTTAGCTCAATGAAACTGATTCTGGACTCCTGACTACAGAACTTCAAGATAATAAATATTTGTTGTTTCAGACTACCAAGTTTGTGATAATTTGTTAAAGTAGCAGTGGGGGAATAATACAAGAATATAAATTTTATTCTGGCTATAAGGTAGAGAATGGATTGGGTAGGGAAGTAAGGATACAGAGAGATTAGGTAGGAGGCTGCTGCATATAGTCTTGACAAAACAACGATGGTAGCTGTGCTGGTTTGAAAGGATGTATGTACCCTAGAAAAGCCTTGTTTTAATCAAAATCCCATTTTGTAGAGGCAGAATAATCCCTATTCAATACTGTATGTAATTAGATCATCTCCCTGGAGATGTAACCTAAGCAAGAGTGGTTGTCAAATGGATTAGGGGAGATGTGTCTACACTCATTAGTTTACTGGAGTCCTATAAAAGAGGAAATATTTTGGAGAATGAGAGATTCAGAGAGACCAGAGAATGCTGCAGCACCACAAAGCATAGTATCCATGAGCCAGTAACATTTGGAGATGAAGAAGGAAAATGCCTCCCGGGGAGCTTCATGAAACCAGAAGCCAGGAGAGGAGCTAGCAAATGACACCATGTTCGCATGTGCCCTTCCAGCTGAGAGACAAGCCCTGACTGTGTTCACTATGTGACTTCTCACTTGAGAGAGAAACCCTGAGCTTCATTGGCCTTCTTGAACCAAGGTATCTTTCCCTGGATGCCTTTGATTGGACATTTCTATACACTTGTTTTAATTGGGACATTTTCTCAGCCTTAGAACTATAAACTAGCAACTTATTAAATTCCCGTTTTTAAAAGCCATTCTGTTTCTGGTATATTGCATTCCAGCAGCTAGCAAACTAGAACAGTAGTCTATCAGATGGAGTTTTAAAATGGGATTTACGAGATTATTAAAGAGGCAAATAATCTATATGAGTCAGTAGGAAAGAGTCACAAAATAAACCAAGTGCCACATATATAAAGTAGCAATAGGTAACAATAATTAAGCTCATACTATGTTTTAAACATTTTTCATTTTCTAACTCATATAATCCTCACAACAAACCATGAATTTGATTCAATTACCCCTTTTTATATGTAGGAAAACTGAGGCACAAAATGGTTTCCCAGGGTTTTACAGCTCATAAGTGACAAAGCTGGGACTTAAATCCAGGCAGTTTAGTTCTGGTGTCCATGTTCTTAACCACCTATAGACAGACTCCTATATAACATGGGAAACAAATCAGAAAGATAGCTGAATATATAAATACATTATACTTTATTTTTCTACATCATCATCTTAATTACTAAAGGACATGAAATAGAAAGCATATTTTTACCCTTTTCCGTCATGAAAATTCATTGTTCTACTTTATTTCATCTAAATTGTAGGCTCCATGATAGCAAGGACAATGTGTACTCTGTCTATTGCTTTACACCTAATACCTAGTAGGTGCTCAATAAATATCTGTTGAATGAATAAATGACCATGGTCCATCTCACCTACCAGGAGCAGTGTAACATTTCACAACAAAGCATAGCCTCAAGGAATATGACAACAAAAGAAGCTCTCCTCATAGCTAGTTAGCTACTCATTAATGACTAACAATGAGAAAAAAAATTTTAATGAAAATAGCTTCCCCTATGCAGTGTGGTTTTGTTGGCAGTTTTATTTCTTTATTTTTATTTCTTTATTTCTTTATTCCTATGTCTAAATTCTAAGACCCCTTGAAGGCCAGAATTACTTTTATGTTTTATCCAACCCCTGGGGACTTCAATCACAAGCAAACAAAAACAATGCAATAATACTCACAGAATTCCAAATAACAAAATATGTAGTAATCTTTACAGGCAATAAAAAGGATTCTGGAATTAAATGGAATGTGAGCTGCTCTTTGTTTTGTAGGCCACCATCCCCCAACTCTTTCATTGCAAATTTAACAGTTGGTAGAATTTACAGCACTATACTTAAGCAAAGTCCTTAGTAAGTAACAAGTGGCAGTTCTTCAGGCCCTCCTAAATGTGGGTTTTCCCCCATGTTTTGTCTCCACTGCCATGGCAATAATCCAGGCAGTCCTCTGGCCCTAAATGATTATACCAGACAATTATCTAGTCTCCTGCTTCACATTTTACCCCTACACAATCCATTTTCACCACTTCCATATGGTCTTCCTCAAGTGCAAATGTAATGGCATATGCTGTAAACTCTAGAACAAACTCCTTCAAGACCTAATCTCAGCCTACTAGCAAAGTGCATCACTTTGCATATGCTGCTTTCTTTGTCATTTAACACAGTCCCAACTTTATCTCTTTCCCTATCCCCACTTACTCCTGGCTAAATACTATTTGTTCTTCAGCTCTCAGTTCACCTGTGGCCTCTTCCAGGAAGCTTTTCCTGACCGCCATTCTTTGTGCCACATCCCTGCTTTCTATTCCATAGTATTCTGTCTCATCAATCATCACACTGTTTAATTTTCCATTTCCCCTACTAGGCTGCCAATTCATAGAAAACAAAGACTACACTCCAGGACCCAGTATTTAAAAGCTTTTAATAATAGCAGGTGAAACAACAGTTAACATGTATGGAATGTTTGTTAGGTGTCATGAACTGTGTAGAGCATTTTGCCTGCAATATCTAACCATCACATCAATTTAAGAGGAACGGTTACTTGTAAAAAATATTCAGCTGTATATTAATTTGATATCACATTCAGTTTTCAATAGAGAAGTCATAAGTACCGAGAGACTGAATTAAAAAAAAAAAAAAAAAAACAGACAAGGGCCAACAACATATAAAACTAGAACTCTGACCCACAATCTAAGCAACCATTCCAGAAAACCAAACTATTATCTACAACCACCAGTACAGGCATCTAAACTACAATCCCTGTAACAATTTGCTTAAAATAGCCTGGGCTGAATCAATAACTGACTGCTTCTCTCAGTTTTTAACACTTGTAATTTAGGACCAATCAAAGAGAGCCAAATATGATCCCCTAACCAATGACAGAATGTTCCCCCTTCTAATTGGCCCACCTCCAGTTTCTCCAGGCCAACAGCCTCCAAATAGAGAATACCAGAAGTCTTCCTTAATAAAGCACTCCTCCTCCTCTGCCAGCCTTGAGTCTCTGCCAAAGGCAAGTGATGGTAACTGACCCCCTTGTTATAGAAAGCACTGAATAAATAGTCTTTGCTTATTCTCATTTGGGTGTTCTTCATGAATTTCCACAGTAAATGCCCAACTAAATCACTAATGCAGGAGATTAATTTTTACCCTAAATTATTCACTTGTCCCTTTTAATAGTATATTTCATCAGAAAAAAGTCACTTAAAAACAAATTTTAAAGCTATAATGCTGCTATTTCTAATGAAAATATACATTGAATGAAATCCTAAAATACAGAAGAATTAAGAGGAAGAAAGATGATTGGATATTGTTTGGCACAGAACAGCCATTCAAATATTTGTTGTATGAATTAATGAATGAACCCCCAAAGGTAAATCCCAGTATTACTGATATGCCTTAAAATAGCTATAAAACAATTTTCTACACTCTATAAAATAGAGAGCAGTCTAGGTAGATGCAAATAATACCTGCGACCTTAGATGATTTTAAAAAACTGTATGTGGCTCTAAGTGAAACCAGTGATTTAAACCAGTGTTTCTCAAACTGCAATTGCTTCTCAAACTGAAGATTTCAGAGTTCATTAATATGCCATTAAATCAGTTTAGTAAGTTTATATCAAGAGTTTTTAGTAAATGAAATAGAAATAAACTGAACACAAAAATTAGAATACATAGCACGTAAGAAGGATAGCATTGTTTTCATGAAATTTTCTTTCAAATATCTCTTATCACAGGTTACAATAAAAAAAAAAAGTTTGGAAACTGTTTTTAGACCACTCACAAAAGATAACAGACTCATCATTCTATTTTGTTCAGCAACCCAGAATACTCTAATATCCACAAACCTCTATAAGTACCGTTTATATTTCAAATGACTTACTCAAATTCTTTTCTAGTCATAGAATTCAAAGACATTCACAGTATCAAAATTAAGCAATATAGAATCATGGATGGAAAAAGACCTTAAGTACCTCACACAGTACCTAATGAACAAATATTTGCTGAATAAATTCATCTGGTCTACCTCTTTCACTGCAGCTAAGTCCATTAACTCCTGTAGCTCAACACGATTCTATCAGGTTGTCCTGAGTGTTTCCTTCCTAGCACATTCCACAGGCAAATACAAAGCTACCCCTAAGCCTCATTACATCTACAGACATTTTGAGGAAGAAATATATCTCAGATGTTATTTTTTCAGAGTAGCATAACTACTGCTAACAGGAATACTCGGATCAGTTTAATAAGATATGCTGAAAACAGAACATTAAAGAACAGATGGACATGCAAGCCATACTAATACCTCTAAAGTGTCCTTAGCCAGGCTGAAGAAGTTTGGCCCTGAAGGCTATGACAGCTGCTCCCTTCCATCACAGCCTTCATGGAAATCTGGCCTCTGAATTACACTTTGGCCACAATTTGTAGAATGCCATATCTCCATTCCCACCCTGATATTTTAGTAGCAAAATATGGAGCTGCCAACCTGTCTGGATAGATCATTTAAACAATCCAAATACAGGGAACCCAGAATCGGAATGAGGGCCTGTAATCCTGTATACTTAATATCATGCCTGGATACATCCCGGAGTATATTAGGCAGATAATTAAAAAGTATTGGCAAAGCCCCTTGAGGGATGGGAGAAAAAATCTGGAACTATTAAACTTTACCATTAGGGAAACACTCAGATACTGTGCCAAATATTAGGAACACCCAAATCAATAGGCCAAGTCTTTGATCTCGAGGCTTGTTCTTGTGAAGCATGAAGCTTATGTATGTAGTAGAGAACTTCAGCCTACCTATAGGTATGCTTAAGAGTCACCTCTGGAGTACCTCCTTGGTTGCTCAGATGTAGTATTTCTCTCTTTAAGCTCAACTCTGCAAGTGAAACCATTGCCCTCCCCCCTACATGGGACATGACATACAGGGTTGAAAGTCTCCCTGGCAGTGTGGGAGATAACACCCAGGGATGAGTCTGGCCCTGGCACCATGGGATCAACACTACCACCCTGACCAAAAGGGAGAAAAGGAGTGTAACAAATAAGGTATCAGTGGCTGAGAGAGTTCAAATAGAGTCGAGAGGCTACACTGGAGATCATTCTTACATATGCTTCAGTTAGATACTGCTACCTATTGTAACTTGCCAAACCCCAACCAAAACCATTCCTGACAATCCTAAAGAATACCTAGGGCATTATATAAGATTCCACAAAAGTTCCATGGACTAGGGTAACTTTCCAGAATCCTACAACCTCCAAATGGGTCCTTGGATCAGATACGTCCTAAAATGCAAAAGGAGCCAGCCCTTCCAGAACATCAACTAGTTCCATCCCCCTATTCCATATTATTGACAGCCCCTACCAACATGAAAAGTTAGAATGGGCATAGCCAAAATTCCCCTAAAGACTGGGAGAACAATCAAAGGTCATGGTGGAGTAATACAGAGGTCAGGCTTGACAAATGAGCACAAGTGCTGAATCATCATACTGATATTTCTTTAGTCTCCAGTATCTTAGAGCAGCTAGAAATAAAAACCTAAAATTGTGGAATTGTAACCCATAACTAAACTCTTGAAATCTGTTCTACAACTAATTATTGTGATGTAGTTTGACATTTATTGCTTTTATATATGTATATGTTATTTGAAAAGAAGGAGGAATATAACAGAGAAGATAGGATTTAACAAATGAGTATGACTACTGAATCATTATACAGATATTTCTGTTGGTCTCCAGTGTCTTGAATTAGCTAGAAGAAAAAGTGAAAAACTGTGGAACTGTAACTGATACTAAACTTTAAAATCTGTCCTATAACTACTTGTTAAAAAAAGTGTACTTGGAAATTTATTGTTTTGTACATCTCTTATATTTCACAATAAAAAATTTAAAAAAAAAAACTTAAAAAGGGATAGTTCCTGATTCTCTAGTCTCCTTATGCTGGTCCATGAAGTTGTCAACTTGGCCAGGTGAAGGTACCTAGTTCTGTTGCTGTGGACATGAGCCAATGATACATGAACCTCATCTGTTGCTCATTATATCTGCAGTTGGCTAAGAGGCGTGCCTGTTGCAATGAATGATGTTTGATTTAATTGGCTGGTGCTTAAATGAGAGAGCTCAACATAGCACAGCCCAAGCAGCTCAGCATACCTCATCTCAGCACTCACAGCTCAGCCGAGGCCTTTGGAGGTGCAGAAAGAAATCACCCCAGGGAAAGTTGCTGGAACCCAGAGGCCTGGAGAGAAGGCCAGCAGAGATCACCCTGTACCTTTCCGCATAAGAAAGAACCTCAGTTGAAAGCCAGCTGCCTTTCCTCTGAAGAACTAATGAAATAAATCCCCTTTTATTAAAAGCCAATCTGTCTCTGGTGTGTTGCATTCTGGCAGCCAGCAAACTAGAACAGATTTAGTACGGGAGAGCAGTGTGCTGCTGCAGTTTGCAAATACCAAATATGTTGGAATGGCTTTTTAAATGGATAAGGGGAAGATTTTTGAGGAACTGTGAAGAGAATAATGGAGAAGTCCTGGAGTGCTTGAAGAGACTGTTGGTATAAACAGAACCACTGCCAATCTGGACAAAGGGGACACAAAAGGGACAAATTGGAGTTTGCAGAGTGAGAACCATGGAAGCACAGGTCTGAAGCCAAAAACCTCAGCTAGGAGAGTGAACCCACCTGTATACATGGAGAGGGTGAGTTTACCCTAAAGGGCAAGGATGAATCTCCCACCTTGTTGCAGTGGAAGAGTTGTGTAGCCTCAGGCCTTGGAGAAGGTACAGCATGCTCCTTGGAGGACTGGCGAGAGCCTGGCTGCCACCACCTGGAGGGGTTGAGCGTGTGCCCCGGAAATGACAGAGAGCCCAGATGTGGTCCCAATGCCTGGAGAGAGTGGAGCCAAGAAAAAAGTGGTCTCCTCAATGTTCCCCGAGGTTGATTCAGAAAGAGGCAGGCCACTGCATAGGCCCTTGGAAAGGGTGGGACTGCCACTTTCTAAAGCTAAAGGATAAATGACTTTCAGACTTTGAATCCAATGGTGTTTGCCCTGCAGGTCCGAACTGTTTGGGTCTTGTGACCCCTGTGTTCCTTCCAATTTCTCCCTATGGAAATGAAAACCTGCATCCTATGAATGTCCTCCTTTGCATATTGGCTCCAGATAACTTGTTTTGAGATTCATAGGTCCACAGCCAGGAGAATTATTTGCACCTTAATATTATTTAAGGTGATGCATGTAGTTGCCAAGTTGACAAAGGGTGGACATGTGGTAGTTAGATTCAGTTGTCAACTTGGCCAGGTGAACATGCCTAGTTCTGTTGCTGTGGACATAAGCCAATGGTACATGAACCTCATCTGTTGCTCATTACATCTGCAGTTGGCTAAGAGGCGTACCTGCTGCAATGAATGATGTTTGATTTAATTGGCTGGTGCTTAAATCAGAGAGCTCAACATAGCACAGCCCAAGCAGCTCAGCATACCTCATCTCAGCACTCACAGCTTAGCCCAGGCCTTTGGAGGTGCGGAAAAAAATCACCCCAGGGAAAGCTGCTGGAACCAGAGGCCTGGAGAGAAGGCCAGCAGAGATCACCCTGTGCCTTCCCACGTAAGAAAGAACCTCAGATGAAAGTTAGCTGCCTTTCCTCTGAAGAACTAATGAAATAAATCCCCTTTTATTAAAAGCCAATCTATCTCTGGTGTGTTGCATTCTGGCAGCTAGCAAAGTAGAACATAGGCCTTCTTCTTCCCTTAACTAGAACATGACTCTTTTATTAATGATGCCTTAAGACTAACCTATCTGTAAGTCAATTTCATCTACTGTCCTAACACTCAATACAAAACATCCTAAACACCTTTCTCTTTCTGAATCCTTACATTAATCACAAAGACCTGTCAATTCTACCGCTAAATATTTCTTGTCTTCCCTATATCATTGCCACTATCATTAGCTAACTTTATGTCATCAACATTTCTTGTCTGGACTGATATTTATATATTTATTTCTAGTCTATTGAAAAATATATTGAACTATTGAAAAAGAATTTGCAATGGTTTTCAGCTAGTCCGAACTATTGAAAAAGAATTTGCAATGGTTTTCAGAAGAAAAAGTAGAACAATTTTTTTTAATTAGAAAAAAACAGCAATTGAAGACAAAGGGGAAAACAATGCAGGAAAATTAAGCCATAAATTAATACACTGAAACACATACCATGGAGACCTATGCAATTGTCTTTTTCTAATTTTTAAAATTTAAAAATAAATTGCTCCATTTATTTTTCCAACACCAAGCCAAGAAAGCAATGCACTCACAAGATTCAGTTTCCATAACATAAGCATGTACAAACCTACAAAACTGATTTGTTTTTTTATTCATCTGGAGTTAGATTCAAAGAGACTAACTCACACACATCAACACGAATTAAAACTGAAACATGAACTAGGATGCCAACATACTGATATGGAATAATATACACTACTATCACAATGACTGGAATGCTTCTATCAATAGGATAGCACATCTTCCTGCAGAAGAGTCATATGGGAAGCCAAATTATAAGAAGGTTTTGGGTATGCATGGAACCATAAAAAAGGAATGACTTGTTTTAAGCATTTCCTTCACCTAAGAAAATTTGAAGAAACCTCCTGAACTATGAGGAAGACCCAGGCAGATTTGTTCAAATCTATTGCCAGAAGAACACTCTTCCCCTCCTGCTAAGCACTTTGAATAATCGTGGTCAAAGTTGGCTCTCTTTTGCTTTTTGTCATTTCCAACTGTTTTTTAGCTATTTCAGGTCAACCAACCCTCCTTATTGATACATTCATTCCTTTGATATTTTAAAACCATAAGGTAGATTCCTGGGACAGATTTTTACTCGCCACTTCAGACACGTAGAACACATTTTTTAAGAGTAAAATTTAGATACATGAGTTGATCAATTGTGAACTCATTCTACAATTTAATGGCCAAAGCTTTATGTCCCTGTCAATAATACGGTCACATGATTTCTGCTCTTGGAGCGTGTGCTGGTTTGAAAGGAAGTATGTCCCCTAAGAAAAGCCATGTTTTAATATAAATCCCATTTCATAAAGGTAGAATAATCTCTATTCAATACTGTATGTTTGAAACTGTAATGAGATTATCTCCCTGAATGATGTGATTTAGTCAAGAGTGGTTGTTAAACTGGATTGGGGATGACATGTCTCCACCCATTTGAGTGGGTCTTGATTAGTTTCTGAAGTCCTATAAAAGAGATTCAGAGAGATTCAGAGAGAGCAGAGAATGCTGCAGCACCACGAAGCAGAGAGTCCACCAGCCAGCGACCTTTGGAGATGAAGAAGGAAAACGCCTCCCTGGGAGCTTCATGAAACCGGAAGCCAGGAGAGAAAGCTAGCAGATGACGCCATATTCACCATATGCCCTTCTAGCCGAGAGAGAAGCCCTGACTGTGTTCGCCATGTGCCATCTCACTTGAGAGAGAGACCCTGAACTTCATCGGCCCTCTTGAACCAAGGTATCTTCCCCTGGATGCCTTTGATTGGACATTTCTATAGACTTGTTTTAATTGGGACATTTTCTCAGCCTTAGAACTGTAAACTTGCAACTTATTAAATTCCCCTTGTTAAAAGCCATTCCGTTTTTGGTATATTGCATTCCAACAGCTAGCAAACTAGAACAGAGCGACATGTCCTTTTAAAACTCAGGTCATAAAGTAATAATGGTTATCTAATAGACAAATACCCCTGACCTCAGTTTACTCTTCAGTAAAATAAAATTAAAATTCTCCAAATTATAAGCTGTGGTTCAATAATTTATATATCACTTCCCTCTAAAAGGCCAAAATGAAACATTCAAAATCCTAGAAACACCATTTTTAGCTAGTTTCTGAAAGGACCTTGCTCTCAGTATGGCTGAGAAATTAGTTGTCATCTAATCCTTTCATTTACACCCATAATGCACAAATCTTAATTATCAGTTGCATAATCTTAAAAATAAAGACATATAAACATAGATACATATATACATATACATCTACAAATATACACAAGACAGATAATTGTAATACATATACAAATACAGCCTAATTTTGATAGACTTTTGAGGCTTCATTTTCCCGGATGGCACCTTCAGCCACCAAGTCTCAGATTTGTCAGGGTACAGAGATATACTTGAATCTCATTTAAATTGATAATCATTTTTTCTAGTAAATGTTATAAAGCACAAGTAGAACTGGCTAAACTAGAAAAACCTGTAATTTCCCAATTTCACCAAAAGGAAAAAAATGGACAAACAACATGAAGTCCCAGTCAATTCATGAAATGAGTTTTCTTTCAACATCTCCTCCAATTTCTTGATAATAAGACTAGCTACTTTCACATGTAGCACGTTGATTGAAGAGTAAAAAACTCCCTTGAGTCATCTACCTTAGGAGCTGAGGATCTCACCATCCCAAAATGCAGTTTCTCTTTCTTAATCCTCCTATTTCCAGAGTACCACACTCTGGCCATTAACTGTGCTGGTTCCAAACCATAGAATAAGCCTCCAGTGTTCTAAGACGACCTGGGCTCTAATTGTTCCCTTTGAAGCTTTCGGTCTTTTTTCAGCTCTTCAGCCACCCCCACCTTCAGAGGTACATGGTGCCACTAATTCCTGAACTTTTCTAAGATTCTGCGATTCCAAACAACTTGCTCCTTCTCAGCTCTTCTATCTAAAACCTCATAGATCAGCTTTCTCGGGACTACTAAATCTTTACCACTTCTCTATCTCCTTTCTATCTTCCAGAGTTTTGTAGATGTCTCTTAAGTGCTCCCCTCCTCCCTCCTTCATTTTTCCCTTGAATGGCTCGATGTTTTTATTCTTGACTACGTGAGCAAATGAGTGGAAATAAACACATGTTTAAATGGCAATGTATAACCTAGAAGCAAAACTGATCAAGTTTCTCTTCCAATGTAAGAGTTCGGAGCCAACATTCAGGGATGACCCCCTTCTCTTTCCTAGGCCCTAATTAATTCCTTGGAAATATAATGAAACATCCAAAATTCCAAAAGACACAAATAAACCCAGAAGGGTTATTATTCTTCAATGAGTGTCTTTAGTTTCCAAGTTAGTAGTAATTAAAAACAAGAGATTACTCACATTGATTTCACAGCCCTCTATGAGATGGCAAAAACCTAAACAAAGAAAATCCCCTGCGTACCAGGAACACAAAAAATGAGCTTTGTCTGAACTCAAATTCTGGACATACAGTTCCTACTTGGGCAAGAAAAACTAACATCCTCTAGCACAGAGAGTGAAAAGTTAGATTTTTACAGAACATTTTGTTTCCATTTCCTTTCCTTTCTTTGTTTTAACTTGCCTAATTTATCTTTGGGGATGAAATGAACTAGGCCTCTGGCACCACGCAATAGGAAAACTATCAATGGCCTGTGGAATCCATTTTTTACTAAAAGGGTGAGGGTTTCAACTGGCAAAAGGCCAAAAAGCACCCATACATACCTATAATGCAGGGTTTCCAAAGATTTCCTGAGACATACCTGAACTATAATCATATTCCCTATGATTCTTCAGGCATTATAGTAGTGAAGATAATGAGCCATGACATATTTCAGAATGTAGGTTTTGATCACTATTGCTATTAGTTAAGATTTTATGATTGCTGCTACCAATTATCTAAAAACGGAAAAAGTATTCTCGCCTTTCTTCCATAAACAAAGCCTTTCCAAAATACTTTTACTTTAGAAGTGATTTTTTTTTAGTACCTAACTATCTCAGGCTGCCTCAAAAATTAATGAGAGGCAAAAATGCAAATTAATTCAGAAGTTTTTCATGGGGAGAGAAGGTTAAATGTGAAAATTACTGCAATCCCCTATATCTAATCACTATGTAGAAGATTCTGCTGGCAAAGAGACGTTGTGTCCCACAGGAGTACCTGCATACATGAACTATGTTGTCAACATGTCTACAATATGGGATTACTGTGGTGCATGATTCATATAGTGGTTTCAACGATCCCCCAGTACCCAGAGAGTGGAAGACAGAAGTGAGAGAAAAGAGCAACTGGAACTGTTTCAATGTTGGTAGGCCTTTTTAATGTAACCACTGACCCAATCACAAAACGAAAATCAAGGGTGATTATGGTTTAACTTCCATTTTCCAAAGGCCAGTAATCAGAAAGTAAAAAAAATCATACAAGAAACAACTTGAGCTCGTCATTTCTGGGATATATGTAGAGTGGGGGAGGAAGCTGCTTTCTAGACAACAGCTAGCTTCCTTGGACTACTCGCCAGGTCTTCATTAGATTAGCCAAAGGCCAAGCTGAAGGACGCCACCTATCTTGAAATACAAAGTGTTCATTTCAATTCAAGGTTTATTGAACATCCCATCACAGCTCCCCCACTGACGTGCAAATGAAGTTTTAACACCTTACAACACCAGTGTGCACCTCTGTAATCCTGCTACCAAATTACTGGGTTCTAAAATCGAAACAAAATTAACTAATTAGTGTCTTTTCACCGCCTTAGCCCCTCACTACTGCTCCCTAGTCCTCACACCCCACTCTTTAACTCCCCAATGAAACAGTCCCTTTTCTTTCAACACATGATGTACAGACCTCAATACCAGAATCAAAAGCGTGTATGTCTGTTTCCACTCTTAAAAGGTTTGAATTAAATTCTGCTCCACCTAGTCTGTACCATACGAGGTGTTCAATGTGTTTGCGGATGAATGGATGAAATGAATGACCCAAACTCATAAACTAGATGTAAAACTCATAGTAAAAGAGAGTGAGGTTCTCAGCACCTCCTCCCGAGGCCTCAGAAGGCCGCGTGGGGGCGGAACCCCTAGGCCTGCGCCAGACCCTCAAGATTCCAGAGCCCCTTCCCGCCTGTCCCATCCCCCAGGCCTGCGCCCCTTCCCGCCTGTCCCCACATGGGGATTTGGGCCTGGAGGACGGCTCCGGTTTCCAGACCCGTCTTTCAAAGAACCAGGGCTGCCCGGCTCGGAAATGCTGAGAGGAAGGGGATCCAATCTGCCGCGGGGACCCCTGCGGGGTGCGGCCAGCAGTCCCGGGAGTTGGGGCAACCGGAGCAGAGACTGCGCCGGCCGAGGCCGGCAGGGCGGGGGCGGGGCGCCGCGTTACCTCTCCAGCGCCTGCAGCGTGTAGCTGATGAGCGGCCTCTCCAGGACCGGATAGAACTGCTTCGGGGTGGGGACGCCCATCCGCTCCCCGCACCCTCCCGCTGGCAGGACGGCTGCCACCGCCGCGGAGCAGCACCCGCGCCCGGCCGAAGCCCCGCTCGAGGGCGAGGGCGACACCGAGGCCGCCCGGCCAGAGCCGCGCACGCAAGGCCCAGGCCCCGAGGGCCCGGACTCCATGGCGGCGGGCGGCGGGCGGGCCTGCTCGCTCAGGACCCGCGCTCCCAGCGGCCGCTCGCGCCGCAGTCGGGGCCTCGGGAGACGGAACGCGGAGGGGAGGGCGCAGGGCGGACAGGCAGAGCCGCGCCGGCGCCGCGCAGACGCTCGGGGCCGCAGCCGAGGCCGCAGGGCTCACCCGCGGCGGGCAGCAGCCTTGCGCCCCGGGAGGACCCGACCGGCCCTCACTTGCCCTGAGGCGGGCACGCAGTCGCCGCAGCGGAGGGTATCAGCATGCCTGAATATCTCAGGGTGTCGTAACCTTGGCACGAGGTCGGCCACCTCCTACCCCCACCGCCCATAGATATTTGAAGCAGGTTTGGACTCCAGATCTCGGACGGGAGCCGGGGCGGGGGGGCGGGGGGGGGGGTATGCAGCCTTCCCGGGCTTCAAGTAAGCTGCAGGTGCCTGGGGTCCCACCTCTCTAAGCACAGGTAGAGGAACTAGTTTTACTGGGAGACATCTCTTAAGTCCGAGTGCGGTGATTTCCAGACCCGTGTGCACGGTGGAACCACCTGGGCAGCTCACCAAGGGCCGGTGCCCTCCTCCCGCCCTCGCAGAAGGGGATTCAGTTGTTCTGATAAGTGACCCCCAGGTGATTATAGTGAGCGGGCACGTTTCGGAACCAAAGAGCCAGAGCACTAATACTAGTAATTGCCGAGACCTGGGCTGAATAAATCCAGACGACAACCAACTGTTAGCGTTTACTTTACAGAGGAGGAAATGGGGTTAGAGAATTGAACTAACTTGTGAAAGATCTCACAGCTGAAGGGCAGAGCCACCTAAGGCCCTGGGGCAGAAGTACAACCAGAGTTGAATTCCAGGCCCCAAGCACACCTTGCCCTGACTTCCTGCTAGCCTTGTTGACAGTGTTTACCATGAAAATAGACGGAAGTATTTGGAATGCTAGTGTACTCCTGTATTGGGTCTTCGGATTGTGGCCTCCATAAGAAAGGGGCCTTGCTTTTCCTTTTTTGGTTTACTTTGTGTGCCCGCCCCCCCTCCCAGAAATATGAGAGGCTCAATAAATTCTTATTAAATGAAATGCTGATTGAATAAATTAATTAAAATACATATAACTAAATGTATGCTAATTCTTAGTTCTCAGTCTTCACCCATCAATGTTTAATATAAGATTCATTTTTTAATCCTATAAGCATTAAAAATATTATCTGCTTATAATTTCCCAATTTCCATATATTTACCTATTTTTCAGTTTGAAGTATGCAAAATTAAAATACAAATTTTCTGCTCTTATCCTATTTTTATCATTTAGTTTGTATTATCAAAAGCACTTTGGGTTTTTCTTTTATTACTTTTATTCTAAGTAATGCTTAGCTTGTTTGCTAGTTGAAATTTGCCATGTCAGTGAATTAGCTGAACACTAGACCTCATTTTATACTTGACATTATAGCACTACAAACTGGCCCATGTCTGGCCTATAGGAGACCTATTAATGTCTCTTGACTAACCTCATAGATAAATGAGTCTACCTGTGAGGGCAAAGGACAAATAGAAATTATTATTTCTATTAATTATGATTTTTTAAACTCTCCTTTTTATCTGCAGGTGAAGTTAAAGCCATACTTAGTCTTCATTTTCTTAGTCTTGAGCAAAAAAGAACATAGTAATAAAGATCTTCTTATATTAATTGCTATATGTTACATGTAGCAATACAAAATTGCTTATTATATTAACTTACATCATTAAACCTTGACACATTTTTGCCATAATATAATTTAGTTTATTGATTTGGTTTTGTTTTTTAACAAATACATTGATTTTGCTCTGTTCCCTATGAATCTTAGATCGAACATACTGACTTAAATAATGTCTAACCAACTTGAACTGAAAAATAACAGACTACAACATATTCATATGTAAAGTATGAGACGTAACATTTTCCTCTGTGCGTCTTTTTCTTATAGATATAATTAGTTCTATGTTATGCATCCTTTGGGTAAAAGATGTGGTTTCCCATGTTACTTTATACCAAGTTACAGTAGACACAATGAGAACATCTCTACAACAGACATGTGAATGTGCAGACCCAAGAAAATAGATCCTCTGGGATGGGTTGGTCATAACCATCCTAAGAAATCAGTTGGAAGGACTTCGAAAAAACAAATTCCAGCTATATTACAATGCAAGGTGTGCACAGTGAGGTTGGTGTGGGTTTTAGTCTGGGCTTCTGTGATAAACAGAATTAGAACTTCCCAAAGATGCCCACACTGAAATCTCCAGAATCTGTGACTGTACTACCTTGCATGGCTGAAGAGACTTTGTAGATATCATTCAGTTAAAGATTTCAGGAGAGGAGATTATCCTGAAGTATCTGGGTGGGCTCAGTGTAATCACAAGGGCCCTTAAAAGAGAGAAGTAGGACCACAAGCCAAGGAAATTGGGCAGCCTCTAGAAACTGAAAAAGCAGGGAAATGGGTTCTCTCCTACAACCTCCAGAAAGAAAGCAGCACTGCAAACCCATTTTCATATATGGACCTCCATAACTGTAAGATAATAAATTTGTATTTTTTAAAGCCACTAAATTTGAGGTAATTTGTTGCAGCAGCAACAGGAAATTAGTACATACAGCTTCACACTCAGGAAAAGACTCAAATTTACCTCTTGACTATTATCTGCAAACAAAGGTACATTGATGTTATTGAGGAAAGAAAACATTGCTCATTTAACTTTACTCATGTCCTATTACCAGACCCTACCACCCTCAATGCAGTATGAATTTTTCTGATAAACCCTTTCATTGCATTCTGAATAACAAAATGTGTTGCATTGTATTGTGAATGTTTAATGCATAGCTTTGTTAAATGCACGCCACAGTTTTGTAACCTCACTTTGTCTTTAAATTTGTAACATATATGGAAGTTTACATTAAATGGAAGTGTTATCTTTTTATCTGAAAGGCCTGGAACCTTGCATTTTTTTAGTTTTCACCTGTTGGTGTTCCCTAAAAGATTTATTTTGGAGAATTATTATTATTACTACTACTATTACTATTATTTTTATTATTATGGAATTTTAGACCTATTTAGGCTAGTGAAGGAGAAATATTTCCTGTGTTAATTCAAGTATAATTAGTACTGTTAGTCATTCTCTCCTTCCCAACCATACTTATTGTTTTAATAGCATTTCTAGAGGTTAGCTGGGGTGTGGCTCACAAACACTAATGAATGATTAAATGGTTCTATTCTGTTGAAATCAAAATCTAAATAAATTATTGCTCTACCATGGGACAGCAATTCAGAATTTCTCACCTAATGAATTCTAACTTCTGTTTTGCAATTGTGATCTTGTATAAATGGTACAGTTTATTAAACTCTGATCTTTAACTCATTTTCATACCTAAGACGACACACAAAACTGAGGTCTTTCTGTGGATAGTTCAAACTAAACAGCATCCTATGACAAGCTTAAAATCTTTCATTTCTCACTCTTTCTTGCAAAGTTAATTACCAACTCTCAACTGTCTACATTGTTTTGTTTTTCCTGTGTGGCTGAAAAAAGGAACAATGATGAATATTTAGCTTTAGGGCTGAATGATAAATTTGACATAATTAGTGATTCTGTAGTTTAACATTTCATAAGAATCATCTGGGGGAACTGAATATTTTGTGTGTGTGTATATAGTATTTATAACATTTTTTTTCCTGGCACCTGCTGTCAGAAATTATGATTCAGTATGTCTGGAGTAGGACCCAGAAATCTGCATTGTAATAGACCTTCTTAAGTGACTCTAATGTAAGTGTAGACAAAACTTAATAAACACTGAATTTAAATGAATTATATCCCAGTTCAGTGCATTTAATTTCAGAACTTAAAGCAAACATGCCATGTAAAAATTGCATGAGAAATCCTGTTTTATTTCTGCATATGACAGCCTGTTTTATTTCCTCGTGAATTCATAAGGAGGGAAACACAAGGGAAGAGTGCCAGAAATGAAAGATGGAAGGGAAGGTGAAGAACCATATTTCTGCAGGCCTATTATTTAATTTCTGCAGACCTATTATTTAATAATTCAGCAACCTTTCTGAGAGCCACTAAAAACAATATCCTTGACATCAGCTTAAATTGAATTGAAATTGTTGCCTGAAACCCTGCTCTACATCTGGAACTAGTGCATACAGTTCATTTGAGGGATGCCCCATATGTAACTCCAGAAACAATACATAAGGGGTGTGCTGGTTTGAAATGACGTATGTACCCTAGAAAAGCCATATTTTAATCCTAATCCCATTTTGTAAAGGCTGCTGTTTCTTTTTTTTTTTTTTTTTTTTTTTTTTTTTAAAGGAAAGACAGAGAGAAGGAAGGAAGGATAGAAGGAAGGAAGGAAGGAAGAAAGGGAAACATTTTTAAACATTTTCTTGTTTTATTGTATTCTGTTTCTCCGTTTTTGTTACATGGGCTGGGGCCGGGAATCGAACCGAGGTCCTCCGGCATAGCAGGCAAGCACTTTGCCCGCTGAGCCACCGCGGCCCGCCCGCTGCTGTTTCTTTTAATCCTCATTCAGTATTGTATGTTTGAAACTGTAATTAGATCATCTCCCTGGCGATGTGATTTAATCAAGAGTGGTTGTTAAACTGGATTAGATGGAGACATGTCTCCACTCATTTGGGTAGGTCTTAATTAGTTTACTGGAATCCTATAAAAGAGGAAACATTTTGAAGAAAGAGAGATTCAGAGAGACCAGAGCAGAACGACACAGCTACAAGAAGCAGAGTCCACCAGCCAGCAACCTTTGGAGATGAAGAAGGAAAATGCCTCCAGGGGAGTTTCATGAAACAGGAAGCCAGGAGAAGAAGCTAGCAGATGATGCCGTGTTCACCATGTGCCCTTCCAGATGAGATTGAAACCCTGACTGTGTTCACCATATGCCTTTCCAGATGAGAGAGAAACTCTGTGTTTACCATGTGCCCTTCCACTTGAGAGAGAAACATTGAACGTCATCGGCCTTCTTGAGCCAAGGTATCTTTCCCTGGATACCTTAGATTGGACATTTCTATAGACTCATTTTAATTGGGACATTTTCTCAGCCTTAGAACTGTAAACTGGCAACCTATTAAATTCTCCTTTTTAAAAGCCATTCCATTTCTGTTATAGTTCTGGCAGCTAGCAAACTAGAACAAGGGGCAATAAGGGAAAGATTTGTTTGGGAAGCAAATGAATGGTCTGAAATTGGTGATGGCCAGTCTTCATAATTCATAGAAGGAGGAAATCTGGAATCACCAAAGAGCAGCAGCTAGAAAAAGAAGGGATTTGCTATTTCTGCAAGGAAAAACATTGGCCACAGACATTCTTATACATTATAACCTTACTTAACTCATTACTAAAACAAAATTAATAGGGGTAAAAATGGGCTTTAAGAGGAAAATTCTCCCAGGAAATTCAAAGCCAGGACTATGGTGAAGTCGGGATTTGGAGAGGGGAAGCTAGGATAGGAAGGAAAAAGAGAAGAATGAGACGCTGAGAATAGTCTCTAGTGAAGTGCAAAAGATATGAACAAGCTTTCAATTTTTGAAGAAGAGTGTCTCATTGTCCTCTCGCATGGAGCACTCACTGAGCTAGCCAAAAGAAAAAGAAAAAAAAGATTATGTAGAGTTTGGGCAGGCACTCTGTGATCCAGTTAGGAGAGCAAAGAGCCAAATTGGTTTGGACAAAAAGCACTTAGTGGTGACAAAAAGACAATGTTCCATGTAGAAGTGAATTGTGGCAGATGCAAAGAAGAAATAAGGTCACTGTGTTGTTTGTGCCGTATGTGAATAGAAATAAGTACTTCCATTTGTGATCATGACTACCACTAATTGGCTTAAGACATAAATGAAAAAATGAATAAGTAAGTGAAGCAATGTTAAACTTACCAATGACTATAAACTTAAATGCAAGGAGATCAAATTACACTTTGTCTTGGGAAAAATTAGGATGCTCAAAACTATTTCCAAAAGAAAAAAGTTATTTTAGGTTTGTGCTGGCCCTCCTCACCCCAACTTCTTATTCCTTTCCACCTATCTAATTGTTTATTCCTTAAAAGAACTCAAGAGCTTAACGAACGATAAAGGAAAAACTTCACCTTTTGCCAAATCTTTCTTCAGCAATTACTCTCTCTCAATTTCATAAAAATCTGTGGTTACTCACTGCTATAATATAACAAAAAAATGCCCAAAACTAGTAAACATTTATTCTGGGCAAATATTCAAATCTCATTATACTTATCTTTGGTACTCCTGGTCCCTGGCCTTCCTGAGCCTTTTTCTTTTCTCCCCACCGTTCTTCTAAATTGGGTGTCTCAACATCAGTTCTGCTGAAAAAGAGTCATTTATGGTTTTTGCTGGTGAACTTAGTCCTGTCAGTCCTGACCAGGACAGGAAGTGCCACCTCATGAGTGAGTTGCTTTCCAAATCTGTCTCACTGCCTAGAAGAACTGCATTATGGTTCGTGGGATATACCCAAATCCTGGCAGCCCTCTTCCCCGACTCTACTCCATTGACCTAGGTCATCCATATGATTGGCTCCCATTTGAAATTTCCTGTCTCTTTGGCACAGGATGGAACAGAACTCCAGTTTGACTGGCTAGGGTGGAGTCACCAAAGGCTGATCTCTGCTTAATTGGCTAGAAAACTGTTCTGAAAGCATTAATCACATAGAAACAGGATGTTACCACTTGACTGTCTGTAAGTGTCACTCCTGTGACGTGTAAGACCTGAGTTACCCTGAGATGTTTCATAGCCTGGCCTTTGCTTATTTCCCGTCCTTATCAGCACTGCTGGTACGATCTGAGCCAGCTCAAGAACATTATGACACTATGTCCTCCTGCCCCTACTAAAGCTGGCTCTCAAGGAAAATGTGATCATCTCTTTTATCCTGAGGAATAACAACAGATATTAGTTCAATATGTTACACCCTTTTGAAACAATTCCATTTCCATAAATATCAGTTCCATAATCTCACAGAGTGATATTCTAACCTGGAAATTCCCAAAACCTAGAAATAATATCAAGAAGCCAAGAAATACACCCTTAAACATGAGGCCAATGAGAGACTAACCTTAATAACAATCTACTTACAAAATAAAAACAAAGCAGAACAACCACTTACTATTCTTTTTTTTTTTGAGTGGGTGGCCAAAGGTAAATGTATCATATAATTGCTAAATCAGATTAAGCTTCTGGAGAACAAGAACTATATTGTTCTATAACTTTTTCAGTGGTCTGTTGCTGCATAACAAACCATTTCAACACTCAGTGGCTTAAAACAATGCAATTTTATTGCTTGCCATTCTTTAGATCAGGAATTTGGGTAGGGCTCATAGTCAATAGCTCATCTCTCTCACTTGGGGTCAGCTGGGGCAGTTCAATTGGAGCTTGAGAGGCGTCTAAGATGGACTTACTCATAGGTCTGGGGTCCTGGTGCTGGCTGTTGGCTGAGGTATCTTAGTACTTATCCATGTGACCTTATTCTCCAGCAAGATATCCTGGACTTCTTAACATGGTAAATGGGTTCTAAAAGAGCAAAAGCAGATTCTGCCAGGTCTCTTAAGTTCTATGCCCAGAACTGGGCCAGTGTCACTTTTGTATCATTCCATCATTGGTCAAAGGAAATTATGAGGCTAGTCCAGATTCATGAGGAGGAAAAGTAGGCCTCATCCTGATGGGAATGGCATGTACTTACAGGGAAGGGAGGACTTGTAATGACCATCCTTACAAACAATCATCTACAGCCATCTAGCAAACAGTTTGGGTATCTGCACATCTTTAGATGACAGCAAGAACATCTACTGAGGGGACACAGTCTCCACAGATTCCTGGCCACTAGTAGGGCATAGGACTCAAAGGGTTATTCCCTTGGCTTTCTCCAAAGAGAGGAAAAGGACAAGGAAATACAAGGGAACTGGCATGGCCCAATCTGCTTTGGGGGATCATTTGTTTCTATACATTATTCGCTTAAAGCCATCAATAACTGACAAAAACCCTCTTCTTTACATCATAAAAGCCAAAACTGGGGTTGAAATATTAACAAAGAAAGAGAATATATGTTTAAGAAATTGCTTCTGTTACTGAAGACCATACTGTTACATATTCTAAGTGATATAACAAGAACTGATTTCCAAGATGTGACAACCTTTTGGTCTCACTTGTAAATGAGCCCTCCTCAGAACCACACTGTGTGGGCTGGCACTTTATTAAATGGAGAAATGGCATCACTGAGAGTTTTTATTATTGGGGTATTCTTTTTTCAATCTTTTACTATATCATACATGTTAAATTTAACTTTAATCAGAGTTCAAACTATTTTTCATGATGGTCAATTTAAAATAAAAAAAATTAAAAAGGAGGAAATATTTGCATTAACAAAGATGAAAATGCTGTTAAGCCCTTCGAAAGTCTATGAACAATTTGGAAAGTAGCTTCTATTACCTCAAAGCTGAAAATTGTAAGCTCTGAGTATTACAATATGTTGTGGTCACTTATTCTAAAAAGAGCAAATTTTACAAAGTGATATCGGCTTTACCCTCCTCCTACAGTTACAGACTGAGCCAACGAGGGATTTCTGAAACTCTGTACCATTTCGGAAAGGGAACCAAAGAGCCAAATATTTATTGGTGATACACAAATTTGCTTTAACAGAAAACAACCTGGTTGTCAGCTTTTAACAAAACCCACAGATGGTATCAGTGGGGAGAAATAGTGTATTTTCCCTAATTCGTATGTCCATAGGGTCCTGCTTCAACAACCTTGTTTGTCTGAGTTAGTCTTCTCATTTGAAAACAGGTATGCCACATTTGAACTTTTAATTGATTACTCATACCTTGGAACTAGAACTGAACTGAGTCCTGTTTTGTAGGAACCTTCTTCTGTTACACATCCTCTGAAGAAATAAGTAAATGTGTCAGGCCAGGAAACAGTGGAAGAAACCACTAACAGATGGGAGAAGTCAGATGGAGTAGGGTTGGGGATCACATTGACTTTTGCCATTGCCTGGTATATTTCAGCATCTGAATCTACTGTAAGTGGCAGTAAAGAAAGCCCATATAGTAATAGCAGCAAAAACTATGCCACAAGCAGCTTTATCATGATAAACTTGAACTTTTGGAGATAGGAAGCAGGTTCTGGTCCTTTTCGGCACATAACCTAAATTAGTAGTTCTCAACAAGGCTACACGTTAGAATCATCTGTGGGATTTTTTCAGCTGAAGGTACTGAAATCTCAGAGTCTGGAGCTTGAATATGCATTCTAAGGAGCATGTCTGTTAGTAGTTACCATGCTAGATTATATGCAAAGACAGAAACTGGCCTAGTTTTATAATCAATCAGGGGAAATGGAGGGCAGTACTGCATGGTGGGTTGAGCACTGAATCAAAGGATAAGTCTATTTCTACTCTGGGGGGATAAAGGCTTGTTAAATAATTATGGCTGATTTGTATTATGTACCACACAATGTATTGTGTGGGAGATTGAATTAGGCACACCGCTTTAGACATGTTCTCAATCTTAATCTATATTCCTGTGGGTATAATCCTTTGTAAACAGGATCTCTTGAAGACGTAATTTTTAGTTCAGGTGTGGCCTAACTGAATGAGATTGAATCTTAATCCTAATTACTGGAGACCAGAAAAGAGAAGGAAACAGGAAGCCATGGTAAGAAAAAAATCATGGGGAGGGACTGGAAGCCAAAAGTCAGCAGGAACCCAGAAGAAAAACAGGAACAGACATTGCCATGTGACAGGAAAGCCAAGGAACCCAAAAATTGCCAACCTGCTAGCACACTACCAAACCCAGAGGAAGCAAGCCTGCTAGCCTCTGAAACAGTGCGCCAATAAATTCCTGTTGTTTAAGCCAACCATTGTGCTTTATTTGCCATAACACTTCAGAAAAACTGAGACACAGTGTTTTGTACTTCACATCAGTAATTCTTTCAGGTCTCACAACTGCTTTCTGAAACAAAGACTAGCATTGCCTTCCTTTGACTGATATGGATCCTAAAATTAGTGTCTTGGCAAAGGAAGTAAGTTATGGGCCATGGTCCCCCATGTGTCTGATCTATATTACCTCCTAAGGAAGAGACAGTGTTTCCAATTCATTTTTTTCCCAATTCATTTTTAATATCCTGCAAAGCGAGGTTCAATTCTTCAATGCATCTTTTGGCAAAATATTACAATACACTATCTTCTTCAATGAACAATGAGCAATATCTCCTAGAGCAAATATTCCTGGAGAAATGATAAGGTAATTGAAGAAGGCTTCAGAAATTAAGACTTATTTTTATCTTGAATGTCAGTTCTTACTTCATCATCACATAATACAAATTAATTATTTTCTCCAAATACTTCTATTTTCATTTTCTGCCTCGATTTCAACATTTTCTGGCTATGTTACTTCAAAAAATATTTATATAAGCCATAACAATTATTGACTGAAAATGCAATATAAGTTAATAAATTGAACTTGCACTCCCTATTTATGATGAAATATTCCCAAAATTGCATAGTGATTCAATTTCTAATTGTCTTTTTTGTTGGACTTTGGAAAGCTATTTTAAAGTTCTTAACTATGTCCCATTCATTTTCAAAGATCCTTAATATAATAATGAAACATTACCTCTTGCAAACACCATATTTTCATTTCCCCAATCATTTGTCCTTACTTAATATTCAAGGACCAGTGCTACCATGTTGCAAAATTCTAGGAGGCACGAGGAATGATACACAAAAAATATGCTGTGAATTTTGCCTCCTGAAGTCAGGTAACACAAGGGATAGTTTTGTTTAGTATTCCATTGTTTGTCAACTAATTTTGGAAGACAAGGGGTGGTTTTTTTGGGTGTAAGTGATTGTGGGCACACACATGTGCCTGTGTTAGATTTGGTACTTTTTGTAAAATGATTATACAAATCCAATTACGTGTTTTAGGTCCCTCAAAGAAAAGATGGACTACAATGTGCTTGGTTTTTCTAATAAGAACTATTTATTGAGCTAACATATAAAAAATTGAATTTCAGTATTACCCTAAATTTGAGTTGGAAAATGTTTTTTGTGAAGAGGGAATTTGTACAAATTAGAAATAATTAAAATGGAGCTCAACTAAATTCATTATTGGGAGGGAAATTATCTCTACTCCATGAATGGAAACTAAATGTGTTGATCGAGTGGTGTGATTATTGCAACAGCAAAAATTATATTAATAGCTATTTGGAAATTGAAATAAAATGTTACCAAATTTCAAAGACTCCCTTTTTAATTGAATTTTGTGTGATTGTCACATGAATGAAATAAAAGTCTAAGTGTCCTTTTTGTGCACATGGAACAGACATTCATTTTCAAAATTTTCTTGTTTACAATTTTTTGCATTCAAGCTTTTTGATGATTGGTTTCAAAAAAGCTAAGAAGTGCAATCCAGAAGCAAACTCGTAAATGTGAGTATGAAAAACTTGCGTTTCTCATGGATTCCATGGAGACTTTCAAGATTGGAGTCCAAAGCTCAGATTTTTCTAGATTGCTGATTTTTCACTCATAATGTAACAGATACCCACAACCCAATGCAAGTATCATCTTCATTATATCACCCACCTACATTGTTCCCATTTTAATGTTTGTTTAAAATTCACGGTCTATTATACAAGTGCTTATCAAAGAAAAGAAAATGTGTATGCACCACATTTAAGGGTATGCACCAAATCTATTATGGTATAGTAAGTAATATTAGATCTTCTATTTGTATTTATTTTTCATTTGAAATTTATTATTTTAATTTTTGTGAGTCTTGTGAAGTATTTAGCACATTTATATAATAGCACATGTATACTACTTAAAAAAAAAATTATTGTATGTTGCCAGTGCTTGCTCAAAAGTTTTTAGTGAGAGAAACATGTCCAACAAAGTTTGGAGCCAATGTTCTACAGTTTTGTACTCACTTTAATAATTAATAAGTTAATCTTCCTGGGACCCAATTATCTTCATGACCTTAAGTAACTCACTTAAGTGAGGTATTAAATTCCTCTAAGCCTCTGTTTCCTCATCTGCAAATGAGAACTAATAATAGTATATTGCCTAGAATGTAGTGATGATTGTATCATTTTTGTGAAAAAAGTTTTGTAAGCTATACCATGCTATTTAAATGTGTATAAACACCTTGAGAGCAGATGGCAGTTCATTTTTGTATCAGTAGCACTTCATGGTGGCTGGCAAATAGAAAACATTCAGTGAATGAATGAGGAGCTATATATCATTATCATTCTCATGGAAAAGAACAAGATGTGGTGGAGAGCATAAGTTCATAAGTGAGAACTAAGTTAAGTTTTGCTCCACCCCTGCCACTATGACATTTTGGAAAAGTTGCTCATTTTTGCTGAGCTCGGTCTCTTTCCTCTATGAATTAGGCATAGTATTATCTTCTTGTCTACCACACATGGTTGTTTTCAGAATAAAATTTATGTGAAATACATATATGAAAGTTTGTCATGAACTCTGAAGAAAACTCTATACTAACACTGGTTATTATTTTTTGTGGTTATACCATCATCTGCTAAATTATACTCAACTTTAAGGGAAGTTCCTGTTTTTTGCTTTTGTTGCATTCCCTTTATTGTCTAACACAATGCTTTGCCTGTGAGTTCGGGGCGGGAAGTGTATTAAGGACGGGTGGCCTTCTGTTTCAAGACCGCCTTTGTTCTTCAGCAAAAAGGTGGTGGTGTTTGAGGGGCTCTAACCAGTACCAACTTGTGTCCCCCCAAGCACTTTTTATCAGTAAAAAGGCAAAGCATGAATTGGAGAGAATGCTTGATTTATACCTGTCTAGGCAATCAACCTGCCACCCACAGAAGTGTTGGATGTTTGGCAGTTAGTCAGCAAGGCAATTTTTGTGCTCTGTTCTCTACTGGTGATCCTTTGAGTTTGTCCATAATGGTGATCCTTTGTCGGGATTTGTCTCATAATGAAAGCTCTGTGCAGACAAGGACTTTGACTCCACAATATCTCCCATGCCAGCACAGTGCCCATTATATCCTGGGTGATCAATAAATACTTGTTCATGAAGGAATTAAACAATCCATGGACATGAAGAATATGTGTATTCAAAATGTTGAGGTATTCAATCAATCGTTAATTGATTTAATCCTGCAGATTTTCTCAAAGCCCTTCATTTAAGAAAGATTGAAAACACTTGAGTTTGTGCTGAATGCTTTTCCAGTGTTTTAAGCAACCCTCATATTCAAATTACATTTCAGTTTCTCTCCCATGTTTGTGTATGCATATTTATGTTTTAGATATTTATATGAATGATGAGTCTTCTTTTTAAAATCCAGGATGATCTAAATTCTTTTTCCAAGGACTTTAATTTCATCTTTGAGGGAAAGAAAAAACAGTTATTTTGTGTTTGAACATAAATACATCCATTCACAAAGATGTGCATTTCTTTAGACCAATATCTTTCTTCCAAACACATAACCCCAAGAAATTATTTTACACACAAACCAGAGAAGTTATAGAGTGAATTTTTAAAAATTAACTGTTCCAGAAACCATTCTATTTACTTTCAGAAATTAAATAATGAATTTGAAGATTAGAAAATAATCTCGACTTCCAGAGAAGATGGCGGCTTAGTAAGACACATGGGTCTTAGTTCCTCCTCCAGAACAGCTACTAGAGAAGTAGAAACGATTCAGAACAGCTCCCAGAGACACGACAGAGATCAAGAAGACAGCGTACCCCATTCTGGAACGGCTGACTAGCTGGGAGAACCCGCTCCGGTGAGATCGCCGAGGGGCACGGGCTTCCCCAGGCCGGGGTGGCAGGCGGCCGGAGTCCCTCCCTCCCTCCTTCCCAGGCCGGCTGGGAGAATTGGACAGGCGGTCCCCTCAAGCCGCGGCGGCTGGCGTCCCCCCCCCACGCGTGGCCCCCCGGAGCAGCTGGGTGAATTGGATCGGAGAACCCCTAGCCGCGGAGAACGGCGACCGGGGTCCCTTCCAAACACGTGACTTCCTGGTCCGGCTGGGAACGGTGGATAGAAACTTCCCCAAGCCGCAGCGGCTGGCGCCCCCCCACCACGCTTGGCGCCCCAGGCCAGCTGGGAAATTTGGACAGGCGTTCCCCCAAGCCACGGAGGCCGGCGACCCTCCCCGCGCATGGATCCCCGGGCCAGCTGGGAGATTCAGATTGGCACTCCCCCAAGCCGCTTCGGCTGGTGACACCCCCCCTACAGCGAGAGTTTTCCAAAGTTAAAGGGGCCACAGCATCTTTTACTGGTGGGACCCGCAGACAGATGAGCGCCACCAGTGCCACCTACTGGGCAGGATAAGAAAAACAGAGCCCAGAAATTTCATAGAAAAATCTTTCAACCTGCGGGGTCTTACACCCAGGGAAATCTGATTAAATGCCCAGACGCCAGAAGAAGATAACGGATCACGCACAGAAAATTGAAAATATGGCCCAGTCAAAGGAACAAACCAATAGTTCAAATGAGATACAGGAGCTGAGACAACTAATGCTGAACATATGAACAGAAATGGAAAGCCTCTTCAAGAACCAAACTGATAAATTGAGGGAGGACATGAAGAAGACATGGGCTGAACAAAAAGAAGAAATATAAAAACTGAAAAAACAAGTCACAGAACTTATGGGAGTGAAGGACAAAGTAGAAAAGCTGGAAAAAACAGTAGATACTTACAATGGTAGATTTAAAGAGACAGAAGCTGGAATTAGTGAATTGGAGGATGGAACATCTGAATTCCAAAAAGAAACAGAAACTATCGGGAAAAGAATGGAAAAATTTGAACAGGGTATCAGGGAACTCAAGGACAATATGAACCGCACAAATATACGTGTTGTGGGTATCCCAGAAGGAGAAGAGAAGGGAAAAGGAGCAGAAAAAACTAATGGAAGAAATTATCACTGAAAATTTCCCAACTCTTATGAAAGACCTAAAATTACAGATCCAAGAAGTGCAGCGCACCCCAAAGAGAATAGACCCAAATAGGCATTCTCCAAGACACTTATTAGTTAGAATGTCAGAGGTCAAAGAGAAAGAGAGGATCTTGAAAGCAGCAACAGAAAAACAATCCATCACATACAAGGGAAACTCAATAAGACTATGTGTAGATTTCTCAGCAGAAACCATGGAAGCTAGAAGACAGTGGAATAATATATTTAAATTACTAGAAGAGAAAAACTGCCAACCAAGACTCCTATATCCAGCAAAATTATCCTTCAAAAATGAGGGAGAAATTAAAACATTCTCAGACAAAAAGTCACTGAGAGAATTTGTGACCAAGAGACCAGCTCTGCAAGAAATACTAAAGGGAGCACTAGAGTCGGATATGAAAAGACAGAAAAGAGAGGTATGGAGAAGAGTGTAGAAAGAAGGAAAATTAGATATGATATATACAATACAAAAGGCAAAATGGTAGAGGAAAATATCATCCAAACAGTAATAACACTAAATGTTAATGGACTGAATTCCCCAATCAAAAGACATAGACTGGCAGAATGGATTAAAAAACAGGATCCTTCTATATGCTGTCTACAGGAAACACATCTTAGACCCAAAGATAAACATAGGTTGAAAGTGAAAGGTTGGGAAAAGATATTTCATGCAAATAACAACCAGAAAAGAGCAGGAGTAGCTATACTAATATCCAACAAATTAGACTTCAAATGTAAAGCAGTTAAAAGAGACAAAGAAGGACACTATCTACTAATAAAAGGAACAATTAAACAAGAAGACATAACAATCATAAATATTTATGCACCAAACCAGAATGCCCCAAAATACATGAGGAATACACTGCAAACACTGAAAAGGGAAATAGACACATATACCATAATAGTTGGAGACTTCAATTCACCACTCTCATCAGTGGACAGAACATCTAAACAGAGGATCAATAAAGAAATAGAGAATCTGAATATTACAATAAATGAGCTAGACTTTACAGACATTTATAGGACATTACACCCCACAACAGCAGGATACACCTTTTTCTCAAGTGCTCATGGATCATTCTCAAAGATAGACCATATGCTGGGTCACAAAGCAAGTCTCAACAAATTTAAAAAGATTGAAATCATACACAACACTTTCTCGGATCATAAAGGAATGAAGTTGGAAATCAATAATAGACGGAGTGCCAGAAAATTCACAAATACGTGGAGGCTCAACAACACACTCTTAAACAACGAGTGGGTCAAAGAAGAAATTGCAAGAGAAATTAGTAAATACCTCGAGGTGAATGAAACGAAAACACAACATATCAAAACCTATAGGACGCAGCAAAGGCAGTGCGAAGAGGGAAATTTATTGCCCTAAATGCCTATATCAGAAAAGAAGAAAAGGCAAAAATGCAGGAATTAACTGTCCACTTGGAAGAACTGGAGAAAGAACAGCAAACTAACCCCAAAGCAAGCAAAAGGAAAGAAATAACAAAGATTAGAGCAGAAATAAATGAAATTGAAAACATGAAAACAATAGAGAAAATCAATAAGACCAGAAGTTGGTTCTATGAGAAAATCAATAAGATTGATGGGCCCTGAGCAAGATTGACAAAAAGAAGAAGAGAGAGGATGGAAATAAATAAGATCAGAAATGGAAGAGGAGACATAACCACTGACCTCACAGAAATAAAGGAGGTAATAACAGGATACTATGAACAACTTTACGCTAATAAATACAACAATTTAGATGAAATGGATGGGTTCCTGGAAAGACATGAACAACAAACTTTGACTCAAGAAGAAATAGATGACCTCAACAAACCAATCACAAGTAAAGAAATTGAATCAGTCATTCAAAAGCTTCCTAAAAAGAAAATTCCAGGACCAGATGGCTTCACATGTGAATTTTATCAAACATTCCAGAAAGAATTAGTACCAACTCTCCTCAAACTCTTCAAAAAAATCGAAGCGGAGGGAAAGCTACCTAATTCATTCTATGAAGCCAACATCACCCTCATACCAAAACCAGGCAAAGATATTACAAAAAAAGAAAACTACAGGCCAATCTCTCTAATGAATATAGATGCAAAAATCCTCAACAAAATTCTAGCAAATCAATCCAACAACACATTAAAAGAATTATACATCATGACCAAGTAGGATTCATCCCAGGTATGCAAGGATGGTTCAACATAAGAAAAGCAATTAATGTAATACACCATATCAACAAATAAAAGCAGAAAAATCACATGATCATCTCAATTGATGCAGAGAAGGCATTTGACAAGATTCAACATCCTTTCCTGTTGAAAACACTTCAAAAGATATGAATACAAGGGAACTTCCTTAAAATGATAGAGGGAATATATGAAAAACCCACAGCTAATATCATCCTCAATGGGGAAAAATTGAAAACTTTCCCCTAAGATCAGGAACAAGACAAGGATGTCCATTATCACCACTATTATTCAACATCGTGTTGGAGGTTCTAGCCAGAGCAATTAGACAAGAAAAAGAAATACAAGGCATCAAAATTGGAAAGGAAGAAATAAAACTATCACTGTTTGTAGATGATATGATACTATACGTCGAAAACCCGGAAAAATCCACAACAAAACTACTAGAGCTAATAAATGAGTACAGCAAAGTAGCAGGTTACAAGATCAACATTCAAAAATCTGTAGCATTTCTATACACTAGTAATGAACAAGCTGAGGGGGAAATCAAGAAACAAATCCCATTTACAATTGCAACTAAAAGAATAAAATACCTAGGAATAAATTTAACTAAAGAGACAAAAAACCTATACAAAGAAAACTACAAAAAACTGTTAAAAGAAATCACAGAAGACCTAAATAGATGGAAGGGCATACCGTGTTCATGGATTGGAAGACTAAATATAGTTAAGATGTCAATCCTACCTAAATTGATTTGCAGATTCAATGCAATACCAATCAAAATCCCAACAACTTACTTTCAGAAATAGAAAAACCAATAAGCAAATTTATCTGGAAGGGCAGGGTGCCCTGAATTGCTAAAAGTATCTTGAGGAAAAAAAACGATGCCTGAGGTCTCACGCTGCCAGACTTTAAGGCATATTATGAAGCCGCAGTGGTCAAAACAGCATGGTATTGGCATAAAGATAGATATATCGACCAATGGAATCGAATAGAGTGCTCAGATATAGACCCTCTCATCTATGGACATTTGATCTTTGATAAGGCAGTCAAGCCAACTCACCTGGGACAGAACAGTCTCTTCAATAAATGGTGCCTAGAGAACTGGGTATCCATATGCAAAAGAATGAAAGAAGACCCGTATCTCACACCCTATACAAAAGTTAACTCGAAATGGATCAAAGATCTAAACAACAGGTCTAAGATCATAAAACAGTTAGAGGAAAATGTAGGGAGATATCGTATGAAACTTACAATTGGAGGTGGTTTTATGGACCTTAAACCTAAAGCAAGAGCACTGAAGAAATAAATAAATAAATGGGAGCTCCTCAAAATTAAACACTTTTGTGCATCAAAGAACTTCATCAAGAAAGTAGAAAGACAGCCTACACAATGGGAGACAATATTTGGAAATGACACATCAGATAAAGGTCTAGTATCCAGAATTTATAAAGAGATTGTCCAACTCAACAACCAAAAGACAGCCAACCCAATTACAAAATGGGAAAAAGACTTGTACAGACACCTCTCAGAAGAGGAAATACAAACGGCCAAAAGGCACATGAAGAGATGCTCAATGTCCCTGGCCATTAGAGAAATGCAAATCAAAACCACAACGAGATATCATCTCACACCCACCAGAATGGCCATTATCAACAAAACAAAAAATGACAAGTGCTGGAGAGGATGCGGAGAAAGAGGCACACTTATCAACTGTTGGTGGGAATGTCAAATGGTGCAACCACTGTGGAAGGCAGTTTGGCGGTTCCTCAAAAAACTGAATATAGAATTGCCATACGACCCAGCAATACCATTGCTAGGTATCTACCCAAAGGACTTAAGGACAAAGACACAAACAGACATTTGCACACCAATGTTTATAGCAGCGTTATTTACAATTGCAAAGAGATGGAAACAGCCAAAATGTCCATCAACAGACGAGGGGCTAAACAAACTGTGGTATATACATACGATGGAATATTATGCAGCTTTAAGACAGAATATACTTATGAAGCATGTAATAACATGGATGGACCTAGAGAACATTATGCTGAGTGAGTCTAGTCAAAAACTAAAGGACAAATACTGTATGGTCCCACTGATGTGAACCGACATTCGAGAATAAACTTGGAATATGTCATTGGTAACAGAGACCAGCAGGAATTAGAAACAGGAGAGTTCAAGGAGAGGGAACGAGTTCAGAGCCGACATAGACAGAGATGTTTGGAGATGCTTGGAGACAGACAGATGCTCAGAGAGTAGGCCACTGGAACCGGGCGCTGAAAGCAACAAAAATCAGGAGCAAAGGATCAGCAGACACCAGCTGCATGCCTTCCCATGTGTCAGACATCAGCCTTTCTTTGGAGTCAAGGTATCTTTCTCTATATGCCTTAGTTTGGACATTTTTTAAGACCTTAAAACTATAAATTTGTAACTTAATAAATCTCCTTTATAAAAGCCAAAAAAAAAAAAAGAAAATAATCTCATTTCTGTACTATTTAAATTTACTTTACTACTCAAATTTTTGATGTGTGTTTCCCTCACCTAAATCACACTTTTCTGAAGCTGTTGAATATTCTTTCTATAAGGCTTATAGAACAAGAAAAATACTGGAGGGCCCAGGATTGTTTCCAATTGCTCAATTGGCCAATTAAGTCCTTTCTTTTTTCTCACCCTGCCCACTTCCTAGTGGGTCAATTAATAAGGACTGAATTGACCAGAAGGAAAGGAGTAAGGGACAGAGCGGCAAAGTGCTGAATAACAAGAACTGGATAATTAGGTCCTGGATAGTCAGGAGTGGATTTAAAATAGCTCTTTTGGAAGAGGACTTCAAATTACTATACCTTTACTAGGACCACAGAATTCAATTTGTCAGGATCAGTTGACTCTTATGTAGGTGATGTAACCTGACAGTAGTAATAATGAGCAGTGGTCTGGTACACAAGTCAAGAAATTTGGTAGCTTAGAGTAAGTGGAGAGTAAATGGAGATAAATCAATTGGGATTACATATTTTTGGAGGTTGCTTACTCTATTGCACATTAACAGCATGTTTTAAACACATTTGGGGCCATTTTTTATTGTTTGTAATTATAAAAATGGATTTTTCTGCTCACAAATTAATTATGGGCAGACGTGGTGATGAAGGCTCAGTTGTTAATTCATTTATATATCCTGTGACACCAGGGATATTTTACAGGCAGATTGGTTTAGTTCCTTTAGATGGATTACTAAATTGGGCTCAAGTCATATTTAATTTAGTGTTCATTCCTTAAATATTCATTTACTGCAGCAATGCAGCAAGTCCCTTTTTTTTAAAGTAGCAGATTCTTCTCTCATAATTAAATACATGCAAGAAATTTCCCAGATACTTAGGAGTATAGAGCCCTCAAAAATGCTTTTGAAATTTGTAAAAAGATGCATGCAAATGACCATATCTCAGCAACCATAAGTTTATTAATTAATGTCTGTTCATAATGAAGCCAAACTACCAACTTTCAATGTTCCTAATGTCACCCATTGCCATTAAAAGTCCTCAAATGCCAATGTTATACTCTGCTTTGGGCGGGGGAGATAAAGATATGAACCTATGATAGCAGAATGGTTCAGCTCAACCACAGAGGTGGTGGACAGAATAATTACAGTTCTTAAACCAAGAATATTCTATGAGCATTACTGTATAATTGTGCATTACTGGAAAACCACTTTGATCATCTGACCAGTCAAAAACATCCTCTACTAAAGAAAGGGCACATCTTTTTAGACAAGTGTTCTTAAGACTGGAAGGGAAATGGCAATATTGAAAAACCGAAAGTTCTGATTGACTGTAATTGCCAAAGAAGGGATCAGATTTTTACCAGTGTGTTTCCCTATTGTAGTCTCTAGATTAATAATTACAATACTCTCTTCATTCCTTTCATTGCCCTTATTGTCATTTATTTATTTTCTTATTTTTCTCCTCCTCTAGACTTCAAACTACAACATGATCACTTTTCTTTGGAAGGGAGATCATCCTTTTATTGAATTATATTCTTGCAGGAATGTATGCATATCTTTAGTGTAAAGTTCAATGAATATTCACTCCTTGAACACAGCTATATAACTAGAATCCAAATTAAGAAACAGCATATTAGCATCACCCCAGAAGACACCTACTACTACTTTCTAAGTTATTACCCTCCAAAGGTAACCACTTCCTGATTTCTAACAGCTGAGATTACTTTTGCTTGTTCTTGTACTTAATAAAGGTGAAATAATACAATATGTACCCTGAGTCTGAGTTGTTTTGCTCAACATAGATGTTAATGAGATTCAATCAGATTATGTGAATAATTGTAGATCATTCATTCTTTAGCTCTAAGGTATTCCTCTGTGTAAATATATCACAATTTAGTTATCCATTCTATTGTTTATGAGTATCATGGTAGTTTCCAGTTGGAACTATTACAAATAATGCTGTTATAAATATATGTTCATTAAAGTATACATCTTTTGTTCAACATATGTACACATTCCTGCAAGGTATACACCAAACCATGGAACTGTTGGATCATAAGGTATGCATATATACAGTTTCAGTAGACATGCCAAACAGATTTCCAAAGTGGTTAAACCAATTTCCACTTTTATTATCAGTGTATGAATGAAGATCTTATCTGTTTCATTCACCAAAGCATCCCCTACACCTATGACAGCAACTGGTACTTAGTAGGCACTTAAGAAATCGTTTTGATATATATCAACAGTGTCCAAATACTATTGGCATTCCATTGATCCTTTCAAGTTTATAAGACGCCGAAACATATGTCTAGCCCATGTCATAATTTTGCCAAAAGCCCTCCCTAAAATAATACATTTCTGAGAAAAGACCTGTTCACTGAATGCTCTGTTTGCTAGCAAAATAATGGACACTATAAAAGAATTTTGGTATGTTAGCACTGGGAGATATCTTAAACTGTAGTATCCCAAACCCTCATTATACACTTGAGGGCGCAGAGACCCAAAGAAATCATGTTGCTTACCCTTCACTTAAGAAGCTATTCTTGGGATTAATAAGTGGACATATGCTTTGTTTTCTCCTTTAAAACACTGGGTTGAGTATTTTATTTGTGTAAATGTCTTTTTCCAAGAAAAGACTGAAGTTTTTTTAATTGATTCAACATTCACACTTTTACTTTGACCATTCCCAAAAACACTTATTTCCTTTTCATTATTTACATAGAACAAATTCTTTCACTATGTAAAATTGCTTAGATTTTCTCTTTGGAGCAAGATTTGTTCTCTTTATTCCATGGTCTCACCAGCATCAGTTCTGAGGAACAGTAGTCTTTTGAGTGACTTTTTAAAGTTTTTTTTCATTTCTTTTTACCAAAAGCAACTGACAAATAAAACTATATGGCAGAAATATAAGGCTTCAAGTCTATTATCTAAAGAATATGCACTTTATAGTGAATACAGTGAAGATGGAAAGAAGCCAAATTCAGCATTTAATATGTGCCTACTCAGTAAGCACAAATAATGTAAGATTATTTGAGAGATTGCTCCAAGGTCTAAGACATTCACTGAATTTGGATAAAGAGATTCCATTTAATGGCTCTAAAGTTTTGCCCCTTCCTGTGTGTCCCTACCCTTAGATACTGTACTTTGTAGTTTCTTCCAATAAAGAGAATATGTTTCCCTACTCCTTGAATTTTAAGCAGTTACACGACATTTATCAGCCAAATAAATGTTAGGGAATATGAGTGACTCAAGGATTGTGAAGCAACTGTGCTATTAGGCTTTCTTTCTTGAGCATCTCCAATTGGCATGATATTCTAATTAGCCCACCATTCCAAGAGGAGGCTGAGACATGTGGAAGACAACCCAACTGCCCCAGCTGAGCTTATCCTAAATAAGATGACCTCCAGATGCATGAATGAGCCCAGCAGAGATCAGCTGAGCTAGCCCAAGCCCAGCCCAAATCAACTGACCTCCACGAGGTCCTCAGATGTGTGACCTATGTAAGTGCTTATTCTTGTGTGCCACTGACATTTTATGGTTGTTATGCAGTGTTATTGAAGACATAGCTGACTGATAGTTAAGTTCAGATTAATAATGATCATATTTACCAGAGGACCGAAAAAGAGACAGGTGTCATAGCAAGGGCAACTTGACAACAGGTAAGAGGTTTATCTAATTTTATACATACAGAATCTTGAGACCAGGGCTGACTGGAACATCTACAGTCCCAGTGATAGAGCAATGCCATATTCATCTCCCAATTAGTGACATTTGATGCTTGCTCAAATATATCTCACCAACCTCACCTTAAACCAGCAGGTCGCATGCTTAGGCATATAATAGAATCAACTATGGAGTTTGAAACAGCTTGATATCTGAATCAGTTTGTGATTAATTCAGTAGGTCTGGGGAGAGGCCAGAGACTGCATTTCTAGAAGTTCTCTGGTGAGGCTAATGCTGCTGTTATGGACCACACTGAGAGCCATAACTTCTCAGTCAAGACCCCTTGACTGTGGTCAGTACACTTCCATGGGTGGGATTCAGACTCCCTATGTTGTAGGGTGTACCTCCTGGTCATCACAGGGTTTTAACTATGCTTTCCTTTTTCTGGATCATGCCTCCCTCTCCTTGAAGACCACAAGAGTAAGTTCAGGATTCTTACTCTTGAAAACAAATAAACCCAAAGCAAATACAATGAAATTCAAATATAATACAGCCCATGATTACACAGAATTAATTAAACCACAATTACATATATGCCAACCCTTAAAACATAACAGCTGCATTATAGAACTTAATATAATATATTGGATAGTGTGTATTATTCTCTCCCCCCTAAAACCACTGTTTTATTTTAGCCAAAATGAAAAAAAAAAATGGAGGGAGAGCACTGAAATGACATTTGTGAAGTCTTATTATTCAGAGGTGGGGTTGAACTGAACTTTGGAATTCCTTCCACTCGTCAGACCTAATTACTAACACATTTTATGTGCCATATTTTGTTTTTCCAGAAATAGGCTGGATCTGTGTAAGACTCAGCTACTTATTTACCTTAGGCCATAGCCAAGACCCATTATTAAATCTCAGATCATATCTGTAGTGGAAAAGGCAGCTTATACAAGAAACAACAAATTACAGTATGTCAGGACTAAAGTAAAGGTCTTGTCTAAGCTCTCTCAAGGTTCATCAAGTTAATAGAATATGTCAATGTTGGCACCTTTTTAGATATGGCTTTAATTTTTTTTTTACTGTGAACATCCTTAAAAGGAGCTCAGGATCAAAGAAGAAGGAACAAAACAATCATATTATAATTTAATCTGACCCAACTATCCCTATAATCCTATTTTGATTTATGAAAACTTTATCAAAGACAGCATGAATCAATTAGACTTGCACAAAAGCCTATTTGTTTCCTTCACATTGTTGAGATTTTTGTTTTATTAGAAAATGATTCTTTGTATGATGGGCAGCCTGCATACACTTTAACTAGTCATCTTTCTGAGCTTTAAAAACTTGCTTGGGATGCCTATTTCACCTCATTAAAGGACTAAAATACAGAATCAAGAAATAGGGAGTCGAGAATCAAGATTTGAGTTGAGATTATGAGCCTGGAAACAAGTCTGAAAAAGAGGGGGGTGCAAGGGTAGTTCAGTGGTAAATTCTCACCTGCCATGCGGAAAACCCAGGTTCAATTCCCAGTCCATGCACCTCCCCCAAAGCAAAACAAACGAGCAAAATTAACAAACAAAAATTTAACAAATGGTGCTGCAATAATGAGATACTCACATGGAAAAATAATGAAATGTGATCCCGCCACACAGTAATACAAAAAAAACCAAAAAACTATTAATCAGGGCTAGTTTGGTATCTATGCAAAGGCGGTTTCATTTATGGAAAACAAACACAAAACAGGAAAGAAAAAAGGGCTTAACAACTACCATTTCAAATTTTAAAATTGCAAAATAACATCTTCTTTCCAGTACAGATCCAGTAAAAGAAATTAAATATTTCATTTATAGACCCTAAAATTCTAGTGTCCCTAGTGTCCCTTCTTTTTCTAATATAAAAAAGTCACAAGTGAAGGGTTACAATCCACTTTGGTCAAGATGGCAGAGTAAAATGTGCCAATGCAAGCTCTTCCTTCCATGAAAGCATTGAAAAACAAACAGAAACGTTCAGACCAACTTTCCCAGAATTCTGGAAAACAATCGAGGATAGATGACAGCCAGAAGAATGCTGAATCATAAAAAAAGTTACCTATAAAGGATGGGAAACTGCAGGGTGCGTTGGCTTGCCCTGGCCCTCCCCCTCCCTCAGTTCAGATGCCTTTCTAAGACTGGCAGCAGCCTGTGTTCCCGGGGCAACAATCCATATTCCCAAATGTGGGTTCCTGCTTTCAGTTATGGAGAAAGTAGATCACCCCTAATGCACAAATGTTGTGTGTTTGTGTGACTCTTCTAATCTGGTTCCTGAAAGAGTGACTCGAGATGCTCCTCTGTTTCACCACACCTGAAACGCAGGAAAGAGGATCAATGTGGTAAGTGGCATGGAACTCAGCAAACCACAGCTGCCTGGGGCAAAAGATTGTGGTTAAGATATGGAAAATAGTGCTTGGAGTCCAGGAGAGAAAGAGCAAGGGAGAGTTTCTTTTGTGTGTGCGTGGCAGGGAGGGGGATATTAGGACACTCAGGATCTTTCGTGCATACAGGGGAAATTTTGAAAGCCACCATGCATGCCCAGGGCAAGATGAGTGCTCAGAAAGATCTGAGAAGATTCTATCTCTTCACCTCTGGAAGAGTTGTACTTGGGTATAAACTGGGTTTAGCAATCAGGTTTGCAAAGAAAGAGTAAAACTATCTCTATTTTCAGATGACACACTCCTTTAAACAGAAAGTAAAATTATGAGAGCTAACAAATGAATTCAGCAAAGTTGTAGATTAAAAAAATAACATAAAAATTCAGTTATGTTTCTGTGTACTAGCAGTGAACAATCCAATATAAAAATTAGGAAAACAATTCCATTTGCAGCAGCATCTAAAAGAATAAGATCTAGAAATTAATTTAACCAAGAAGGTAAAAGCCTTGTACATTGAAAACTATAAAACAGTGCTGAGATACATTTTTAGAGACATAAATAAATAGCAAGATGTCCCATGTTCATGGATTAAAAGACTTTGTATAGTTAAGATGTCAATACTGCCCAAAGCAATCTACCAGTTCAATGAAATCCCTCTCAAAATTCTAGCAGTTTTTTTTTTGTTGTTGTTGCAGAAATGGAAAAGCCATGGCTATTATTAAAAAAGAAAGAAAAGAAAAAGACAAGTGTTTGTGATGATGATGTGGAGAAGTTGGAATGCTTTTACACTGTTGGTGGGAATGTAAAGTGGTGTAGCTACTATGGAAAACAATTTAGGACTTCCTCAAAAAGTCAAAATGAAAATTTCCATATGACCCAATAACTGACCACTAAGTTTACACTCAAGAATTGGAAAGCAAGAATTCAAACAGTATTTGTACAGTAATGTTCATAGCAGAATCATTTACAGTAGCCAAAAGATAGAAACAACCCAACTATCTACAGAAGGTGGATGGATAAACAAAATGTGGTACATATATACAATGGAATAGTATTCAGTCATAGTAAAGAAAGAAGTACTGATCCATGCTACAGCATGGATGAACCTTAAGCGCATTATGTTGAGTGAAATAAAACAGACACAAAAGGACAAATACTGTATGATTCCACACATACGTAACTTCTACAATGATCACATTCACAGAGACAGAATATAGACTTAAGGTTACCAGAGGCTGGTTGGGGGTTGGAGGGTGAGGTGGGAAGGGAGAAAGAGGAGTTATTGCTCAACAGATACAGTTTCTGCTTGAAGTCATGAAAAAGCCTTGACAATGGATTGTGGTGAGGGTAGCACAACATTGTGAATGTAATTAATATCACTGAAGGGTACACTTTTTTTTTTTTTTTTTTTACATGGGCAGGCACCAGGGAAAGAACCTGGGTCCTCTGGCATGGCAGGCAAGCATTCTTGCCTGCTCACCGTGGCCCTGAAGGGTACACTTTTAAAAAAGAGGCTAGGGATGGGGTTGCCATATTATCCTGCAATCCCATTGCTAGGTATATACCTGGAGGAACTGAGAGTGGGGACAGGATGGATATTTGCACACTGGTGTTTATGGTGGCAGTGTTCCTGATTTGCAATGGATGGAGGTGGTCTAAGGGTACAACAACTGAGGAATAGAAGGGGGAACTGTGGTGTATACATACAATGGACTACTGAACAGTCACAAAAAGGAATGAAGTTGTGAAACATGCAACTAAGTGGATGAAACTTAAAGAGAGTATGTTGAATAAAATGTCAGAAACAAAATGACAAATATTATCATGCCTCACTCATATGGATTAACTATAATATACAAACTCAGAGAATTGAAATCAAAAGCATGGGTTATCAGGTTGGGGCCTATTGCAAAGATTCCTGGATTGTAAGCTCTTACAGCAGTCACATATATTTAGGAGTTGTAACTGATATTTCTAAAAACTGAGATATTCTGCTATTTGTATATAACTTGGTCATTCTCTGAAACTCAGGTATTTATGTGACATCTGACTCTCAGAGTTAGAGTGCTGAAGCTATGAAAGTCAGCATTATTCCATTCAACAATTGTTTAAAAAGCTGAAAAAGTGATTAGACTTGGTCTAGAGATATGAATGAAGCGGAGCTCTGGATAGGACTAAGGTAGGTCAAAGTACTGGGTAAAGGATGATATGGCCCATAATTTCAAACTTCAACCTCTGTGTAAGACCAAAGGGAGAGATGTTTATTAGGTGCAAAATTTTTATTTGGGGCAGCACATTATCTAATTTAACTTGTATGGTCAGTTTACTCGAGCACCATAATTGCATAGAATACAAAAGTATTTGCAAAGTTCCCTTGGAGAACTAGAGAGAAAGGAGGAAATATTCAACTTCCCCATCTGGGTTCTCACAGGCAATGGGGACAACCAATTCAATAAGCAGAGCCCTCAATCTTGGGGCTCACCCACATGAAGCTTATTCTTGCAAAGACGAACCTAAGCCTACTGATAATTGTGCTAAGCATCTCCCCCAGAGAACCTGTTTTTTTGTTTGTTTGTTTGTTTGTTTTTTGCATGGGCAGGTACAAGCAACCGAACCCGGGTCTCCGACATGGCAGGTGAGAACTCTGCCACTGAGCCACCATGGCCCGCCCAGAGAAACTGTTTTGTTGCTCAGATGTGGCCTCTCCCTCTAAGCCAACTTGGCAGGTGAACTCACTGTCCTCCCCGCTTGTGGGACATGACTCCCAAGGGTGTAAATCTCCCTACAACATAGAACCTGACTTCCAGGATGAGCTGAGACCCAGCATTATGGGAATGAGGAAGCCTTCTTAACCAATAGGGGGAAGAGAGAGATGAGACAAAATAAAGACTCAGTGGCCGAGAGATTTCAAACAGAGTCGAGAGGTCATCCTAGAGGTTATTCTTATGCATTATATAGCTATCCCTTTTTAGTTTATGGTGTATTGGAGTGGCTGGAGGGAAGTACCTGAAACTGTTGAACTGTATTCTAGTAGCTTTAATTCTTGAAGAAGATCGTATAACTGCATAGTTTTTACAATGTGACTGTGCGATTATGAAAACCTTATCCAGGGTATGGACAGATGAGTAAAACAAAAATAAGGACAAAAGATAAATGAATAAAAGGAGGAGATAAAAGGTAAAAATTGGGTAAATCGAAATTGTGGGTCAATGAGAGGGAGGGTAAGGGATATGGGATGCATGAATTCTTTATTCTTCTTTTTGTTTCTTTGTCTGGAGTGATGTAAATGTTCTAAAAATGATCATGGTGAAGAATACACAACTACGATGATACTGTGAGCCATTGATTGTATAATATGGTGGACTGCATGTGTGGGGATATTACTCAATAAAAATCTTTTTTAAATAATTAAAATGGGAAATTCTGCATTATATATATGCTACTGCAATAAAAGGGTTAATATCCATATTAAATGCAGACATTAATTTGGACTGTAATGTCTGTAAAGGATATAAAACAATTCTGCCAAACATGAAAAGGGTTTCATCACTTTTTGTATTACAAGAGAACTACGCTGAAAGAATCTTTAGTAGTGAAGCCTCTATGTCTACTTCTTCTAAATAACTTCTTGCAGGACCAAGGACAAAATATGGCTCCAATGTAGCAAACATGTCTCCCTGGGATTTTGCCATTGCTTTTTAGAACGTCATTAAATATTATTTCCATTCATCTTATTGTCTTCTGGATTTTCCCCCATAAAACTGTCTTGCTTTATTTATGAAAATATATTTGGCAAAGTAATTGGTAAACTAGGGAAAGATTAATCAGGATGTGATCTCAATACAAATGATACAATGATACAAATATAAAATTTGTATTGTGTGAATACTGAAAGCACAGAACATTATAAGGGATATAGACTAGAGAAGCAAATGTACATAAAAACTTAGAAGTATAGTTCAAATAAGCAGCATAAAATGGTGTATGAGCTTTCCAAAATTATATGGGATTGATTATTTTCAGAGAATATAGTCATTTATTTATCCTTCTCTTTCTTTTCTTTATTATTATAATTTTTTAAGCTTTTAAGGAGTGTTCTCCAACCCAACACTTAGATATAATGATCCGTTAGATACAAAAAGAATTTTATGCAGTTCTGTTTTCTAATGTTTATAATGTACATAATGTATTAGTATGGTAACATATATGTGCATATGTAGGTATATATATATATGATTTATAAATAAATAAATAAATAAAATATTGAGGAAAAGTGCTGAAAATTTTCTTTTTCTTGTGGAACACAAGTTCAAAAATTGAGAAACTGATTTTAGAGGGTTATTAGCAAACAGTTAATATGAATGAGAAGAAGAGAAAATAGAATAAAGTGGTAGTCTGAACATTTAGACTGACATATTTTATTGAAATTATGAAAAAGCAAGAAAGAAGCAAGTGAAAAGTTATTCTTATTCCTTTTACTGAAGAAATAAATGAAAGAGGATGAGCCCTGAAGAGATACATTGGTAAAGGAAGTGAATAACAATAGTAGCCAGGCTAAATTTCAGGGTATCACCAGAAGCATTACTGGCAAAAGGAGGATGTGCAAAGCTGTTTCCTAGATCAATTGTTGTATGATTCAAATATAAGAAATGAATGGGAATGATAACATAGCCAAGAAAAAGCACCAAAAAAGGAAATGGATAAAGGTATTAACACAGTGGAAGAAAGCTCTCTCTTTGAAAACTATCCAAATGCCAAAGCTTTCTATATTTATGTCAAATTAAGTAAGATTAGTACAGAATGTCTCCTATAGACATCTGCCCTCCCGCTTTGCATTCTTCTCCATGGTTAACTCTTCTTTCTTCTCTCTAATTCTCTCTACCCTCTCCCAGCGTACTTTCTAGATCAAGGGACTGGAACAGATGAAGTCCTTACCCAAGTCTGCATCCTTCCTCATTCATCTAACTGGTCTCAACTTAAGAAATATAATAATAACAACAACAACTAACCCTATGAGCACTTATATACAGAAACTCTTTTAAGGTACAAATAATTACCCCATTTTACAGATGAGAAAACTAAGGCGCTTTAGCTCAAAGGCAACTATCAAGTGACAAGGCTCAGATTCAAAGCTAGGTATTCTGACTCCAGTACTTGTACTCTTATTTACTACGCATTACTATCTAACCATCTGCTAAATAAAATGCAAATGAAGTTTGAATAGCATTCCTCATCTAATCTTTTCTTTGTGTTCCCATCCCTAGGACCCCGACATTCTAGAACCTTTATTTGTATCAAGTAATATTACCATTTGTGTGTTAAGCCCAACATATGGTCTTTCAAGTGTAAGGGAGTGGACTGAGAGGAAAATGAAACTATTCCAGTTACAGATGTTTTTCCTATGCATTCAGATGTAGGTAAAGAAGGAACTGCAGTGAGCAGTGCTTTTCATCTTTTGTACATCTAAACACTGTGCTTAGCAGTGTTACCACTAAGCAAATCCTGGCACAGCTGTTCTTCCAGTCTCATCACCTTTTATCTGCGCAACGCTTTTCCCTTAAAGTAAGTCTTTGAAATTCTGAGAGCTGTGCGCTTCATTTCCCATCATTCCAAACTATGGCAAGTTTCAAGATTGGGTTTGATGTGTACATAAAGTGGCTTGGCACCCCTCTGTCATCATTCCCTGGATCTGTCGCACTCGGTGGAACTGTGACATGATGATCGCTGTCCCAACCAGAGAGACCAGTTGCATACGGAACCATATTAATGTCCTTTTACAACTTGGTGTGGTTCATTGATTATAGTTTTGACTGCTGGAGTGCTACAGTGTGACATGGGGGGATGTAAACATTTTGAAATCATGGAGGACTTAGGCAGCTACTCTACCTCTAAATCCATAGGCATTCACCTTTAGGGTGTTAGCTCTGAAGTTTAATTCTCACCATCGATTACTATGGCAGCCAAGCTTCCAGGGCTGCCAGATTTAAATGTCTACTTTCTTAAAGTTGAGGATGAACACTTAGCACAGTAAATATTTATACTCTAAATATGCCTTTCAATGGGCAAAAGAGAGAGGTCATTGTTCTTGGTTAATTTTTTAATGAATTCATAGACTATATGGTCTCTTCTTTCAAATAATATCCCATTTCAAAACTTGAATAACCTTTATGAAACAAAACCCAAAATAGAACCAAAATAAAATTTATGTAATCGTTTTCCAAGGACTGCATAGTCTAATGACTCACTTCTTATTAAAACATTAACAACTAAAAAGATAAAAAATGAAACATTAACAACCACGATAACTAAAACGAGCACACATCTCATCCCTATCCTCCTTTCTGTCTGTAGAATACATATACGCCATAATTTCTCAGAGACTAGAGGTGTCTCTACTACACATGCACATGATGATATTGCTCCAGAAACAATCTTATCTCAATTTTTATGTCATTCTGGCTTTAACTGCAGTTGATCATAAGATCCATGATATTTGACCTTCAGATAAGACATCCAAGTTTCTCCCAAATGTCTCTTTCAGATTCTCATCTCAAGTATAAACTAATGAAATATAGAAGGTTAATGCTGGAAGGGACATTGAGGGCATAACTAATATCTGCATTTTAAAAATGAAAAAAAAAAAAGAAAAAGAACTTCTAGAATACTTCAGTGCCTACTAAATGCAATACCTCACTCCAGACGTTGCAAGGGAAGCGAAGCCCGGGTTAGTCTGGTTGTCTAGTCTACCTTCTGCTCTTCTCCACCCTGCCCTCTGACCCCAGGCTGACCTGCACTGAATACATTCAGCATCTAGTGCCTATGGCTACCTCCAGAGGGGGTCGGTCAATGGTAGCCTTCAGAGGCGATGAGGAAGAGGAAGGAGAGTGAGAACGGAACGTTTTCTATGGCTCCCTTGCTGTCTCCTCAGATTGACCAAAATTACCGCTCCTCTCAAACCGTGCCCTGGTCTTCCAGGCTCCAATAACTTCACCATTTCCTTATTTCTTACCGCCTGAGGTGGTGATAACCTTGCTGCTGCCTCTCCTGGGTCCCTGCACCATGCCTTGTGGCTTCCTTATGCCCCGCCCACACTTGTGTAGTTCGTTCCTTTGCAAAAAATCTATCCTCACATTTTCCTGAGTTTGCATTCTGTTTCCTTTTGGAATGCTGACTATTATAGAGATAATAGTTAGATTTTAGGAAATTTACAATTTAGTTGAACGTTCCAAGGTTATTCAGGAGGAACAGATTGGGATTAGAATTCAAGTCTCCTAGCTCCTGAGCCAGAGTTTGGACCATTGGACCATTTTAAAATGACTCAGCAAATGGCCAGATATGTTTAGTTTGGCAGGTATAGGGTTTTAAAATTTTTACTGTTAACATGGAAACGTTAGGAAAATTCATATAAAATACATGGATTTTTTTGGTGGAATATGGCTCCTGTGTGTAGGAGCAGATTAGAAACTATTTTCTCTTCTGTGGGATTTTTTTCCCATAGTCTCCACCGTTTTCCCTTTCCTTTCTCTCACCCTGGGTCCTAATAGGCATTGAGTTTGTAAACTTCCCTTAATATGTTATCTCTTCCAGAGATGTTTACATGTCAGTGGAATCAAGAATATAAATAAAGGTAATGATCTTCTAACGGTAGCATATTAGGTATCAAGAAAGAATTGGAGAGAGCTGTTGTTATTAGGGGAGGAAGGAGAAAAGCAGGGCTTCTGATAACTCTGAGATTACAGTGTCTGAAGTCCCATGGGACTCTAGCTTCTCAGAATTCACTCCAAGGCTGTTCTACTATGTTGACTGTATGTCTTTACAGGTTTTTTTGTCCTGTCATCAGTACTTTCTAGCTCCTCATTTTAACTTAGCATAGTTGCTCTGGATTGTGATCCTCTTCCCACTGAACGCTCTTACCATTAATAATAAAATAGTTGATAGAACACAGTAGAAAATTCTTAACCCAGAATATCCTGGACCAACACCTGATGTGGTTTATATTACTAAATCATAGATATGGTAACTCCAAATGAACACAATGGTCAAAAAAAAAGTCTAGCTCTAGTTCCAACATTTGCTGGAGGCATTTTTTTTTTATTTTTTTCCCACTGTATGGATTAAAAATGGGGATATAATATACATTTACACAAATGCAGGTCAAGTCTTTAAAAATGTTATTATCCTCAAACTGATTATCAATTTAGCTTATGCAGTACCATCATGGCTTATATCATAGTCATGCAGTAATCCATAACATTTTCCATATTCTTGGAGATTGCATTGCTGTCATCTAACCATGAGCAGCCAGATAACTCTATGATTACACACTTTTCTAGAGCAGATTAAGCACAATGGAAATTATTCCAAAAGTATATAATTACCTAAAAATATCTTTCTAAATATTAGATAACAAGCAATATGTAGATATATGTAGACTTCTGATGAGCAAAGCTATACATTTTGTTTGCTGAAGTTATTTGTCTACAGCTGTTTCCCTTACTCATATCATCAGCAATAAAAAATAAGAGGAAATTATCAAAAAACAGGAATCTTATGTTGAATATGAACATTTAGAAGTAGAAGGACTGCAAAAAGCTACTTATAAGTACAAGAATATCAAAATAATTAAGCAGAAATTATCTATAAAATTTCTAACAATTTTATACAAGAAGATCTTTTTTGGAAAGGTAGTGCTAATATTATGTCCGCTTAAAAATGAGGGTTTGGCTCTGTTTGGCAGTCTTTACAGTCAGAAAGAAAAATAATTTTTTCCAGCAAACTTTTATTGTTTGCTATACTTTACCTCAAATTTTTATGGCAACATTAACATTCCCTTCCGAAATATAGCTTTCCTGTTTTAAATTCAGATAGCATAATCTAGGGAATGGCTCATAGCAATGATGCCCTATGAGTCTTTCTCAAGAATGGTACTGTGTGTATTTACTTTTGCGTTTTACTGTAGGGCATTTATTTCTCAACTGCCCTGACATTTGTTTGCCAACGTGTTCTTAGAACTGAATAGACACAGCCTAGGTTTTCTACAATTCCTAAATGAGTGAATAGATTAATTTATTGAATGAGTTCTAAGTATCATAACACATTTTGACTAGAAATATCACTATACTGCTTATACCACAGTATGTTTGTCTTCAATTTTAAAAATAATTTTAAACGATACACAATTTTACAGTAAAACCCTGTGTTAGTTAGATTCAGTTGTCAACTTGGCCAGGTGAGCATACCTAGTCTTGTTGCTGCGGACATAAGCCAATGGTACGTGAACCTCATCTGTTGCTAATTACATCTGCAGTCAGCTAGGAGGCGTGTCTGCTGCAATGAGTGACTTTTAACTTAATTGGCTTGTGCTTAAATGAGAGAACACAATGTAGCAGTCTAAGCAGTTTAGCATTCCTCATCTCAGCACTAGCAGCTCAGCCCAGGCCTTTGGCGATGCAGAAAGAAGTCACCCCGGGGAAAGTTGTTGGAACCCAGGGGCCTGGAGAGAAAACCAGCAGAGACCATCCTGTGCCTTCCTCGTAAGAAAGAACCTCAGTGGAAAGTTAGCTGCCTTTCCTCTGAAGAGCCAACAAAATAAATCCCCTTTTATTAAAAGCCAATCCATCTCTGGTGTGTTGCATTCCAGCAGCTAGCAAACTAGAACAAACCCTATTCTCATTAATTTATGGATTAGGTTACAGCAACTTTTTCTTATTATTTTCTCTAGAAATGAGTAGTTAATATAGTGGTTTTTTAGTAATAAAATGGAGCTTTTTTATATTAAAAAATCCTATGCACTTTGGTGAAATTTTCTCTTCCCTAGTCTCTGGTTCTTAATGTCTTCCTGATGTTCGCTTGTTTGGACAAAGAGAGGGAAATGCCTAACAACAAGATAGAGCCTTCAATTTCCATCTTATATTGCCTGCCTTAAAGAAGTATTGCTTATGATGGAATATGTCAAGTTCCATAACAAGTTTGACAAAAATGCTATTCTGAAAATTCACAAGTGAGTGAACTATATACATAATCTGGACCAGCATAGTATAAACATAAATGAAATTTACATTTGAAGATATGTGTGACTGAAAATATGACCATATTGCTTTGAAATAATAGAATCCAAATAGTTTAGAGCTGGAGGACACTTTGACTTTACCTAGTTCAATCCCTTTATTTTAATTTCTTTTTTTTATTTTTTTGTATGGTGTAAGGTGAGGTCACATTTCATTCTTTTTCCATGTGAGTATCGCATTATTGCAGCACTATCTGTTGAATTTTTGGTTTGTTTTTGTTGGATTCTTTTGTTTGTTTTGGAAAGTACACGGCCGGGAATCGAACCCGGATCTCCTGCATGGCAGGCGAGAATTCTACCACTGAACTACCCTCGTACTCCCTTAATCCCCTTATTTCAATTGTTGAAGAATCTGATCCTTCAGAAGCTCAAGAAACAAGTGTAAGTTCATCCAACAAATTAAGTTGCAGCACAGGCCCAACCATACCCCAGGTCACATTTCCAAGTTCACGTGCTCTTGAAAGTCTTTTGTATAAAATTGCTACATAAAAATTACAGATGAGTCAAATTGAAAACTGTTATTATTTATTGCTTTTTCAAAATGTAAAACTAAGTCAAAGACTAAATGTAAATATTAAATTAGTATACATCAGAGACAAAATCAATAAACTCTTAGGAAAGATAGTGTCAACTGAGCCAGCAAAATGGTAAGTCTTCATTAGATTACTAATTGCCTTAGGCAATTTTTCATCATTCGATTTTCAAAAAAGAAATTTATGGCAAGAAAGTTTTAAAAACTTCTGTGTTTGAGCCTAGGGAAGTTAAAAACAAAACAAAACTAAGGAAGTATTTCATTACTTAAAAAACATATATGAGAAATAAGAGAGGAAACTGAACAAATATACAGAAAGTTTAGGTCAATAAAAATTGTCAGCTATTTTGCATAAGGTATACTGTTGACTAAATATTGTAAAGGATTGTTTAAAAGTCCTAGCTAAAAAGTCCTAAAACATCTGGGTCTAATGTTGTAGGCTGTTTGAATGCCGAATTTATGTTAATACCACAATGAATAAAAGAACCCAAACAATTATTTTGTGGCAGAGTTGCCAATATTATAAAAGATTTTTAAATTTGTGTGAATTTAATGACAATCAATTTCAAAAAAGAATTTCTCTCTTCTCCAAAAAAAGCAATGTTTATATTTTAAAAGTAGGTTACCCTAAAATGAGACAAAGTGTCAATGGCTGAGAGATTCCAAACAGTCGAGAGGTTATCCTGGAAGTTATTCTTATGCATTAAGTAGATATCACCTTGTTGTTCAAGATGTAGTGGAGAGGCTGGAGGGAACTGCCTGAAAATGTAGAGCTGTGTTCCAGTAGCCATGTTTCTTGATGATGATTGAACAATGATATAGCTTTCACAATGAGACTCTGTGAATGTGAAAACCTTATGTCTGATGCTCCTTTTAGCTACTATATCAAAGAAGAGTAGAACATATGGAACAAAAATAAATAATAGGGGGAACAAATGTTAAAATAAATTCAGTTTGAAATGCTAGTGGTAAATGAAAGCAAGGGGTAAGGGGTATGGTATGCATAGTCTTTTTTTTCTCTATTATCATTTTATTTCTTTCTCTGTTGTCTTTTTATTTCTTTTTCTAAATCGATGCAAATGTACTAAAAATGATGAATATGCAACTATGTGATGATATTAAGAATTACTGATTGTATATGTAGAATGGAATGATATTTTAATGTTTTGTTTGTTATTTTTTTTAATTAATAAAAAATTAAAAAAAAAAAAGTAGGTTACCCTTAAGCCATACCAAAAGCCTTGATCAGATTTGATAATGACAAACTTTTGCTGAATATATCTTTGTCACTGAAGATGTCATTTGTTTTATGAAGATGACATCATTTACTGAAATAATTTATTTAGGTATTCTGACTCAGAATGCTTATATATGCCCACTGCTAAAAAATGAAATTGATTATATGAGATAACCCTTTATTTACAGCTACTAAAATTCGAAGGAAAATATTTAAGTTCCTTCATACAAAAATCCCCTGATCTGTTTCATTCCTCATTTGTAACAGAAGATAGGTCCTTTAGCAAGTCTGACAATGTACACAATGAGCTATCACTCAGCCTGAATTGCACTGGAAATAATTGTGGTCGGTTTGACTTGGCTGGCAGCAATTCATTTTTTAATCAATTCTTGAGCCCCAAAGTTAGGATATCTTCTCACTGGGGTTCCTGCAGTAATTATTACCCTGTAGCTCTTCAAGACAGTTTGCAGAATAGGCAGGTGAAAAGATTAAATGTGATGTTTAACATGAAGTCAGGAAATGATGCACAACTGACAAGTAGAATGTCTTTTGACTTATATGTTCTGGCAGGTGTCTCTTTGCGGATGCGACAAAGATTTCTGGTGACCAAATATCAACTTAATTCACACTGCTAGACTCATTTCAGTTCAATATAGAGCTGTATTGTAATAGAGGCCAATGAAACCAAGAAAGAAAGTCATCTCTATCTGCCCTTTAGGGAAGGAAACTTTCTAACAATGCTACTCTTTAGCACTGAGGATCCCAAGTAATTTCTCACTGAAATCCTTCTAGGTTACTACCGGAATCCCATGAAAGACTTGCCATACGCTTCACTTTTTATTAGTGCTCTAGAACCATAGTGAGTGTTGAAATGCTGAATGCAGGATCTGAGGCAGTTTTCCACCTTTAATTTTCCACCTAAAAATATTCTCAAGTCAAGTCTAATCCAAATGATGTTTTAATTCAAATATAATGAACTAGATTTTGATACCTAAAATTTTCTCTGTGGTGATAACAGAGAAAAATTGAAACACACTGAATTTGAACTTTCAAAGGTTTTAATGTAATTTGGAGATTTGGAAGTTTCCTGTGTTTGCTGGTGATAAACGCTATTCTCTCTAATCACAACTGCTTAGTATGACCATTCCACTGAGTATCTATTAAAGTAAATTTCATTCTCAATATGCAAATCACATTACATAATGCAAAAAAAATGCCAGTTGTATAGTAAATATTCAATGGTAGTTTAGAAGGTGACTGAAACAGCAAAACTATACTAATTTGATTTAGAATTGGAATGGATTAAGGGTCATTTATTTTCTTTTAAAAAAGAACACCAACTTCTATTTCTTTTCCAAAAATATACAGGAAAATAAACATGGCTAACAGAATATTACCACTTGATGGTTATTTGTAACTAGCATAAATGAATACATATAAATGCAATTTTTGAAGTAGTTTTTTTCTAATTTTATTAATAAACCAATCAACATACAACACAAACATTCTTAATGTGTGAACATTTCACACTTGGTGTGCAATCAGTGGCTTACAACATCATCACATAGTTGTATATTCATCACCATGATCATGTCTTAGAACATTTACATCACTCCAGATAAAGAAATAAAAAGAAAAAAGAAAAAACTCATACATGCCTTACTCCTTATCCCTCCCTCTCATTGACCACTAGTATTTTCCTACACTCAATTTATTTTAACATTTTTTTCCTCTATTATTTATTTATTTTTAATCCATATTTTTTACTCATGTGTCCATAACATAGATAAAAGGAACATCAGAACAAGGTTTCCACAATCACGCAGTTACTTTGCAAAAGCTATATCATTATACAATCATCTTAAAGAAACAAAGCTACTGGAACACAGCTCTACAGTTTCAGGCACTTCCGTCTAGCCTCTCTAATACACCGTAAATTAAACAGGGGTTGTCTACATAATGCATAAGAATAACCTCCAGGATAACCTCTCGACTCTATTTGAAATCTCTTAGCCACTGACACTTTGTCTCATTTCTCTCTTCCCCCTTTTGGTCGAGAAAATTTTCTCAATCCCTTGATGCTGACTTCCAGTTCATTCTAGGATTTCTGTCCCACATTGCCAGGGAGGTTTACATCCCTGGGAGTCATGTCCCACGTAGACAGGGGAAGGGCAATGAGTTTGATTGCCATGTTGACTGAGAGGCCACATCTGAGCAACAAAAGAGGTTCTCTGGGGGTGACTCTTAGGTCTAATTTTAAGTAGTCTTAGCTTATCTTTTGCAGGGATAAATTTCATATGAACAAACCCCAAGACTGAGGGTTCTGCCTATTGATTTTGTTGTCCTCACTGCTTGTGAGAATATCAGGCCTTCTCCAAATGGGGAAGCTGAATTTTCCCTCTTTCTCACCATCCCCCAAGGGGACTTTGCAAATACTTTTTAATTCACTGTTCAAATCACTTTGGGATTTATTGGGGCATCATTTTGGACAAACTTACAAAATCTCATGTCCTACTCAAGGTTCCATGCACTTATGGTGTTCAATTAAACTGTCCATATAAGTTATATTAGGAGATGCACTAGTCAAAATACAAATTTTGTACCAAATAAACATTTTTTGCTTTAGTCTCACACATAAGTTAAAGTTTTAAAATATGAATTACTATCTATTTTCAATACCCTGCAATATCGACATTCCCTTTTTCTTTCTCATGCAAAGACAGTTTTTAATTTGTACATTTAGTAATTATCATTGTACACTCCAGATATTCCTAGATTATACCATCTCAGTCTTTATCATCTATCTTTTCTTCTGATTTCGTTTATGCCCCCAGTCCTCCTCCCTCTATCATTCTCACATTCAGCTTCGTTCAGTGTACTAACATTATTGTACTACAGTTAGGTAGTATTGTGCTATCCATTTTTGAATTTTTACAATCAATCCTGTTGCATAATCTGTCTCCTTTCAGCTCCAGTTACCCAATATCTACCTTATTTCTCTCTCCTGATGGTCTCTGTTCTTAACTGAAATTCTCCAAGTTCATTCATTAATGTTGGTTCCTATCAGTGAGACCATACAGTATTTGTTCTTTTGTTTCTGGCTAATCTCATTCAGCATAATGTCCTCAAGATCCATCCATGTTGTGACATACTTCATAACTTTATTCTGTCTTACAGCTGCATAATACTCCATCGTATGTATATACCACAGCTTTTTTAGCCACTCATCTCTTGATGGACATTTGGGCTGTTTCCATTTCTTGGCAATTGTAAATAATGCTGCTATAAACATTGGTGTGCAAATGTCCCTTTGTATCCTTGCCCTCATGTCCTTTGAGTAGATACCTAGCAATGGTTTTGCTGGATCATATGGCAATTCTATACTTAGCTACCTGAGGAACTGCCAAACTGTCTTTCATAACGGTTGTACCATTTTACATTCCCACCAACAGTGGCTAAGTGTGCCTCTTTCTCCATATCCTCTCCAGCACTTGTTTCCTGCTTTATTGATAATGGCCATTCTGGTGAGTGAGAGATGATATCTCATTGTGGTTTCGATTGGCATTTCCCTAATAGTGAGGGAAGTTGAGCATCCTTTCATATGCCTTTTGGCTATTTGCATTTCCTCTTCTGAGAAGTGTCTATTCATGTCTTTTGCCCATTTTGTAATTGATTGTTTGTCTTTTTGTTGTTGAGTTGAACAATCTCTTTATATATTCTGGATACTAGAGCCTTATCTGATATCTTTTCCAAATATTGTCTCCCATAAAACTTTTTACTTTCTTGACAAAGTTCTTTGATGCACCGAAGTGTTCAATTTTGAAGTGTTTCCATTTATCTATTTCTTTCTTCAATGCTCATGCTTTGGGTGTAAGATCTAAAAAACTGTCTCCTATTATAAGATTTTTAAGGTATTTCCCTACATTTTCTTCTAAAAGTTTTATAGTCTTAGATCTAATGTTTAATTTTTTGGTCCATTTTGAGTAAGTTTTTGTATGCTGTGTGAGATATGGATCCTCTTTCATTCTTTTACATGTGGATATTCAGTTCTCTAGGTGCCACTTATTGAAGAGACTGTTCTGTCCCAGGTGAGTTGGCTTGACTGCCTTATCAAAGATCAATTGTCCATAGATGAGAGAGTCTATGTGTCTGTTTGAATCTGTAGTGGACCCCAGAAAAGTCATGTCCTTTAATCCTCATTCAGTATTGCTGGGTGGGAGCATTTTGATTGTTCCCATGGAGATGTGACCCACCCAATTGTGGATGGTAACTTTTGATTAGATTATTTCCACGGAGGTGTGTCTCCACCCATTGAAGGTGGAATTTCTTACTGGAATCCTTTAAAAGGGGAAACGTTTTGGAGGGAGTCCTTTTTTGTAGATCCACAAGAAAGCCAGCAGACACCACCATGTTCACCATGTGCCCTTCCAGCTGAGAGAGAAATGTTGAACATCATCAGCTTTCTTGAACCAAGATATTTTTCCCTGGATACCTTAAATTGGACATTTCTATAGACATTTTAGTTGTGACATTTTGATCTCCGACTTCATTTTTCTTTCTCAAGATATTTTTAGCTATTCAGGGCACCCTGCCCTTCTATTTCTGCAAAGTAAGTTTTTGGGATTTTAATTGGTATTGCATTGAATCTATAAATCAATTTAGGTAGAATTGACATCTTAACTATAATTAGTCTTCCAATCCATGAACACGGTATGCCCTTCCATTTATTTAGGTCTTCTGTGATTTCTTTTAGCAATTTCTTATAGTTTTCTTTGATAGGTCTTTTGCATCCTTAGTCAAATTTATTCCTAAATATCTTATTCTTTTGGTTGCAATTGTAAATGGAATTTTTTTCTTGATTTCCCCCTCAGAATGTTCTTTACTAGTGAATTAAATTTTTAACATTTTCACAAATAAATATTTCTAAAGACTCCATGTCCATATCTGGCTTAGGTCTAGCACAGTACATGCATTATTTATTTGTATAGGTGTTATTCATTTCTCTTTTATTCTTGTCATTGATAAATACTAATATATTATGTAATATCTATATTTGTGATATACTTAATATATATCTATATATCAGTCTCTAACTTTCATCTATCAATCTATACATCCATCCATCCATCCATCCATCCATCATCTGAAAAAGTCTATCCTTTTAAACCCTTTGAAATACTCCTTTAGCTATAATGGCCAAAATAAGTTTGATAAGCAAATTCTTTATAGATAGATATTATTAGCATAAACTGGAAGCAGTCTCCACTAAAATTATCTTCCTTCACCATTCTGAAGTGACAGTTACTAAAGTGGTAATAAAATAAGGCAGAGTTTAATCAGATTGGAATATGCTGATTACCTAAAAAAAGAGAAGAAAAGCTGGAAATATTATCAACAATTCGGATGCAAATCCTTTTGCACTTTCATATGTTAACTAGAAGGCTACTCTTTCTGTTGACTTTTAATTTTTACTTCACTAAGAGCCTGATTTTATCCTAGGCCTTTCCTATTGATTGCTGACCTTTTCCTGTCATTTGATTTTAAATACCACGCAATGAAAGCATCTCCATTGTAACACAGCCTGAAATAGTTCAGTAAATTGAATGTTACCATGAGAAATAGATCAAATTCTTGACTTAGCAGAGACTAGAGAAGCCTCATTTATGTTTCCTTTATTCTATTTCATTTTGCCTTGTTCATTCATGAAGTAACTGCCAAGGGTTTTAGTGTTTTATTATCACCAAGGCATTTCTTTCAATGTTTTATTAGTAAAAGACAACAACATAGTCTTCTTGATTGTGAAAAGCCTTTGTTAAGGTCAAGTTCTTTCTGTGCCTCCAATACAGACATTTTAGGACACACTCATTCTTGAAACCGTCTCAAAGGCCATCTATGGAAGGTGCTATCTTATTGAGAAAAGAGAAATGGCTGAAGTGTCCTAAGTCTTTTATGATATCTTAAAAATCCCATGTTGAGGATGATTAAGTAAAATAGACTGCAATAAATTTTTGGTATATTCAAGCTATATTATAATTATTAATGTCCCATGGATTTAAATGATATAATATGAACTAGTTTAGGATCTTGGTTATTGAGACAGGAAAATAAATCAGTAATGGATTATGATTTTTTCTTTATTTGATGACACAATAGCATTAGGAATCTAGAGATGTTTTCATATATATATTACAGATGTTTTCATATATATACATATTAAGAATTTTCTACCTTTGTCAGGGAAGGTACAATATTAATGTCCTTGTTTAGCTTAGTAATATGTATGTATAATATTCATATGTAATATGCATGTGACTTTTACACTTGTAATTCCATAAAGAACAATCTACTACAAAAAAGCAATGAAGACTCTTCCCTGCTAAAGATCAAAAAAACGAAAACCTGGGCGATCTTATCAATATGTAATCAAGCCTCTTTGGTTTTCTTATTTGGAGTAATGGCATCAATCAACTGATTGAATTAAACACATCAGTTTCATTGTATAGTCTGATTTAAAATTGTGATTATGTTGTTTAATATAACACCATATCAAAATTGAAAACTTTGAAAAATTAGCTTTTGTTTTCTTTGATGTTGTATCTTGTCTGTTTTGGCTTGGGAGCTACTCAAAAGTTCCCAGACACAAGATACCAATTTTTCCACCATTCCTTAATTTCTTAAACTTAGTTACACATTGGAATCACCTGAAAACATTAAAACCTACAGATAGCTGGGTTCTACCCCTAGAGATTCTGATGCAATTGATCTGAATTGGATATTGGGTCTTATAAAATCTCCCCAGATGATTATACTATGCACCAGACTTGGTACCTACTAGGGTACATGATTCTGATATTCTTGTAACAAGTCACCAGTGGATTGCCATCCAATTTTTCAATCATCCTATTTACTAAAAGGATGGTCTTTCTTGTTCTTAGTACAGAAATTTCTGCCAAAACTTGAATGGGACTTTTCAAGATAAATAATGACTCTTAGGTCTTTTCTGCAATTTTTGCAAACATGTCCCTTTTTATATCAGAGGCCGGGACAATAACTTTTACCAGTATTTATTTTTGTTAAGATAAACCAATGGAATTGAAGGTCAAGTCACCTCCTGATTGCACAAGATCACACAAGAAAGTCATTACATATTTTAGCTTTACAAAGCCTCTTACTGATCTTAAAAAGAGCCATACTATTGATAATGTTCATGATGAAACATATGTAATAAGGAGACTAAAATATTTATTTTACATATCTACAAAGTGTATTCTCATATTTCTAGATCAACCACAAATCATATAGGAAATTATGTAGGTACATGAAAAAGCTTCAAAACAAAAAATTAACATTTTGAAAAAAAATCACATGTGAAAGCTCATTAAATAATAACATTGACAAATAAATAGTTAATCAGCTTTACTTATTAGCTGCTGCCATGCATTTCTGGCATTCCATTACAAGTGAGGGTCAGCATGCAGGGTATAATTTCATGCTATGAGATTGTAAAAAGCTACAGGGCTTAATTTTGAAATGAAATGTCACAAGCGTTTTAACTCTCTTTCAAAGGGAAATCACTCACGGCCAGATAAGCTGTTCATATGAAAATTAACAACAAAAAAGCACCTTCTGGAAATGTTACTGTGCAGATTCATGGCAACATTTTTTTTTTTTAACTTTTCGGTTTTGAAGTTTTGTGTATAGGGGTAAGGCATGGGTTGGGAGGTGGAAGGTAACTGAGAGGCCCTTTCCCGTTTTAAAAACGTAATGATTCAATGATATATATATACAGTACCACAGGGGAATTAAAGCTACAGTATGCATGGAATTTACATGAAAATTGCACTCATGGATATACATACATTTTGAAAAACTTGAAAAGGAAAAACTATCCCCAAAAAAGTACTGATACTTAGGACAGCTTGTTGGGTTTGATCAAAGAAGAAAACATACATTTTCAAGTGAGAAAACAGCAATGGCAGGCTTGAATCTTCCAAACTATCGAATCTGTAAAGCAGATGGTTACTCGTCAGTCCAGTTTTGAAAGGCTGATTTCTAACTCGTGCTGTGCTTGCTGGATTTACTGGCTCTTTTCCTCTCGCGGTGATGCGGAGCTGGCTTGGCAGGCGACACACTCTCAAAATTGTGGCTGGACTCATTGTGCTGCCTGGTGTACCTCTTGCACTTGCAGGCAGTGACCACGGTGATTTTGTAGGTGCGGGTGCTACCGTCTTGGCACTGCAGCTGGATCCTCTGGGTGCGCGTCTTGTCATTGACACACCTCCACTCCTGGGAGCTCCTCCTGCTCCAGTACTTTGTTCCAAAACCTCCCCCGATCCAGTTGGGCAGCACGGGCAGGGGCAGGCACTCACCCGCACACACCAGCTCCTTCAGTGGGCTCATGCTGGTGCACTGGCCATCGGAGATGTACTTGGTAGAACGTAGTTCCCGGCAACCCACTGGAACCCGAGCTACAGGCAGAGGAAAAGAATGTATATCAAAGGAGGAAAGCGAATGGAAGCTTAAAAAATAATAATCTGCAATGTCAAAAATAACAGGCACATGATAGCTAATTGCCATATTGAAAATGAACGTCCATTTTATGGATCCCAAATCTGCCTGGGTGGCTGTAGAGGCACTTTCGTGAAAATCACCAGTTTACATGGATGTAGCTTTCTTCCGGGGTGGGGGAGAATCTAGGCTTGATTTTTTCAGGTACACCATAGCTAATTGCTTATTGGAGTTCTTGAAAATTCCATTTTCTTAGTCTCACTCCCCAATAAGGGTTAATCAGCTCCTAAGATATATGTTAAATTCTTTCTTCAGTGACCTAAAGAGAGTATATTTAATGTTCTCTTTTTTATGGGCCATATTGGTTAATTCCTGCAAGTGCTTTTAATTAGGTTTTTAAAAAAATCTGTTGGGAAAATTTGGAAAATACTTAAATGTTATGTACAATGCATATGCACTCTGTAATATTTTCTTTCAATTATAGATTTCAGTTGCAGAGATTCACATATGTTTATATACAGAATGTGAAATTAGGCATATCAAATGAAATAACTACATTGTGAATGTAAATTCCCAGGTTATCTTTAAAGAAACTTCAGATAATAAAATGTTTGAAATGCAAATGCCGCTACAGCACAAATTTTAAAGAATATAGAAGCCCCTAAATCAGGAACGTATGGTTGCCATAAGAACTTGGCTACATTTCCATGAATTTTATGGCAGAGAAATGCCTAACGTTTCTGATTTACAACTGCAAGAGGAACCATGGAGTTCATTTCCTGAATATTGTTCATGGCAAAATTTCTGTTATTTGGATTTGATAAGTATGTTCTCTAATTGGCTGTTTCTTGTTACATGTCTTAAGTAATTAAAGCCCTTTACAAGCTTGAAAAGAAATCAAAGCTCATTAAAGAGAAAAATAGTTCAAAAGTATAGACTGTTGAAATTTTTTTAAAAAAGAAAATTATAAGGGACAATGAGGAGGTCCTGCATAGAAAACTGAAAGCAAACTTAAAAGTAGACACTGAATTAAGAGTTTTACTTCTTATCTCTACCTCATTGCTTCTGAAGTATGCGATATAGGCTAAAGGAAATGGGGTAGTTGTGATATGATATATATATATATTTATATATGCATATGCATCCATATGCATATGGAGTGGTTAGATTAAAATTACAGGGTGCATTAGCTAACTGGTCAGGGTGCTTTTCCTGCCTGATTCTGATTCTAGCTCATCTAACTGCAGCTACCTCAGGAATGCACCTGGAAGTAGCCAGAGATGATTTTGACTAGCTTTGTGTTCCTGCATGTATACAGATTAGGCATTTTTGCAGTGACAGTTCATTGACAATGAATACCCACTGCATTGCTCAGTGATCTAATAATAATCAGACATTTCCTGTGTACTTAAAAGCAACTATATTAATGAAGGTTAGAACACCTTGGTTTCAACAGATACATTGGCTTTGACTTTTCAAAGGTTAAAACTACTTTTATAGTTGGACAGAGTTGAGGAGGAGGGGCAAAAGAATCTGTGTAAGATTTCCTGTGCACTGTGTCACCCTGTCTCTCCTAAAACCTGATTATTGGCATGTGTACTCTTCTAAATGAAAAACGTGAAGTAAGGGCTAAGGCCAGAAATTTGAATTCCCCTCACTAGTGGTTAATTCATTTGTCAATTAAGCAAATTGAAAAGGAAAAAAAAAATGCTTCCAATATAAAATACTGTTATTCTTTAAACATCAGTTATTAAATTTCCCCCAGTCTTTCACAAAAATATACAATAACCTAAATTTTGATCTAGTTGATAAGGAACTATCTCAGAAAAATGTGATTTCCAACACTTTTAGCTTTATCCCTCTTTCGTATTGATCATCAAAACTTTCACCTATTCCACTAAACACATGTTAGAAATTCACGTGAGCAATTTCTCTTCTTTTCCACAGAGCGCTTCCTTTTTTTCTCTTGTCCTTTCCCACACATACTTTTGATGGATTACCTTTATACATTTGTTTCCAGGACTGTACATGCCCTGAAATAAACTGAGAAGACATGCTGAAACCCAGTCTAGAATAACACTTTTTAAAATTCTTGTTTCGTGTGATTAAAGAAGCAACAGTTGAATTCCTGGAGACATTTTTTTTTTTTGGATGTTTGCTAAAATTTAAATCTGTGCTAGCATTATCAAATTGCTTTTTTAGTTATGTTAACTTTGAAATCACTACTGAGGGAAGAATGCCAATCTACACATGCAGCAGATTACTCCCAGATTGTTTAGCAAAACATATATGGCTCAGGTTAGCTAGCAATGAAACAATTCTCCAATTCTCCAGGAATGTTAGTTAATGCTACCAAAAAAAAAAAAAAAAGAGAGAGAGAGAGAAAGAGAGAAATCTGTACAAGTAAAACATACTTACGGTTTCGATCCAGTCCAGTGTTACTGAATTGCCTGCCTCCATTTCTGGCTTGATTCAATGTACTGTTGCTGCTGGGGTGTGCTGGAACAGGTTTAGCCACATGTGAATAAAGGATTTCTGTGGCATCATTTTTAAAAGCCAAACAGCTTTTCATTAGGATGCATACAAGGGGAATGAGATAGAAATGAATGGCAGGAGGAAACATGGTGAGTGGATGATTTGCTTGGCTGACAAGTTAGTTAATTTTTTCCCCTCTGCTTCTGCCCTCTGATGTGAAATTCCTCCTCAAGATTCCCTTTATATATCCACAGAGGTTTGGCATTCATTCAGGTGTAAAGTTGTGTAGAGCTGCAGAGTGAAAACACGGAGAAGGGGTGGGACCCTACGTGACTCTGCCATAGACTTTTACCAATGGAAGAGCAGGCTGAGAAAAGGAGGAGCTCGGTATACAAATTGCCTGAAATTCCAGAGTTGGACTTCATCAGTTGTCTGTGAGCTGAAGCAGCCAGGCACTTTCTATAGCAACCACAGACTCTGTCCTCTGCCGCTTCCTTTCCTGAACATACATTCGGGTTTAATTTAAATAAAAATATGCTGCTGTGCCTTTGAAGAGGTTGTCTCCTGCAGTTGTTTTGTACCCCCCTCAGATTTTAGAGTATTGGGAGTGAGGAGGGACTTCTTTCCAGACATAGGTGGAATGCATGTCAGTTTAAATATTGTAGGTCTTGCACAAAGCACCTAGTTAAACATACGATGTCTCAAGAAGTAAACCAATTTTTTTTTTCAGTGTAAGGCACAGAGCTAAAATCTGCCCCCTGGACACACTTAAATAGCACAGCTTTGATCTACATGAACTACTGTGCTGCTAGGTAAATTATTGCCAGGGGTTTTGTGTGGAGATTAATAAGCATAATTCTGTCTGCACTAAAGAAACTGATATCAATTTTCATCTTTAAAAAGTCTGTCACAAGCATTAATATTCATAGCATAATTTTAAATGAAGAAAAGCCATTTCTGACTATTTAGCAAATACTAAAAATGTTTCTAGGTTTTGTTGTTTGCTGCATAATACATGTTCTACCTGTATTTTCTAAACATTTTGTTCATCAGTTCTTTTGACTCTGCTGCCCGCATAGGAGATATATTTTTTTGAACTACCTTACCACACCTGAAATAGATGTCCCATTAATACTAGGCCACCAATCTTCATTCCTTTAAAAAAAAAAAAAAATGAAATTCTATCAGATTTACGGAGCATTTCAATTGGAATAATTACTTTTTCGGAATTACCTTTTCAATTATAAATACGTTTGCCCTTTGTGTGGCTATTATAATGACATTGTAACATGCTTATTTTGGTGTCTCTCGTGATTTTTTTTGCTGTACGGTGGGGTCACATTTCACTCTTTTTCCATATGAGCATCCCCTTATTGCAGCACCATTTGTTAAATTTTTGTTTGGTTTCGTGTTTCGTTTGTTTGTTTGTTTGGGAAGTGCATGGGCTAGGAATCAAACCCGGGTCTCCCACATGGCAGGTGAGAATTCTACAACTGAACTACCCTTGCACCCCCAGTGTCTCTCTTTTTTGTAAGCTTTTGACTCATTTTAACTGCTAAACATATATCTTTCTCAATATCTATCTATCTATCTATCTATCAGGGTTTTTCAACAGCAACATCGTTGTCATTTTGCCAAATGTTTGTTGTTTGAGGGGCTCCCCTGTGTGTTCAGAGCATCCCTGGCTGCTACCCACCGGTTGCCAGGATCAACCCTGTAGTAATAACCCAAAATTTCTCCAGACATTGCCAAATATCTCTTGGTGGGCAAAAATAGCCCCTGGTTGAGAACCACTGGTTACGTATCTTTCTCACTATGGAAAGAAGGTAAACATTGGATGAAGAGACTAATTATTTAATAAGAAGAAATTATTGTGCTTTTTAGGGGGAAATGGTATTGTAGGATTTTGCTTTTTTAAAAGAGACTTCTTTCTTAGAGATCTATACTAAAACATCGCTAGGCGAAATGCTATGATGTGTGAAATAAACTTTACAAATAATCCAGGAGGGTGTGAACAGGCGTGTGGGTGTGGCAAAAGTGGACAGGGGGTGATGGGTGTCAGGGTTAGATGATGGGCATTCTACTCTGCCCACTCTCATGTATGTTCAAAATTCTCTCTAATAGAGAGTTTAAAAAACCAGATTCAAAATCAATTTGATATATACATACCGTCTAATAAAATCAGACCTCTGAGGCTGTATGTAGTCATTTATTCCAACATCCTTCTTGGAAAACAAAACATCCGTTCGTTTTGTGCACATGGAGTATATATATCAGGCATGTCTTGCTTGTCTGCACTAGCTCCCTCACTTGCTTTGAAGGAAGGCGGTTACCATAATGTGAGCTGCCCTATGGAGAGGCCCAAAAGGGAAGGAACTGAGATGTCTAGCCAAGAAGGAACCGAGGCCCTCACCTAAACAGCTCACAGGGACCTGAAGCCTGTCAACAGCCACATGAGTGAGCATGGAAGAAAACCCTCCGTGGTTAGTCCTACATCTACGAGCCTCCTCACAAGAGACCCTGAGCCAGAGGCACCTAGCTAAGTTGCACCCAGATTCCTGACCCAAAGAAACTATGAAATAATAAATGCTTGTGGTTTCAAACTGATAAATTCGGGCATAGATAACTAATTCAATATTTGCATTAAAATGAAGATGTGTGATTAAGTCATTAATTTTGCTAGGACCTTGAGAGCAGCAGATGTGAACCATTAAATATGGTTGACTGTGCAACTTTCACTCTTTGGAAGAGCCTTGGAAACTATTGTCCAGTGTTCAGCTGAGCCATCAATATGATGGTCATTGCTTAATAATTAAATAAGGATATTAGAAAGATCACTATTTGTTCTAGCAGGCAAAAGCTGGATAGTAATTGTATTGTTTATCATACAGTTCCTGGAACCGGAGTCAGAAAATCTGAATTTGCATCTTATTTTCACCACTTAGAATCTGCATGAACTTGGATGTATTTGATAAAAATGCTCTAGTCAATTTCTTCATCTGTAATTGAAGAACAAACATACCTATCTCACAGAAGAATAAAAAATATGAAAGGACCTAATACAAAACCTGGCACAGAAAGAAGGTACAAAAAAATAGGCATTGGGCATGAAACCTCAGAGTGTTGTTTCTCATAGTTTTCAAATTTAAAAATTGGTTGGAAAGATTAGGTAAGTTTCAAATGCTATTACAATATTTAAGGTGAAAAACAAAAAGTTAAGAAAAAGGAGATTGTTTGGCCAATTGATGTAAGAAATAATGGGCAAATGTTATTTGGTCAAAAGAAATTAGTTTGACCAATTGATTTTTATCTTTTACAGAAGAAGTATCAGAATACATAAAAATGTATTTGTTGATGGCTGTATGCAAGGATGAGCTATATCTGGTTCTCATGGGTTTAAACTATTTTCAGAGTTCCAGCTAATAAAATAGAGCTTGTTAACAGGAAAAGTGATGAACCATCATAAGTTTAGGGGAAAATAACTATTATAGATAAAAATCCTTAAAAAGAAGATGAACTGGCATCTTTCATTAATTTCACACCAACATGTGCTGAGCCCAGTATTTGTCAAGGGCAATGTAGGCCAAGGACTTCAAAGCTGAATGGCACATGGAGCCTGCCCTTTTGCTCCTTTTCCCAAAACCCTTCTTTAGGATTCTTCTAAAGGAACGCCACTTAACAATCTTCCTGTGCAATTGTCCTCCTCCCTTATCTACCTTTAATAATTCCCTATATATTTATTTATTTGTTGTTTAAAAGACTTCTTGTTTTATCTGTAGAATGAATGCTCCTTCATCATAAGCTTTCCAAGATAGAAAATTCCTATCCAATGGCGGTATGTCTAGATAAGGTCTCTCAGTCGTGGCACAGATGACATCTGGGGCAGGATAACTGTTTGTGGAGGGGCTGTCCTGTGTATTATGTGGTATATAGCAGCATCCCTGGCCTCTACATACTTGAACCAATAACAGTCCTCCCTTTCCAGTTGAGACAACCGAAAATGTTTCCAGATACTACTAAATGTCTCCCATTGGGCAAAATCATCCTCAGTGGAGAACCACCAGTCCAGGCAAACTCTCCAGTAAACTTCCTAAAAATGCCTACAATCTGCTGCTGAGGAAAACCTCACAGCCAAGCTCCAGGAAGGAGGTTAGGGTGGTAGGGATGGAGTTACCATTTGATTGTCCAAATGGTAGTAAGTTGTGCTCATTATTGCCATCTGCTACTGCTGTCCTCAGCCCACACAGTCCTTAATCCAAGTCTGACCAAGGCTGGCAGCCTATTAACTACTGCATCCCGGTGATGGGCGGAGCCTAGAATTAGTTTGTTCTACTAGCTGATAGTTGTTCTAAGGCAGTCTTTCTCCTGGGAACTTGTTAGATATGCCAATTCTGGGCCTGCCTCAGGATGGACCTCCTTGCTCAGCACCCCTTTGGGTGGAGCCCAGGAACCTATGCTTTAACAGACTTTTCAAGGGACTTCTGTGCATGGTGAAGTTTGGGATGCACTGTTCTAGAAACTACCCATGCCCTCGTGACTGTGGCCTGTCTCCACATCCCCGTTACAGTTGCCTGGTCTGTTTAACTGGGCCTCTGCTTCACAATATGCAATCAGATGGAGGCCCTCCCCTGAAGCCCAGGCCACTTTGCGTAAACCTGAACTCATTCCATTCTGCTATGCTTATTTCTCCCTGGGAACTGGGTACTCTCAGTGTCCCCCAGTAACCGACAAACACTTTGTACCACAGAGTTGGCCACCTAGGCCAGCAGTGGTTATGACCAACAGGTTATCATCACTCATTGGAAATCTTGGCAGCCATATTTGATCTGTTCAGATAACAATATTTGCCCAGATTTAGGCAAAATACTTGGATCACTGTGGTTTCGATTGCTGACGGCCTGCCTCAGGGGCATTCCCACTACCAAATCAGGCCCTTTGCCCTGGCTCCATGCTGTCCTGTGTCCACCCTTCCTGAGGAGTCTCTTACTTAAGTCCCAGCAGGTTTCATGGCTAAGCCCAAGCAGGAACTTAATCAAGAGTAGAGACTTGACTTCGGACACCTAATACTTTGAAGTAGCTGGCATGTTAGAGAACAGGAGAAGAGAAAACAATTTACATAAAGGATTTGGCCCAATAACATCCCACTCTTTCATGAGGACTAAGGTTGTTGCAGAAATTTCTAATTTCAATTATGATACTTTTTAATGAAATAATTTGTTTCCAAGGAGAGGGTCCCACAACAATAAGTGTAGTGGGGTAGAAGGTACGTCTTGGGAATATAAGAAACACGTTTGTATATATTGGTTGAAAAGGTAGACTGGAATAGATTATTGACTATCATCCTACTTTGTAGGTTTAATTTGAATATTACTTGGCAGACAGTGGGGAGCCATTAAAGGATGTATGTATGTTTATTCTTATTTTCATAAAATGAAAACATCCATGTATCATCCTCCCAGGTCAACTAATAGAAAATTCTGAACACCCAGAGGTTCCTTTCTGCTCCCTTCTGGGAACTATTTCCTTCCTCCTTTCTAAAAAGAACCACTATCCACATTATTATCAGTTGTATTAGTTATTAGTTTTGTCTGCTTCAGAACTTGAATAAAGTAACAGACATTTTGTTGTTGTATAGCATTCCATTTATGAACACACCATCATTTACTTTTCCAGTAAAAATCAACTACTAGGTTGATTCCAGGTTTTGACTATTACGAATAATGCTGCTATACATATTCATGCATCTCTCCTTCAATGCGTATTGGCAAATGTTTTTGTTGGGTATAAATCTAGTTGCGAAATAGATGGGATTTAGGATTATGCATATCTTCAACTTTAGTAGATAATACCAAATAGCGTTCCAAGGCCACCTTATTAATTTAAATTCCCACTAGCACTGACAGGTTTTAAACTAAGGAATGACGAGATTCACTATGATTCAGGACACTGCACGCAGCTGCCCTGCCTAAAACAGCTTAGGTGTGGCTGCACCAGAACAACAAGAGGGAGGCGTTGTCATGAGAGCCCACGAGAAAAGCCATCAGATCCTGAGTTTGAAGGAGGAAGGAAAGATGAGGGCAGAGATTAGAGATATTATGGAGGTAGGTGGCAGGCATTTGGAGAGGAATGCAGAGGTGTAAAGTTTTCAAACTGGGTGACTGGGGCAGACTGTAGCTTTGGAAAACTAGAGCTGGCAGGGACAATAGTGATTTAAAGCTGATTTAGGATGAGGTTAAGGTGAGGATAGAAATCATAAGGAAAGGTATCTAAGAGAAATTAGAATGGGAGCTTACAAAATCTGGCATCTGCAGTTTCACTAGGGTGCTTTCTTATAATATTAATATGGTAGATATTAATATTATAAGATCTTAGTATGGTAGATACTTGGTTTAGAGACCTACTGTCAGATAACACTGGCTTAAAACTTTCTTTTGTATGTTTACAGTCATCTGATTTTTTTAAAACCTAGATTGTTTTCAAATATATGTAACTCCTTACTTTCAATAATTCTCAGTATGATGAACTACTGTATAGATACATTTGTACAACCTTGTAAAACATATGCCCTTTGTTTTATGTGAAACCATAATTAAAGCACACATCTCAGATCTTATCTTTTATAACCCCTATAGCCACCGATTTAGTTCAACTTTTCACCATTAATTTGCCTGAACAGCTATAATCACTTCATGCCTGATATTTTGACTTTCGTCCTCATCACCCTACAACACACTCTCCATGGCATCATCCTGAGTGATCGTTTAAAACTGAATTATCTAAACTCATTTTTAAAATGTCAGCTTTTCCCTTTACATGCAGAATAAACAAACCCCTTCATGAGCCAGCTACCCTCACTTCTTGCCATTCTGTTGCTTATATTGTTATGCTTCAGTAGTCCCAAAATGCTAATAGCTTTCCGTGCTTGCCATTCTGTTTAGTGTTTTCATGACTGTGCATATATTGTTTCTCCTTCCCCAGAATGCCTTTCCTTCCTGTAAATGTTCATTTTATTCTTTTCATAATTCAACATTCTACTCTTTGAAGACTTTGTTGAATGATCTCTGTGTAGGTATATGTGTATATGCATATATATTGCCTTTTTTAACTGCATGTGCCATACTGTATCTTAGGTGTACATATCCGTAGCCTAAACCCTAGAATCTGGCAGCAAGCTCTCAGCTAGGCCTAACTACTAAAGTAGGAAGAGTTCATCTCAAGCTTCCTGGTAACACTCTTATCATCAACAGCTAGGGGTCTGTCTCTCTTGAATCTCATTACAATGAAGGCATCCTTGGCAGGAATGGACTTCTTGTTGATTCAACTCTTCTCTTTTCCTCAGCGGTCCATAAATCAAATATTGGTTTGCAAGTGCAATTGGAGACAAGTAAAAGACTGCTTTGTTTTCTTAAAACAGAATTTAAAATTCACCTGCCTGTCCTCCAGAAAACCCCTTTAATTTTGAAATACATTCACACTTATCTAGTCCGTGTTCTGAAGGCAAAATATTATCGCAATCACAGTTCCTAAAACCAATGAAGTTTAAAGACATATAAATAAAACACTGTCAGTGTTCTCTAGGGTCCAAAAATGTAATTGCATATTCATTCAGGGACACACTATTGAGAAGTTGATGACATGACCTGGGCAAGCCTGAGCAGCCAACCACTAGCTCTCCAACTCTGCCCTTGCCGAATCCATTTCCCTTGGCTTATTTTGTCTTTGATTTGACCTGACTGAGTGGTAGTTGTCTACCAGGGCTTAGATAGCAATGTGGATAATTCTAGAATTCGTGGCAAGCTGGGATGTCCAGGGTAGTCACAATAATTTCAGAAATCACTGAATTTTTTATTTATTTTGATGACCCAATCTGAGGACACTGAAGGGATACTGAGAGTATCGGGACCCCTCAGTCTCCCACCTCTTTCCCTGCTATTGCCTTCTTGCTCTTGCCCTCCCCTGGTGGCTTTCCTTCTTATCCCAGAAGACAGGACATTTATCCTAGCCAAGAAATGGAGAAAAGGTGCTGGGTAGATGGTTGAAAATTGTCGATCTTTTGATCTTTTTGACTTTACATCGCTATCAAGATATATACACTATGAAGAGATTTGTAACATCAGGTGGTGTGGTTAAAAACTGAGAGTCATATCTTAGCAAAAAAACTGCTACATATTGTGAGGGCCTCACAGTTCACTGAAAAGAGAGTTTTTAGCCTACTTAAATAGGAAGTCCCTGGGAAGACGGTGATATGATCTACAGTTTATAATGACCACTGTGGCTGCTATGTGGAAAATAGACTTTGAAGAGTTTTTCAAGGTTCTCTGCATCTACAAGCACTTTTAGATATAAGTGTGTGTGTGTATAAATACACAAACTTAAAATTTTTTCACAGGGTCATGTTATACATGTGATTTATCAAAGTACATTTTACACTTAATGATATATTTGGGCATTTTCCCATATGAGAACATATCGATTTACCTCATTCTTTTTAACCCTTGGACTATATCCCTTCGAATGCATGTACTGTGCTCTCTTTAGGTATTCCCGGTTGGTGACTATTTAAATTGTTTCCAGATTTTCACCTTCATAAATATGTCAGGAAATTTGTTTTGAGATCTTAATTACAATTTGAGTCCCTTGTTTTCCTCTTCCCCTGCATCCAGGTAGCTGGTGCCAGGGGTAGGGTTGGAGAGGAGAAGGAAAGTGGAATATGTGCTTCACGAGAGACCAGAACCAAAGCCCACTCCCTGGCAATGTCCCACACAGGTGACCAGACCTCAGAGAGGCACAATAACTGTGTTCATCAATGACCCAAGGATACAGAAGGATGGATAATTCCAAAGCCTCTGGACGTGAAGAAAGCATGAAGGTGGAGGCATGGTGTGACAGCTCATGGTGTGACAGTATCCAGTGGGGAATGACTGATGCTGCTGAGTGAGGAGCCTCCCCTCTATCTTGGCTTTACTCAAGGGACCTTACACAGTGAGGGGCAGGGGAAGGAGGAAGAGGGAAATGAGCACAAGATACTAAACTAAATTGATGTAAAAGTGCAATGAGCTTGCCTGCCGTGCAGAGACCCAGGTTCAATTCCTGGCCCATGCACTCACCACCAAAAAAAATTCAACAAATGGTGCTGCAGTAAGGGGATAGTCACACTGAAAAAGAATAAAATGTGACACACACCCCCATACAGCATACAAAAAACAAAAAACAAAAGGCACAATGAAATGCAATTGTTCTTTGCTTACCTAGAATTCTAGACTGGAATTCATACCATGTCCATACACATAACTATATATAATTTTACAGATACCAAACTATTTTATGTTTCTTGATACTTTTAAAGCCAAATTTTAATTTTAAGCCTTCTTTTGTCCTTAGGAGGATAGATCTTTTTCATTGATTAAAGGGAAAATGCTCATATTAAATAGTGTTCTTCTTTTATCTTGACATAGTTACATGTGGAATTTTGCAGTATCCAGTCTTCCTTTCAAAAAAATAATTCCAACAAAAATAAGCCATGCCTTCACCACAGCCTCGAGTTGCCAAAGACTTAACATACCACTTTATTTTATACAGATATCAAGCATAGTCTGAAAAACATAATATGATGAGACAAGATTTAATGGTTAATTTTTTTATTCTTTTATTTTTTAGGGGGTGCATGGTCCAGGAATTGAACCTGGGTCTCCCGCATGGAAGTTAATGGTTTATTCTGAAGAGAAAAAAATAATTCTTTATGGAAAAGCAGTATCTATCTTCTGCTCATTACTTTTTTTTTTTTTTGCCATTGCTTTTACTTCAATTCGTACGCTTGCCATCTTTACTGAAGGCTTTAGCCTTGTTTAAGATTGGTAAAAGATTAAGTCAATTAAAAAGCTCATGGAAAATTTTAACCAGTATTCTCTGATTAAGAGGCATTGATTAAAATTGCTTTCAACCAGAAAAGAGAAAGAGGATCCTTACAATGTCTTAGGACTTGGAATTTAATTATATCAACTAACAGTTTATACTATATCCAGGCTTAATTCTCCTGCATGTTTATATAGCAATTGGGGACTGTCCGCCAGCATTTGAGGAGGCAAGACTTCTCTGACAACCAGCCAAAGAAGAACTTGAAACAGACTGAGGAAAGTCCACTCTTGCCAGGACATTGCAAGCTGCCTTTAGTGACCACCGAAATGTTCTCCTCCTAGTTTTGTTGCCATACTTGGTAGTCCTGGGAATCTGGCTAGCTTCAGAAGTTGAGCAAAACAAAATACAACTGTGCACAGCCACGCCCTAGGGTGACTCTCCAAATACCATACGAGTCCGAGGCCGAAGCACTTGAAAGGCCTGCATCCCTACAGATCAAATCTTTCTAAGACTGAGCCTCTAAAGACAACTCTTAAGCACGTAAATGTTGTCATTTACAATACTGTTTCAGTGCTATTTTGCATTTCCAATTATAAAGGTGGCTAATGCACATGATAATTATAGTTCCTTAAAATTTATTCACTCTTGAGCAGATCAGCTCAGAAACATTGGCACAGTTTCAGGGTTCCTTAACAACTGCTTGCCAAACCACTCTTTGATCCAGTGAAATCATCGTATGATTCAAAACACGGCCTACAGCCTTTCAAGGGTTCGCATCTTAAATCCTTCTCTTCTTCATCACCTACTTTGCACTGTTCAACCTGAAAACTGATTTTTCCTTGTAAATGCCAAAGTAATTGATTTTCCCTGTGAGATTTGAAAATGCTTTCTTTGTTTAGCTTTATTGATTGACTAATTTAACTAACATAAATCGTGTGTTTGTTATGGACTAGGGATTGTGGTTTGTCCTGCAGTTAGAAAACTGAGCTACCTCCCTTAAATTCACTGCTTAAGGTGGATGCAGTCAGTTAAACAGATAGTTTCAATATAGAGTGATAAGTAAGAGCAGGTTAGAGAAGAATAGAAGTAGGACTCAAAGCCACTGGTGGAGGTTAGAAAGATTCTGAGCAGAACCTTGAGGATAAACAGATTAGGCAGATGATAAAAGCAGGTGAGTTGGGGTATTCTAGACAGAAGAAATGGCATTTATATCAAGTTCGGTGAGAGAAAGCACAGCAAATTTTAGCAACTAAAATATTTTGCTTGTTTGGGCTACAAAATGCCTCCCATGAAGTCATGACAAAAGAGGAGAGATAAATCCAGCAAGATTTTGAATGCCCATTTTTGTCCTTTAAGAAGTCTGATTTTCATTCTAAACTCTATGTGGATTCCTAGAAGAATTTTGAGCAAAGAAGTGACTTGACCGGTTTGGGGTTTTGGAAAGATAACTCTGAGGAATGTAGGAAAAAGATAAATACAAAAGTACTGAGCATAGAATGACTGGATCTCAAATCAAATGATGGGTGGCTGAGGGGAGGATCTGGGACTGAAATTGTGCTGGGTACAAAGAGAGGGTGTGAGCCAATGCTTCTTGTGGGGCAGGACCATCGTAAAGAAAACAAAGGAAAGAGGAAGACAAAGGAGCAGGAAGACATGAAAATAAGGGTCCTGAAAGGCTAAAGGAAGAAAAAGAAGAAAAGATGGAAGAATTGAGTGAAGAGTATTAGATGGAAGAAATGCTGCTTAAATCATGGCTCTGATAAGGGATGAAAGAAGGGCAGGGAGGGCATATTTTTAGGATATTTCAATAGAATTCTAGTTCTTCAAAAAAGAGAAAAATTATCTTCTTATTCACCTTAATATCCTAAAAATGTTGCATTGGCTATCAATACTAATCCAGCCTAGTCCACCCAAAATACAAAGAAATTTATGTAATTTCTTCAAAACTTCCATTATTATAGATTGAATATCATATCCAAGTATGATATTCAAAGCCAAAACTTTATGGCTCTCTTACTGCCACATATGTCAAATCCACCAACAATTTTTATCAGCTGTTCCTTCAGATTATACCCAGAATCCAGCTACCTTTCCCCATCTGCACTACTACCCATGCCCAAGCACCATCGCGTCTCACCTGGACAATTGCAAACTCCTCTCACCTTTGCCCACCTATGGACATCACTCCTTTGCTCATAAACCTTCAGTGACTTCCCATCACTTTGTAATCATCTAGACACTGCGAGCAACTTGTCGGTTGCCGCCTATTTGTTCCTGTCTCCTCCTACTTCTCTGTTCTCACTCTGGTGTAGCCACATTGCCCTCCTTGTCCAAGGACAATTACCCTAGCCGTGTGCCTCTGCCTAGGACATACTTCGCTCAGATACCTTCTTTGCTTCTTTCAGATTTCTCTCAAATGTTACCATATTGGAAAGGTGTTCACTATTCATCCTAAATAGAAATAGTCCTTTCTCTTTGCAAATAGATCATCTAACATTGACAGAATCTGAGAGGGTAAACATCTTTGGTATGGAAATGAAAATGGCAGGTGTTCAGCAAAGGTTTTAGGCTAAAGGATAAGAGTTCCTAAACTGAGTCAGAATTAAGAAAATTCTTAGGATTTCTAAGTGACCTGGGCATGGGCCAAAGTTCTGTTCTACTGAAAACAATAACCTTGGAAAGGAACTGTGTCTTTGTGATGGGACAACTCAGACATATTCAAGGAAAAGCAAATTAAAAAGTCATTCTGGCACACCACTGAGAGAAAACCACTCTCATCCTGTGGGTATATCACTGATAATTCTATTGATATGATCTTGAATTGATAGATTAATTAGGAAGAGGATATTTAAATGAGAACTTTACAATATTTACTATTTTTAACCAATTTTTATCTATTTATTACATTTATTTTATCTATTAGTCAAGTTTTGTAATTTCCTTTATATCTTTTCTGTGTATTTCTTAAATTTAATCATGGGTATTTTATATTTTAGACTGAAGTGGGATATTTTTAAATCATATTTTCTAAATTTTTATTGAAAAACTATTGAATTTGATCATTGGTTTTTTTGACTAACCACGATACTATACCACTTTTTAATGCTTTTCACAGTTGATTATCTCAGCATTTCCTGGTAATCACATTATAATAATAGCTTTTTTCCTCCTTTTCTAATATTTATTTTTGTTTCCATCTTATATTGTTATTTATTATTCTAATTAAAAGCTTCCATCAGTGCTAATTGCAGCAGTGATCATGAACAATCTTTTATTGTTCCCAACTTAACTTGGAATGATTTTGTGGTTTCATTTTAAATTTGATGTTCCTAGTTCTGTTTCATATAGTCACTTTTAAAACATTTCTAATTGATCATTTAAATTACACTTAAGCAAACATCTTGATGCATAAATGTTTGTATTTCTGATTATTTCCTTAAATGGATCCCTAATTTGATTCATAATGCCAAACTGTTTCCAGAGATTGAGCTACATAACTTACCCTTAGCATATAAGTCCTACCCTCAACAACATTTAGCATTGCCAGCTAAACCCTGCCACACACTGTCAGAACTAAAAACACTTTACAAATTTAATTGATGAAAAATACTATGTGTTAATTTTTATTTTTTTCTCATTATCGTTTTTGTTTAATTTCCAATTTATTCATTAGTCATTTGTTTCTCCTGCAAATGAACTATTTCATATTTCTATTTGATTGTGAGTTCTGAAAATATAATAAAGATCATGACTCCTTGATTACAGTATGTATTCATATTAGCACATCTGCGAATAATGCTAAATTGCTTGTCAAAAATATTGTATTGGATAATCTTCAGACACATGTGAAAGTGCCCATTTCTTTCTACCCACTCAGAAACTGAGAAAAATAATGTTTAATTGAATTGTTAATTGATTCAATAGTTGATAAATTGTATATCTTAAATATTTAATTTGCATCTCTGAAATTGTTAATAAATGGGGCCATCTTTTATGTTTACCAGATTTTTTCTTCTTTTATGATTTGTCTCTTCATCTCTATATGTATTTATTTATTCTTTCTAGGTATCTGTGAAGGTGTTAATGCTTTATCATAAATAGCAATTTTTCACTTTGATTTCCCTTTTAATTATGCTCATAATTTTTGTTTGTTGCCTTCAACATATCTTTTGCCCACCTTCAAATCCTTTAGGGCACACCTCCTATCCCAACCAGTATTGCAGGGGCCAGTTCCAGGCAGACTTTGATCAGCTGCTCTCAGGTGTAACCTGAGTGTTTGCCTCAAGCCTTTGACCCAAGCTTCTCAGGCTTCTCTGAGCCACAGTGGGAGACCCCAGGTACTCACTTTTTACCATTGTAGACAACCCCCAAATATGAAGGAGTTAATACTCTTTGGTTACTGCAACCATTGACCAATGGGGTCTGGGAGCAATGAGAAATGCTTGTCCCTTTTTCTTCCAAGTGGGCATTCCAAGTCTTCTAAGATCATGTCTCGAGACAGAGTAATCGGATTGTGCTGGTTTGAAAGGAGGATGGACCCTAGAAAAGCCATGTTTTAATCAAAATCCCATTTCATAAAGGTAGAATAATCCCTATTCAATACTGTATGTTTGAAACTGCATTCAGATCATCTCCCTAGGGATGTGATTTATTCAAGAGTGGTTATTAAGCTGGATTAGGTGATGACATGTCTCCACCTATTTGGGTGGGTCTTGATAAATTTCTGGAGTACTGTAAAAGAGGAAACATTTTGGAGAATGAAAGAGATTCAGAGAGAGCAGAGCAGAACGACATAGCTATGAGAAGCAGAGTCCACCGGCCAGCGACCTTTGGAGATGAAAAAGGAAAATGTCTCCCAGGGAGCTTCATGAAACTGGAAGCCAGGAGAAGAAGCTAGCAGATGACGCCGTGTTCTCCATGTGCCCTTCCAGATGAGAGAGGAACCCTGACTGTGTTCGCCATGCGCCTTCTCACTTGAGAGAGAGAGAGACCCTGAACTCATTGGCCTTCTTGAACCAAGATATCTTTCCCTGGATGCCTTTGGTTGAACTTTTGTATAGACTGTTGTAATTGTGATATTTTCTCAGCCTTGGAACTGTAAACTAGCAACTTATTAAATTCCCCTTTTTAAGAGCCTTTCCGTTTCTGGTATATTGCATTCTGGCAGTTAGCAAACTAGAACACGGATGCACATCAGTTGGCCAGTTGTATAAAACAAATGTATATTGACTTCTTCTGCTGCCCCATTTCCCATCCTCTGACACTCACTCCTACTATCTGGTATCACTTTACCAAATAAACTACATATAAGTAAGCTTTTACCTTACAATCTGTTTTCAGGCTAAGTTATTTAAAGTTTGTGCACATAAATTTCTGTTTCTGTGTATGCGTGCCTAGGAATGATCACATATATAATCAATTTCTGTTATGGTTTCTGACTGTACCCTCATGCTTATAAAGGTGTCCCCTATCACCAAGGTCAGACACAGATTGCTATACAGATTTTACTTTTTATGATTGATTTAGCTTTCTTTATTATATAAAATTTACTTGGCATATAATGTGAGGTAGTGATCTTTTTCATTATTTTTCCTAAGTAGACTAAATTTTAAAATAAAGTCTCCTGAACAATCTAGCCTTTTTTCCATTGATTTCTTTTCCCTTAACACTTCAGAGTTTCAGGAGAATTGAGATTAATAAGAGACTCACGTTCATATTCCCATAGTCTTTCACACATGCTGTAATTATCATTTAATTAGTCAAAGCTACAGAAACTTAAAGTCCCACTGAGCAGCAGCAAATGCGTTATAGCTTGATGTTTTTCCTTGGTTCCCTAACTGGACTCACAGCTGCTGGTGACTCTACACGTAGAAGCTTGTCACAGCAGAGTAAACAGCCCAACTCTTGCCTTGCCGTAGTTTTAAATATTTGGAGTTTATATCTCCATTCCAGAAGAACTTGCATCAACAATCTAATTGCTTCCATTTATGGATACTTTTATGAACATGAAATTATCCAGATTCTTTTTTTAAACAAAACTAATTATCAGCAAGGCTGCAGCCACATGGGCACGGGCTGAAGGCACCAGACAGCACGCTGTTGTCCTTGTGAACGGATGGCGGCCTTTACTGGCCCAATATCTCAAACAAGCTGAGGCCTCACAATCATGAGCCTCATCCCCTATGTACCAGGGCTTTTTCTAAATTTTGGGTCTGTTCCTTTGACAGCAGGACCATGGGTTACTGAGGCTTTCTAATGTGTTTTAATATCTAACAGAACACATCCCTTCTCATTTTCCTACTCATGCAGGAATTGGTTAGTTAGCCTTGTTCACTTATCTTCCCAGTGAATGTTAGCATCATTTTGTCAAATGCCCTCCAAAATGTGGTAGACACGGAGATGTATCACCCACATTCCCCTTCAAGGCCCAGCTGTGAGGAATGTGTAGACAGTTTCCAGTTGTCACCCCTGCAGGGTCACCCCTCCCAAGGCAGCTTCCATTGGTCCTTGGACCAGGTAGTGGTAAAAAGATTAGTTGTTTCAGGTGATGATGAAGGACTCCAATGGGCAGTATGTGCTGCAGAGCTCAGCACTGGGTTGGCTGAGATTTTGTTGGGAGTAGATCACAGTTCCACTTTTCCTTTTGCTCAATCCTGCAACTTTCCACTTCCCTTCTCAGATGTCAGTTGCTGAAAAGCATCTTATACTCTAAATCCAATCTCAACCCTTTCTCCAGAGACTCCAACTTGGATCAAATTTTTATTGGAATAGTGCCAAACCTATCAATTAATTGGGAAGATATGACTTTCTTTTATTATTCAGTTTTTCCATTTAAGAACACAGAATTCATTCATGTTTTCCTTTGTATTTCTTAGCAAAGTGTTCTTCCTATAGGGTTCACATTATTTTTTTAAGGTTTTTCCAGGGTCTCGTATTTATTGTTTTATTAATATCTCTATTATGAATGAGGACTCTTTTAGTATATATTCCATGTGATTCATATAATTACATAATAAAATATTTGTTTTAATAGTAGCTTTACCAAATTCACTTGCAAAATATGCTTATTTAAAACACTTTCTAGTATTTTTTTTCCTGCCAAACTTCCTCTTTACTTCCATCATAGTTTTCACCTGGCATAATGAAATTAAAACAGTGACATATTATAACAATGGAATGTTCCAATTTAATATGTATTTACTGTGTTCTAGTTTTCTGCATTTCAAGAGGAACCTCAATAGCAATAGCAACCATTTATTGAGTTCCTCTAACATACCAGGCACAGCTCTTGATGCCCTGGTGACTTTCCCTAGGATCCTTCAACCACCTCCAAGGTCACATCATATCCTACTCTCTTCTGAAAATACATGTTGCTTACCCACTATCAACAGCCAAGAAGTCACTGAACCAGGATTCAAACCTTGGGTGACTCAACTCTGAACTCAAAAACTCTAAAGAATATTTCTCTGGACAGCATAGTCAGACTGAGCCTACCTGCATTCTTTTTTACTTTAATTTGCTTTTCTTTAGCTAATTTTGTTGATATATATCTTCTCCTCTCCAGAGGTAACCACTGTCCTTCCAAATATTTTTTTTATTAATTTAAACACTCACAGAGCTGCCTTGTACAGTCATGCATGCTGTTCACTGCTCAAGTCTGCAGCTCACCATTTAGGCTGCAGGCATGTAGACTCTTTGTTTATTATGACAGTTTTCTAGAACATAGCAATGAAATGTCTGTTTCTCGTAGAAGCAGGGTATTGTGACAATTTTCAAACAGATGAAAGTGTCTTGAGTACCGGGCAGCTTTTTCTAATTTGCACAACTCAGAGATCAAGGAGATCAGTTGTAGTGAGCAGATCTCATACCAGCTAGGAAAGGATAGTTTTGCTTTATGATCAGAAGACTGAGAGGTAAGTATTGTACCTGCCACACTCTTTATTTTGACCATATTCTGCTTTGTTTTGCTGCAGTTGTTTGCAGTCTGTGCCACTTATGGGATTGCAGTCATACGTGCTGCAATATTGCAGGATATTCCTATCAGGGGATTCAGTGCCAGTTAGGAGGTCCTGAAGGCCATAGCCGAAATGAGTAAAGAGCTTGCTACCTGGTTGGGGTCCAAAGCCAAGTAGAGAGTTGAGGCAAATTATCTGGTAAGATAGACTTTGAAACATTATAATATATACGGTCATAGGGATGTGCATATGTTATCCTTAAAGCAAAATGTTCCCATCTTGCACTAATTCAGCTCATTGGAAAATTAATAGGCTCTTATATTTTTGTTCCTGAAGACATTCTAACTGTGCATTGCATTGTTTAGGTTAAAGGTTTGGCTGTACATGATGTAAATCCAAGATCACAGTGACTTATCCAAGACTGAGTTTTTTCCTCCTCCCTCGAACCACACACTCTCAATTGCACACATCGTTTCTTGCTCACATCCTAATCTGCTCACACAGCTGTATCTAGCTGCAAGAGAGTCTGGGAAATGTGTTCTTTAATCTGGGCCACTATGAGCCCAGCTGAATATTTTCTTACTAAAGATGAAAAAGAGAACTTGTAAAACCTGAGACAGGCTCTCAATATACCTCATGATTCACTCTAGAAAAATATCAGAATAACCAGCTCTGGAAGCTTCTTACTTTGTTTCTTTTAATACATCATCTAATCCCTTTACAATACTTCTTAAAATGAATTGAACCTTAAAGAATACTCTGGGCTCCTTCTAAGACTCTATAAAAGTTTTACTTATTAAATTTATTTTTTTCAGAAACTGAAAGCCTCCAGTTTGTTTCTGTGCCAGATAAACCCTGAAACCCAGAGGTACCTATCTCTCTAAGAACGTCAACCAGGTTCATTCCTTTACCCTATAATGTCAACATCCCTTTTTAGCACAAAGAAATCAGAATGACCATTGCCCAGATATCCCTGAAGATTGAGGGAATGATCAAATGAGAAGGGGGAGTTGTAACTAAAAAGTTAGGATTTATAAATGACTGTGACTACTGACTCATTCTATAAATATTTCTTTTTAGCTTCTAATGTATTAGAATAGCCAGAAGGGAATACCTTCAACTGTCAAACTATAATTCAGTAATCTTTATCTCTGATGATCATGTAACTAACCATATAGCTTTTATATTGTGACAGTGTGACTATAAAAACCTTGTGACTGATACCCCCTTTATCCAGTGTATGGTGATGATTGATAACATAAAGGCATGCATGAAAAAAAAAAAGAATAGGTTGAGAATATGAGGAAAAAATATCCTTACATAAACCATGGACAGTAGTCAATACTACTACTTTAATAATCTTTCATCAATTGTAAGTGTAACAACTGTTAATATAGCAGAATTTCAAAAAAAAAGTGTGATCATCAATTGTAACGAATTTTCCAACCAATGCAAGTGTTGGTGATGGGGTGGTATATGGAAATCCTGCATTTTATGCATAATTGTTTCGTAAACCCACAACTTCTCCAATAAAATTTTTTTAATTAAAAAAATTGAATTGAAAAATGCTAGTAACCCCAAATGGGAATCATGTTTTGAGAAGTTTCTTCACCTTTATCTATGAGCTGTAACGAGCTGAGCCAACACCTTTGCTAGAATTGTCATTATAACTTATTCATAGAATCATTCATTCAAGTGAATATTTATTGAGTAATACGTTGCTTACATCAGTTCTGAAAAACATGCCAGAAACAAAGCAACAAAGTATATTCCCAGCACTCATTGATCTTTATCATAAAATTTTATCCAAAACATCTGAATTGGTAAATATTAGGCAAGAAATGTAAGCCAGCTTGCCAGTCTGTTATTTATATCATGAAAAACTCATGGCTTAGTTCCGTAGACCAGATATGTTCTGAAATGCAGAGGGCCAGCCTCTCCAGAACATCAACTAGTTCCATCCCCCCATTCCATATTGTCGACAGCCCTTTCTAACATAAAAAAGTTAGAATGGGCATAGCCCAAATAGCCCTAAAGAATGGGAGAAAGAGCAAAGGTGATGGCAGACTTATACAGAGAACATAGAGTTTAATGATTGCTGAATCATTATATTGATTTTTCTTTTAGTCTCCAGTATCTTGGAACAGCTAGAAGTAAAACCCTAAAATTATGGAATTGTAACCCATACCAGTCTCTGAAATCTGTTCTACAGCCAATTGTTTTGATGTGCTTTGAAATTTATTGCTTTTTTATATATGTAATTTTTCACAAAAAACAGAAGAAAGGTGATTGTGATGACAAAAATAAAAATAAAGTTCTAAAAAAAATCATGACAATTTACTATTTTTATAGGATTCGGAATGTAAAATCTTTACTTTTGCAATAGTGGAATAAAACGAGGAGGTGGAACAATATTTCAACAATCTTACAGCCAGAAAATTGTTCACCAAAGTTATTGGAGTTATTTGATGGAGAGAAATGTGTCACACACCAAAATTAACCTTTCTTTAATGAAGTTTAAAGAAAAAATGTCACTTTTTAGAATGCTATGAGTTAAAATAGAACAAAAAATTGAGTTTGAAAATGAATGTCAAGAATACAGAACATAACTGTCTGTAGTGAGTGTACACCTTCAGCCCAATTTTTTAGGAAAAGCAGTTTTTTGATATCAATTTGATCGGTGTGTAATAATGGTGACTATTGATGATGGGGAACAAGTGAAGTTCCTGGGGAACTGAGTGACAAGGTACACCTCTCTATGAGATGGGCTTTATAGGTGATCGCTGATGGCTTGGGCAGCTGCCTGACACAATTATGCCAATAAGCACATTTTACTTCTGGATCATGATATTCACAACATGCTGGATCAATTGACTTTTGGCCTTAAGCTCTTTATGCCAAAACAACAACGGTGAATTTATATACACATTTCTTCTACTTAGTCTCATGGATCCTATGCATGTTTCTTTAGGAAAAATAAATATGTACATTTTCTGACACTAGACTTTACGTTCAAATAAAAGAGTGTCCAGACAGCAAAGTGTATGTCTTTCTTCCTGAGTTAAAAATAAAACCTTCTGGGCGGGCCGCGGTGGCTCAGCGGGCAAAGTGCTTGCCTGCTATGCCGGAGGACCTCGGTTCGATTCCCGGCCCCAGCCCATGTAACAAAAACGGAGAAACAGAATACAATAAAACAAGAAAATGTTTAAAAATGTTTCCCTTTCTTCCTTCCTTCCTTCCTTCTATCCTTCCTTCCTTCTCTCTGTCTTTCCTTTAAAAAAAAAAAATAAATAAAAAAAAATAAAAAAAAAAAATAAAACCTTCCAAGACATATCCCCAACTGGATGTGATGGTTTGCACAAGGTGGGTGTTCACTGCAGTGTCTGTCCCCGGGCAGCTCTGCAACATGGATTAGGTCTCCTTTTCATTTTATCTCCAAGTGTGATTCTCTGTCTTCCCCCACCCCACCCCAAGAATCCCCTCGCTACCTGGTATGTTCATAAATTCGTCTCTGTTTGATCTAGCTAGAGGGCGTTCTGTTCTTTGCAGCAATACAAACTGACTGATAGTAATAAGAAATTTTAAAAAGGCTCAAATCTGGATTCTCACTCTATGCCTAACACATAGTCATATAATGTTGAGGTAAATATTACTCTCTATGTCTTACAGACAAGAAAGCCTTAGGGTTAAAACGTCAAATAAACTGTCTGAGTTTTGCAGCTAATACATCCAGAGCCACGATTCAAACCTAATTTATCTGACCCCTACTCTGTGGGGAGCCACTTTTTAATTAATATTGATTCCTATGACAAGGATTTGACTTCAGTTCTAAGTAGGCACAGTGCCACCAAAACAAAGGGTCATTGTTAGATTCCAAGACAGTAAATGTTTGAATTGAGTAGCCAATCAACTGTCTTTCCTGAGAGTGGTGGGTGATGAGGAATTTCAGTGACTTTTTAATTTTTTCTTTTTTTTAATGTATCTGGGACTTTTTGTCTCTGGTTTTTATTTCCCTGGATTATAGCTTTCTGGACTTCACGAAAGTTCATCAGCATATGATTACCTTGATTGGGAAAGGCAGATAAAGTGAGCAATGTAGAAGGTTTTAAATATAAATATTCACCTTTTTTCCCTCTTTATCAGAGGCACTAAAACAGTTTTTCCAGCAAGTCTTTTTTCATGCTCCTTCAGTCATTGTGGCTTTTATGAAGTTCATGCAGATAGCTGAGCAGGAAACAAAGTTTTGCAATTACAACTGATTCTTGAGAGGTTTCTGACAAATACATGAGAGATAACAAAGGGTGATGGAACTTATAAGCTTGGGCAATACCTACTCATACTGTTTAGCCATTCTTTGATGAACCCCTCACTCTATAAAAATAAAATCACTCTAATTTAGGGACATATGTCATTTCAGTTTTTAGATATTGCCAAGTTTTGCAAATATGAGGTAACAGAGACATGGCTCTTTAAAAACGTATGCAACTTACAGTAGAAGATGAGCGTGTAACATGGGCTAAACTGTGCAAGTTAAAACACTGCAAACCATGAAGGAAAGATCACAGGACAAACATTTCTTTACCAGCTAGGGGTGGGATTGGGCCTTTATGATTTGTTCTAAAATAACAAAACAATTTGAAACAATGAAGTGTTTCTCTGTGCCTCATGAATATATATGAATTCAGTTCATGATAGAACAAGTCATTGGCTGTCTCCGCCAAACAGCCAAGGGGAATGATTGATTGTTTTATGTAGAATCCCTACTGTCTAAAGGTACTTGAAATCTGTGGTTGATGAAATATAAAACGCTGCCAAAAATGACTAAAACTCTTGAAAAGTATCACAATATTTATAAGGATGACCAAAAGTACTAGAGAACCAGTAATCACAAACTTCCTAAATCTACTACAGCTATCCTCATATAAACTGTTTCTATTACTTATTTAAACAAAAGTATCATTGCCTTTAAAATATATATACTAGAAGATAGATTTGACTAGCTTTAGTTGTCTACTTCATGCATATAAGCATGTTACTGTTCTCATGTGAAAACATTTTCCCTTGCTATAAGTTAATATGAACAAGGGGTTTATTTGATTTTCTGTCAAATAAGGAAATTTCCCATCCTGAAATGTGAATTGCCTAATCTTTTATTAGAACCTAAAATTATATCTCCATGTGATTAGGTAACCATTTATCACTGTAAATTTACTTTTCAAATTTCTGACTACTTAAAATTATTCTGGGGAGAAAGATATTGTTTACTTTTGGTTCTATTGATGACTAGGCCATCTAAATTTAATAATAAAATCAAATAATTTTATTTGATGCTCTATAGCACCCACTTGCTTAAGCAAGCTACTTACCTTTTGAATCCTCTTGGTCTCCTTGGACCTGCTCATGTCATTCTTTCATCATGCTCTGATTTTAGATGCTTCATGTGCTACCAAGAAGTGTGAGTCCAGGTCCTGTGAGAAGCAGACGTCAAGATAGGATTACCTGTACAGGAGATTTTTAAGGAGTGACAACCCCTGTGAAGGGGAAATGGGCAGAGAGCTAGGGGAGGCCATAGACCATGATGCTGGCAAGTGAGAAAAGGAAAAAACTTGGGTCGAAGGGCTTAGAGTGCAGTACAGTTTGAAAAGAGTTGCACAGGGTCATTAGGAGTCCTCCATTGGAGTCCCACAACAGGGCTGCACATTTAGTCTTGGACTAGGAGAGGCTCATTGGAAGCTTGGCCTTGGTGCAGAGAGGGGCAGATATGAGATCTCTGCTGCTGGGACCCCTATGGACTGTACTCCCCAGAGAGTCATAGCTGCAGGCATACTTTCCTGGCTGCCCCACAGCAGATTTCACTGGAAAGGATGCAAAACACTTCCGGAAAATATGTACTTATTAACTGAGTATCCAACTTAGAAATAATTTTGAAAAATACTTAGGGCATATATTCATGAACTTTTGCTAACTGATACCTGATTTGTAGAGATATTTTGAAGCAGGAAAATTTCCTAGGATTTTTCAAATTACTGCTACTTCAACATCAGCTCCTCAGAGTTGCCTTGTGGTAAATTGGTAGAATAAAATAGATAGTTCTTTGGGTTTTGAGGGGATTATATGAAGGTAACTCAGGTAAAACTCTTAGCATAGTGCTGTCATATAGCAAAAGTTCAAGTGATATTAACTACTGTTGGGTTATCATTAAAAATCAATGTTTCATGGGAAAACATGGATCATATCTATGTACAATCACCCTGATTTCCAAAATATTGGGAGCACTACATGCCCAAAGAACACAGTAGCTCCCTTCTTGTTGGCAAAGAAACTGAAAGGAATGGGTCTCTAGGATTGATTGTTTAACTTATCCTAAGTGATAGATATTTGCAGTAATAGATGTCCAACTCTTCACCCATCAAGTCTATTTGTCATATACTGCTGCCTAACAAATCGTCCACAAAACTTCTTGGCTTAAAATAACAATAAGCATTTATTATGTCTCAAATTTCTGCTGGTCAAGGACCGAGAAAGGGCACATCTGGGTGGTTCTCACTTGAGGCAGCTCGTGCAAGGAGAAGACAACTGCTGGGTTGGTGGCCAGCTGAAGGCTTGACCATGTCTGAAAGATTCGTTTTCAAGGTGACTCACTCAGGAGGCTGTTGAGCTGGTGCTGACTGTTGTTTGGAGACTCAGTTCCAGTCCAAATGGCTGAGTGTCCTTACGGGATGGAGGCTGGCTTTCCCCACACTGAGGGTCTAGGAGATGGAGGTGAAAGGGTAATAAACTTTATGACCTCATGTTGGTAGCCACACACCATTACTGGCATCTTATTCTAAAGGTCATACAGGATAACCGTAATTATTATGGGATGGGACTACACAGGGTTTGAATAACAGGAGGCAAAGACTGCTGGGAGCCAAGAAAGACTTCTACACAAGTAGAATACTTGGGTCCAGAAGAAATTGTTTTATAATAAAAGTGCTCAACGCACTGAAGAATTCAGATAAGAACAGTCTTTCATTCAAACATGTCTTGGTTTTTCACTTGTATACACAATGCGATGTTACCACCAAGACCTGCCCATTTAACAAAGATTTAAGGGAAGGATGTAAGTGAGCAGCTCTTCAACTGAAGCCCACAAGTCATGTTTGCCTGGGCCTGCTCAGTGCATTTAACAAATATACAATTAAATGCCTTTAGAATAGAAGTGGCTCTCCACTTTGCTGTGACTCTTTACAGCATGAAATCCTGTAGGTTATATGTTATCTGCCTGGCCCCTAAAGGCATTTGAAATCCTGCCTTGAAGGACCTGAGATCATGGGTGTCAAGATGAGAGGACCAGGTGGGAAAAGAGGGACAAAGAGAGGGCTCTTGAAGTGAACTCACTTAGCTGTTCTCATTCCATGTAAAGGATATGATAAGAACAAATAAAGGTCTTGGCAGTATTGTGTAGGATTTAGCATAGGAAAGAGAGGCATGTTTTTGAGAGTAAAGTTTGTTAAATACTAAAGCAAGGAAATGAAAACGCCTCCTCAGGAGGTCTTCAGAAGGAGGAAAGATTCTAATCTATTTAGAAGAATTTAGGTGTGGTTTTTCTTGGGGGTAAATGGGTTGGTTTACATAACTTCACAAATTTTGCTTCTATGATTTTTTGACCCCTTTCTTTGTTTTTTTCAAAACAGTTATCCCCATCCCTCCACCCACTGCCCTCTGCCAGGTGCATGCACACACACACACACACACACACACAGGCCCTTTAGGTACAGAGTACACCAATGACTGGTTCACGAAGCTCAGTAATTCCTTCTTCTGGGAAATGGGAGACCACCCACACTGAGCAATGATAGGCTGCCTCCTAAAATCTATAATTTGTTCTTCCATTTATAGAATTATTTTCAAAGTTTGGTCATAAGTATTTTGAAAAAAGTTTCTTTTTTTTTTTCATCTTTTCTTCTGGAAACTACTCTCCAGGCAAAAATGCAAAAATGTTCTATTTAACTTCTCTCTATCCAATAATACATGTATTTTTTAAAGCTCAACACTTTAGAGGGAACAAAAAAGTAATCTGTAATTTATGCTTTATCCAAACTTCATCACTTTTCAATGTGTGTGTTCCCATGTGAAGAAATCCGATGCTTCCAACATATTCTTTGAATGTCATGTTTTCTTTTCTAACAAACAATGTGATGATCAATTTCAATCTCATGCCCAGGCTTCTATACAAGTGTGTTTCCCATTAAAGTTCATCATAACCTTTCCAAATGTGTTTCTCAAACAAGTTCAAGATTCTTTTATTCCTACAGAGCTGAAAAGTCTTGATTTAATTTGAGAAAAAATTTCATGTATCAGAGGTCAATAGAAATTGTAGATCTCTAGGTACCACTGTTATTTCACTATTGGAAAGGTATAATATACACCCGCTTTTATACTCAAAATATAGAAACTCCTTTCTTCTCTGTGTAGGGCTGTAACCTTCAACATTTTGAGTCAGTAAGTCTCCACTTTTAAACTTCAGGTCTGTTATTTCTTGGTTTCCCCAATTGTTTATTGTGAAAGGCTTCAAATTCATAGTAGAGTTGATAGAATTCTACAGAGAACACCAATAGAACTATCACCAATGTGTTAACCCATACCTCCTATGTCCTGGCATTAAGTCACCTTGAGAGTCTCAATGGAGTAGGTAGTTTGCATCCTTGTGTCCTCATCAGCCCAGGAACTGGGCAAGCTTTATGTGTTGCAGTTTGAGTTATAATGCTGTAGATTTAAAATAATAATAACCACACTGGATTAAAACACACCAAACACATGGGAATACATGAGTTCATAATGAGTCTTGATGAGAAGTGAAGGGTCACATTTGAGTTTCTAGCACCATTTCACTATTCTGAATTGAATCAGCAAAGGGAAAGAACAAAAAAACATTTGTTCTGTTTTCCCTGTACAGACTGTAACAATGTAGTTGACAAGAAAAAGTTATTTATAAAAGAAATACAGCTAATAAATGCGGAAAGAATAAAAGAAAAACCACCCTTCTGCAACCCCCTAATGAAATAAAGGAGCTAGCCAAACATCAAAAGCTGCTAAAACCTTTAGGTGAGAGTTTGATAAGGAATATTATAATGGGGTAGTTAGGCTGACAATTTCTGAATCCATTGTTCTATCTTAATATCACAAAGAGTGGGACAGAAAACATTATGGGCCCCTTGAGTGATGTAATAAGTACATCATTTACAATGTACTCCCCCTAAAAAAATTTGCATTGAAATCAAAGTCTCTAAATAGAGTAAAATCCTAATTTACAGGAAAATAAGGAGGATAGAGGCACTAGATAAATAGTAGTATCAAGAGGAAGCAAGCAACCAAATCCAGAAGAGTCATTCCATGAGACCAACAATCTAATTTTTTCCACACACAAAAAAAGATATTAAAAGGGGGGAGGAATGAAAGATAAGTTGATTAAAAGAGACTTAGGAAACACATCAACCAAATACTAATTGTAGACTTTGTTTGGGTCCTGATTTCAACAAACCATTGTCAAAAGACATTCTAAGGAAAATTAGAGTATTAATGGGATATTAGATATTTAGCAATTATCAAATTTATTTATTTGTTATAAATGCCTGGAGAGCAGTTTCCAGAAAAAAAAAGATTAAAAATAACAGAAACTTTTTTCAAAATACTAGTTTTAAAATAACAAAAAGTCCTTTTCTGTTACAGTTACATACCAAAATAATTTATAAGTAAAATGATATGATACTTGGTATTTGCTTTAAAATACTCCAGATTGGGAGGAGGATTGTGGAGTGATACATAAAACAAGATTAGCAAGATATTATTTGTCCTACTTTTATGTGGGCTTAAAGAAATTTTTGACGAGTGGTAATGATAAGGTATTACAAGAGGAGAAAGAATAGAGTGTACATGGTCATTAACTTTCAAATATATATCATATTAAAAAATTAAGTTGGCCATAGTAATACGTTGAAAAATTAAGTTGGGGTTATATTGTGCATGTGGGGAAGGGGTACTTTGATATCACATTTAGTATTTAAGAATTAATTTTATAAAAATGTGACCACCATAATGAATTTAACACTGAACAGAAAAATAATTATCCCTATTTTGAGAATCCTGTAATGAACATGAATGAATGGAGTATAGCTTTAAAAAGAAAAAGGAAAAGATAAAGAAAGACAGAGCCTGAGGTATTGGGGGTTTAAAATATAAAAATATCTTTTTTTTTTTTTTAAGCGGTTTTAAAATGGTTTCCAGCCTCCGGAGATTCTGAGCTGTTGTTCCTTTCTCCCGCCCTTCCCCAACATTAATTTCAGAATCTGTTAAAAGGGAAAGAAGAAAAGAGAATAGCAGACAGAGAGTCAGAAAAATGAGAGGTCCTGGGGCACCAAAGAGTGAGAAGCAGAGGCAAAATGAATGTGAGAGGCAGCACGCCCTGCCACTACCCACAGCCGCGCCACTCTCCTCACTGAAAGAGATGCCTCAAGGTGACCAGGCCCAGACAGACTCCTGGGCAGTGTCTGTCTTCACCTCCGACAGAGCAGGAGCTGGTCTCTGGGATCCAAAGCATGGAGATCAAGGAAAGCAAATGGTGACACTCTTGATTGGGGGTTGCATAGCTTCAGGTTCAGGGAGCCACTCTGTCGGCTTCTCTAGGCAAGCACAAGCTTTCCCCAAAGCTTAGAAGTCTCAAGTGACTCATTTCTTGGGAATGCTAAACAAAGCTTCATTGGGCAAATCCATTTGGCAGCAGCTGCAGGCTTCACAGGGGGTCTTGCAGAGGGAACAGAGAAATGAGGTCACAAAGTTTAGGGAAAACCTCCTAACGGAGTCAACAATTTGAGATGAGAGATACATAGAAGTGGCAAGAAGAGGTGGGATTGATGAAATGGAATAAATAAGCAGGGACTGGGGAGAGAGCCGCTGGCCTGTCAATGACAGTGTCCAAGGCCAGCGATCTAAGAAATGCAAAAGGCAAAAAGAAAAATGAGTAATTAAAGAGAATGGAGGATGGGGGTGGGGAGGTGGGAAGAAAGAATATTATGATGAGTGAGGAAAAGAGAGAAAATATGGAAGTGGGTACTGAACTACCTCAAACTACCCCTTCACACACCTTTAGTGTAGAACTCCTTCACACCTAACACAAACCCTGAAAAAATAGTGTCAAGGGGAAAGCTCTATGAACTTGGTCTATCTTATTCCTCAGATGTGTTGTTTTATGAGACATTCAAGCAGAATATTTTCCTCAGAAACTAACAATATTCTTTGCCTAAATTAATTATGTCTATTATTTATATATACTCAAAAAGAAGAAATATAGAAGCAATTTTGCTAGAAGTTTGCTCTTCTTATTTGTTTAGGTATGTGTTCTATTTAAAAATATGCTGTGCTGCTCTGAAAGGATTCATGTACCCTAGAAAAGCCACGCTTTAATCCTGATCCAATCTTGTGGGAGCAGCCCTTTCTTTTAATTCCTATTCAGTACTGCAGTTTAGATTATCCCCATGGAGATGTGACTCCACCCATTCCAGGTGAGTCTTGATTAATTTACTGGAATCCTTAAAAAGAGGAAGCATTTTAGAAAGAGTCCCTTTTAGAACTATGACAGAGTCACCCACGAGATAAGAGAGAGCCCATGGAGCCAGAGACCTTTGGAGATGAAAAAGGAAAACACCCCTAGAGGGAGCTTCATGCAACAAGAAGCCTGGAGAGAAAGCTAACAGGCTTCACCATGTTTGCCATGTGCCTTTCCAGTTGAAAAAGAAACCCTGAACTTCATCGGCCTTTCTTGAGTGAAGGTAACCTCTTGATGGTGCCTTAATTTGGACATTTTATAGACTTGTTTCAATTGGGACATTTTCACTACCTTAGATCTGTAAACCAGCAATTTATTAAATTCTCCCTTATAAAAAGTCACTCCATTTCTGGTATATTGCATTCCAGCAGCTAGCAAACTAGAACACATGTCATCTCTAATATCTTCCCTGCCCAGACTCCCCAGACACTATGGGGATGGTTACCCCAAAGAAGTTGGGTCCCTCCAGCTCATTTGCAGCAATCATGTGTGAGAGTCCATCCTCCCTTCTCACTTTTGCTCTAGTCTCTGACTCCATTCCAATGTATTCCCAATCTTGGATGCTTTGGGCTTTGCCTCTCTCTTATTATGGCTTCTTAGACTTTACAGTAGGATTAGATTTACCTGGCCTAAAATGTCTTTTCAATATTCTCTAGCCTAGGAGAGCTCTTAAAGCTATAGCTGGCCCAGAAAAGTCAAAGAGAAGCTGGTATAAATTGCAGAGGACTGGTGGTTTCTAAGAAGGTCTAAGCCCATCTATGATGCGTGCTGATAATGAAATTTGTAGATGGTCAGTTTTCCCTGGTAGGCCCTACAAAACTCTTATTCTTGGGTCTGATTCTCTTCTTTATGGGCCTGCTGCTAGATGCTTTGGTTATGCACCTTCAGCTGCCCCAGCCCTGACCTCCAAAAGAGTAATTCTCAACTTCAGCTGCACATTAGAGTCGAGTGGGGAGGAGAACACAATTCTGATGCTGAGTCCCTGGCCTCAATGCTTCTGCTGTAATTTGTCTGGGGTGCTACCTGGGCTTTGGGATCTCTTAAAGCTCCCCAGGTAATTCTGTTGTACTAAGGTTAGAAAACACAGTCCTAGAAACATGTCCCAGGGTTCTGGTTACCAAATTGGTATTCCAATCTGACCTACCCCTACTCTCTTAGGTAGGAGAGGAAAGGGGATTGGACATTGGATAACTGTAATATCATTTACTAATAAAGTGATGATGTGAAAATGATAGAGCTTCAGTATGTCCTCAAATTACTTGGGACCCCAATTAAGACCAAATACAAATCTTTCCATAGTCTATGCTTGTAGTAGTTACGTTCAGGTGTTCACTTGGCCAGGTGAGGTGCTCAGTTGTTCTGTTACTGTGGACTTTCAGCATGTGAAAGTCCTCTATGGCTGATGACATCTGCAGCCAGCTAAGGGGAGAGCCTTCCACAATGCTGGGAAGGGCTTGAGTCAGCATTTACCTGGGATGGACATGGGAGGTCAGAACTCCTATTAACCCCGTAAAGAGAGGGGTCCAGGTGAGCACTCCTGGCCCAGTTGTGCTTGGTATTATTCTGGAGCTGGTCTGAGCATTTTTCCTCCCTGTGTAGTGCTGAGACAGGGGAATCACCAGTCTCTGGCCTGAAGAATCCACCCATCCTCTCGGCAGCATGTATTTCTTGGATATTCTCCTCCAGCTGGCCCGATTGACCTTCCCTTCCTAGACTGTGTTTATTTGCATCCCCTAAAACTCCTCTTCTCACATCCTAAATTATATTCTCTTCCACTGACTAACACAGAGGACAATTCACCTGGCATCTCTCCAGTCCTATTTCTGGGCATTTACATGTTTATACAAACTTATAATTTACAAATTTACAATCAATAGATGGCCTGGCTCAGTTTTTACAGCAAACGTGTGATTAGACATCTTTCCTCATTAGTAAATGTGACATCAGTTTTTAACAGCTATTTGATTTCCACAAACTCCTTTATCCTCATTACAAATAATTCTGCAGTAATATATCTGCTTTTTCAAAGGAGAACAAAATATGGGGAAAGGGTATGGGAGCCAGGTAGCACAGGGAAGTGTTCCCCAACCCATGAGATACGTGGCTCAGATACCAGGTGCCCTGCTCTTTAGGGTGTAGGGCAGGCAATGTGCCTTCCTATGGGTGATTGAATGACTGTAGTTAAATGTGTGCCTGTGCATTTTGTTTAACAAGGGCAGGGTGACGATCTGAGGTCTGCACTGACATCCCAACCTTCCAGTTTATCAGACTATGGGAATTTGGGGCAGTTTCCTAATGTCTCTGTGCTTTGGTTTCCTCACCTATAAAAGGGCATGAACATACGTCTCATGTTTGCACGAGACCAAGTGAATTAATGAATGTAACATGATTGCAGCTGAGTCTAGCACGAGTGATCAGCTAAAACACCTTTGATGATGATATGTTCACATTGTGAGATTTTCCCTGTGTTGATCACTTTGGGCAACTGCATGTGTCTTTAAGGGATCACCTTTGAATCTGTATCTCATATTATGTGTACTGTATTGCAAATTGTGTGATTATGCTCACATACATCGTGGGAGTGAACTCCTCAAGGTTGTTTGAAATATGGAAGGTTATAAATAAACAAGTATACCAAAAAATAAAAAGGTAATTACTTTGAAGATGTATATGAATTTCTCTTTATCTATAGCTCTGTTCTTGAGTCTGTCTAATACAAACAGCAACAGGAAGTGAGTTTCTCTCCTGTTCCATCTTTAAGGGTCGATGAAAACTGGATGTTGGAGGTCTGTTACAGATTGGAAAAACAGTAGAATCAGGATTTGCCATTGCTGTGGAAAAGAATGCAGTGCAACGAAACAAAAGGGTATCATGTTTTCAGAGTCAAATGGGCAATAGCTGAGGGAAAAACAAACACACACCTTTTCTTATTAACATCTATTCCAAAAAGCACACTTACTCCTTCCACCTATCCAACCCTCTTTGTTCACCTGTCTGCCTACCACACTGCTACCCCTAGCTCCAGCTTGGATCTTGATTTTTCATCAGTTACAGCAAGGTCATTCTTCTCATCAGCGGTGGTTTTGGATGGGCGCTTAACTCAGTCCTGGTTTAGGAGACACGAAGGGATGCAGACAGGAAAGGGTCCCAGAAAATCCACCTCCTAAGAGGTGACCACAGAATAATAACCTTTTGTTCCTCTTAGAGAGGGCATGCCAGAGTGTGAAACCTGGCTCTGATGTGGAAAGGGAGCCTGAAAAGAAAGCCAACCGAGAGGAGGATATAATTAAAAGCTAGGTCTTACCCTAATGGTTTGCAGTATAGGACTTCTTGATCTTTGGATTCTTGTTTTGAGATGCAAGACATTTCTGTTTAAACAACTAGAGCTCAATGTCCTGATATTCAAACTTCCTAACTGATGGAAAACTATACTCCAAAGTTAGCACAAATCACTGCCAATGAGCCTGCTAGTGGCTCTGTGCATGAGGATTAATTTATACACAAGCAATGTTGGATCCAAGGCTTAGAAACTGGTTTTTAACTGAGACAAAGCCATAGCTAGAGGTTATGATTTCCTAATGGGTCTTTCTTTTATGAACTTCAGACAAGAGCCTCAAGGTCATTCCACCAGTTAAATGGAGCTTCTGAAATGTTCTTAAATTAATACAAGGTGTGAACTTGCTATGTAACTGTAGCTGTACTGTTTAGGTATAATCCATATCTATGTAACAAATTTTAAAAAATTTGTTAAAAAAAAGTTTGCTCAATTACTCTAAATTTCCCCCAATGAGATTGGTTATTTTTCTCCTTACTATGCAATTATTTTAAATCTTGCAAAAGACAAGGGAAGATGTTTACAATATACTTAGTTATAAACCAGGTGATTAAACTATATACTGCAAATCCCATTTTTTAAATATGTTGTATGCTTATAACATGCACAATAAATATGGGAAATATATTAAAAAAATAGTTTACTCAGATAAGAATACCATATGAAAAAATCAGGTGGCATAAAATAACAGTAGGGTAAGAAGAATTTAAGCTATGGAAGCTATAATATCTTAGCAAAGAAACTGTCAAGTTTACTCATCCAATAATGTCATTGGTAAATTGTCGTCAAGGAGCTTCTGACAGGCAATTCCTGAACTTTTAGAGAAAAATGGAATTTAAAAAGTACCGAGAGATCATGTTAAAGAACAGAAATAATAATGATAGTGAAAATCATTTTCAATATGGGCCTCACCAAGACAAACAGTTATGGAAATGTACATGTAATACTTTGAGTCATTAATTTGTAAATGACAAAGATCGGAAATAGGGGATTTTCTCACCCGAAAGACATCCTAGTTACTAAATCTCTGATACAAAATACAACTAAAGTCAACAAAAGGAAATTGAAAAGGAATGTATGTAATTATACCAAGAACAGGATGCATGACATTTTTCACCAACTAATATTACAATAGGTGGATGGATTAGCTAACTATACAATTTGACTTAAAAAAATACAGAAAGGATTATTTAAAATAATATCATCTAAACGGCTTAACTGACTTCCTTTTGTCAAATAGTATTCACACTTTAGTGACAGTACTTTAAGAGTTTATGAGTAAACGCAGGAATGCAGTAAAATAGTTTTAGACCACCTACATTTAGCATACATTATGTTACACAAAACATTCCTTTTAGTGAATGCTTTTTTTATATATATATAGCATTCATTCCGGTTACTGAAAGAACTGCAAACAGCATTATGATTTTTAATTACTTCACAAAATACAGCTGTACTTCAAGATCTTGGCAGGTTTCCAATAATTTTAATGTAAATTAAAGTGGAGAGAAAATAATTCTACCAGAAATAATTTCAAATTCTCCTATTACTTTTTAATTTGGGAGGGATGTCACTAGATGCCAACTCCGGGCAAGTGTACTGTAAACATTAGAGTCAGAGTGGGCAGGACATGGACCAAACGTAACCTGTATATGTGAAAAAAGTCGTGATATTATGATGTGCAGCCACAAGACAATATTAACACATCCCCTGAACTGGTCAGACTCTTGATACAAGTGATAGAAATCTAATGCAAATCAGCTTTCATCTAAAGGGAAATATGTTGACTTGCGTAATCAACCTGCAATAAAGGCAGTAAAAAAAGTGTGGAGCTAATTAGTATTAAGTAATCAAATGTCATTAGACTTGATCTTCTCTTGCTCTATTGGTTTTATTTTCTTCTATGTTCAAACCACTGTCTATATGTAGCAAGAAACATGGCTGCTGGCAGCTTCTAGACTCATACACTCACAGCTTACTAATAGGACAATGAAAAGATTCCAGGGAAGGGTTCTGATTGGCCTGGCTTGTGTGATGGCAATAACTATGGTCAAGTTTGTAAGGTTACATTAATTTAGACCAAAAACTGGCGCCAAGAAGGTGGGTCATGCAAATCTTTTCTTATTTATTGGCTTTTTAACAAAACCTCTCATGATACGGACAAGGTAGAAAAAAATGACTTAATAATAATGCATGTAGGAGAAGTTCTAATTAGCAGTAATTAAAGAAGGGGTAGAAAAAGTCTATACAAGATCATAAGGTTATGAAAAATTTAGCCCTCTTCATTTTCTAGGCAGAAAAGCTGTAGCCCCCTCAAAAATAATTTTCATACTTTTAAGTATAAATACTGTTTGACAGATAATGTTCTAATTTCTTAGTATGCCATGCTCTTCATGGGGATGATTTTTACTTTTTTCTTTTAATATTTTTATTGTAAACAACAAACAAACTTACAAACATTCTTGATACGGTTACAATTGATGGCTCACAATATCATCACATAGTTGTGTATTCATCACCATGATCATTTTTTGAACATTTGCATCTCTCCAACAAAAGAAATAAAAAAGAAAAAACTTATACATGTCATATCCCTTACCCCTCCCTATCAATGACCACTAATATTTCAAGCTACTCAATTTATTTTTACCTTTGTTCTCCCTATTATCTGTTTATTTCTTATCCATATGTTTTACTCATCTGTCCATATCGTAGATAAAAGGAGCATCAGACACAGGTTTTCACAATCACACAGTCACATTGTAAAAGCTGTATCATTATGCAATCATCCTCATGAAACATGACTACTGGAATACAACTCTATAGTTTCAGATACTTCCCTCTAGCCACTCCAATACACCATAAACTAAAAAGGGGATAGCTATATAATGGGTAAGAATAACCTCCAGGATAACCTCTCAGCTCTGTTTGAAATCTCTCAGCCACTGACACTATATTTTGTCTCATTTCTCTCTTCCCTCTTTTGGTCAAGAAGGTTTTCTCAATCCTTTGATGCCAGATCCCAGCTCATCCCAGGATTTCTGTCCCACGTTGCCAGGGAGGTTTATACCCCTGGGAGTTGTGTCCCATGTAGGAGGGAGGGCAGTGAGTTCACTTGCTGTGTCAGCTGAGAGAGAGAGGCCACATCTGAGCAACAACAGAAGTTCCCTGAGGGTGACTTTAGGCCTAATTTTAAGTAGGCTTAGCCTACCCTTTGCAGGGATAAGTTTCATAGAGGCAAACCCCAAGACTGACGGTTCAGTCTATTGATTTGGTTGTCCCCTCATGGGGATGATTTTTAGGAAGAAAAAATTTTCATTATCCTACACAGAGTTTGACTTACGTATCTTGTGATTTTTTTCTTTGTTTATGATCTTGGACTATCATTATCCTTCTATATCTGCTATATATTCTCTCATTCTCTCAAGTTCAATATGTAATTTATAATGTTATATACTTACCAAATAAATTCAATTCAAGTAAAGGCAACCAAGTACCATCGGTTTCACTGAGTAATCCTGAGGTGACTGTTGGTGGTCCTCTATGCCAACCCCTCATATACAACTTTCCTTGCATTTATTTTTTATTCCCTTCCTCACCCCCTTTTCTTCCTGTGTCCATCTAAATCCTTGAATGCCATGGAATCAAACCAGTAGAAGTGAAAAAGAGCACTTGAGGAAAAGCTGTCCCCAGGATGGTACCTCAGGGCTGGTTGAGAACACTATCTCCCAAGGTGTCCCCGCCCTATGTCTCACAGTTCTTCATATCTTTGTGTTATAGCTTTGTAGTCTCAGACCAACCTCTTCCCATGCTAGAAACATGGCCTGGCATCTTCCAGCTTACATCAAAGCTTCACCAATTTGAAAAATCCAGGGGAGTTACTTTGTCTGGCTTAGATCACAAGCCTATCCTCAATCCCAGAAGTATGGAGAGCTCTGACTATCAGCCTCACTGGGCCACAGGATTGTGGATGAAGCAGTGCCCTCAAAGAAGGGGCATCCCCTTTCCAAAAGATGACAATACAATTCTTAATCACAATATTCCCTTCCCTTTGCCTCTCCCTTCTTTTTCCTCTTTCCTCTATTTCTTCTCTTCTTCTCTTTACCTTTGATCTCTTTTCCTGTTCTCTCTACTCATGTTCTCTTCTTCCTTTTCTCTTCTCATCCTTCTCCTCCTCCTTCTTCTATCTTTCACTCCCCTTCACTTACTCCCTACCCTGTCTTAATAGTTTTTTCTTGCCAGAGGCACCCCCAGCCATTACCTACTCAATCGTAGGGATCTAGCAGTCTTCAGCTTGATCTCTGCTTTTTATTGAAAGTGTCGGGGGTCTCCAAGACCACCCTCAGGTTCAGTGACTTGCTAGAAGAAGTCACAGAATTCAGAAAAGCTGTTGTACTCGTGGTTACAGTTTATTATAGCCAAAAGATACACATTAAAATCAGCCAAGGTAAAAGACACATAAGGAACAGTGCTTGGAAAGCCCACTTCTAGTGGAATCATTTGGACAATGCCCAGTTCTCCCAGAAAATATGTGTGATAACACATGCAAAGAATTGCCAGCTAAAGAGACTCACCTGAGCCTTGGTGTCAGGGTTTTCATTGGCAGTCAGGCATGGTGGCATAGAGTGCCTGCATGGCTGACCTTAGCTGCTCAGTCTTCAGCCCCTCCAGAGGTCAAACCAATACAGCCTGGTCCAAGGCCCCACCCTAAACCCCACTGCTGGCATAAACTATCTGACCTGGCCCAAGGCCCCAAGCAAACAAGGATACTCTTATCCAGAAGGATATTCCAAGGGATTAGAGGTGATGCCCCGAAGCTGGACAAGGGCCAGCCCATTTTTTTGTTATGTGTAATGTTTAAACATCCCAAGCCTGCTGAGTTCACCTTTTATTGTGTATTGATGATTACTTAGATCAATAGATAAAGTGTAAAATATTGGCCAGAGCCTAAATTAGCTAGTCTATCTCTACTATCCAAATTTTGGAAAATTGCCAAGCTTCTCGGTGTGTCCTAATTATGAAAACACAGATGAATTCTTTCTTTGTTATAACCACAAATGAATTCATGAAACAAGAATTATTTTCTAAAACTTTAGAAGCATTGAATTTCAATCCAAAAACCCTCAAGGCCTTTGTACCTTTTACGAAACATTTTCTAACATGTACTAACTTCTAAGTTAAATAGTTATTGAACTTTAGTCTGCTGTTCCCCATTAGTAAGATCCCTGCAACTGAATAAAGTCCATAAAAAGCAAGCAGTTAATGTGGTCAGTAAGACAATTTGGAATTATGCATGAGGGTACTCAAAACACTTCAATCTCTAAGCACATAATAGTAGCATATTTAATGAACCATCTATTTGCCGGTCAATATTAAGCAGAAGTAAATAAAATTAATGCATGTTTAAAGCTATAAATTCCCATTTGCTTCCTAACTCACCTTGCTTGGAGAGTGTCTTGTTCTATCTCCCAGTTCTCTGCAGAGTGCATGGTTTATAGCAGGGATCCAGTCAATTTCAATGAATGAATGAATGAAGAATGCCAGGTCACCTAAGGTAGCTTCCTCATGCAGTGAGAAGATGGCTTTAAATTGCTTGATGGTTCAAGTCTGGCCAAACATGGTGACCCAGGCTTCAAAATCTGCCTGGGAGTCTCTTCCTACCTCTGGAGCATGCCTGAAAGCGACTAAGAACTGTCTCCAAAAATCCTGGTTGCCATTGCTGACAGTGAACACCTGCAAAGCTAATCCAGGCCAACAAAGAAAATGATTTCCAGGCTGAGTTCGCTTTCTAAAACTTTCCTTAAAAATGATAGTGGTGTGGATAATAAAATCACAACATTTTCAGATGCTTATATTACAAATAATCTTAGAGAAATCCATATATTGAAAGACAGCATAAGAGCCCCAAGACAGTCCCAAATTTGACAATGCTTTACATTGTCCCATTGTTTTTTTTTGAAGTAACATATTAAAACAAATTTTTGTTGTAAAGGGGTGAGAACAATATGTATTGAACAAGTAATAGTATTCATTCTGGCCAATGATGGTATTTTTTTTAAGGCCAAAACTCAGATTAAGTTGTAATTTAGTTAAAATCCTTTAAAAATGATCCCCAAATTAAATGATTGCCTCCTCATGGTAATAGAGATGAATTTATTTTTATATGTAAACATGTAGTTTGCTGTAGATAAGTGTCCAATAGTAAATCTGTCCTTCTAGACTCAACTATTAATCTAGAAATTGTCAGAATGAGAAATTTTGTCAAATATACTATATACCGACAGAGAGTCAGGGATTCTTTTAATAAGGACTAAATTTGACAGGAAAAGTATACCCTTTTTGGTGGTGTGCATATTCATAATTTAAATTTATATATATGTACCTTTAGTTATCTATTGCTGCATAAGAAGCTACTTCAAAATTAGTGGCTTATAACAACAAACATTATCTCTGCTTCCAGGTGTCAGGAATCTGGGTGCCTGTCTCAGTGACTTCTACAAGGTTGCAGTCAAGGCTGGGCTGCAGCCATCTCTAAGCATCACACAGGGAATCCACTTCCAAGTAGATTCTCATGGCTGTCAGCCGACCTCGGGTCCCTGCTGGCTGTTGTCCAAAGAAATCAATTCTTTGCCATGTGGGCTCTTGGTAGGAAGGGGAGCTGGCTTCCCTCAGAGCAGACTGGAGAGCAAGAGAAAACATGCCCAAGACAGAAAATACAGCCTTTTTGTCACCTATCTGAGAAGTGACATTCCATCATTTCTGCCACATTTTATTCATTAGAAGTGAGTAAAAAAGTCCAGTCCACATGCAAGGGGAGGGGATTACACAATGAGATAAAAACCAGGAGTCAGGGGACCGCTGGGGGCATTTTAGAAGTTGCCTTCTGTACAAACACAAACTAACACATACACTTATACATACACATGCACACATACATATTTATATATGCGTTTATATATGCATGGAAATTTATAGAGAGAACATTTATGCTACAAATGCCTGATTATTATAACATACGTGTGATAAAATGCAGGATTCAGGCTAGCATTAACAAGACTTCTCTGCCAGTTTAGGATAAACGTCAATCAACAATTTTCATGGACCATAAATTAAGCGAAGTGAGGGAACAGTTAGTAATTTCAAAAACTTCGTGCAATGACATCCTAAAATGGTATTTAATCTTTATTTATTGTACGAATTGTATACACAGCAATCATCCCTAATTTCAGGCAAGGAGATCTTTCCGCCCTAGGATCCATGGTTTAGAAGGTCCTGCTTTAGTCCTCTGGGCACTCACCAATGGTGGGACAAGCGGACGTGCCCACCTGGAGCCCTTACCCCTCATCTCCTTCATACTCTCTATATAAGCCCCCGAGATTTCCTGGTCAAATGATGGGCATATGGACCCCAAAGCCCAAGGGACCTCAAAGGGCAGCTGTTTGGGGGGATGGACAGACTTAAGGTATGGGGGTTAGGGTGACCATAGGGACCCCTGTGATGCCAGGTGGTATGGTAGTGGTGGTGAGGGGCTCCTTTGCACTCTTCCCCCCAGGCCCCACAAATATTAGGGGTAGGTCTGTCTAAATAACTAGATCTTTACTATTCTTTTTCTTTTACTTAAGGGAAATATATGTAACAGAATGATTTGACTAAAATTGAATCTCTAAAGGTTTTTAGACACTCAATTGGATAGAAGTTAAATAAAGTCTCATCTTTATCAAGAGTTTTTTTTTTTGCCTCCAGAAGTAAACATTTGCAAATTTACCTTTAGGATAACCTGTTCCTTTACTTGGGGCTGGTAATCAGACCTCAACATATATGGAACTCAACTCAACTGAACTCAACACTGTTCAGTTGTAATTGTAAGGTATGTGCCCACCGATTGTTCCAAGGAGAAAATGTGAAGTCACACTAAAAATAGCACAGATTTTTGGAACTGGAAATTATTGTATTTGGTTAAGCTGGGATCCTATCTAGAGGTTTCCAGTTTTTTCAGACAATATAGAAATGTTCCCAAACTGGACCCACTTTTTGTTTCCATATAGGTAGGAGTTTGGGGGTTGTGTGAATTCTGAAAGGAGACAGGGTGTGGACAGAACAAGGGAAAACAGGCTGCTTTCCTAGAGAGTGTAAGAAACTAGTGTGGGCAGTGTTGTTTCAGGATGCTGATGACAAAGAGTGTGGAGAGATACGCATGGTTCCCCTATTGGCTGAGAACACACTAACAGTCTGATAACTCAAAAAATGGCTCTGATCACCCCCAGAGAACCTCTTTTGTTGCTCAGTTGTGGCCTATCTCTCTCTTAGCCAACAAAACACACAAACTCACGGCCCTCCCCTTCTCTACATGGGACATGACTCCCAGAGGTATAAACCTCCCTGGCAATGTGGGACAGAAGTCCTAGAATAAGCTGAAACTCAGCATTAAGGTATTGAGAAAACCTTCTCAACCCAAAGGGGGAAGAGAGAAATGAGACAAAGTGTCAGTAGCTGAGAGATTTCAAATAGAGCCAAGATGTTATCCTGGAGGTTATTCTTACCCATTATATAGCTATCCCCTTTTTAGTTTAAGGTATACTAGGCTAGAGGGAAGTGCCTGAAGCTGTAGAGCTGTGCTCCAGTAGCCATTCTACATTGAAACTACATCTTCAAGTAGTTTCTTGAAGATGATTATATAATGAAATAGCTTTTGCAATGTGACCGTGTGATTGTGAAAATCTTGTGTCTGATGCTCCTTTTATCTACGGTATGAACAGACGAGTAAAACACATGGATAAAGAATAAATAAATAATCGGGGAACAAATTTTAAAAATGACTCTGAGAATAGTCAAGAAAGAGGAAAAGTTGAAGAAGATGGCCACTTAAAGTCCTTAATAATAAATGGTAAGGAGCAGCCACTGCGCTTGGATAACAAGTAATTCAACACATACATTTAAGAGAAATATTAAACTTTAACAAGCACCATGTGAGGATTAACAGGAACGTTTTTTCTGAAGATTGCAAAGGAACTCTACTTCCAGTATAGCCATACCTAATCTAAAGTATTTATAAACAGCACATCGAAGCACCTATTTGGCATAGAATTTTGAACTTCTATGGGGCCACATAAATAGGACCATTTTTCCTTTACATCTTTAAAATTATTGTAAATTTCTGTATGTACTCTGCTTTTTTATTAAACTTAATCCAAGGTGAACCATGAAAAAAAAAAAAAGGTTTTGAGCAATAGTGTCCTGGAAACGGGCCTTGGGAATCAGAGAAAGGGCACTCTTAGGGATAGAAAATTCACAAAGAGCATACAAGTGGCCAACTAGCATTTAAAAGATGCTTGATTAACTAAATAAATACAAATTAAAACATTGAGGTACAATTTTTCTCCAATTAGATTGGCAAAATTCAACAAGTTTGGTATTGTCCTATAGAGAAAGGGATGCTTTTATACACAATCCAATGATTCCCATCAAGAAAGTTCATCTATTGAAGTTCTCTCCCAGATTCACAAAGACATCCGTTGCAGTGTTATTTTTCATAGCAAAAACAAAGGACAACAATCCATAAAATATTGGGTCAATGAGTAACGGGTAAATAAATAAATTATGAGGTATTTTACAATTGAACAAAAAGCAACAATTCAATTCAGTAGCTTTATGTCTACTGACTTGGGAATGTGAAGGTTCAGGAGATGGTAAAGAGAAATGCGAACGTTGGAGAACAAATTATGTGAACTGAATCCACTCAAAAAAAAAATAAAATACCTGCAGAAGCAAAAGTTTCATAGATGCTGACAGAAGACATGAGACCCCTGGTTCAGAGACAAAGGATAGTTTCTTACTCACAGTAATAACATTTCCAGAGTATCACTATTTTCACCAATTCCTCTAGCCACAGTTCTCTGAAGCATAATGTGAAGCAGGCCAAGTAATGTGGGCACGTGCAGAGAATTGTGTTACAGGAGAGGGACCCTGAATTCAGGGTTTTATGCCTGGCAGTAGGCTTAACTGAGCTTATCTTTGTTTTAAGGCATTGACTGTATTATACTGCACAGTAAAAAATTTAAAATAAACCTGTCCTTTGCTCTGAAGATAGACACCATCTCCATGTGCCAAGACTGTTTAATATATAGACATCCTTGAAAAGGTAGTCTCAAACAAAGGGAGTCATAGCCTCTGCTCACAAGATGTATGATAATATGTGAGACTTATGGAGAATTGCCTCCTAACCTTCACTGTCATTTGCATTTTTTTATACAAAAAAGTAGTGGGGATTGGGAAGTTAAGGCTAAAAATATACAGAGATCCTATTTAAAATAATGGAAATGTTTTGGTAATAGAAGGTGGTGATGGTGGTACAACATCACGAACATAATTAACAGCACTGAAATATATGTCTCTGAATATGGATAGAAGAAGAAATGTTAGGTTGTATATATAGTAATAGAAAAACATTTTTTTAAAAAAAAATCCCTGGATCTGCACTATACACGGTGAACCCTAAGTTAAACAATGGACTATAGTTAATAGTACAATTACAAAATGTGCTTTCATCAATTATAACAAATTTTCCACACCAATGCAATGTGTTAATAATAAGGTGTTATATGGGAATCCTGCATTTTATGCATGAGTGCTCTGTAAACTTATACCTTCACTAATAAAGAAAAAAACTTGGATGTTGTTTTACTTACACTTATAATCATGAAAATATTCATACCCTGGTCATTAAATATCATTTAAAAGATACATCTTTTTATGTTCTTGGTATAAGAACATGTACTGATTGTGACTGATGTACTATAAATTCTATGTTCATTCTACAATTCTGTGTTCATGAAATTCTATGTTCATTCTCACAGCCCTCCCCCTCTCTACATCGGACATGACTCCCAGGGGTGTAAACCATCCTGGAAATGTGGGACAGAAATCCTAGAATGAGCTGGGACTCAGCATCGAGGTATTGAGAAAACCTTCTCAACCAAAAGGGGGAAGAGAGAAATGAGACAGTGTCAGTAGCTGAGAGATTTCAAACAGAGACAAGAGGTTATCCTGGAGTTTATTCTTACCCATTATATAGATATCCCCTTTATCTATATAGCCATGGCTATAGAAGAAAATGGCTTTTCATGATTATTTTACCTAAGGAATATGCCAAGATCTTTCTTTGTTTTACTCACTTAGAGAAACAACATGAAGACTTATCATTACAATTAGTCAGCACAAAGTTAGGAAAAGAGCTATAAAAATTATGAGGCTTTAATGATAGCCATCATTTATTCATGATGGCCCAGAGATAGCAAATGACTTGAAGGTGGCCAACAACTAGTTAATGCTGGAGCTGAGACTAAACCCACATGCCCTGACTTGGAGCACAAGGTTCTTTCTTCTTGTCCAAACCACATACATGATAAGATGGAGCCTTCAAACTGAAGTCTGCACATCCCTGCAGGCAATGGCAGGGTGCCAGGGAGGTGAAGCCGCAGCATAAACACAGGGAGTCTTGCTTCAGTGTAAATAGTATTCAAAGATTTGATGGGAATTAGGGGGACCACTTTATTTTTATATTAAAACAAGATTGATTGTGAAGGAGAATGCACATTTTACATGCATTTTTTAAATTTCAGGCTGATTCCTCAGGCTATGATCCCACTTCATGGAGGTAGAAGTTCTCTATGCTCACTCTGCTAGGAATTCTTTCATTGCAAAATTTTATACCATCAACATGAGGATGTCTGAGAAAGTCCTCTCATCCAAAAAGTGCCTTCCCCAACCTCTGTGATGGACATTACATAAATAGAGTTGCATTATTTTAGCCTTAGGGATCAATGAAATGGTAACTTCTTGAGAAGGGGACACATTAAGACTATTGTGAATGAGTCTCTCAGTTCCCTTTCTAATGATAGGGTCTTTTAAAATGTTTTGTTTTCCTCTTCTTAACCAGTGCAAGGTAAAAGGGTTTGAAAATAAAGGACAAAATGTGTAAGGGATTTGGGTGGGAAATTACTGGTTAGTAGTTTAATTCTGTACAACATTCTTTAAAAGTATTTTCCATATGTTTCTAAAAATCACATTTGTGTAATGTATAAAACTGAACAAGTAATGCGTATTTCCACTTTTTCCATGAAGCATATTTGTGAACAATATCTGAAATAATATAAAGCACTTCAACAGCAAAAATGGGAGACAGGAGACCAGTAAATTATTTTATACACTTTCTCAGTGGACTATACCTCTCCTCTGATTTTTATTTCGGGGATAAAAAGCCATTTAAACAATAGTCCTCAAGTGATTGCTCCCTCCATAACTTGGAGAGTTTTTTTCCCCAAATATTTTTTAGAAGTACTCAAATAGTGGGTACTTGATCTCTCCACTGAGACATTTTTTTTTTTTTTTTTTTTTTTTTTTAAACATTTTCTTGCTTTATTGTATTTTGTTTTTCCGTTTTTGTTACATGGGCTGGGGCCGGGAATCGAACCGAGGTCCTCCGGCATAGCAGGCAAGCACTTTGCCCGCTGAGCCACCGCGGCCCACCCTCCACTGAGACATTTTTTAATGCTCTATTCTAACACCAGCCTTCTTAATGCAAAGAGCCTGCCCCATTTCAAAAAGCTATGTTTAATTCCCAGACTTCAAGTTGAAATTCAAAGCTGGAAGCCAACTCACTCAATTCAATCTACATTTGTTGAGTGCAGTGTGTTAGTCCCTGGAAGACAGAGCTGCACAGACAGGCTCCTGCCTCCAAGGGTTCCCAAGCTAGTGGGCCGCCAGACTCATATCAATAAGGAGACAAGAAAGTCTATGGCAGACATTCCAATAGAGCTAGGGGAGAGATCAATTTCAAAAACAAAAAATAAGAAGTCTTCAGTGTTGGAGGAAATGGGTCAAATAGTGACTCAACTTAATCCATTTTCTGCCTGAGGAATTACTTTCTAGACAGAAGACTCAGCTACTGAACTCTTATTGCACTTGCTCCTGGCCAGTAAAGCCAGCAAAGAGCTCCATTTCTCCCAACACCACTCCTAGCTCCACCCCAGAGCCTGTTCTCGGGTGAGAGGAGTGAGGCACTCGCCTTGGCACAAAATGTAGGGGTGAACAAAAAAACTCAGCCATCAGAAAAATATCTTAACGCAAGATTTTGTTTGTTTCGAACTGGATTTATTCTGCTTTGTCAGTTGTCTTTCTGTCCATTTGAGAGTGAGGTGGTAAATTAGCAGCAAAGAACTTCCATTCTCATAGCTCCATGTCCTCTTTGAATTCGCAGGGTGAGGTAGAAAGAGTCCCAGCAGGCTGGCCCCTGGCACACTGTGTTCTGGGGAGTGGCCTTCAGGCTTCGTGGCATCCTTGGGGATGCCAGCTGTCCCCTGGCCAGAGAAGGAGGAGTGGTTCTTCCTTGAAGGAGGAGGGAGCAGGTGTGACCATTGGGGCAGCTGCACCTCAGGACCCTCACCCTGCACCTTAGCTGGACGTCTCTAAGGAGCGAACCAGGTTCTCTAACCCAAGATTTAAAAAAAAAAAAAAAAAATCAAAATTGATGCAAACACATCCACAATGAAAACAGGTCAAAATTTTAAGTAAGGACAAGATCAACTATACTACTGTTTCCTCTTTGCCCCAGGCTCCAAACGGGAGCTGCTCCACCTGGTGGCTAGTGGTCACAGAAGGCGCGTCTATTTTTCAGAACCTACATTTCCTGACATTCAGAGCTCAACTCAGTGAAATGGAGAATTATTTACTCCTGGTGACTGCACTTTGGGCCTTCTCACCCGCCCCGGCCCCCTCTCACCCACCCTAACCCTCCTCTCACCCGCCTCGGCCTCCAGCAGCGCCACCGGCCTCCCGCCTGCACCCACCCGCGCGTCACAGAGGCCCCGGGGCTCAGGGCCTCCCTGGCCAGAGCTTTGTGTCGGAAACGGCGGCTGCTGGTCGCAGTAAGAAAAGGAGCGGGCCGGCCCGGGCCCTCCGTGTCGCGCTCCCCCCTCCCCCCGGGTGTCTCCATGATCCCAAACCCGAAGGGCCGCAGCCTCCGCCGCGCCAACCCGACGAGCGAGTCCGACAAGGCGCTCGACAGAAGTCGCGGGGTGAGCAGCGGCTCCCCCCACACTGGAGACCCCCGCCCCCCCATGCCCCAGCACCTGGCTGCCCCCTGCCTGCACCCCACACCGGGAGCCCCCTGCCCCCTACCCCCGGGGCGGAGGCCGGCGGAGCCCAGTCAGACCCTCCACCTGGACGAGAGAGGAAGCCCAGCTCCCTGTCCGCCCGGGTAGGATTTGGGGGCTGCCTCTGACCCACGGGGCCAGACGTTTATTGATGTTTTCCCCGAGTAAAATCTGCTCCATAGGTCATTTTGATGGTTCGGAGATGAGGTAATAAGGCCACGAACACGGAGTCCTGAGTAATGAATTCCCAAAAGGTTTAACAGAAGCTACATATATCCTTGAGATGTTCTAAAATGCAGATGGTCACGTTGAGAAGGAAAGGGTGTGTGGTGAATGACACAGGCAAAGAGTAGAGGCAGTCAGGATAATGGCCAAAGGAATGTTTGTGGGGAAAAGAACTTAGAATGTGACACACGAGCTGTCAAGGTGTTCTCGAGTTTGCAGAACTTTTCGGCAAGGCTCGGGCCTTCTGTGATTAAACAAGGTGGGGAGTGCGATCAGGAATTGAAGCTATAGGGCAGTAAGTCCAAACGTTTGTGGATTGCCTGTAGGTACAGGAAATTATCCATCATTGCAGTATGAAAATCATAAGAGAGGGCATTTTCTTTCTCCTACAGATTTTAATACAGCTTTTATTTCTCTAGAACTTAATAATTCCACAAATTTCAACCATCTATTTTATCTAGCTGCTAAGGTGCTAGACGCTGAGGGTGGCGGGGGTCTCAGGAGGGGGTGCTGCTTCTCGCCTTCTCTGTACTAGGACTGCCCTGCCACATCCGTTTCTGCGCTGTTTTCTACTTTCCTGTAATAGTAACCATTTGCCCTGCTCCATGCTATAAAGACTGGATATCTGACCGTCACCCCTCCACAGGTTCCTGAAATTGCCTTCTAAATTCTAGACATTGTTGAGTAACATCCTGTGCTGGTTTGAAGTTATTATGTACCCTAGAAATGCCAACTTCTTTTCTATCTTAATCTCATCTTGTGGGGACAGACCTATTGTTTGGGTGGGACCTTTTGATTAGATCATAATCAAATGATTATGATCATTTGTGCAGCCATACATGCATTACCCTTTCTTCCCCCACTTCTTATCATTTGTGAATTCCCCCCCCTTTGCCTAAAAAGTCCATCACCTTATTTCTACCTCTTGTCCTTCAATGTGTGTCACCACTGCCCGTCCTGCTGTGAAATCTCAGATTGCCCAAGCCAACAGTAATTTCATTTTTCTCTGAATTTGCTACGCCATATTTTTGTCAAGGCCCTTAACTCTTGCAGTCTTCTTGAATAGCATTATATGGGTCCTTCCTTCCCCTGCTAACAGATTTGCTGACAATGAAAATGTACCTAATTTTCACTGCTACATTTAACCAAAGTTGCCAGTTACAGACTCCTGTCTGTACTGGTACGCGGTATTTGTGGTTCAATAAATAGCTGAATGAATCTGTTTGGACCTATTATTTTAAAAGATGTTAATCTTGAAGAATGCTGGTTGTGCTTCTTTAGATGAAGAAAATATGCTGTCTGTGAGCTGTGTGTTGATTGGGAACTGGAATTGCTCCACGAGGGATTCACTGAAACTTGAGCTTCTTGGCATGTTTTCATGGTTCTCAGCTCCTTAATGTTAATACTTGTTACCAGATTCATATGGAATTTAGGGTTGGAAAGAAATGTATTCTGATAAAAAGCTGTGTAAATAATTAATTATACTTCAATTTACATATTATGCTGATACTTTCAGTTTTCTTCTTCATCTCTTATTTCTCAAAACATAATATAAATCTTTAAATCTTAATCCTATGGCTAAATTTTTTTAGATGTGTATTACTTTCTGATTAACAAACTCATAGATGCTTCTTGTAACACATTATAAAACACATATTGCTTAGAAAGCAAAAGTCCCCCATGATCTCAAGTGATGATTTTTAACAATTTGGATTGTATTTATTCTGTAAGCATATATTCAACCTATAAATATTATTTTAACAAAAATATTGCTACATTTACACATAGTATACTGCCAATTGCTTTTTTATTTAAAAATATGTTTTGCATATCTTCACACATCTAGATATCCCCCTGTCTATATATTTTCAACCATTGCACAATACTGCATTATGAGGTTGTCTTAACCCATTCTCCAGTTAGTGGGAAGTACTTCACAATTACAGAGAGTGCATGATAAGGTGAGGAATAGTTTTCGTCTCTTTTAGTGTATATGTACCTGTGTATTTTTGAGGTCTAGAAGTGGAATGACTGGATCAAGTTAACAGCACATTGATAATTTTAATATATGCTTACTGTTTTAGTTTGCTAAAGCTGATGAAATGCAATAAACCAGAAATGGATTGTCTTTTATAATGGGGATTTATTAATTTCGAGTTTACAGTTCTGGGGCCATGAAAAATGTCCAAATGAAGGCTTCAACAGAATGGTACCTTCTCCCTGAATAAAGGCTGCTGGTGACCTGGGTCTCCTCTGTCACATCGGAAGGCACATGGCAGTGTCCTCTGGTCCTTCTCTCTTGGTTTTGGCTGCTTTCAGCTTTTGGATGCTCTGCCTATGGTTTTCTTTTTGAGCTTAGTTTCTGTCTCTCTTAGCATCTCTCTGGCTTTCTTCTCTGAGCTTCTCTATGTTTTTTTGTTTCCTTTTATAAAGGACTCCAGTAAAAGGATTAAGACCTACCTTGAATGAGATGGGTCACATCTCAATTGAAATAACCAATTCAAAAGGTTGAGCCTACAGTAGGTCTACACCCACAGGAATAGATTAAAAGGATGTGATCTTTTCTAGGGTACATACAGCTTCAAACCATCACACCTACAAACTTTAATTCTACTTTACCCTTTAACATCCATATACTTTGCAAAGTTGTGATTGTGCATAGTTGGAGCTGATAGTTAGATGTTTAAGTTAAAATCGCAAAGGAGAATACCTAAGCCTGATCCAGTGGGTTTATTCAACTTGCTTTTCAAATTAACAAAATTCCCCGATGGAAATGCCTAAGCCCAAATCTATGAATTCTCCAGGCTCCTAGACTCAGCTTGCTTAACAGTAACAAATGAAGTTTGGGAATATAAATTAACTACTGATCACCATCTCTAGGATACCCACCTCTTTTGCTTCTTTAGACATTTGTCTACCCCATTAAACCTTAACTCTTCTTAAAATCTTCTATTAAATAAGAAAACCAGCATAAAATTTCATAAAGTACTTACTGACAATACAACTTCACCACCCACAAGAAATCCTAGCTAAAATTTGGTGATTATTTTGACTCTGATAATTACAAGGTTTGTCACATTCCAGAATTGCAATGATTATATTTTTGCTTTTGTTGTTGTCTTGTTAGATTATCTCTTTTCATTACACATTATAGATGGGCTTTAATTTTTCCACATCGTCTCAAGCCATGTGGCCTATAAATATTGTTTTGTGATTTAGCAAGGGACCTTAAGAATAAAAAGAGAATCACTTAAGTAGCTGTTACTGGATTTATAGTTTACCAAAAAAATGGTGGGAATAAAAGTTGCTTCTCCACCAAAAATTCCCAAGGCACAAGTATAATAGTAACTCATGAAAAATAATGTTGCTTTTTCAAAACAAGAGAAAAATATGTGTATTCGATTTATTTGTAGAAAACTGGCATTTATACACTTCTCAGATGTGTTGAGAACTTACTGGGTGCCAGGCACAGTGTGTTGGCCCATAGAAGATTCTTCTATCATAATAACCATTATGTTTTATTTCCTCCATTTCCAAACCTGATACTGGATGTCTTCTGTAAACAAGGGAAACCTACCAAACACCAATTCTTCATGTTTGAAGTAACATTGATGAATAATTATTTAAAGAACAAATTACCTTCCCTCATAGAGAACAAAGACTTGTTTTGAGTGTATTTGTTATGTGTACACAGACGCACTTTTTTCTCTGTGAATAGACATTTACATATCTGTATTCAGGATTAAGGGTAATGAAATTCAACCACAAAAATGAGTAAATAATATATCATTGTAGTGTTGGAATTTATCAGTTTAGAGTGGTTGCCTCCGTATTCACCCTTTTTTTTATCTTTTTGTAGACATTATTGTTATTGATTGCAAATGCCTCAGTATTTTTGCTCATTGGAATGTGGTTTGACAGATTAATTATATGTTATCAGGCAGTTGAAGATCAGCTGAAGATATGTGGCCACAAGAGGGATGTTGATGTCTCGGAGCTGTTCCTTTCTCAAAAGTAAGTATATTTTATGTAAGGAATGGAAGAGTATCGTGTTATAATATTTCATCAATTCAGATGTTCTTTTCTGTTTGTTCCCCTCCTAGCCTGGGTTGACAAATACCACCCTCTAAATACTTCCCCACTCACTAGGGTCCACAGTCTCTATGGAGAGGCAGAGTATTGAAATGGAGTAAAACGAAGAACATAGAACCAGGCTGAATTTGAATCTCAGCTCTTTCTCTCTCACCTGCGTGATCTTGGGCATGTCACATAACCTGCCTGTTAGGAAGGCTTAGCAAATAAAAATCAAGATGTTCAGTTAAATTTGAATTTCAGAGACATAATGAATGTATTTTGAATGTATGTATGTCCTACACAATAATTGGGATATTTGTTGTTTCTCCGAAAGTCAAATCTAATAGGATGTCCTGGTATTTTATCTGGCAATCCTATTCTTTCTATATAATAATGCCTACCTCACAGGGTTGTTGTAAAGTTAGATGCATTAATGGAAGTTAGGGAATGGTCTGGTACATAGTTAACATGAAATGAGTGTTAGCATAGCTCATATTATTAGAGAATAATGACTCATTGTACCCCTATCCTATTCTAAAAATCCCTTTTATGCTCTAATTCTTTTATTATACCATCTAACAACCCCACACTTAATTGTACCAAGGAACAAGAAGTTACAGCAGGGTTGGACCCAACAGTTGTTCCTGTCCAGTAAGTTACCCTCTGTGCACTCACAGTTTGCTTTTTAATAGCAATGCCCTAACTAAGTTAATCACCTTTATTTCTAGTGCTTTGAGTATATCCCTTATTAATGAATATATCTTTCTCATTATAAATTTTTTTTATTTTAACTTATTAGTACAGAGGTAAACATTTATTCATCTTTGTAATGGCTTTGAATCTCTTGGTAGGAAGGGAATACATAGCTGGCTAATTTGAGATTTTTTTAAATATAAATTTTGTATGGAACAGGTGCTATAAAGAATTCTGACAGCTAGAGGTCATCCTTTGGTCTATTTATAAATCAGTTAATTTTACAATAATGAGAAATGTTTTATATGGTCAAAGTTTGCATTTCTAAGTCTGCCATGATTTTTACAACTGTATTCTATTGATCACATGGGTAAATATAACAATAAGAATTGCTTTAAAATAGTAGGCAAAAATTAGAAGTGCTGATTCTCTGACAGTGGATAATTAGTGGTCCTCTTATGTGAAGGACAATATATTTTATTACAAGAATACTTAGCATTTAGTCTAGCTAGGAACAGAAAAATGTTTCACAGCTTAAACACCAATAAACTGAGTTATTTGCTTAAGTTTTAGTTGCTCTTGGAAAATGAAGTGTCTTACCAATGTCTGCTTGAGTAACTATGGAATGGTGACAGAACATATACTATAAAAACTGTTGCTGTATTATTGTCAGCACAAACTCATTGCCATCATTAGTAGAATTACTTTACATTTTCTTCAGTTAGCCTCACCTTAAAATGTTATGGTACATCATTGATTTAGAACAGGTTTATGTGCAGAATGAACCCTTCTGACTTGAAAGAATTAAAGTACCCTGAGAAAGTGAATCAGACTGCTGTCATGGATAGAGTAGGGTACTCAAAGAATCAGCATATGTCAGCACCTGAAACAACCAGCACAAAGACAAGCAGAATGACTTTTTCAGTACCCTGAAATCTAATACAAAAATTACAGCAATCAGGGGACTGCTTAAGAAAGAAAAGAGTTGCAGAATTTTGGTGAGAGCGCTATGCCATTTTGACTCATCCACTTTGCATCTCCCATTCCTCAGCATGGCAGCAGTGGCTGTGGGGATGCCACCCACATTCCCGGGGCAGCTTGCTGGTCCAGAGGGCTAATACAGGCCTCATTCTTATAATAATATGGTTGTACATTTTGACCTGTTTGGTGATTCCCAGAGGGACAAACACAAAGGCTGACCTTGGTTTCTCACCCTCTCGCTTCGGGGTAGGGTGGCTTTCATGTGGCAGTAGCATCTATTTAAAGACATATACTACCCATGCATGCCTGGGGCTAGAGACAACAGATGCGAAAGCAGCAGACAGTTCCAAATCCAAGGAAGGAGGAGCTGAAGAGTAAGGATCTTGGAAGAACAGTAGCTCAGAAGAGTCACCATATACACCAGGGGACGATGGAATGTAACACACGTGTCCAGGACCAGGCACGTGTTCAGAAAAGATGTGAGTGTGTCCTAGGCTTACACTTCTGGCATATCTGTGGGTTCAACCCAGGCAGGAGTTGAAGACTAGGCAGAATTGTAGGTAGCTTGGCTTAGCATTAAAGAAGTTCCCCAGCTAAAATCTAAGCTTTGAAGATTGAGAGAGTATTTTTATTCTTTCCTTATTTCTCCTTCTGTTTCAAGGTATTTCAGGAAATCTCTGTCAGGTCATGGACTGACTGCTAAGATAATGGAACAGAGATTTCAGTGACCACACACAGCAAGGAATACAGCTTTGCAAAAATAGTTTGTAAAACTTATTAAACCTAGGGGCACCTGCAGCCCTCAACAATCAACATAGGGAGAATCTGATTTCCAGAGTTATCAAATCGTAGTATTAAAAATGCCTGACTTTCAACAAAAAATAACAAGGCATTCAAAGAAACAGCAAAGTATGGCCCTTTTACAGGAAAAAAAATCGACAGAAACTGTCAATGGAGAACCGCAGATTTGAACTTAATAGACAAAGACTTTAAACCGACTCTTTTAAACGTGCTCAAGGTGCTCAAGGAAACCATGCACAAAGAACTAGAGGTGAACAATGTATGCACAAAATAAGATCAACAACAACAAAAAAAGGAAATTATAAAAATGAATGAAGTAGAAATTCTGGACCTGAATATTACATTGACTAAAATGAAAAATTCACTGGGGAGGTTTTTTTCATAGGTTAAATGAAGAACCCAAAAAGTGCATGTTGAAATACTATCCCCTGTTCTGTTTATGTGACCTTATTTGGAAATAAGGTGTTTGAAGTTGTCATTAGTTAAGATGAGGCCAGATTAGATTAAAGCAAGCCCTAATCCAATGTGCCTGGTGTCCTTAAGACAAGAATAAAATTTGGTCACATAGACAGAGGTGAAAATGCCATGTGATGATGGTGGCAGATGTTAAAGGGCTTTGGACCCAGATTTGACCACAGCTGCAAGCACAAAAGGAAGCCATCTGAAGACAAAGGCAAAAATTGTAGTGATGCATCTTCAAGAGAAATAATGTTAAGGATTGCTGGCAGACCACCAGAAGCAAGGAAGGATTCTTCCCTATAGATTTCAGAGGGAACATGGCACTGACAACATCATTTCAGAATTCTAGTTTCCAGAACTGTGAGACAATAAGTTTCTGTTGTGTTAAGCCACATATCTTGGGGCAACTTGCTAAGGGAGTCCTAGGAAACTAATACAGGGATCAACAGCAGAACTAAGGAAAAAGAATCAGTAAACTTGAAGATAGGACAGTAGAAATTATCCAATTTGAGTAACAAAAAGAAAAAAAGAAGGAGGTGAATAGAGCCTAAGGGACCTGTGGGACACCATCAAGCAAACTAGCATATTCTTTATGGGAGTCTCAGAAGGAGAAGAGAGAGAGAAACAGAAATAAAAAATATTTGAAGAAACAATGACCAAAGTCTTCCCAAATTTGATGAAAGACATGAATTTGTATATCCAAGAAATATGAGGACCTTGTATTTTGCAATGATTTCTTAGATATGACACCAAAAGCATAAGCAACAAAAGAAAAAAAAATTGTTATTGACTTCATAAATATTTAAAATTTTTGTTCATCAAAGGACATTATCAAGAAAGTGGAAAAACTACTTTTGAAATGGGGGAAAATAGTGTCAAAATGTATATCTAATGATGGTCTAGTATCCACAATATATAAAGAACTCTTGCAACTCAAATATCCCATGTAAAAAATGGGGAAAAAACTTGAATAGACATTTCTCTAAAGACACGATTGGCCAAAGCACATGGAAAGAGGCTTGGCATCATTAGTCATTAGGGAAATGCAAATCAAAACCACAATGAAATACCACTTTACACCTACTAGGATGGCTATTTTTGAAAAATGGAAAATAATAGGTGTTGGCAAAGGATGTAGAGAAACAGGAACTTTCATACATTGCCAGTAGGAATGTGAAATGGTTCAGCCATTGCAGAAAGCTGTTTCACAGTTCCTCAGAATATTAAACGTAGAATTACCATATGACCCAAGAATTCTACTCCTCTAGGGATTTATTTTAAAACATTGGAAAAGGGGCACTAAAACAAGTGCATTTGCATGCATGTCCATAGCGACACTAACGGCAATAGCCAAAGGTGAAAAGAGCCCAAGTACCCATTAGTGGGTGAATAGATGAACAAATTTTGGCATTTACATTCGGTGGAATATTAATTCAGTCATAAAAAAGGAATGAAGTAATTACACTTATTACTACATGGATGAATTTTGAAAACATTATGCTAGGTGAAAGAAGCCAGACAAAAAATGCCACATATTGTATGATTCCGTTTATTTGAAATGTCCTGAATAAGCAAATTCAGAGAAATAAGAATCAGATGAATGGATATTGTGGTGATTTGAAGATGTATATACCCCCATAAAAACATGTTCTTAAATCCAATCCATTCCTGTAAGTCAGACTTTGATGAGGTTACTTCAGTGAAGGTGTGACCCACCTCATTCATGATGAATCTTATGAGTTTATAAAGGATTTGTTTACTGGAGTACTTTATAAATGGAATGAGGAGAGAGAGAGAGAGAGAGAGAAGAGAGAAAGGGAGAGAAAGCCAGAGAAGCAAGAAGCTGAAAGTAAAGAAACCCCGAAGAGAAAGGAGAGACAGCAGATGCCACCATATGCCTTGCCATGTGGCAGAGTAGCGGATCACAAGCAGTCAGATTTGGGGGAGTAAGCATTGCCTTGATGATGCCTTGATTTGAACATTTTCTCAGCCTCAAACTGTAAGATAAGGAATTCCCATTATTTAAGCCAGCCCATTTCATGGTATCTGTTTTAAGTAGCTTAGGAAACTAAAACAGTTACCAAGGACAGTGGAGAGGGAGAAATAAGGGGCAACTTCTTAATGGTGTGAGTTCATCCTGGGGAAACATGATAAAATGTTTTGGACTAGACAGAAATTGTGGTTGCACATTATGAATGTACTAAATACCTCTAAATTGTTTGCTTTAAAGTGGTAAATTTTATGTTATGTGAATTTTACCTTATCTAATAGCTGAAGAGTTAACATCAATATTACTAATTCAAAGAAATCGATTTAATTGACACAGTTAATATTTTAAAAAATTAATATATTAAAATAACTTTTATGGGCAATTCCTGGGGGAAATTCTCTAATGAGTCCTGAGAGCCTCTGAGGCTACCACATAATGATTTTTTTTTAATATTGGGAGTCACTGAAACTACCATGCAGTCATTATTGTCCATCACAATAGTTAAGGTGCACCAAGGTCCAAGTGCTATTTTCCAAAAATTGGCTACATATAAGAGTGAGAGAAGAGAATATATTGTGTGCAAGTTTCCTGTTAAAATTTGTTTTGGGGTAGCCTAGAACATTTCATTGTGCCAGAAAACTGGGAAGTGTTCAAAGATGAATGGTATTTGTCAAAAGGACACAGGAATCTGCCTGAAAGTCCTTCCATTTGGGAGCATTTGAGAATTAAAAATAGAATAGTAATAAGGGATTAAGAAAAAATTCTTCAGATAGGTGAGGGTGGTGGGAGAAAAAGAGAAAATGAATGAAAGTTAAAGGAATGACAGCATTAGAAAACCACTGTGTTAAAATCTTCAGTCAGCTAATTGATTCACGTAAAGATCATCAATCAAAGCTAAAGCCATTGAGTAAATAGTTGTTAGGGAACAAGATATACACATGGTTTCAAAGTTTGCCCTACATATTATTTTTCAATTGTAATGTTTTTACTTTTACCATAGAGAGACGTAGAAGATACCACTTTAACCGAATAACTGAGCCTAGCCGCATCAAGAGTGGACCAAACTCATGTAATCTATCTCCTGATTTCACATGATAAGTGCACATCACCACCTATGTAATGCAAAAGTGATCTACCTTGAATTTAATCATTACAAAGCAATCAGATAAATAAAAATGTGGGGCATTCTATAAGAAAACTGGAATCTTCAAAAAGTAAATGTAAGGTCAATAAGAGGAAGGATGGCTACTGTGAGTTAAAAGAGACTCCAAAGTTACACCAACTGGAAATGCAATGCATGAATGTTGATGGGATTCTGGATTTAAGTAAAACGCTATAGGAGAAATGTTGAGGCAATGTGGAACACTTGAATATGAATAATATGTTAGATGATATTAATGAATGAATTAAATGATGACTTTAATTTTTCTAGGTAAGTTAAAGGTATTGTGATTAGGCAGGAGAATGTCCTCATTTGGATGATAACGCATTCTGAAGTTTTTAGGAGTAAGGTGCCTGCAATAATGACTGCAACTTAGTTTCAAATGATTCACCAAGAGAGATGGAGTCTCATTTTAGTTTTATTTCTTCTATGACAAATACCTCACAATGAGTTGGCTCAAACAACCAGAATTTATTACTTTATGATTTTGAGGCTAGTTCGAAATCAAGATAATGGCAAGGCTTGCGGTCTCCCGAGTCTGTAGCATTCTGACGCTGGCTGCTTACAATCTTCGGGATTCCATGGCTTACATCTCAGCTCCCTCTCAAAGGGCAAAGGCCTCTTCTTTTAGCCTGCTCTTCCAGTTTTCCACTGACTTTTGTCTCCTCTTGTGTTTCTCTCTTGATAAGGCCTCCAGTAATGTGGATTAAGGCCCACTCTCATGCAGATAGTTCACTTAAACTAAACGTAAAATCATCAAGAGAATCCTATTTGCAATGGGTTCAGTCACAGAAATGCGGACTAGGGGTAAGAACATGTCTGTGTTGGGGTACATAATTTCTTAACTTCCATCATATGTGATGGATAGATGATATAGATAGATAGATAAATAGATAAATATATAGATGGATAGATAAATTCAGCATATATGTGGCAAAATAGTAAAAATTATGAAAGGTCTACAAATGTTCACAGTACTATTCAGCTTTTCTTAAGTTTAAAATTTTCATTATAAAAAGTTGATAAGATGAGCCTGACCCTGGCACTGGAGGATTGAAAACACCTTCTTAACCAAAAGAGGGAAGCAAAATAAAGTGGCTAAGACATTTCAAATAGAGTTGAGAAGTCATTCTGCTGATTACTCTTATCAGACTTCAGCCAGATATTGCAAATTGTCGCAGTATGCCAAGCCCCAACCAACTGTATTCCTGAAAACCCTACAGAATACCCTGGGCTCTATCTAAGACTCAATTAAAGTTTTACTTATTAAGTTTATTTTTTCAGAAACTTAAGGCCTCCTTATGGTTCTATACCCAGTAAGCCCTGAAACTGAGAGATACCAGTCTCTCCAAGAACATCAACCAGGTTTATTTCTCTACCCTGTAATGTTGACACCCCTTTCCAGCACAAAGAAGTTGAAATGACCATTGCCCAGATATCCCTGAAGATTGAGAGGATGATCAAATGAGAGGGAGGAGGTGTGTGTGGGTTTGAATCTGTTGTGTACCCCAGAAAAGCCAAATCCTTTAATCCTCCTTCAGTATTGCTGGGTGGGAGCTTTTTTCATTGTTTCCATGGAGATGTGACTCACCCAATTGTGGGTGGTAATTGTTGATTAGATGGTTTCCATGGAGATGTGTCTCCACCCATTCAGGGTGGGGTTGCTTTTTGGAGCCCTTTAAGATGGAGCCATTTTGGAAAAAGCATTAGAACCACCAAAACAGATAGAGCCCGAGCGAAGCTGTTGAAGAGAAAGGTGGCAGACTTCGCCCTGTGACTTTGTAGCTGAAAAGAAACCCTGAATGTCATCAGCCTTCTTGAATCAAGGTCTCTTTCCCTGGTGCCTTAAATTGTACATTTTTTTATAGCCTTGCTTTAATTTGGACATTTCATGGCCTTAGAACTGTAAACTTGCAACTTAATAAATTCCCCTTTTCAGAGCCCATTCCGTTTCTGGTATATCACATTCCAGCAGCTTGCAAACTAGAACAAGGTTTAACCGAGAATTTAGGATTTAACAAATGATTATAACTACTGACTCATTATATAGATATTTCTTTTTAGTTTCTCGTGTATTAGAATAGCCAGAAGGAAATACCTGAAATTCTGAAATTGTTGAACTATAATCCAGTAACATTGATCTTTAATAATGATTGTATAACCATATAGCACTTATCATGTGACCATGTGATTATAAAAGCCTGTGACTGACACTCCCGTTATCCAGTGTATGTGTAGATAAGTAATAAAATAAAGACAAAAATAATAATAATTAGGGATATAAGAAGTATGAGATGTTTGGGGTTTTCTTTTTTATTTTTATTTCTATGCTTTGGAGTAATGAAAATATTCTAAAATTGATTGTGGTGATGAATGCACAACTATATCTTGATACTATGATCCATATCATACAATCAAGTGATTGTATACTTTGGATGGATTATGTCGTGTGAGAATATATCTCAATAAAATTGCATTTTAAAAAGTTGGTGAGAAATGTTTCTTTCATTTATAAAGTAACTTATGTGCTTTAAAAAATATATTTGTTTTCACAAAACTAGGAAACTATTCATCCCACTGTATCCCATGGTAAAAATTGTGAGAGGATGTCACTATAAGGAATTAATATATATAATATCTACACTAATATTTTTAAGTGCCTAGAAAAATGCCTGACACACAATGTGTGCTTGATAGATAAACAGATACATATATGTGTATATGTACTTGAGGCCCACATTCTGCTCTGAAGGAAGAACTAAAAGGAATCTAAATACTGCAGCACCTCAGTCAAATGGCCTCAGCCATAAGCTGACCACACCTCCCCACCCCTGGCCATGTGTCTCTCCCTCTGCTCACTGACACCCATCAGCTCCAAGGCTCAGGACCACTTGGGCAGCTTCTCACATAGTTCAAGAAAAGTGGGTAATATTTTGATCCCATAATTAATAAATAATTAAAAGGGAATAAAATATTTAATTCAGGCTTTGTCTGTTTGTGTCCTTCAATTTCCATCTCTAAGTCCAACAACAGGACTGACTCCAAAATAAGAATCCCACAAACAATGTTGAAGCAGGAGCCGATGATGTTTCACACATTTAAAGACCAGTATCTCCCACACTTCCTTTCCCTCCACCATCTCCCTAATATAACATGTTTTGAATTGTGGTCCCGATACATTCAGTCAGAATGAGGTGTAAATTTCTGCTAATGTAATAAAATGCTCTCCTTTAAGTATCTGCTTTAACTAGCAGATAAACAAAGTTATAAAGATGGAAGTTAAGAAATTAGAAGGTAAATGAACCAGCAAATTTGAAAGGACAAAGAGAGAGACCTTTTCAGTTACCCCCAAATCATGTCACGTTTTATGGCCAGTCTTTTTACTGTTCACAATTTTTTTCATTCTAGGGAACTGACAGAGGTCATTGATCTCTCTAGATTTAAGAAATTAAAATACTTATGGCTTCATCATAACAAGGTAATTTTATATTTTCTTTTTAAATGACTAAAATTATTCCTCTTACTTTCATATTTCAATAGAGCTGATCTTTAAAGGTATGACTATTTTATAAATTCCTAATTTAAATTTAGGTAAGAAACTGATACATCTGTAGCTGGTATATTGAATAAGTATACTTTATTCGATTATCATAATGCAATTTTACTTTTGTCTTTGTGTCTTGTCAAAACTGTTCAGAGGGGATTAACTCTTCCCAGGAAGAAAATTAGGGCAATCTCATGACTTTCCTCATCTCCCTTAGGTAATGAAAAACATAGTGCTCATTCAGAAATAAGAATATCTAGGAGATTGTATTAATTAGTTTTTGATCTCTGCTCACAAATGGGACATTTCCTCTCTTATGCAGCTCAGGCTGGGTGCAGATGGCCTTCTGCCTCCTCTTAGATATGGAGGTATGGTCCACTGCTTTTTTTTCCTTTCTGCTCCATCCTAGCTCACTCTAGGGCTGGCATGGAACTGGGGAGGGGTGGGGAGTAGAGAAAAGGCAAGGGGGAGCCAAAAGTTCTTACTTTACTAACATGTCCAAAGCCGACTTTGTTCCTTTTATGAATTGTCCAGAGGCTCCCCGCTAGGCTCCTCCCATCTCTAACTTTCCTTCTCAGGCCAATCCTCATCTCATTTGACATTTTATTCAAATGGTACTAGACGCTGACGGTTTCCTGGCCTTGGCAAACAACCCCAATGGGCAGAATCACCCATGCTCCAGATCAACATTGCTACAGTGGTTCCATAACAAGTTCCCACCTTTAGGGGTCAAGATGATTGATTATCTCCCAGTTGCTGCATGAGCAGATTTGGCTTCTCAGGAGGCGTCAGGCACCAGACAGTTCCCAACCACAGGACCCCTCCTCAGGCTTACCGAGTATGGCCTTTAGAGCTCGCTTAGGAGGCTAGGGTTTAGTAGGTAGTATCCTCCAACCGCACCCTTAGTGGGTACAAGTCCTTTACATCCTTGATTAGATTTATTCCTAGATATTTTACTCTTTTAGTGGCTATTGTGAATGGACAGTTTTCTTGATTTCCTCTTGAGATTATTCATTACTAGTGTATAGAAACACTAAGGATTTTTGCATATTTATTTTGTACCCCTGGTCACATTGCTTAATTTGTTTATTAGTTCTAATAGCTTAGTTGTGAATTTTTAAGTATTTTCTATATATAGGATCATGTCATCTGCAAAGAGGGAAGGCTATGCTTCTTCCTTTCCAATTTGATTCCTTTTATTTCTTGTTCTTGCCTAATTGCTCTGGCTAGAACTTCCAGTATAATGTTAAATAAATAACAGTGATGTTATGGGCATCCTTGTCTTATTCCTGATCTTAGAGGGAAAGTTTGTGGTTTTTCACCGTTGTCTATAATGTTAGCTGTGGGTTTTTCATATGTGTCCTTTATTATGTTGAGAATGTTTCCTCCTATTATAGTTTTCTAAGAGTTTTTATCGAGAAATGGTGCTGGATTTTGTCAAATGCTGTGGTTGTTAGGTTCAGGTGTCAACTTGGCCAGGTGAAGGCACCTAGTTCTGTTGCTGTGGACATGAGCCAATGGTATGTGAACCTCATCTGTAGCTCATTACATCTGTAGTTGGCTGAGAGGCGTGCCTGCTGCAATGAATGACGTTTGAATTAATTGGCTGGCGCTTAAATGAGAGAGCTCAACATACCTCAGCTCAGCACTCGCAGCTCAGCCCAGGCCTTTGGAGATGCAGAAAGGAATCACCCTGGGGAAAAATGTTGGAAACAGAGGCCTGGAGAGAAGGCCAGCCGAGACCACCCTGTGCCTTCCCACGTAAGAAAGAACCTCAGTTGAAAGTTAGCTGCCTTTCCTCTGAAGAACTAATGAAATAAATCCCTTTGTTAAAAGCCAATCTGTGGTGTGTTGCATTCCGGCAGCTAGCAAACTAGAACAAATGCCTTTTCTGCATTAATTGAGATGATCATGTGGTTTTCCCACCATTCTATTAATATGGTTTTTACATTAGTCATTTATCTTATTTGAATCACTCTTGCATTCCTGGGATAAATTCCGCTCGATCATAGTGTATAATTCTTTTAATGTGCTGCTGGATTCAGGTTGTTAATATATTGTTGAGAAAATTTGCAACTATATTCAAAAGGGATATTGGTCTGTAATTTTTTTCTTATGATGTCTTTATCTGGCTTTGATATTAAAGTGATGTTGCCCTCCTAGAATGAATTGAGAAGTGTTCTCTCCTCTTAAAATTTTTGGAAGAATTTGAACAGGAGTGATGTAAATTCTTCTTTGAATATTTGGTAAAATTCACCAGTGAAGCCACCTGCTCCAGGGTTTTTCTTTGTTTGGAGGTTTTTTAGTTATTCTTTCAGTTTCTTTATTTGTTATTGCATTTTGTTGAGATCTTCTATTTCTTCTTCAGTCAGCATAGGTAGATGAGTATTTCTAGGAATTTGTCCATTTCATCTAGTTTATCTAATTTGTTGGCATGCAGTTGTCCATAGCATTCTCTTATAGTCCTTTTTATTTCTGTGGGTTTGGTAGTAATGTACCTCCTTTCAGTTCTGATTTTAGTTATTTACATCCTCTCACTTTTTTACTTTGTCAGTGTAGCTAAAGGTTTTTCAATTTTATTGATCTTTTCAAAGAAATGTTTTAGTTTTGTGTCTTTGTTTCATTATTCTCTATTTCATTAATCACTGCTCAAATTTTTATTTCCTTCCTCCTACTCATTTTGTGTTTAATTTGCTCTTCTTTTTCTAAATCTTCCAGTTCTGAGGTTAGGTCTCTGATCTAAGATCTTTGTTCTTTTCTAATGTATGCATTTAGAGCTATAGATTTCCCTTTTAGCAGTACCTTTGCTGCATCTCTGAAGTTTTAATATGGTTTTAAATTTTAATTCAACTCAGGCTGTATCCTAATTTCCCTTATGACCTCTCTTTGACCCATTTGTTGTTTAATTTCCATATACTTGTGAAGTTTCCATTTCTCCTTCTGTTTTTGATTTCTAGCTTCATTCCATTGTTATCAGAGAAGACACATTGTATGATTTCAATATATTTGATTTTTTGAGCCTTGTTTTGTAACCTAACATATGATCTATCCTAGAGAATGATCCCTGTGCATTAGAGAAGAATGTGTATTCTGTTTCTGTTGGGTGAAGTGTTCTATATATATCTGTTAGGTCTAGTTGGTTTATGGTTCAGGGGTACTTAATTTTATTGCACTTCACAGATATTGTGCTTTATACAAATTGAAGGTTTGTTGAAATCCTACATCAAGCAAGTCTACTGGCACCATTTTTCTATCAGCATGTACTCACTTTGTGTCTCCCTGTCATATTTTAATTGATATTGTTTTCTTGGGGGGAGGTCATAATGCTATTGCACACTTAATAGATTATAATATAGTGTAAACATAACTTTTATATCACTGGCAAACCAAACTTTTCATGTGACTCATTTTATTGTGACATTCTTTATTGTGGTGGTCTGGAACCGAACCCACTATATGTCCGAGATACACCTGTATCATTCAATTCTTCTATTTCCTTATTCACCTTCTGTCTAGATGTTTATCTATTATTGAAAATGAAGAAGTCTGCTCTATCAATGTAGAACCATCTATTTCTCCCTTTGAATCTGTTAATATTTGCTTCATGTATTTTGGGGCTCTGTCTTTAGGTGTATATATATATTTATAGTGGTTCTGTCTTCTTGTTGAATTGACCCTTTTATCGATATTAGACCTCCTTTAATCCTTCTAACTTTTTTTTTAGTTTAAAGTCTATTCTACCTGACATTAGTATGTGTATCCCAGCTCTCATTTTATTACTATTTGCATGATACTTATTTTTTTTTCTATGCTTTCACTTTCAACCTACTTGAATCTTTGAATTTAAGGTGAGTCTCTTATAAATAACACATGGTTGGGTCATGCTTTCTTTCCATTCTGCCAATCTCTGCCTTTTGCCTAGACAATTTATTCTATTCACACTAAGAGTAACTACTGATAATGCAGGACATTCTTCTGACATTTTGCTATTTCGTGTTTGTAAGTCTTACACTTTTTTGTCCCTCAGTTCATACTTAATTTGATTTTTATTGTGTACCATTTTGAATTCCTTCTAATTTCTTTCTGTATTTGTTGTTTATAAGTATTTTCTTTTACCACGTGGCTTAAATTTAATAATCAAAGTCTGTAACAATCACATCTGATTTGACACCAACTTAACTTCAATAGTTTATACATATACTATTCCTATATCCCTCCACCCCCACCTTTTTGTTGTACTTGTTACAAATTATATCTTTAGACATTGTATCCCCAAACCATAGATTTATTATTACGTCTTTATGCTTTTGCATTTTAGAAGCTGTAAGAAGTAAAATGTGGAGTTATTTACCAAAATTACAATACAATTGTACTGATATTTATACTTACCCATTTGGTTACCTTTAGAGCAGGCCTTCTTTGTGCCACTCAATCCACTGTTCAGGGTTCTTTCCTTTCAATTTGAAGAACTCCTTTCAGGATGGTTTGTAAGGTAGATCTAGTGGCAAAGAATTCCTTCAGCTTATGTTTATGTAGAAATGTCTTAATTTCTCTCTCATTTTGAAATGCAGTCTTCCTGATATACAATTCTTAGTTGCCAATTATTGTTTTTCCCAGTGTTATAAATTTAATTTCCTCCACTGCCTTTTTTTTTTTTTTTTGCTTCCATAGTTTCTCATGGGGAAACTTATTGAGACCCCCCTTGTATACATGGCAAGTTGTTTTTCTCTTGCAGCTTTTAGAACTCCCTCCTTGATGTTGGAGAGTTTGAATAGTATGTGTCTGGGTATGGTTCTCTTGCAGTTTACCCTGTTTGGGTTTCATTATGCTCTTATTATGCATATTCAGGTCTTCTGTTAAATTTGTAAAGTTTTCTGCCAATATTTCTTTGAATATTCATTCTTCCACTTTCTCTCTCTTTCCCATTTCCTGGATCCCTATAATATGTATATTGGTATGCTTGATGGTACTTCAGAGGTCTTTTATTTCTCATTTCTTCCTGCTACCCAGCCTGGATTATTTTGCTTGCCTTGTCTTCAAGATTCTTTCTTCTGCCACCTCCAATATGCTGTTGAAACCCTCTAGGGAATCTTTTATTTCAATTATTTTGGTCTTTAACCCCAGTGTTTCTGTTTGATTCCTTTATTAAGATTCTCATGTTGCTCATCATTGATTTCCTGATATACTTTAGTTCTCTCCTTTTGTTTTCCTTATCTCCTTGAGGACATTGAGGGTCTTTTTTGTTTGTTTTTGTCTGGTATGTCTAAAACTTTGGTCATCTTCATTGATTGTGTTTTTTTTTTCTTGTTCTTTGGATGGGCCATTTATTTACTTTTTTCTTTGTCTTGTGATCTTTTGCTGCATGCTATAAATTTTTATATTTTATAGTATTAAATCTGGGATTTAGTCCCTGAGATCTCTGTTCCTTATATATGTATTCTTCTAATTATATGGTGGGGATTAGATAGCCAGGAATTAATAAAAACAAACAAACCAAACTGTTTGGAACTGTTCTGTACCCTAGAAAAGCCATGTTCTTTAGTCCTCATTCAGTATTGCTGGGTGGGATGTTGTTGACTGTTTCCATGGAGATGTAACCCATCCATTCCAGGTGGGTGTTGATTCATTTACTGGAGTCCTTTAAAAGAGGAAACATTTTGGTGAGAGCTGACAGAGCAGATGTAGATAATTGGAAATCGTGACGGAAATAGCCCAGGTGCTAATCAAGGACTCACAGAAATAGCCAGAATCTGAAAAAAAGAAATCTCTGGCCCCAGCAGATGCTAAACTAAGAGATGAAACCCAGAGTTGTGTCCCAGACCAGCCAAGTGAAGGCCCACAAATGCGAGGAATCCACTGGCCTCAGAGGCTGGAAGCAACAAAACCGAACAAGGACCTGCAGACACCAGCCATGTGCCTTCCAAGATCACCCATTCTTCCATTAAGGTATCTTTCCTTGGGGATGCCTTAATTTGGACATTTTTATAAGGTTAGAACTGTAAATTTGTAACTTATTAAATTCCCTTTTCAAAGCCATTCCATTTCTGGTATACTGCATTCCAGCAGCTTAATGAATTACTACAATACCCCTCCTCCATTTTACTCAGACAGTAAAATGGCCCCCAGCCCAGTTCCATCAGTGAATCCTGAGCTGTCTAAACCAATCAAGATAATCCCATCCTTCCTGTGAGTGAGCCTTCAATGAATGGGCATATAACCCATTTATGGTCATGGAGACATAAGGAGACATCTGCCAGGAGGCTTCTGGGAAAGGTTTCCCTCATCCTAAGGAAAAGAGCCTTTGTTTCCTCTGGGTGTTGTCTTGCCTGAATATGAAGCTTGGCAACATCCTACTACCAACTGTAGGATGAAACTAACATTCAGAGAAAGGCAGAGCCCAGAGAATCATGGAAATACCAAAACTGAGACTTCCACAACATCTGGGCTTTTTCAGTTTTAGTTGAACTTAGAGTTACTTGGAGCCAACAGCCATCCTCACAAATACTTGTTCTAGACTTGTATTAGGCTACTGAAAGAATATAATAATAATGGTCCTGCTCTAGGGATAAAACTAGGAGGGTGGAGAGAGTGGTAGTGTCCTTGGTAAGAGTTTGCATTTGCAAATTCCTTGGAGTGAAAGACAGCAATAGGCTTTTGAAGAAATGAGTGTGTAGTTGGTGTGTTTGGAGCCTCACAATGCAGCAGTGTACACTTTTCCCAATTGTTATCTAGTGACTGATAGAACTTGAGCTTCGAACCCTGGACAAACTACTGAAATAAATACAAGTTTGTTTCTGAGGACCTTCAATAATTCAACATTCCTAGTTTTATTTGTGCAACTCTGGTTCCTTCATTATGCTGTCCAGGAGCTTGTTTCTTCCTCATACTGCATAAATACTCAATAGTTCTATGTCTCCTCTCTTTCTGAGTCATCTTTTTTTAATTTTCCCTGATAGGAATAGTGGGAGACACTACAGTGGATAGTAGGTGCACATTAACCAAGGCCTTCTAAAGATGCCTTTCCTTGTCTCATCCTCTAGCAATTCTGACCAAGGGAATTTTAGATCCACAAATTCACCCTTTCAACCTTTTTTCAGAAGTTGGGTCTAACTCAGACAAGTGATCTAAGGTATTTGAATTTTATACTACAATTTAGTATAATGCTTTGGCTAACTACCACAAAAATTTTCTTTTACAGATGTTTGATAATGAGCTCTGTATTCATAATATTTCTGCACAAGGAGACACTTGAAAAAGTACTAGCAGTACCTTGGTATATTTCATTTTGTCTCAGATTAGAATAAGCATTTCATGAAGAACCTGAATAACACCTTACCAAGTAACTGTCCAAAGTGGAATCTAGGTTTCTGCTGTGCAGCAAAAAATAAAAATAAAAAACAAAAACCAAAACCAAAAAAACACAGTTAATAAATTGCACAAACCCAATTTAAATAAGAAGACCTTTACTGACAAAGTCACTATTTACAAACATCATCATTAAAAAAAAATTCAAATATTCATAATAATACTGCCCACACTAACTGACAATATTTTCTGAATTCCTGGGATGGGGTTGGGGGTGTTTTGAAGACCCAACTAGAGTTTCCTTACATGAGGAGATGAGAAATAAGCTCTTTTTTGCATTTAAAAAGTTTTCTTTAAAGCTAAATATTTTTCTTCTGCTGGGCCATTGGTTATGCAAATTTTAGGGCTACAATTATTGATCAGACGAACACATAATCACCTTTTTCAAGGAAAAGAAAGTCATAATCTGTTCTTAGGAAAGTAATGCTTCCTACTATAGTCAAATTCACAGCATTTTATTCACATTGATTCTGGCACATTCTCAGTAACCATTTCCAGAGAATGGTTTGATTAGATTAAGCAGAATTGCTTTAAGCATTCTTACACTAGCCTTATTCTCCTCTGCTGTTAAGTATGCTGTTCTTTCCTATCTCCCAGACAGTCAGCACATATTGAGAATTTAGGAAACTGCACAAATTTAAATATTTAAAAAGAAAATATCAATGTGCAAAATTAGTGAAGAACAATTTTTAATTGAAATGATTAGATTTAATATGCTGTCATAAATATTTGACAAGGAATTCTCTAAATGACAGTACTTATTTCAGGTAGCTTTACAACATGACTTGCATCATGAAATTTTTGTAAGCTCCTTCGATTAGATTTATTTGTGGGTATATTTATTTATTTATACATACCATGCTTTTTTTCCAAAACTGATTTAGAGCAGCAAAAGCCTCGTGGTAAAGTGAAGCTCTATTAAAGAAGGGAACAAACTAGCGTGCATTCCATAAAATTTGGACTCCTGTTTTTGTTGCCTCAGGGCAACATTAATTATCTCCCTTGTGTCAACTTCATTGAAAGAATTATATTTTGTTAAATATTTAAAACCTAAAAAAAAGTAATTGAATATAAATAAGGCTTCACTGCATGGTTGTAATATTAGTAGTGATATATGACATATAACTAGTAGTGATTTGAAATGATTTAGCCAAGAAATTGAATCTATTTCTGGAAAGCAGCATATATAAAAACTTTAATAATGTGATATAAAGAGGAGAAAACCTTAAAGAAAAGTCCGTTCATACTGGATAAAAAATGACTGTTTCCTAATATTTTTAAAGTGTAGGTATTATTTCAACTAAGATATAAATGAATATATTGTTTTACTTTATTGGGGAAGAATACCATATAAATGAACTTGAGTCCTAGAATGTATTAAGTTTTTTTCTTTCTTTCAATATATATTATTATAATTGTCCCTAACAAATATTTAAAGTTCTGTGTAAATTTGTGAAATATTACAATTTTGGTATATAAACATACACTAATACACCATTTTAATTCTCACAAAATTGTAGAAATTTTCAGAATCTCATCATCTCTTACTGTCACTAGTCCAAGGGTCTTTGCCTATTGACTTTTTTTTTAATTAATTTTTAAATTTTTTAAAAATATAACTAACAAACACAAACATTCTTAACATACGATCATTCTGTTCTACATATATAATCAGTAATTCACGATATCATCACATAGTTCTATATTCATCATCATGATCATTTCTTAGGACATTTGCATCAATTCAGAAAAAGCAATAAAAAGAAAACAGAAAAAAATTCATACATACCATACACCTTACCCTCCTTTTCACTGATCACTAGATTTCAATTTACCAAATTTATTTTAACATTTGTTCCCCCTATTATTTATTTTTATTCCATATGTTTTACTCATCTGTCGATAAGGTATGACAAAAGGAGCATCAGACACAAGATTTTCACAATCACAGTCACATTGCAAAAGCTATATCATTATACAATCATCTTCAAGAAACATGGCTACTGGAACACAGCTCTGCATTTTCTGGCAGTTCCCTCCAGCCTCTCCATTACATCTTAACTAACACGGTGAAAAATATGGAATGCTTCACGAATTTGCGTGTCATCCTTGCACAGGAGCCATGCTAATCTTTGTATCGTTCCAATTTTAGTATATGTGCTGCTGAAGCGAGCACTCCATTGACTTTTTTAACTGGATAATTCTTGGTTGTGGGTGTCATCCTGTACATTGCAAGATATTTAGCAACATGAACAAATTTTAAATCCTAATAACTTTCATAAACATAATATTTCCATTTTAACATATAAATCACAAATGGTATTTAATTAATCATTAGTTAAAAATTTGAGGTGCATGAATTCATAATATATGGCCTTATGTTTTATTTTTCTATTCATTTGAAAATGTCAGTGTTTTGATTTGCTAATGTTGCTGAAATGCAACATACCAGAAATGGACTGGTTTTTAACAATGGGAATTTATTAGATTACAAATTCTAATTCTGAAGTCGTGAAAGATGTCCAAATTAAGGCATCAACAAGAAGAAACCTTCTCTGAAGAAAGGCCAATGGCATCCAGGGTTCCTCTGTCACGTGGGCAGGCTCATGGTGAAGTCTGCTCTTTCTTCTCTCCTGGGTTCTAGTTTCAGTGGCTTTGTTTCTCAGCTCCTGTGGGTCCTTGCTGTTTGTCCTGGTTTAGTTCTCTCTAAGCAGTGTGGGCTTTTACTGTCTTTTATTCTCTTCACAAAAGACTCCATTAAAGGATTAAGACCCACCTTGGGTCACATTTTCATTGTAATAGCCTAACCAAAAGCTTCCACCCGCAACTGGTCTGCCCTCACAAGAATGGATTAAAAGAACATGGTCTTTTCTGGGGTACAGAACAGATTCAAACAAGCACTTTTTGTGTCTCTTATTTGACATCGTACCCAGGTCTGCCAAATTGAACTTTGCTGTGTTTGGGTACTGGTTAAGGTGTCAGAAGTTCACTTATTAGAAGTCCATTTTGACTGATGTAAACAAAAATATATATTTATCTATCAGATAGATATGAAGTAGCTTGAGAACCAAGCTCAGACAATTCTCAAGATCAAAGGGAGCCATGGTCAAAATGTTTCCACGGACACTGATGACCTGTCAATCAACAATGAAAGCCCCAGCTTGGGGTCTCACTGCCCTGTCATCAATACTGCCTCTGGACACATCCACCAGCACCTGTCCCATGGGAAGTGAGTATTGGCTGCCTCTGTCTAACATCAGAATTAATACCCACCTATTTCTACTTCTCTGAATTACTAGATCCTGACTCAAAGTTCTGGATTTGGATTGGCTTAGCCTCACTCATACCTGGCCTATTCTTAACTGTAGAAGGGAGAGGAGTGGGTCTGACTTCTACCAAGACTCATAAGAGTGAGAATTCCTTGAATTGTGGGGAGAAGGTTAGATACTGGGCAGCCCAAAAATAATGTCAAGTGTCTAGCACATTTTATTAGATAATGTTTAGAAAGATGAAAACTAAAGTAACGGCACAAATATTAGCATTAGTGGTATCTAAAAGAACCTGACACAGAGTAATTATTTTAAAAATAGATGTGGAACTGAGAGCAAGGTTACAGTTAGTTTTGTCACTAACCAGCTGACAATGTTTAGCAAATCAGGTAATCTCTCTAAAGCCCCTTTTCCTCTTATGTAATATGGGGTGTTTATTATCCATGACAACTGTTTCAAGGGTTGTCATGAAAAATAAATGAGCTGGCATATGTGACGCACAGACCGTAGAGACTGGCACACGGTAGGCACAGAATAAATATTGTGGTAGGTTGAATTACGTACCTCGACGAAAGACATGTTCTTAATCTTAATCTGCATTCCTGTAGAAGTGAACTCATGTGTAAATAAAACCTTTTAAGACATTATTTTTAGTTAAGGTTTGGCCCAACGGAATCAGAGTGGAACTTAATCCATATTACTGGAGTCATTTATAAAGAGAAGAAATTCAGGTGCAGTTATTCAGAGAAGCCCACACAGAAAGAAGTCAGAGGAAACTAGAAGAGCAAACACCAGGAGAGAGAGAGAGAGAGAGAGAGAGAGAGAGAGAGAGAGAGAGAGAGAGAGAGCTCTATGTGATGAGAGGCCGAGATGAATGCCTGGGAACAGGGAGGATTGCAGAACTCTACACTTCGGGGTGAGAGCATTGCCTTGCCAGTACCTTGATTTTGGACTGCTAGCCAAACCACAAACTAATAAATGTTTATGCCAATTCATTTGTCACAGTATTTGTCACAGCAGCCTAGCAAACTAAGGCAAGTATTAAGGCCCCACCTCCTCACTCATATTTATATATTTTTTAGTTCTTTTCAATTATATGTGCATATAATAATGGTTTAAAGAGTTGAATAGTTTACAAGTTAGCAAAAGTCCGCCAGACCCGTTTACCCACTTGCCATCCCTCAGATAGGGTACCTTTCAATGCCTTTAAGTGATCTCTTGTTGTTTATTAGTATTTCTCTAAATTACTTGCTGTTATTGCTGCCACTTCTGGATTTTTCTCCTTTAGGCAATAGCTATTGACTTCTTATTAAGGAAGCTGAGGAATTTGTTCTTTTTCTTTCCTGCTGCCACTTGTGCCACACACATGCCTACTTTCCATTTTACATCCTCCCAAAAGAGTTATATTGTAATTTTGGTTAAATCAATAAGCAATGCTTACATCATTATGACAAAGCACACTATTCAGAATTAAACTATGTATTAAACTTAATTTAATTTCCTTTCTTGGATTTCTTCCTTATCCCCAGAGTTAATATTTGATTTTTTTATTTTGCTTTTTATTTGCTATTATCATTTATTTAACCCAGACTCCCTACCAGTTGACCAAATCTATTCAATGAATTCATCAATTTTTACTTTCTTGAATAAGTCCATGCAAGACCTTCTGACTTGCTCCAATTTGGAATGCTTGCAGAGATTCCACCTCCCTTCACCACTATCCTGGGAATTCTCTTGGCCTCTCTTGTTTCTCATAAACATCTTTCTTTTTTCTCACTTATTCCCCTGCTTTGATGTAATACATTTTCCAGTGACTTTCTGAGAAAGAGGTGTGAGTGGTAAATTTTTAAGTAGCAGGAACAGAAATTTTGTTCATTTGATTCTCATATTTGGACCAATATTTCAACTAGTTTGGCTGATAGGATTCTAGATTCCTGATAAGGTATATCTCCATTGTCTTCTGTTTATCAATGTGACTGTTGAGGAATTAAATCCATGCTGACTCCAGATCCTTTGCGGCCTGTGTGTGTGTGTTTCCTGTCTGGAAACCTGTAGATCTTAACTTTGCCTTTGGTGTTCAGACGTTTCATAAAGATGTGCCTTGGAGTTATTCTATTTTTATTCCTTGTACTGAGCTTGGGAACTTGCAATCTTGAAACCCATGTCTTTCATTTTTGAGAAATTTTCTTCAAGTATTTTATTGACTTCTCCCTCTTCACTATTCTCTTTCTGGAACTTCTACTAACTATGGAGATATTGATCTACTGCACTGATCCTCTAATTTTCTTACATTTTTTCCTCATTTTCTATTTCTTTTTAAACAGCAAGTACACTTACTTGTATATGCAATTACTGTTGAATATTTCTTTTAGTTTGAATTGATTAGTAAATGTATTAGTTTCATAGAGCTGCCATAACAAAGGACCACAATGTAGGTGGGTAAAGCAGAAAAAAAAATGTATTGTATTACAGTTCTGGAGGCTAGAAATCCATGATCTAGGGTGTCAGGAGAGCCATGCGGGGCCATAGCCCTCCCTTGCCTCTTCTGTTCTGGTATTTCCTGGCTGCCCTTGGCATTCCTTGTTTTGAAATTGCACCACTCCAGTCTCTGCCTGTCTTTACATGGCCTTCTTCTGGGCTTATATCTGTGTTCAAATTTCCTTCTTCTTATAAGGACACCTTAATTCAGTTTGACTTCATCTTAACTACACCCTAGATCCCGATAAATTCACATTCACAGGACCAGGGGTTAGATCTTGAACACCGGGGACACCGATTTAACATGTACTAGAAGCATTTGCATCTGTCTAGGTTCTGTTGGTAGGTCGTGAGCAGCAAATGAAAATACTTTCTATGAGGTGGGGCCAGGATAGGAGAGTGCCTGGGACCCAAAGTCAGCCTGAGGTAGGGCAGCCAGGTTAGAGCCTGCTGTTGAGGGGAGCCAAGCTCACCTGAGAAGTCTCAATCACATCACCTGAAAAGAGCAACTCAAGCCAGTGGCTCAAGCTGATTCTGGGAATGAGCTGGGCTCGAAAGCTCAGGCTCCTGCCTCCCATGTCGGTAAAGTGTAGAGGTTTCCAGCAGGGCTCTGAAGTCATTGTCAAATCTCAGTTCCACCAAATACTATGTAATCCAGGGCAAATTATTTAACTTTTCTATACTACACTTTCCTCACCTTAAAATAAGGTAATAATAGTACTCCACTTTATCAATTTATCAACTTATTTGCCTGGCATAGAGTGAGGCTAGATTTGTATTATTTGAAAGTATACAGAGATCATTATATCTAATTACTACTTTTTTCCCATTTCAAATATTTTTACATGCAATTTAGGCATGTTTTTGGATTATTGCAGAAATACAAAAAAAATTGTGGAATATTTTCCTTTTCTCAACCTAGTCGTCTGATCTACTTCAAAATAATGTCTTCTGGATGGTTTACTGTATATAAAGGTTTCCCAAAATTTGGAGGACAAGCCCCATTGTGACATACAAATGTCAATATTTAATTTAGGAGTCAGACAGACTGGGATTGGATCCTTGCTTTGCTATTCATGATCCCTGGGCCTTGAGAAAGTTACCTGACTTCTCTGACCCTCGGTTTCCATCTAGGCAAACGGGATAAAACAAAACAACAGGGGTTGTTGCAAGGCCCATATTAAATAATGTCTGTGTTAGCATCTTGCTCAATATCTGGCTCCTAATAAGCACTTAATAAAGGTGACTCTCCTTTTCTTCCTTGCCTCTAAATGAGTGGTTCTCAACTGGAGGAGATTCTGTTCCTGAAGGGGCATTTTGCAATGTCTAGAGACATACTAATTGTCATGACTAGGAGTAAGGTTTGCTACTATATCTAGTATTTTGAGGCCAGGGGTGCTTCTACAATTCGCAGGACAGCCCACCACAACAAAGGATTATCTGGTCCAAAAATGTCAGTAATGCAAATATGAAAAAGCCCAGCTCTAAAGAATGACTCAATTTTATATTTATGCTGGTGTATATTTTCCCCCTTGTACCTATAAGTGCTTTACCTTAAATGTAAGAGCTCCTAGCATTATGAAAAGAATAAAAAGGTAATAAATAATAATAGCTACCATTTATTAAGCACTTGCTATGTGCCAAGACTTGAGCAAAATGATTTTCAAATGTCCCATTAAATAGGAACCCTAGGGCAATCCTTACAATTGATGATGTATATTTTTAAAAATTGATAATCATAATAAAATTTTACTTTAATAAGGGTTTGAGTATCAGGAAAATCATCGTGTCTTCCTGTTCCTAGATCTTGACTTTGACAACCTGATATGTTGCAGTTGTCTATTAAGTCCTATGAATCCTCCCTTAGAACCATTTCTCAATTCCCTCTACTTGGCTCTTCTTCCACTGCCATCACTCAACTTTGGGCCACCATCAAATTCTCCAAAATTAGGGTAATTACCTCCTTATTTATATGCTATCATTACACTTACTATCCTCTCTAATCTATTTTCAACCCTGCTATATATTTTTTTAAATTAAATTTGGGCAATAACATTCCTCTGCAAAAAATCTTTCAATAGCTCCCCAAGGCCCTCAGGATCTGGTTTTGTCTCTTGCCATTCTATTCCCCTAGACACCCACCCCTCCCCCATAAATAGTGTAGTCTTAAAATACCAAATATCATGTCCCAAGGATTGTTTGTGCTCTTGAGAAAACTAATTTTACCATTAAAATGAAGCTGTCAGGTTTATTAGAATTCTAATGAGTAATGCAAAACAAATTAAAACCTCAACTAATTAGCAATGTTCAGTCAATGTGTGGTCAGGCAGGCAACTGGAAAGGAGAAGAAAAAGTCATGGTTTCCACTGATGTTCTTTTCCTATGCTGATGTCAGGCATGGCTATTGTAGAGTAGGGAGTGATGAGGGAGAGAGTGAAAGACAGTGAGTTGATGGCAGGCCAGTAGGGAAAGTGGGAAAGGATAGGAAGCCAACTGGCACCCATACCTTCCTGCCTTGAATGCTTTCTCCTGCCTGTGGGAAGTATGGCTCCCTTCATGACTTAACAAAAGCCATGGGGAAACTATTGGTGGTCCTCCTGCATGAGTGCTGACATAACTTAGTGGTAATGGGTCTGAAACAATGAGATAAACAGCACAGGTGCCTCTTATAGCTTCATAACTTGTGAATGTTGCAAAATGAAGGGGAAGCATTGTAAACAATTAAAGAGACCAGTTTTCGAACTTTGGATACCAATCTAAAATGGCTTTTCTGAGATGTGAGAGCGGCATGAATAAAATTTCCAATAAATGCTCCTTAAGGTGGAGGGGTAGACATCTGTTTATTGAAGTCTATTCACAAATGACTGAATAGTTCTATTAACTGGTAAATAAATAAATCATGGTTATGATTTATTCCTTTGATGAGCTTTAATAAAAATACAAAACTAATTTACAATCGAGAGCATTTATTTCTGCACATATAAAGCTCCGAATACTTGATCAAGAGCTCTTTCTTAAGGATTTTCTTTCTGCTAGATTGTCAAGGTATCATTTTTGTATTTCATTTACCTGCTGTTCTTAGATCCTACCTGTCCCTCCTCTATGACTGTGCCAAGTCTCATCCTTTCAATTCAAACATGTTAACTTATATTAAGGTTATAGGGTTAATATTAAAATATATTAAGGTTATCATTGCAGGGTAATGGAAAACTTTTTAAATTCCTTATGCATTTTCCAGCTGGGTTAGGAATTTAATATTTATAACATTTACCTTTACTTCTTTTTTTTAATCTGGCTCAATGGTTCTCAAACTTTTGTGGGCATAAAGACATACTGTTTAGAGTTGAATGCCCCATATCATATATTCAATACTATATGGTTTATTTGACGAATTTTACAGATTACTTTCAGTTATTCATATGCACTGAATTTACAAAATTAACATTAAAAAAAGTGTGGCTCCCCATATTATGAGGAGAATGGAAAAGTGGGAAGGACAAGACACTGAAGAATTACAGTTTCTTTCCTTTAGAAAGACACAAAACTCTGTGATCACATCATCAGTTGTACAAGTCAAACTAAATGTTGGGGTGGTCAAGAAAATGGAACTTCATGAGCATGAGGGTTATAAGGAAAGGTCTTGTTAAAAAAAAAAAATGAACATTTGAAGGTCATGTCAGGTAAGAGGATGGTGCTGGGCCTTATCTTCTAGTTGTGCATGGTGCCTGTTTTGAGTTGTTAGCACTGAGTCTAACCTGGCAGAGTTTCTGACTCCATTCAGATTCCAGAATCCTCAGGTTAGCTAAAGAATTTATCAGAAGGGCAGTGTGCCAGAGAAGAGGGGATGGTTTATAGACGAGCAGAAAGAAATATGGTGCAGAATTAGACCATCATTCGGGAGCACTGACTCAAAAGAGCTGGAGCAGGTGAGAGCAGAGAAACAAAAACTAGGACAAAACAGAGCAAGAAGACAGCAATGGGATGCAAGAAGATCAAAGGATGTTTTCAACCAACTCTGGAGCGACGTAAACCGACTGTCTCGCGGTACATTCACGCATGGTATTGTGTGCTTTGCTGGCCTGGGGCTTGTGCTTAAGAATGATCAGAAACACATCAGGAAGAGACGATATGGAGGGAAGAAAATCATTACTCATAAGCAGATTGGAAATGGCCTTGGCATTATCTGAGGAGAGAGCCTTGGCACATAATGGGCAATTCATAATATTTTTGGTGACAATGGATATTTGTATGTGGAGCTCGATCCAATGAGACTATGTGGTGCAGAACTGGGAAAAAATATTGTTAGAGCCAAAGGCCTAGTCTGGAATACAGAAGCTTTGGCCTAGATGTGGTAAGGGAAGTTTGTTTTAAGCTAGTTTAAAACATCCTTTTCATCACACTGTCCAAGCACAGCTAGAGCTAAAATAATAAATTATGGCAGCAAAGTTCAATGTCTGTGGTCTTACCAAAAAAATAAAAATTTACAAAATAGATTAAAAATTAGTGTAGAAAATACCTTTTTCTCTTTCATTTTCAGCTCCATGGGATAAAATTTCTAACTAGAAACTACTGTCTGACAGAACTATATCTAAACAACAATGGAATATTTGATATAGAAGGTATATCTTAAATTTTCTCTGTTGATTGAAAAAATTCTCATGTGATAGCCTTCAGCTATGGTATGGCTAATGCTGGGCAAAAATGTGAGTAAACATTTCTGTTAAATGTATGTGATGGGATCTATTATGAGGTAATGTTTTTATTTACATTTCATTTTGAGAAAAGGGCTGTTAGATTGGCGTTATAAATCTAAGTAACATTTGCAAAAAAAGAAGAAAGAAAATAACCTCACCCAAAGCAGCCAACCAAACAAAATCATTTTTGCAGAAAAAAAGAATTTTAAAACAATAATAGTGGAAAGAAATGGACTCTATATTCCCACATTGCAACTGATTATTGGAATTCTTATGCCTTATTGCGTTCTTAATAATAATGCACAATATTCAAGAGCTTATCCTAGAGTTTATTATTACGCGTTATGTAGATATCTCCTTTTTAGTTTATGGTGTAGTGGAGTGGCTAGAGGGAAGTACCTGAAACCGTTGAGCTGTGTTCCAGTAGCCTTGATTCTTGAAGATGATTGTATAATGATATAGCTTTTACAATATGACTATGTGATTGCAAAAACCTTGTGTCTGATGCTCCTTTCATCTACGGTATGGACAGATTAGTAAAAAATATGGATAAAAAATAAACAATAGGGGGAACAAAGGATAAAATAAATTGAGTAGATTGAAGTACTAGTGGTCAATTAGAGGAGAGATAAGGGGTATGGGACGTATGAGTTCTTCTTATTTTTTCTTTTTATTTCTTTTGCTGGAGAGATGCAAATGTTCAAAAAAAGAACCATGGTGATGAATACACAACTATGTGATGTGATGATACTGTGAGCTATTAATTGTATACCATATATAGAATGCTAGACATTCGTATGTTTGCTTGTTAAGGTTTACAATAAAAATATTAAAAAAAAAAAAAAAAGAAATTTGATTGCATCTCTTCAGAGCTTTGGAACACACCACTTAACTTCTAACCTATCTGTGATATCTAGAATAATAATACTAATAATGCACAATGTTAAGACTCATTTCTCCTTGCATCACCTATAATGTATTCTTTGCTTAATCATCTAATTAATATTTAAAATGTTTAAAATCTTGTAAAAATGTTTGTTTTTTTTTTAGGCCTTCACTATTTGCCTTCATTGCATATCCTCATGCTACACCACAATGAGTTAACAAACATTGATGCGACAATGAAGGAATTAAAGGGAATGCTAAATCTGAAGAAACTAAGTATCAATTTATACTTATATATGGCCATAGTTAAAATAATGCTAATGTAAAGAATTTTTCCATTTTTCAAGTTTAAAATTGGAAGAGCAATAATTATATCTAAAATACTTAGATTTTACTGAAAATGAGACTAAATCTCATATCTCATTTTTAAGACATGATTTTGAAAGAATGGATTAAAAAAGATTTTTGCAAAGTGATATGGTCTTTCAAATGTAAGTAAAGAAAGGTGATTTATATGTGAAATCTGTACTTTTCATTTTACCTCAAAATCTATTTTTAAACACACATTACATTATTCCATTTATGTGAAATATCCAGTATAGGCAAATCTATAAAGACAGCAACCCTGAGAGAGAGCTATAAGTCCCATTTAAAAATAGATTAGTGTTTGCTTACAGCTGGGGAGGATAAGGGGGCTGAGTGTTGATAGATAAAGAGGACAGTGTGCCTTTTTGGAGTGATGAAGATATTCTAAAATTGACTGTGATAATGGTTGCACAACTCTGTGAATATACTAAAATTGGTTTGCAATTTTAAATGCATGAAGTGTGTGTTATGTGAATTATAGCTCAATGAAACTGATATGAGAAAGTACTTTTTAAGCCTTCAATGGAAGGACCAGTAAACTTCATTCATGTATATTGACTCATACCCAGCAAGAGAGTGGCTTCAGTACTGAGAGTTGGAAAAATAAATACTACACAGTCCCTACTTGTAGTAGGGGCAATAAGCATGTACCCGACCATAATACAAGAAAAGTGTTCTAGGCATACTAAGGTAAAAGACTTTTTCCAACTTTTGAGTTTGGAGACATTTTTATATTAATGTCATGACATGTTTTTTAGTGTTCATCTGAGACATTGTTTTGTGTACATGTAAACTCTTGTTGATCATGGAAGGGCTTATCAGATCAATATATAATGACCACAAGTTTTTCATCTATTTCCAGTGTTATCAGTTATGTCTAGTGGGTTGAAAAAATTGATGTGTTCTGGGTAGATTCTTTGAATGCAAATATTAAAATCATACCAAGGTCATGACATTTCTGTACTGATTTTGGAGACAGGAGGCTGCTGACTGTTAAGAATTTCCTACAGCTTACAAGAATATATAACTGACATTTTAAATAATGATCATTTTAAAAACATCTTTGAATGCCTTTCCTTTGGAGGAAAATGTTTTTCCTCCATGGTCTCACTTAAATCTCCGCGGCAATCCTTTGAGATGACTAGAATTATTCCCTTTGTAATGGTGGAAATGCAAGGCTCAGAAATTTAACCAAATTCCTAAGGAATGTTGAAATTTAAACTCATGTTTCATTTAGTTGTCCTTTATTCATTCAATGTTTGTCATTCATTCAATAATATTGCCTACACACTTACCACATGACACTCTGCTAGATAATGGGGATACAAAGGTGAACGAGGTTGTATTGGGACCTTTATGGAACTTACAGTTTTGTCCTTCGCCTAAATATTTCTTAGAGAGCTGGAGTGGCTTGCTTAGCAACTACTTGGACAATTTGCTAAATGTAAGAACTCAATGATTTAAGCAAATTTACCTTATGCAACATCATCTGGATAGCAGTAAACAGTAGTGAACAGAATTGTGCCCTGAACAAGGGTGCTTGGCTCTGGAGTGAAGCGAACCTGAAATCCAGCCCACGCCCCCTCTTCACCAGGTCCCCAAGCACAGGGTTGTGCCAGCCCTGACATGGGCTCTCTGGAGATGCCTTTTCTAATTCTTTCAAAGCCTCCTCAGCCAGTGGCAGCTGGTAGCATAATGTCCACATTTTACCTGTCAGAAAGCGTAAGTGCCCTTTCCTTAAAATCATAGTGAGCTAATTCAGGTTATATGACTGTTCCAACTGAGAATCTTATAGTAGGATCATTTTTTTGAAATGGAGAAAATGTTATGTCCAACTACAAAAGGAATTTTCTGAAAATTCTTTGCAGCAAAAATTCACATATTGAACCCATGCTCCATTTTGGTGATAGGTATAAGGGAAAAAAAATATTTGTATTTACTAGATACTAATTTTATTTGTGCAGTAATCTACTCAATTTGGTTTTTATGAGCCTCATTTGCAATCACAGATTAGATTCAGCTCATTAACTAAAAGGAGAAATACATGTATTTCAAATGTTAGACTTCTTGTCTTTTCACATTGTAAAACCATATAAAAACCTAAGGCACTATTATTCCACTTCAAACACAAGTTCTTCAGAGGGTGAGAAAACAGCCTAGAGGGTAAACCTCTAATCCGTAAATGCCTCCATGGCATCTATGAGGAGAGCTGCCAAGCAATTGCCCAGGAGACACAGGGCTGGATGCTTCAGGGAGGCCTGAACAGTTGCCGAGTGTGAGGTCCTGGTAACTGGAATTCCTGACTTTCAGACTGAGTCAAGAGTGCCCCGCCTCTTCTCTCCGGGCGGTCTACCTTTCCACACCCTTCCTCCTCAGCTCCATTTACCCCTTCCCTCCCTCCTCCTGCCTCCTTCTAAATCAGAATCGCCCTGTGTCAAAGAACCACTTAACGGGCCAATGACTTTGACAAACCTTCAGTTTCTCTGCCCCTTTTCCACGCTAAGGAAAAAAATACCACTACCAATACAGTGCCAACAAACGCAACCACAAATAAACGTAGTCCATTTTTCTGTTCCTAAACCTGCAGCCTCCTCATTTCTCTTAAACTTCTCTGTGTTTCATTAAACTTCACTGCTGGAAAATATGCCCAGACCGCCTCCATTCCATCATTGTTAGGACCTGCTTTCTAGCAGAGCTTCCAGGATTGGCCATTGGAGACCCGAAGCGTTCTTTTCAGGAGCGCTCGCCCCATGTCCACAGGTGCTGCTCTTAAACCTGTCCTATGAGTCACCTTTGGGTCTCAGTCCACTGCTAACGGCCAGCACAGCAGGGAGCTGAAGATGCTGGGAGGGGAGAAGGGGACCATGTCCTCTCGGGGCTCTTCATTTGAGCCTCTTTACATGAAATGTCTCTCAAGGTAAGGCCACCTTTGGGACAGAAAGACCCAACAGTGTCTTATCACTGTTATTTGTCCTAACGAAGAGAATGTTCTGATCCTTCCACCTTCTTCGTTTCAGCTTTAGTCTATTTTTGCCTTTTAAAATTTGAGGATATTTGCCTTTTAAAATTTGAGGATAATTTCCTTATTTGACAAAAGCATATGGTGCATGGTTACCCACAGATTTTGGTTAAAATAAGGTGGTGATCATGAAGATGCTGACCTTATTAAGTAACTTTGACCCAGAAATCTTAAAATCTTGTGGTTTGATCAACAGTTGAACTTCCACAAGTTCTTCTGCAGAGGCACAGATTATAACTGCTTTTAACTTCCTTATATTATTTCCCCCATCTGTTAAAATGGGTGCATTGGCACCTTATTAATTACATCAACATTCTGCAAATGCTGCCTTAAAAACTGTTGGGTTCATGTAAACAACTTTAAATTCTGATTTAAAAGTTAAAAAAATTAACTTGAATGGAATACTTTTTCTTCTTGTCTATTTCAATAATAAGTAGCTTCACACATGTAACTCGTGTAACTCAAGTGTATGTAGTAAGGTAGCTATTTTGATATATTATTGGGTAAATGTAAATTGCATAGACTCAGAATTCCAAATAAGATAAGCAAGACAGTGCTGGCGCCACTGAGGTGTAGTCTCTTATTAGCCTAGAGGGAAGGTGGATTAAATAGTATTAACTATTGAAAGTGAAAGTGTAAGCAATTTCACTTTCATAGTTTCTAAAGGAATGTGCCCATACATCATAGAAGACTTTTAGAACTTTCAGACACAGGAAACCGATTTCATATCTTAGAAACTTAATTTATGTTAATTTTAGTAGCATCAATCCAAAACTCATAAATCTGAAATGATAAATGTTTAATAGTATAGAAGAGAAAAGACAGTTAAAGATGTGACTGCTCCCTCCCAAAATTTAAGAGCTAGGAAAAAAGTGAAGAAGAAGAAAAAAAAAGATGAAATGCCTTTCAAATTATTTAATTCCATTTATTTTTTAAAAATTAATCAGGCAGAGGGTGGGCAAACAGCCTACTTCTCTGACCTTCTGTCACTCATATTTCACTTTATGCTATGATGAATGGTGACTTGCCACAAGCACATGGACTTTTAAGTATTGAGGCATTCCTAATGAGTAATTTAAGAGAAGTGAATACAAGTTTTGTGTTTCATTTAACTGAAGTTAAGAGTTTTTAAATTTACACACAAAGTTACTTGACTAAGAGTGAGGATAGAAAGTCAATAAATAAAATAGTAAGGTTTTCAGAGGAAAAAGAGGATATGAAAAAAGAAGATGAAGAGTAAACATCATTGAAAGATGTGGATAGATTTGCCATTAACAAATGTACAGGGTTATGGGGTGTCAAATGTGATTCCTCAAGATACTAACCACAGAGCAGACCTCTGCATTAAAGCATCTGTGACTTCTTCTTCCTCCTAAACCCTCAATAAAAAACAACTGCGTTTTGCTTTTATATCCTTGAAGGATACCCTTTGCTCTGCTCTCTAACGCAAACTGGAATGTGTGATCCCTACGGATTTGTAAAAGATAGTCTTTCTAACTGATTTAATACACATCTGTTCTGGTCTCTATCCTGTAGTCCTAGAGCTGTAATTATTTACCACTTAAATTTCTTCTCTTTTACAAATTAAAATTCAAGCCATTTTTGTCACTTAAAGAATTCCATTTCCCTTTTCCTCTCCTTCCCCAAATACATACGTATTTTCTCTTTTAAATCTCTTTGTTGTTTCTGGCCCTACGTTCCCTTGAAGGCCGGGCCTCACTGCACCAGGTGTCTTCCATTGTCTGTTTTAAGACCCTCTAAAGGTCATGTTTTCCATGGGGAACAGCTATATATAATTATTTTTTTAACCAGAAAATTATGTTTATATGACAAACATCAGGACATTTTATGACCTATAGAGAAAACATCCACATGATCAAGTTTTTCCGTTTTCATCTCAATAGTTGGTTGTCTTTTAGCCTGGCCCCAGCTTCCCAGTCTTTAGGTCGCAGGCTGTTCGTTATAAACATCAAGCAACTGTTTTCTGGGTTTCCAATGCTTAATATTTTCATGCCTTTATCAAACTTCTTTGTATTTTGTGAATAGTCAAATGCCCCAGCAGTATTCTAAACTGCACATGCACATTAAATGAACCTCATGTTGGGTGATATATTTGTGCAATAGTTGGAGCTCTTTCTGCTACTGCCATCTTGTGGTTCTCAGCAGATATATTTTCCAGAGATTGCATGTAGGCAGAATCCAAATCCAAATTTCCTAACTGGGAATCATAAAAGTTTTATTTCACACCCTATTTAAGTCACCCTATTTAACACTACCTAATAGGGAAAATATCTTTTTCCTGAAAAACAAAAAAGCTCATGACTTCCATTTGAAATTTTTTTTTTAATGTACCAACATGCTGTTTCCTAAGGCATGTGATTTCAGAAATGCCATCTCACCTCCAGTCACTGTACAGGAGTGTATGATTCATTACTTATCTTAGCTTCTGTGCACAGGCACCTCAAAACCACCTGAGTCTCGTCAGATGTAGACAAACGCCAGGGCACACATCTGCCCTGTGGAGATTTAAGCTGTTTCTGTATTTACATAGTCTGAATTATGTGCATTGGTGTGGACAGTGAGGATAAAATTTATGTCAGAGCAAAGTATATCGCATCACTGCCCCACAGGGCACCCCTGTGAACTGTGAGATATGGGGAAAAGAACAAGACAAACAAATGCTTGAAAAAAGAGTCAAGACTCCCACACAACTGTAGAGCTGTGTTCTGGTAGCCTTGTTTTCCTGAAGATGACTGTGTAATGATATAGCTTTTGATTGTTTGAAAACCTTGTGTCTGAGGCTCCTTTTATCTACGGTATGGACAGATGAGTGAAAAATATGGGTAAGAAATAAACAAATAATAGAAGGAACAACGGTTAAAATAAGCTGAGTAGACTGAAATACTAGTGGTCAATGAGAGGGAAGGGTAAGGAATATGGCATGTATGAGTTTTTTCTTTTTTTTCTTTCTTTTGCTGGAGAGATGCAAATTTTCAAAACATGATCACGGTGACGAATATACAACTATGTAATGATATTGTGAGCCATTGACTGTAACCATGTCAAGAATGTTTGTGTGTCAAGAATGTTTGTTGTTTACAATAAAAACATTTTAAAAAGAAAAAAAAAGACACCATACAGCTAGTTTCTCTTCTACTAATTTACTTAGGGACATGTTAATATTTTCCTCAGGTATGGGTCAATGATCTGTCTCAACACTCAACCCAATGCTTAGCAGACAGTAAGCACACAATAAATATTTGTTGACTGAATTTAACAGATAGGAAAAATAAGGGCTGCTCTGAAAAAGTAACGGTTTAGTGAGGCTCTGCGTTTGCTATGAAGCAGAACTTTACGTATCCTTATGTTTTACATTAAAATCCTGCAATTCCCTATATTTTCTTAAGTGATAAATGAAATTAATTTCTAATCTGACATCTTACTTTGAATTCTTCCTTTGCAGGTCTCTACCAAAACCCTTTGACCCAATACAACTTCTACCGTTTATATATAATCTACCACCTTCCAGGAGTGGAGATACTTGATAGAAATCGTAAGGATCTTTCAGAAAGATAGTTGAAAACCAGTCTTATAATTTAAAAATGTAGAATACCTTTGAAACTAATTTTCTTTGTAAATGAAAAATTTAAAATTATCTATTTTGAAATTTTTGCCATCTGAAATTCACCCTATTTAGGGATTCTTGTCTCAACTACGTTATTGGAAAGGCCATCAAACTAAGAGTGAGGAAAGGCCCCAGGTTTGAAATTAACAAATTGGATGCCAAATCATTTACCTCATGGCACTTTAGTTCCTTATTTCTAAAAGGAAGGAATCATACTAAATCTCCTAAGACTGACTGAAGTTATAAAATTCACATTTTTTGAAATTCTGTACATACATATTAAATTGGTATAATCAATGGTAACTTCTTCATGAATACATCTGTAGACATTATATAAACTACCATGTCTGACTTATACAATCCACAAAAGAAAATCGGTCTCAGAGCATTACATTTTACATTTTTAGGGACATTTTTAGAGATCTGTTTTATTCCAAGTGCCTTTTTTACCTACTTATCTACCTGTCTTCTATCTATCTCTACAGGTTTGAACATTATCAATAATTTATGGTTGAGTAACTTCTTTCCATGAAGATATATGAAGACCTTATCTCTTGATATATAGCCCCGAGTAAATGAAGGGACATGCCATAGCTACTGTTCTTGTGTCGAGGCTGTATCAGACTGCAGGATGGTTCTGTGCACTGAGATTTGAGGGGCACATATTGAGCATTTGTCAGATTGAGGAAATAACTGATAGCTCTTTATAAATTAGTTTTAAGAGGATGTTCTCATATAACCAAGCTCACATAAATATATTTCTGAGAGTATTCAATATTTTTTAATCACAATATTTTTTGCAAATTTACACATGGTGCCATGAAGTAATGCTATTTTTGCATTTATCAGGGGTTACAGAAAAAGAAAGAAGATCAATGATTACCATTTTTAACCATGAAAAGGCTCATCTTCTCCAATCAATAGCATTCAGAGGGAAAGTAGATGCCTCTTGGGATCCTAGATCACCATTTAAGCAAAAACCAGCCCAGAGAGTACCTTCAGGTATTTTGAAAAGAATGTAATTAAAATTCCTCAACCTTCTGAGTAGACTGATAATAATAACTACAATTTATAAATAGCTAACTACCTAGTAGTGGAATAATTTCCCATTTTTAAATTTTATTAGCCTAATTAAAGTGAATATGTAATTTTCATCTTCACTCTGGTATATTAAACTAAGGTAACAAGATAACAATGAGATAATACACTGAGGGCCTTACTCCAGTATGCACAGTTTGTAACCTATAATTGTTATTATCACCACTTAACAGGACAATTTCACCTATCAAGAGTAGAAGTTTTGGAAAATATTTTTAAAATGATAAAGAAGAAATAAAGATCCTCTCCCATTCCTCCACCAAGATATCATTGCTAATATTTTGTTTGTACTCACACATAAACATTATATGCAAGTATAACTTGCATATCTTCAATGATATTTCATCAGGGTATTTCTTATATGTAAAATAAATGGAACTATAGTTAAACAAGTAGGGATTTATTTTGTTTGTATAACAAAGTGAAAAAAAGGTAGGGTGTGGTTTAGCCTGCAGGTCCTATCATGTCACAGTGTTGAGGAATACCCCTATTTTTTTGTTCTGCCATTTTTAGTGAGTTTTATGGTTGCACAGTGACTGTGTGTCACCAGCATCATGTAGCCATTCTGGGATGGAAGAAGGGGAGTGATTAAAAATGCAAAAAGAGAAAAGCTTTTTTGTTCTAGTTTGTTAGCTGCCAGAATGCAATATACCAAAATGGAATGGCTTTTAAAAGGGGAATTTAATAAATTCTAAGTTTACATCTCTAAGGCTGAGAAAGTGTCCCAATTAAAATAAGTCCAATTGTTTTTAGAATTAAGAAATGTCCAGTCTAAGGCATCCAGGGAAAGATACCTTGGTACAAGAAGGCCAATAAAGTTCAAAGTTTCTCTCTCAGTTGGAAGGGCACACAGTGAACATGGCAGCATCTGCTGGCTTTCTCATGGCTCTATCTTCAAAAGGGACTCTCTCCAAAATGTTTCCTCTTTTAAAGGATTCCAAAAGCAACTCCACCTTCAATGGCTGGAGACACACCTCCATGGAAATCAGCAAATCAAAAGTTACCACTTACTCCAAGGTCACATCTCCATGGAAACAATCAAAATGCTCCCACCCAGCAATACTGAATGAGGATTAAAGGACATGCCTTTTCTGGAGTCCACCACAGATTCAAACTGGTACATTTTTCCTTATGGCATTTTGCCAAAGAGACAGCATACACTTGAAAAATAAAGCAATTTTTCTAGAAATTAAGGGGGATTTTTTAAATTAGAATGTAATTTTGAGGAAATTACCCAGAATGCAACATGGAAAAGAAGATATTAATTAAATGTTGAGAGAAGGTGACATTAGAAAGAGAAAGTCCAAGATAAGCTTAGTAACAATTCCTGAAGGAAAAATATAGAAACACTGAGGCAAAGGTGATGCTTGAAGTGATACTGACTGGGAATATTTTTAATTGATAAATTATATGAATCCTTAGATTCATCAGACATGATGAATTCAAGGAAATATATGTCAAAAAAATTCAGCATCAAAGGCAAAAAGAAGATCATAAAGCCATCAGAGAGTGCACATTACCTACAAAAGAGTAAGAGATGACAACCTACAGTTACAACAGATTCCTTAACTGCAAATATGGACATCAGAACACAGTGACTTTTGAAACGCTGAGGGAAAAGAATGGTCAGCTGAGAATTCTATAACCAACTAAATTATTATCAAGAATGAGTAAGAGAATTAATTATGTGAAATCACTGAATGAAGCTGAATGTGAGAATGATAGAGGGAGGAGAGCTGGGTGACAAATGAAATCAGAAAGAAAGACGATGAAGACTGAGATGGTATAATCTAGGAATGCCTAGAGTGTATAATGATAGTGACTAAATGCACAAATTTTAAAAATATTTTTGCATGAGGAAGAAAAAAGGAATGTCATTACTGCAGGGTGCTGTAAATAGATGGTAATTAATATTTAAAAATTTTACCTTATGTGTGAGACTAAAGCAAAAAATGTTTATTTGGTACAAAATTTATATTTTGACTAGTGCAGTTCCTAATATAACTTAGGTAGACAGCTTAATTGAACACCATAAGTACATGAAACCTTGAATAGGACATGAGATTTTGTTGATTTGTCCAGAGGGATGCCCCAATAAATCCCAGAGTGATTTGAGCAGTGAATAAAAAGTATTTGCAGAGTCCCCTTCAGGGAATGGTGAGAAAGGGGGAAAATTCAACTTCCCCAAGTTGAATTCTTGATATTCTCACAAGCAGGGGGACAACCAAAACAATAGGCTGAGCCCCCAATCTTGGGGTTTGTTCATATGAAACTTGACCCCACAAAGGATAGGTCAAGTCCACTTAAAATTAAGCCTAAGAGTCACCCCCAAGAGAACCTCTTTTGTTGTTCAGATGTGGCCTCTCTCTCCAGCCAACACAACACACAAACTCACCACCCTTCCCCTGTCTAAGTGGGACATGATTCCCAGGGGTGTGGATCTTCCTGGCAACATGGGATTGAAATCCTAGAATAAGCTGGAACTTGGCACCAAGGGATTGAGAAAAACCCTGGAATGAGCTGAGATTCAGCATCAAGGGATTGAGAAAACCTTCTCGACCAAAAGAGGAAAGAGTGAAATGAGACAAAATAAAGTGTCAAAGGCTGAGAGATTCCAAACAGAGTCGAGAAGTTATCCTGGAGGTTATTCTTATGCATTAAATAGATAATCACCTTGTTAGTAGAGATGTAATGGAGAGGCTGGAGGGAATTGCCTGAAAATGTAGAGCTGTGTTTCAGTAGCCATGTTTCTTGAAGATGATTGTATAATGATATAGCTTTCACAATGTGACTGTGTGATTGTGAAAACCTTGTTTCTGATGCTCCTTTTATCTACCTTATCAACAGATGAGTAAAACATATGGAATAAAAATAAATAATAGGGGGAACAAATGTTAAAATAAATTTAGATTGAAATGCTAGTGATCAATGAAAGGGAGGGGTAAAGGGTATGGTATGTATGAATTTTTTTCTGTTGTCTTTTTATTTCTTTTCCTGAATAGATGCAAATGTTCCAAGAAATGATGATGATGATGAATATGCAACTATGTAATGATATTGTGAATTACTGAATTATATATGTAGAATGGAATGATCATCTGTTAAGAATGTTTGCATTCTGTTTAGTGTTTTTTGGTATTTAAAAAAATTTTTTTAATTAATAAAAAAAACTAGAAAAAAAAGAATGACTAAGAGGAAAAAGGAAAAAAAAAATGGGGAGAAACAGAGACTTTCCCCTTAACTTTTTATTGTGAACATTTTTCAGTGTTGAAAAATTTGAAAGAAGATACAATCTATGCCTGTTATATGCCCATGTATATTCAACAGTTGCTGCTATTCTGTCCTGCCTGCCCTCCTCCACATGCGAGGCTTTGCCTCTTACGCAGAAAGGATGGGCCTCCGCAGAGGCTGACATCTCATTGGACATCTCTAAGCACAGTGTCAGCTGGAAATTTCAATATATTGCAGGACCATTTAAATGTTTCAGTAACAGACATCATAACACTTCAGCAATAAGCACATTCTCCTACAAACTACATAAGCCATTATCACACCTAAGAAAAAGAATAATTCATTGATAGTATGTAATCTATAATCATAAAATTTTCCCAGTTTTCCCAAGATAGATTCTATGGCTGTTTCTGCTGGGTTCCCCCCACCCCAAGTCAGGATCCAGGCAAGGTTCATGAATTGCATTTGATTGTTAAAGCTCTTCAGTTTCCTGTAATTTCTAACAGATACCCCAAATATTTTCCCATGACTTTTTGAAGGAATTTGGCCAGAATGTCTCAGTTTGTGACTGCTTCCTCATGGTGTCACTGAACTTGTTCCTCTATGCCTTTTCATTCCCAAAGAATGGAATTAAATCTATAGCACATGTTCTAGAACCAGAAGAGTAAGTGTAGAGCAGTGATTCTCAAAGTGTGTTCTCCAATCCAGCAGTTCCAGCATCACTTAGGAACTTGTTACAGATGCAAATTCTTGCCTCAAATTGGATCTACTGAATCAGAAACTCAAGGGTGGGACCCAGAATCAGTGGGACCCACTAAAAACTTTTAGGTGATTCTGATGCCCATTCAATTTAAAGGAACAACCAGTGCGGAGGTCAGAACTCAGGCTTTTGGATCAGATTTCTCTGGGTTAGAATACCAGCTCTGCTGATAATTAGAAGTTTTATTTTGGATTGGCTTCAGCCTTCTGATTTATCTTCCTTGACTGTTGTGATGCTTAATTGAGATAAAGTAAAACATTGCGACACCTGATCTAACACATATCAAGTGCTTACTCAGTTGAATATTCTATCAGTCTCTTAAATGTAAATTAAATTTGAAAAGTACTGGAAGAAAATACTTTTATATTCCTGAGGTGAAGAAGACCAATCAAAATCTGACACAAAATCCAGAAGCCATAAAAAGAAAAAAACTGACAAATTTCACTACATAAAAATGAAAACCATTATATAGTATAGGAAAAAAATGAACAAACAAAAAGATTGGAGGAAATATTCATAAAATGTACAATAGGCAAGTGTTAATATCTAAAGAGCTCCTAAAAGTTCATTTGAAAAATCCCCCCCTAAAGTGACAAAAATATGGACAAGACATTTATAGAAGGAAAGAGATCTAAGTATCCAATAACCAGCCTCAGTATAAGCGCAAATTAAAATGAGATAGCATTTTCATCCAACAGGTAGACAAAGGTTGGTGAAGGTGAAGGGTGAAAAGAGCACAATTTATAGATTATTGGTGAGAGTTTAAACTAGTTAACCTTTCTTGAAGACCACAAGGTAGTGTCTTTCAACATATAAAATGCACAAACCATTTGATGCAGCAATTCAATATGAAGCATCTTTCCTACAGAAATACTTGCACATATGGGCAAAATTATGTATATAAGGTTGTCCATTGCAACTTTTTTATAAAAGCAAAAAATGTGGGAACAATCTAAATGGTCATCCATAGGGGAATGTTAAATAAATTATGGCACCTTCATTCAATACAAATATCCCATTATAGAACTATTCCATAGTACATTCTGAATATTGAAAAACACATTACAAGTAATGTAATGAAGAATAATGAAAAATTACAATTTTGTCAACATACGAATTTCTGTGTATATGTGTATGTCTGATCACACCTGTGCATGTATACCTAGAGAAAGCCAGGAGACTACATGCAAAACTCTTAATAGCAGTATTTATGAGAGGAATTGGAATGAAAGGGAGATTTCACCATTTACATTCCATTTTCATCATTATTGTTATAAGCAAAATATGTGCTTTTGCAATCAAAAATGTAGGCAAGAAACATAGTCTGGGGTGATCGGAGAGAGCATGGAAGACTTGGGTCAGCCCCTCGAGGACGGCACCATGCCAGGAGCTGCATCCTAAGGCAGAGACGAATGCTCTCTGCCCAGGTCTGCACGCGCTGCTGCTTGGGGACTGGCGAGAGCTCACATGTGGGCTTTGGTGGCCCAACAGGTGCTGCAAATTCCATCTCTAAGGCAGTAGGCCTGCTTGAGAGGAATAAACAAAGCATGACAGTCTCCGAAAGATTCCATAAGAAAGTGAGGCTTTGAGGACTAGACTTTGAGCTCTGAAGCTGAGGAAGATACAGGTTTTGTGATCTAGGATTTGTTTATTCCATTTCTTTGAAGGTAGTGCCAAGAATTTTATGGGTTAAATAGACCAAAATACGTCTACTCATTTGGTCTGTGAGTCCATTTATAGATGCATGTGCCTACTTGGAAACAGGATCAGTCTATGTACACGGGCTTCAACATCTTGATTATAAAAATTCCCATTTGGATTCCATTGACAACTAATCTGATTAAGCATTCTGTCTCAGAACTTGAGATTTGTATTGTTAAAGAATTTGCTCCAATATCTAAGGCAAAAACAATTATATCTAAGAGAAAAATTCAGTTTGGGGTTAGGTATCAAGGCATGCTTTGATAAATTCATGTATTTATCTAAATGATTGCTTGGAAATAGAAAGAATGATACTATATACTTTTCTTTCTTTTAAGTAAATGTTTGAAAAATACTAATTTAGAAATGTATTTTCCTTTAGATTTTGCATTTGGAAATAATGTAGACAAGTAAGTGATTTTTAATCTTTAATTTTATGATCAGATTATTTCATAATTGTGCTGATCCCCTTTTATCCTTTTCCCATAATAGATTTGAATGAATTAAAAAATTACTAGCTTATCAAAAGATGGGGAAAATGGCTGTCTTTCCAAAGTAAATGAGTTTAAGCTACTTTTCATAATTTGATATATTTATGTTTTTAATATTATTAGAACCCAAAGTAAATTAAAGGGTAATATGATTCATAAAAAAATAAAAATTGATGAGAATTATTAAATATTCCAAACAAGGGGCTTACTTTCCTTTTTTACTTTTCCTCTAATTATGTTCAGTGAGAGCAAGTGTTACATAGATTAACATTTTATTTTACAGGAACTGACATTTTCAAAAGCAAATACTTTTCATAATTTATATTATGAAACTTAGACATTTCAAAATTATGAATATTGATGAATTTTAAAATCATTATTCTTTTTTATTTTGCACTTAGGAATTTTTTCTTTGGATTAGTGTTGAAAAATATTGTCCCCATGCATATTTATAAAATGTGATCGAGGGAAATAACACCTTTGTAATAAAATGCATGTTTATTTATGTTAAAATATATGATATCCATATATTTTTTATACTGCAAACATTTTAATGCTATCATTTAACACTGGTTTCAAAATGCGAATGGAAGAATGTGTGAGGCCTAATCAAATAGCTAATCCCCAGATATGTTCAAATAACTCTACTTTAAAAACTAAGCAATATAAACAACAAAAGTAGAATTATATAGCCTAAAAGACGTTTGTCAGTAGAGCCCATGTTAGTGATACTATACTACAAATAATATAAAAATATATGGCATTTAGTCATTTAAATAAAAAATTCATTTGGGCTACTTGATTTTTCTCTGACATAATTGCTATTCTTACAGAACTGTGTTTGCTGATCCAGAAGATGCTGTTTTTGTAAGATCCATGAAAAGATCAGTGATGGCAATCACTTCTATGAACTGGGACACAGTTCCAACACGAGAGGAGAAATACCTTGAAGAGAAAGCCACAGAACCTGCTCAAATGCTCACGGTTACACTGAGATAAACTCTGGTTTCCTAGGAACCTGTGTTTTTCAACTGTATATTAAACTTCCCTGTGATTTAGCATATTATATATTTGTTATGATATTATTTGAAACATTTATATGTCAACAGAAACACCAGTAATGAAAAATAATTAATATGATTTATGATTTTCTAATATAAATTTTTGTTGACATAAAACATGTGTGCAGAAATGTACACAAATCATACCTATACAAAATCGTAAGTAATCATCCTGGTAATGTGGACAAACTCATGTAACTAGCATCCCAGGTCCAGAAGTAGAACATTACCAGTACTCTAGATGCCCTTTCATTTCTTCTCCAGTCACTAACCACCCTTCAAAAGTAATCACTGTCCTGATTCCTAGACCATAAATTGTCTGGTTTTGAAAGATATGGCATCATAGACAATGAATTCTTGTGTGCCCAGCTTCTTTCACTCAACATTGATTGTTGTTAGTAGCAATAATTCAGTCGTTCTCATTGCTGTATAGTATTCTATTGTATAAATGTACCACAATTTCTTTTTCCAGGCTACTGGTTTTTTATTCTTGCTTCTGAAGGCATTTGCCAATTCTTGGTGTGGGTTGCTGATCTGGGCTTAGCCCAGCCACAGCTTGCTGCTAGGAGAAAGAGAAACCAGAAAAGCTTTTAACATTTGCCTGGTATCTGCAAAATCCACCAAATTGGACATTTATGGTAACTCAAACACATGGCCATTTTTTTCCCAGAAGACACTGCTTAATTCTGAAGCTGGATAGGAGGCTAACAAGCTAGGTCAAAGCTTATGAAAGGCAGAGTGACATTTCCCCTTTTCTGATGGTGCTTAGGAAACATAGACATGATGTGGAAGTAGGGCTGAAATCAAAATAGGCAAGAGATGAAAGCCCTGGAGGGAGTAGTAAGTTGACACTGAGAAGCCACAGCCTCCTTTCACCTGTAGCCAATTATCATTCTGTACATAGCTAGAGTCTGAAAATTCAGCTGTGGTCCCTGGCAGAGGGTTGCTGCTGGGGGGAAGAAAAAGCAGAGATTTAAGCATTCATGTGGCTAAGTGGCTGCTATCAAGGCTGATACAAGGCAGAAGTGATGACATGTGGATTCCAAGATTAACTCAGGGAAGGAATGGAAACATTCTCTTGCTTTCTTTCCTGGACCACTTATTCTGGGTGATGCCAGCTGCCTTGTCATGAGGACACTCAAGTGTCCTCTGGAGATCTGCATTTATGGCTATGGAAAAATCAAGATTCATCCCCCAGCTTCCAGATCTGAGACATTTCTTAGACTCAAAGCCTACTGACTAAAGACACAAAATCCTCTTGAGAGGCCGTCTCCAAAAATCAAAGTGAGAATATACAGTAGTGTTTCCTCCTAATCCTTTCTCTAATGGGAACCCCACTTACTCAAATAACTGCACATTGGGAAATGGTAAATAATCAGTTTTTATTTTAAGTGTAGGATAAATGGCCTTAAAGTAATGTAAGTGGACCCAAAATATCATGTCCCATGGTCAGAGTGGGGTGCATGGTAGCCAAGTGATGAAGGGAATCCTGACCTAAGAGGTCTCACAGTTGGTCCAATGGGTACTTTTTAGTTCCTGAATAAATGCATAATAGGAATGGATATAGATGGCAGCAGGAAAAACCCTAATTTTGGTTTCCTTTACTAACCTGTGGCTTTCTGAAACTGCAAGTCATAAGTAATATTGTATCCCAGGTGGGATGGCAGAGATTTGTGCTTTCTGAAGACTTAAAAGATACCGGCATTGTGTTCTCATTATACCCCCAATAAATATACTGCTCTGGTCCTTGGAAAAAAACAATGGAAAATTAGTTAAGTAGTAACTCCAATTGAATTCCTGTGCTGGATATGACATATTTGCTCTAAAAGTTCAACCCACTCTCTAGTTCTTGGTACTGAACTGTTGATCTGGAAAATCCATTCATTTCAATCCCGATCAAGACAATCATCATCTTGTCACAGGGCTAGGTTAACTGTCCTGCTCTCAGTAGCAGTGTAGTCCAAAAGAACCTTGATTGCGTATACATTCCACACAACTATATCACTGGTACATGACATCGTGTTAATCAGGTCTGGAGAGTAGGAAGCGTTAGGTACTCTGAATGCTATGCTACCATGAATGTATGTAAGCAGGTAGGAGAAAAACCCACAAAGATTTGGGGGGGTTGCCACACCGGTAATGTTAGAGGTCCTGTGCTTTGGAGTATGCTGGGATATTTCCCCCCAAGGTAAAAGACAAGTTTTGTCATCTTGCACTTTTAAATGATGTGAAAAAATCACTTCATTTGCTAGGCATCTTTGCATTTTGGAGATAGTACATTTCATATTTGAGAATGCTAATCCTACCCATTTCTTGAATGACTCTAAAAGATACCAGTTTTGAGTGGAGGGTAGGGCAAGAAAGGACTCTAAAGAAATTGTAGGCTGGATCATAAGTGGCCCTGAGGCTTTGGTTATATAATTATGGTGGTATTAAAATGTGTCCACAAATGCTTTGATACTCCTCCTTCCAACAGGTGGAATCTAATTCCTTTCCTCATGATTGTGGACTGGACACACATCTAACAAATAGAGTATGGCAGAATTGAGGGTGTGTGGCTTTCAAGATTAGGTCATAAAAGGAATCAAAACATTCTCTTGCTTTTTCTCCTGGATCATTTATTCTAAAGGGAAATCAGCTGCCATATCATGAGGACACTCAAGCAATCCTCTGGACAAGGCTACAAGGTAAGGAAATGAGGCCTCCTTCCAAAAGCCAGTGAAGAATTAAAGCCTTCTCCCAACAACTATTTGAGTGAGTAATCTTGCAAGCAAATCCTCCAGATCCAGTTAAACCTTTGGATGACTGCAGTCCTAGCTGAAAGCGTCACCGTACCCTCCTTAGAAAGCCGAAGCCGGAATCTACCTAGTTAAGCTGCTTGTGTATTTCTGGCCTACAGAAATGGTATAAGATAATGTTTATTGTTGTTTTAAGCTGCTAAGTTTTGGGATAATTTGTTACACAGCAATAGATAACTAATACAATAAGCCAGCATAATCTATAGTGCTTAAAGAATCATGGGTATATAAGGATGCTTTGTGGAGTTTCTGGTAAGCTCTGAGAGACACAATACAGTCCTCACGGGTTCTTGAACAAGATCATACTCTACAACAGAGAACTAGTCACTGTTCAAGTGGAAGTTCTAGGCATGCTGCTGTATCCTAGGACTAAGTGAGACCTTGGTCACTGAACATCAAGTAACCGTTTGACTAAAGCTCCTCCTCATAAGCTGAGCACTTTCAGACTCAGCAAGCAATAATGTTGTATGGACATAACCACAATCTATTTGAAATAGTACATTTGGGGTCAGATTTAAGCTGGTCCTCTAAGTTGCATAAACAGTACTGATTGTTATTAGGTTGTAGTAAAAGGATGATGTTGCCAATTGAATCATGTCTCCCACAAAAGGCAAGTTCAAGTCCTATGCCCGTGTCCTGTGAGACTGAACCCATTTGTAAATAGAAATGTTGAAGATATTATTAAGGTGTGAACTCATTTGTGAATAGGATCTTTGAAGATCCTCTGTGGACCTTATGCATAAGAATGGAATCTTTATAAGCAGAAGAAATTCAGATGCAGTAAGTTGGTAGGAGCCAGAAGACAGCAGAAACCAAAGGAGGACATAGGGATACAATCACCATGCAAGACACAAATGCTGGCAAGCTATCTCCAAACAACGCAGAATGACCTGGTGATACCTTGATCTCATCCATTGTGGTATTTGTCATAACAGTTCAGGCAAGCATATACCTGGTTTCAGAATTTCCAAGTCTTGCTGTGGAGGTATCCTCTACACAAGATTTTCTGGTTGACAGTTATTACTCTTAACAATATATGACCTGGCACATTTCACGAATTCACACAAAGGTATATGAGTTAGAGTCAGACATCCTCTAACCCATCTAATACTTTCTCCAGTACAGACACCATAACTCTAATTTCCCACCAAAGCTCAGCAGCTTTTCTTTTAGTTCAAATTCCCACAAATGAACATTTTCAGATTGGTCTAGAGGATGTTTTCAGGTCAAACCCATAATGGGCAACTGATGGATCTCTCTAGGGTCTGGCATTTGCTCCTTCCTTCTCAGCAAGAGCTGGGAGGAAGCAAATTCCCTGAAAACAGCACATATGATGGCAAGGATCTTCTAACAGGCAGAATTTTTCTGAGCTCATAAATAAACCAGCAAGAAACAATGGGAAATTTTTAGCATCAGAACCAATCTGAGTTTTGCTAGCTGAGTGATCTTAAGTCATTCAATATTTACAAGACCAATTCCCTTCACCTATAAAATAAAATTTTAATTAAAACACTAACCTTCTCATTATGAATAATGCAAAACTATGTTCAAGTTTCTCTTTTAAATAGTAAATGAACTTACTATGTACCAAGAATTGTGCTAAAGAGATTATTAAATAAATGTGAACAGTCCTAGCATAACAGGAGGATATGGTGGGGTGGAGGGCAAAATATGCAACTATGAAGTGAAACCAAGAGAAAGGTTTTAACAACATTCTAGGTGATCACTCTGCTTCCAGTCTTTCCCATTTGACTCTTATCAATTGAAAAATGCTCTTTGGCTTTCTTGATATGTTTTCTTACTTTTTTCATCTTTCCACTCCGGCTTCTTTGCTGACTATATTTCATCCACCAAAGAAAGGATGGTATTCCCTTAGACATCTGCCTTTGCCTCTTTTCTGGTTGCCCTTCTCATATCCCTTGTTCATTCTATGCACTAAGGCTTTACCCTCCACCTCCGTGCTGAAGAATGAAAAATCTATACCTCATCACCAGAGCCCAGACCAAAGGACCAGCTGCCTGCTGAGCATCTTCAACTATATTTGCTCAAAAGCAAAACATCCAAAGCTAAGCTCACTTTCAATTTGTAAAAAAAAAATCTTTTTTTTTTTACTCCTGCCAAGTTCTCTTCTCTCCAATCCATTGCCCCACACCTAAATATTCTTCTGTAAGGAGGTTCTGATCTAGTTACTTCCCTGCCAAGAACGGTTCAGAGCCGCCCCATCTTCTACTGAGGAAGCCTAACATCTCTAAATCCCTCCTGAGCCCTAACAACCTCATTTTCCACCCATCACCCAGGGAATGCACTCTTCATTCCAAACTGCTCGCAATTCCTCAAATGGCTGTTCTAACCAACAATGCTGCAGTAATCTTGTACCTACATAATTCACATATATGAAAATTTATATGTAGTCTAAATTCTGAGAAGTAAAAAACTGTTGAAAGGTGGGTACATTTTTAATTTGGCAGATATTGCCAAATTTTATTCCATAGAACTTGTAAAATTTTAGACCCTCCACTAAGAATATATAGGCATGTTTTTCAACACCTGAACCATAAAGCATTATCAAACATTTGGATTTTACCGACCTGGTTAGTGGCAAATGGTAGCTCAGTGTAGATGCCATTCTTATTTCTCATTTTGAATGAGGCCGAGCATTTCCACAAGCTTTAGGAGCCATTTTGTTTTTCTTTTTTTAGTGAACCATTTGTAATTTTTGTCCATCTGTCTATAGGAGAAATTAATCCTTCTTTATGAAAACACCAGCTAAAAATACTTTTTCCTAGTTTGCTCTCCTACTTAAAGTTCATTTTGTCTTTCAGATTATTATATTTTTGTCTTTCCCGTTTCTAAACGTTTGCCATTTCAACCATGTTATATAATTGGAGTCATAGGGAAACACACAGCCCTTTTTGGGACTGGCATTTTTTAACTTAGCATAATTCTCTGGAACTTCATCCAGGTTGTTACATGTATCCATAGAGCTTTTGTTTTTATGGCTGAGTAGTATTCCATTATATTGATATACGAGTTCGTTCAAACATTCAGCCACTGAAGGGCATATGGCTGTTTTCAAATTTTGGTTATTAAAATCAAACTACTATAAACATTTGTGAACAGGTTTTTGTGTGAGCATAAGTTTTTACTTCTCTAGGATTAATACTCAAGGTTACGTTTGTGAGTCGTACAGTAAGCATTATGTTTAATTTTTTAAAGAAACTGCTGAACTCAGCACTGTATGAGGAAATCAGCTTTTCTGTATTCTCACTGGCATTTGGTGTTGTCACCATTTTTTGTCATTCTTATATTACGCAGTGATTTCTCACTGTGATTTTAATTTGCATTTCTCTAATGGCTAATCAAGTTGAATATCTTTTCATGTGCTTATGTGCCACCTGTATATTCCCTTCAGGGAAAGGTCTGTGCATGTCTTTTGCCCATTTCTACTTGGATTATTTTCATTTTTACTGTTGTTGATTTTTTTAGAATTCTTCATATATTGTAGAAATTAGCCCTTTGTCAGATGTGTGATTTTGCAACTTTTTCTACCAGTCTGTAGCTTGTCTCTCCAGCCTCTTAACAGGGTCTTTCACAAGCAATAGTTTTAATTTTGATGAAGTCCAATCATCAATTTTTCCTTTTATGGATAATGTGTTGGATGTAAAGTCTAAGATTTCTTTGCTTAGCCCTAGATTTTTTCCAAAAGATTTATAATTTTACACTTTAAGTCCATGAACCATTTCAAGTAGATTTTTGTATATGAGACTTTAGTCAAGTTTCATTTATTTTACAGATGAATATCCAATTGTTCCAGCACCATTTGGTGAAAAGGCTATCTTTTCTCCTTTTAAGTTGCTTTTGCACCCTTTTCAAAAATCAGGTGGGCATATTTGTGTAGGTCTATTTCCGGATTCTCTTTTCTGTCCCATTAATTAATGTCTATTCTTCTTCCAGTACCACACAGTTTTGATAACAATAGCTATTTTAAAATCAGGAGGACCAATTTCTCCCATGTTATTCTTCTTTCAAAATTATTTTAACTATTATTTTTCCTCTTCCTTGTCCTATATATTTTAGAATAATATTATCACTATCTACAAAAAATCTTGCTAGGATTTTGATAGGAATTACATTCAATCTGTATATCACTTTGGGGAGAACTGACATCTTTACTGTTTTGAGTCTTCTAATCCATGAACATTGTACATTTTTCCATTTACTTAGACCTTGTTTGACACCCGTAACAGTGTTTTGTAGTTTTCGGCACATGTCCTGTACATATTTTGATATATTTCAATCTATTTCTTTTTAATGACTGCGAAAGGCATTTAAATTTTGATGTGCTTGTGTCTATTGTTAGCATATGGAAATATGATTGATTTTTGTATGTCAGCGTTACATAGTGTAATCTTGTGACCTGGCTGAATGCAATTGTTAGTTGTAGGAATTTTTTTTTTGTAAACTCCTTTGTTTTTTCTATGTAGGCAATCATGTTATATACAAATAGTTTTCTTCCTTTCTTTCCAATCTATGCATTTTATTTCCTATTTTTGCCCTATTTTACTGGCTAGAACTTCTAGCACTTATGAGAATTAGAGTGGCGTTCCCAGTCTTAGAGGGGAAGTACTCAGTCTTACCACAGTAAGTATAATGTTAGCTCTAGAGTTTTTATTAATGTTCTTTATCAAGTTGAAAAAGTTCACCCTGAATAAAACAGTATTTGCAAAGTCCCTTGGAGGAATGGTGAGAAAGAGGGAAAACTCAACTTCCCCAAGTAGAGAATTCTTCATATTCTCACAAGCAGTGGGGACAACCAAAGCAAAAGGCCGAGTCTCCAACCTTGAGATTTGTTCATGTGAAACTTAACCCTGCAAAGGATAGGTCAAGCCTACTTAAATTAGGCCTAAGAGTCACCCCCAAGAGAACCTCTTCTGTTGCTTACATGCGGCCTCTCTCTCTCAGCCAACACAACAAGCAAACTCACTGCCCTCCCCCTCTCTACGTGGGACATGGTTCCCAGGGGTGTGGACCTTCCTGGCAACGTGGGACAGAAATCCTAGAATGAGCTGGGACTCAGCATCAAGGGATTGAGAAAATCTTCTTAACCAAAAGGGGGAAGAGAGAAATGAGACAAAATAAAGTGTTAATGGCTGAGAGATTCCAAACAGAGTTGAGAGGTTATCCTGGAGGTTATTCTTACACATTAAATAGATATCACCTGTTTAGTTAAGGTGTAACGGAGAGGCTGGAGGGAACTGCCTAAAAATGTAGAGCTGTGTTCCAGTAGCCATGTTTCTTGAAGATGATTGTATAATGATAAAGCTTTCACAATGTAACTGTGTGATTGTGAAAACCTTGTGTCTGATGTTTCTTTTATCTGCCTTATGGACAGACGGGTAAAACATATGGATTAAAAATAAATAATAGGGGGAACAAATGTTAAAATAAATTCAGTAGATTGAAATGCTAGTGATCAGTGAAAGGGGAGGTTAAGGGGTAGGTATGTATGAATTTTTTTGTTTTCTTTTTCTGAATTGATGCAAATGTTCTAAGAAATGATCATGACGATGAAATATACAACTATGTGATAAAAAAAGAATGTTCATATTGTAAAAAAAAACACACAGACATGGTATCTTATAGCTTTGGAGGTCAGAAATGGTCAAGGTCTGTGTTTCTTCTGGAGGCTCTAGAAGGTTTCCTTGCCTCTGCTAACTTCTAGAGGCTATCTGCATTCCTTAGCTTGTGGTCCCTCCTTCCCTCTTCAAAGCCAGCAGCATTGCATCCTCAAACCTCAGGCCTGTTTCCATCATCACAGCTCCTTCTCTTCTGCTGCCTCTGTCATCATGTTGCCTTCAATAACTCTCACCTCCTGCTTCCCTCATAAGGACCCTTGTGATTACATTGAACCTACCTGTATAATCCCTAATCCCATCTGTGAACCCCCCCTTTTGCCATGTTAGGTAACATATTCCACAGGTTCTGGGGATTAGGGTATGGACATCCCTAGGGGCCGTTATTCTGACTACCACCCTCTCTACTCTTACTTATCTAAGAGGTTGTTATTATTCTGAATGGGTTTTGAATTTTGTCAAATGCCTTTCTCTACATCAATTTGTATCAGCCAATGGTTTTTCTTCTTTAGCTTGAAAATATGAGTTGAACTGATTGACTTGCATCCCTGGAATAAACCCCACTTGGTCATGAGGTCCCTAGCTTTTCTTCAGTCCAATGTTTAGTCTCCTCATGTTTGCTTTATATATAATATCCAAGGTTTTTAGTATTACTTAGTGGTAAGAACAGGGAAAAATACATCTACTCCATCTGTGCTGGTTTGAAACTCTTATGTACCTCAGAAAAGCCATGTTCTTTTAATCCAGTCTTGTGGGGACAGACCTATTGTTGTGTGAGACCTTTTCTCTAGGTTGTTTCCATGGAGAATGACCTACTCAATTCAAAGTGGATCTTAATCCTTTTACTGGAGACCTGTATAGAGAATAAAAGCCAGAGAACATAGAGAGAGCTCAGAACTGACACAGAGAGCAAGGAGATGAAACTGGACACAGATGTTTGGAGATGCTAAGCTAAAAGATGAAATCCAGAGTTTGCCCTGGAGAGGCTAAGAGAGACCCACAGACACTTAAGGAGAAAGCCAGTGGAATTAGAAGCAGAAAATGAAGCAGGAGCAAGGTCCAGCAGATGCTAGCCACATGCCTTCCAGCTGACAGAGGTGTTCCAGATGCCAGCAGTCTTTCTTCAAAGTCAAGTTATCTTTCTCCAGATGTCTTAATTTGGACATCTTCATGGCCTTAGAACAGTACATTCGTAACCTAATAAATCTCCTTTGTAAAAGCCAATCCATTTCTGGTATATTGCATTCTGGCAGCTTTAGCAAAATGAAACATCATCTTTCCAAAAGTGGAAGCATCCAGATTATTTTAAAAATGTAGCTGAACTTGTCATGTAGAAGTCATAAAAAATTCTCTCATGGTTTCTTCTGGGGCTAATCATTTTTTTATAAACCTTTTATCCATTTGAAATCTAACCCTGAATTGGTTGATGATATAGCTACTTAACTGATTCTAGAAAATTATGATCACCATTTAAAATGATGCCTTCACCCATTTATAAAATTAAGACTTGGTCCTAAAAGGATATATTAAACTAGTTCTATGAACTAAGGTAGAGCTCCTCTTTGGAAAAAAACAACAACAACAACAACAAAAAACAAACACAACTCCTCATCTACTTAAATAATTATGAGAAGAAAAAAGAAATTTGATTTTTTATTAAAAGTTTGCTTTTTATCTATGCAAGTGATGCTTGAATGTTATCCCAGTTTACATAAAGATGTACTCTTTCCTAAACAGTTTTAAGCAAATGTAAGTTTTTCCTAAATAAACATCAGTAAAAATGAACAAAACACCTTGCAGGACGGGCCAGAGTGGCTCAGTGGCAGAGTTCTCGCCTGCCATGCCAGAGACTCGGGTTTATTTCCCAGTGCCTGCCCATGAAAAAAAAAAGTAAAAACACCTTGCAATGGTTAAGTTTTTTTCCCCAACCAAAATGATAACTATAATCTAATTCAAATTTTGAAGCCGTTGTATTTTTCGTAAGAGTATATAAATCCCAAAGATTCAAATGTATAACCAAACTACATCACCCCACTGTGGGCTGGCGTCAGTGCTCACAGGGGGCCCCTTCCTCTCTCTGCCCCCTGCCCGGGTCTGTTAGTAGCTGCCTTCACTCAGGGCCTCCCAGGTCAGGGAGCCAGATCCTCGTCATTTATAATGGCACCCAGGGAGAAAAAGGAAAAAAAAAACCCTCCCTCCTCAGTTTCAAGAATAATATCTCTCTCGAGAAGCTCAGAGAAGTGCTCTGGCTGGCTTAGGGGTGGCCGAGGCAGCAGGTTACCACTTTCAGCAGCAATCAAACCACCTGAACTTGAAGAAGAGCTGCTCCTGTTCCACAGGGACCCTGCATGCTTCCAAAGCGGAGAGAAGGGACCCTGAGAAGGTAAAAGCGCTGTAGGACTGTCTATGAAGCTTACTGTCCACTATTACTAAAACTCAATAAAACTCATCCACATAAGGATGACTAAATCAGTGCTGCTCTTCAGGACCTGGGGGACACCCACTGTGGCCTACGAAGTAATGGCTTATTTATGCATCTGCAATATTTTATGGCTGCAAGGATACTACACCAAAAGCAACATAACAGCAGTAGACAAACAGCACTGAATTACATATTTGAATATGAACAGAAGGGGGAAATGTTGGTTTCTATATATGTTACTAGAATAAAAGTTAAAAAAATAAATAAATAAACTAGGCAGGCCATGGATTTTCTGTGGCAGAATTCTCACCTGCCATGTGGGAGAGCCGGGTTCGATTCCCAGAGCCCGCCCATGTTAATAAATAAATACATAATGAAAAAACAAAAAAATCCATGGAACTGGGTGCTCAGGTAGTTCAATGGTAAAATTCTCACCTGCCATGTGGGAGACCTGGGTTTGATTCCTGGTCCATGCACACACACACCCTACCCAAAAAAAATTTATGAACAAAACTACCTATGATATACATATCACATATCTGCCTCTGTATGTGCATCTATACAGATATAGAAGTACATATATGGAGGGAGACACATTAAAAAAAAATCCATGCCACTGCCCAACACAGTGAACCCATAATCATGGACTATAGTTAACAGCATAGTTATAAAAATGCACTTTCATCAATTGTAACAAAATTGTATCACACTAATGCAAGATGTTAATACTAGGGTGGTATATGGGAATCCTGTATTTTATACATGATTGTTCTATAAACCCACAACTCCTTCAATAAAAAAAAGTACACAGTGAAGCAGTTAGGACTGCAGACCTCACTGAGTCACAGCTATGCACTTTCAGGAAAATGAGTTGACCTCTTTAGACTTCAACTTCCTCATCTGTACCATGGGGATAAAAATAAAATCAGGATCTTGTGACTATTAAACAAGACAACATCAAGGATATAACTTTCAGTGTTAGCTATTATTACCTAATGAATCAAAAATTGAGTCCAATTTCTTAATAAACTCACTTGAATATTCTATTTCATCAGCTCTGGGAACAAGAATTATTATATATTATAATTAATGTTTTAATACTTTAGGTCCTATTTTTGCTTGAAAGAAGTTTTTTGATAGCCTATTGAAAATGATTTAGCATGTAAAAATATATTTTGAAGTTACTATTCATGCTAGCTAAAGCTGTGATCAAGTTCCTATTCATATTAGTAGTTCATGTCAGTGAAGGGAATATCACGCCTCCATTGCCACATCTCTTCATTTTCCTATTACCTTCTACTTTCCACAAGCTTCCATGGTATTTAAAGACGGGGACCACACCCTCTTTCCAGAGCCCAGGAGAGCTAGGCAAGACAGGAGTGAGGAAACAAGAGAAGAATGCTAACACAAATATACAGATAAAATCATTCGAATTAGGGAACTCAAACAAAAGCATGTTTATGGGAAAGGGAGGCTGGGAGGACTATTTTACTATCAAAAGGTAAATACTTATCAGTATGAAGATGAGGTTCTGTAATGAGTTAATTTTATTTTGCCAAGACAGACTTGTCATGATTGGCAAATTCGGACATAATCTGCCTGCCAGATTCCTACCAGGTCAACCCTCAGCACTAAATCTACTCACACGAAACCTTCATCAGTGTGATCGCTGCTGGCAGGGAAACACTGGAAGAAAAGTAATTGATTATAGAGAAGAAGAGAACTAACGGAGTGAGAATTCTAGTCATTTTGATACATAAGTGTGCCTATTAAAATAATTATTTTATTCTCCAGTATTTGCAAAGTCCCCTAATATTTGTTACTTACTATATCCATAATATTTGCTCCTGCAGAGAGAGCAATAAACCATGAATCAAGATTTGAGTTGTTCATATTAGTTGGCAATTTATTTTACAGTCAACACAGGGAAGCCTGAAACACAGTACTATCACCAGATATCACATTCTCTAGCTCTGTTCAAATATTGCATACTCTAAAAACTGATAGGACATCCTCTAAATGACAGCTGTAAATCAGTTTCTGGACAGGAAAAACCACAAGAAAAGTTTCCATAAAGATAACAGTTTTTCAGATGGGACTAGGGCATACAAATTAGTTTTACAATAATTGTATATTTAGCAATTATTTAATCAAAAGTCCCCTGAATCATCTTTTTTCAATATACAGGCTGAGATAACCCTGGCTATGCCTTAGTTTCTTCTGAGGGATTTGACATTTCTGAAGATACAAATAGTCTAGATAAAAAGTTACTGCAGGAACTATAAGTTCAGACTGTTTAGAATAATGTCTCTATAAAACTACCATCAGCTAAACTATGTCAAAAATCCTTTCACATATAGATTTTCTTCATCACATCGTACCTCAATAAGCAGAACTTTGTTACTGCAGATGCTATTTACATGTATTTTATTCACATATAAGTTATGATCCTTTTAACTATCCATTAAAAATGTGGTCATAACATTTTTCTTTCTGGAAAATCTCTTTCCTGCACCTGTTATGCTTGCCCCTTTGTTCCCTAGAGCCTCTATTTCTTAAGGGGATTTATATTCCTTTGAGAACAATTGCTACAAAGCAGGCATCAAAAAGAGATAGAAATGTTTTTTCCTATATTTTGAAAAAAAAATTTTTTCCATAGGAACATTCATCTGCTTATAGAACATAAATTAGGCCATGGGAAAGAGCTTTTCTCGAAAGCCCCTATTCTACAAAATGTGGAAGCCTGCCTTTAGTGCTGGGCAGGTGTCACTCGGCAGGGAGAGCACAGTCCTGAGATTTCCAGTTACCTGCCAGGGCCCAGGACCACCTGAGCTGGCACCTGTGATGACTTTTACTCCTCAGAGACCTGTGGACCTGCAGAAGCCTGCACGTTTTCCAAGCCTGCTTCGCTCTGAAGAGACGCTTTCTCCTCTTCCACAGACTCTTTAGGATGGGAACCCTTTTGCAACGTGCCCATTTTAGCATCTGGCTGCTCTTCGTTAATACAATTAGAATTGACATCAAGTGTGCCATCTGATAAGAAGAAAAGAAATTGTTATTTTCTTCCCAACAAGTGCCAAACTTTCTTTTAAGTGCTTTACATGTATTAACTCTTTTAATTCCCATAACCATATGAGGTTAATACATTATCTATACTTTACAAACAGAGAACACAGAGGTATAGTAACTTGCTCAAAATGCACAGCTAGTAAGCAGCAGAATCAGGATTTGAATTCAGGTTCCTGGCTCCAAAAACAGGCCTCTTAATCAGAATTGTTGTTTGAGATTTGACAAAATCTGTGTTCTCATATAGCTTTGCCTTTAATGAGCTTGATGTCCCTGGATAAGTAATTGCCGCATCTCTTCACAGAAAGTTGCTTCCCTATCTATAAGACAGGGATCAGAAAGCCCGTGCTACATCTGTGAAGAATGAGGGTGTTCATAGACCTTAGGATAGTCAGAACAGTGTGACATGTGGCTGATGCTTAGCAGCTGGGAGATCCCCTTCTACTGACAATTCTGTTCTCTCACCGTGGCTTGTTTGCTACACAAAAAGCTGTTATTCTCTGTCCTCAACACACAGGCTAAAAAAAATTGGTTCAGGAAGCAGGAGACGGCATGGCAGTGAAAAAGCCTGGTGTATTCTCTTCATGCTGAGTGATTTAATTTTGTGCACAGCATCCAATCCCATGAGTACAATCCTGTGAGAAGTGGGCACAGTCCCTCGAGGGATGGAGGAAACCACACAGGATCAGAATCATCGGGGCAACTTTTAAATCTGTGTACATTCCCCCCAAAATATATAATGCATTCTCTGGGGGGAGGGCTGGGGGGCGGGGCTCTGCTCCTCCCCATTATGGGGAACACTGCTGAAGCAACTCACTGTTTTGGTTGGAAACAAGTCATATACCTTACAAGGGATGCAGAGAAAAACAATTTGTAACTCACTGCTCTGCCACTTGTAGAAATTTAATCTGTAAATTAGATCTGCAACTTAATCTGTAATTTACAGATTTACTCTGTAAAGTCCTCATAGTTTTGAAATTTAAGAAATTTAAAGGCTTCAAGCTTTAAGATCTTTTGGTAGCCATTAGGGGAAATTGAATTCTTTTCTCATTCTTAAAATCCTTCTTGAGCAGAATATAAGTGAGTGCCCATTGGGGCCCCATGTCCCAGGGCAGACTTGTGGGCTAGACAGTAGGATGTGCACCCAACTACAATCTTCAGAATTCTATGTCTCCTTGTTTTCCAGTGCTGATTGCATCCTGTGCACCAAGCCAAGGACTTGAAACAGGGGCACGCTGAGTTTCAGTGTGACCTTAATGTTGGTTACAACAAGTTTCCTTAGTCTCCAGACAAGAATCAGTTCCTGTGTGCTGTGTGTTAATGTCAGCTATCATTCCCCTCCCTGCTGAAAACTAGCATGAGCTCGGTTTTAATATACATACTGTTCTCCTCTTGACTCTTTGCTTTGGCAGCCTCCAATTGTTGCTTCTCATAAATGTCCTTTAGATTCTTACAGATTTTTTTATGTGCAAACCAATGTGTTTTCTGGCAGGTTTGATTGCAGTATATTACCTGAAAGCAATTGTAGGTTTATGTTCATTTCAAGAGTTGTGACTTCCATGATTTTCCAGCTAGGACATTAAATAGAGAATTATGCTGTAAAAATGTTGTTTTCCCTCCTCAATTTCAAAGTCGTGATGTATAGATGTATACTGATTTTGTTAGCTTATACTTTAGAACAATAATGGATATACAAGTAGCAATGTACCGACACTCTCTAACAACCAGTTTATTAAGAACCTACTACCTGACAGAACAAAGAAGATACAGCTGTCCCAGATACCCTAGGCTGAGAAAGAGTTAGGATGAGGCAGATTGGGGGGAGATGAATACCTAAGTTGTTATAATACAGCACAGGGTGGTACAGGATGGAACAGTAATGGAAGCACAGAGGAAGCCTTGACTAGGGAAGTCAGGGGAGACAAGGTAATGGGAAAGAAACATTCTAGATGGAGGGTATATCTTGTAAAAAAAATGTAGGAATTGGGCAGTGAACGATATGTTCAAGAATGGCAAAAAATTTGATGTCAACACAGCTCTGATCTTTGTAGGGAGCAGTACACAGGTGGGAATAAACCTTATTAAACACTTTATTATATGCCAAGCACTCTATTAGGCCCTCTGACATAAGTGGTCTAGTAGATTGAACTGTTTTCCCCAGTTCTTCATTCTTCTCTCTGTCCATGATCTCAAAGTTCCTTTAAGTGAGGGGATGGAAATTTAGCTTTAGATTTGGCCAAATCACTTGTTTTGGCAAATAATAAGACAGTGATAATTTCAAGGCTGGGCCTCAAGAGACATCATGTGTTTTCACTTTCCTACTAATGTCTCTGCCATCAAACATGAGAACATGCTGCTTCATGGAGGATGAGAGAAATGTGGAGCACAGCCCAGCTAACTACAAACGTGGCAGAAATAATAGATGCCTGTTGCTTTAAGCACTGAATTAAGGAAGTGTTTTCTAATGCACCAATAGTTAAACGGTATAGATTGTCTCGTTAAACTCTCACATCTCTATCTCCATTTCACATAATGAAACATGAAGTTCAGAGAAGTAAGTAATTAAGGAGGTGAAACAGGTTACAGCCTACTGTGATAGGTTTCAAATAATATGCTGCAAAGTTTCAACCTTACAATCAACAGGAAATCGTTATTTATAGGGCAAAATGAATGTGTACACACATGCCTGTGCACAATATGTGGGTATAAAAAAGAGGAACATCAGTTATATGAAGATGGTTCTGGCACAGGTGGGGAGGATAGCCTATAGAGAGGAAAGACTGGTTACAGTTAGAGGAGCGGTGGTTTTATAAGGAGAGTTGATGACGAAATTGCAATTAAAGTCAACATCAGAAGAGATAAGAGTACACACTTACGGATTGTTTTATTCTGAACTTCCATACCTAACCAGCCTTAATACTCCTGCACTATGGAAAACGGTTCTTTCTTATTTTCTCATGTTCACTTATTCCTTTCCTTTCTCTTTCTGAGGTGGTCAGGGTAGAAACTGAGGCAGCCTAGGACTTTGGCAGAAGGTAGACAGGGTGCAGATTTACATCTGTACTGTACTCTAAAAGTTGGAGATATAATACTTTACAGATAATATATTAAAATGTATTAGAAAACTAATGTATTGAACAACTCAACTGTGACATTTATACATCATTGAAACCAGCATCAGCTTGGATGAACATCCAAACCAGGTATCAGTGAACTAAACAGAACTTCATCCTTACCATTTTGCACACTGAGCACCTTTTACTTGCTCCTTTTTCTCCACAGGTTGTGCAAAATTCGACATCCACAAAAGCCATCTGACCTGTGATGGCCTGGGTAAGTACGGAGAATGCAGTGGGATCAGAACCCTGGAAAGGACATGGGGAGATGAGAAAGAACTCAGAAATCACCATGCAAAGATGACAGATGTCACCCCATGAAAAATGCCATCCAGAACAGAGATGTAAGAGAAGAAAAAATCATTAAAGCGAGAGATTACACAGACTTTATCTAGGAAAACAGGAATAACATCCCACTCTTTGGAGACTACCTGTCTCTACACAGAGATTACATTTGGGAGGTGTCATGGACCTCAATAAGTACAGAAAAAAAAAATTGACCCTACTTTAGAAGTAGATCATTTTTCAATTAGGATTATTCAATAAACCCACACTGATTTCATATAGAGGAAAATGAACTCAGAGTGAACTTTTCTTCTGAGAACTGGCATGAAGACAATTTACATATTCTGCAGGCCAATTCAGAGGTGTAGCACAAAGTTCAAGTATCGTAGTTCTTAAAACTTGGTGTAATTTAAAGTATTTTAAAGACTATATTTTTAAAACTATTTACTTGATGTGTGTCTGCAATTTAAATAGTTAAATTATCACTTTTCTCATAGGAATTTTCCAAGTTTATTGGACTACTAAGAAAAGTCCAAAGTATGAAAATTACCATAGGATTACTGAAAATTAGAATGAGTTTGCTAAAGAGGACTTATGGAACGTCTTACACAGAAAATTATAAAGGTAAATACTTATATATCTACAATGATAATATTAAGACCTATTTAGAGCAAGCAAAAATAATTACATAGTATCTAGTCATCTTAACTACACCTAACAGCTCATGGTTCTAAGGTTTCAAAATTTATTCACTTATCCCCACCTACAATTTTGTCGTTTTTCATCATTTGAATCTCAATTTATTTGCTGTTCGTTCATGAGAATTGTTTCTGAGAACAGCTGTCTTCATATTATTTTACCAACTTCACATAACTGAGATTTAAAAATATCCCCTGAGAACAACATCCACTCTTTTGTACATGTAAGGTAATCAAACAAATTATTCAAATGCTTTAGGAGGTATTTTAAGTGTAGTATTCCTTTTGAAACTGCCATTCTCTTCTGAATACAAATAATAAAGACTAAATTTGCTTTCTTGCTAAAAGGCTAAGAAATTTGTTTTGGAATGAAGACTGTGTAATGGTGGGGAAAATTAAATCACAGATATTAGATATTTAAGTTACTAATTCCATCAGAAAGAAAACTCTACACCCACTGTGCTCAAATGCCAGTGTGTGTCAGAGAATGCTCACATTTCAGGCCTTGGCCCTTGGCCTGTACCTTCTCCAGAATGGAATCTCTGAAGATACGGTTTAGGTAGCTGCATTACTACAAATACCCCCAGGTAATTCCGAAATATACTAAAGTTTGATAATTACTGATACTTAATATCCTACTGGATATTAAGCGTCTACTGAACACTTATAAATCTGTATTTCCTTTGACTCAAGTAGAGTACTGGTTCAAGTAACAGTCTGTTCGACAAAGCAACAGATTTTATAACAATTAAACTTCCTTTTTTTTTTTTTTTACAACCTACATAAGACCTATTCAAAGTCTCCCCAAAGTGGGACTTCTGTAAGAGTCAGACCAGATGCTCATGTTCTCATATCTGTAACTGAAGGGATATGTTGCTAGGAGTCTGTCAGTGTGACTTGATGCTTCAGAAAAATCAACAATGGCACAGCAGATTAACCATATAGAACATTTCTTCCTTTCTTGTCACCACTGAAAGATAACAACTTACACAAAATCTTGCCATCTACTTTTTAAAATAAGAATCATTTTAGGCACCTAAAATATACACTGCCGACTGATAAAGCGAAACATCTTCACCAAACCAGGCATGGTGAATCAAAACCTCTGCAGGAGGGCCCTGGCGTCAGTACTGCTGCGAAGTGACACAGGCATTTCTCAGTCGGCCAGGCCCAAGAAGAACCACTCCTGAGGAGAAAAGTTTGCATCACTGTGGAGGTTTATAAACCTGCAGTGTAACAAAACCCAGTAATTATCTGGGAACTTCGCAACTGCAAGCATTCTAGATAAGCAAGTATTTCTGGAGAGTTAAATATATAGCTAAGGAAGAACAAAATTTTAAAAAGACCCCAGAGAAGCCACACAAAAAAAACTACTAGACCTAATAAACAGATCTGACAAAGTTGCAAGAGACAAGATTAACATGCATAAAACAGTTGTGTTCCTATGCAGCAATAAACAATCTGAAATGGAAATTAAGAAAACAATTCCAGTTACAATAGCACCTACAAGAATAAAATATCTAGAAATAAGTTTAACCAAGGAGACTTTGGGTCCCAAAGAGCAAAAAAAGATCTCTAAAGAGAATAAAGACGGAGGTCTCATACTTCCCAATTTCAAAACTTATTACAAAACTACAGTAATTATGACAATATTGTGAATTGCTGAGTGTATGTGTTGGGAATGTTTGTTTCTTGCAATTTTTTTTAATTAATAAAATTAAAAAAAAATACAGTAATTAAAAGTGTTATTCTGCCGTATAGAGACAAATAGAATAGAATTAAACATCCAGAAATAAACCCATACATTTATGACCAACTGATTTCAAAAAGGGTACCAAAACCATTCAATGGGAGAACAAATAAATGGTGCTAACAAAACTCATGTTCACGTGCAAGAAAATGAAAATGAACACCTACTTCCAACCATATACAAAAATGGATCAAGGCAATATATAAGATTCCACAAGGGTTTCATGCACTAGAGTAACTTTCCAGAAACCTACAACCTCCATATGGGTCCCTGGTCCAGATAAGTCTTGAAACCTAGAAGGCCCGTCCTCTCCAGAACACCAGATAGTTCCATCTCCCTACCCTGTATTATTAATAGTGCCTTCCAACATGAAAAAGTTAGAATGGACATAGCCCAAACACCCCTAAAAAGAGGGACATAAAGATCAAAGGTGATGGTGGAGTTATACAGAGAAGGTAGGATTTAACAAATGAATATGATTGCTGAATCATTAAATTGATATCTCTTTTAGTCTCCAGTATCTTAGAGCACCTAGGATTGTACCCCATGCCAAACTCTGAAATCTATTCTACAACTAATTGTGGTGCTGTGCTTTGAAATATATTGGTTTCTTGTATATATGTCATTTTTCACAAAAAAAGAAGGAAAAAAAGTCAATTGTGATGATAAAAAAATATTTATTTTACTCTTTCTAGCCTCTTATATTCTGGAGCAGCTAGAAGGAAGAATCTGAGAGGATTGTATGGTAGCCCATGACAAACTCTGGGATCTGTCCTGTAACTACTTTTTGAAGAGTGCTTTGAAAAATATTGCTTTTTTTTCTTTCTTTGCTTTGTATATATGTTAAATTATACAATAAAAAAGTTTTTTTAAAAAAGGGTCCTTGATCAAGGACCTAAATACAAGAGCTAAAACCATAAAAGTCTCTGAAGAAAACACAGAGGAAAATCTTCATGACCTTGGATTTGGCAGTAATTTCTTAGATATAACACCAAAAGTACCAGAACAAAAGAAAAAATAGATAAAGTGGACTTTGTCACAATTAAAAGTTTTTCTGAATCAAAAGACATTATCAAGAAAGTGAAAAGAATGGGAGAAAATAGCTGCAAATCATATATCTGATAAGGGTTAGTACTATAATAAATAAGGAACTCCTACCTCTCAACAACAAAAAGACAAACAACCCAATTAAAAAATGAGCAAAGGTCTATGGATGGTGGTGGCTGGGGATGCACTGACTAAAAGTAGAACAGTGAACAGAGGTGGATACATATGATTGAATATGGTGCTGCTACAGAAAGGAATGAAGCTGTGAGGCATGCAACAATGTGAATGAACCCATGGGACACACTGTGAGGAAAAATAAGCCAAAAACAAAAGAGCAAAAGCTGTATAGTCTCATTTAGAAAATACTTGTAAGAAAATCAGGGCCTAGTTTGTAAGCTCTTATAGTAGTCACAGTTAGTCTGGAGCGATCATTGCTATTTCTAGACTTGGAGAGGCTGTGCTATATATGTATAGCCTGGTATTTAGAGATAAGAATGAAGCCAATCAGATCTGAATTAAGGTAATTCAGAACACAGGAGTAAGGAAGACATTGTTTGCATTTTAGAACTTCACCTACTCTATGAGACTAAACGAAGAAAGGCTTATTTTGTTCAGAACTTAAATCTTCTGTAGCATATAATCTAATTCAAACAATTTGGATAGATCATTTAAACAACCGAAACACAGGGGGCCCAGAATGGGAATGAGGGCCTATAATTCTGTATAGCTTAATGTAATGCCTGCATAAATCCCAGAGTATGTTAAGCAGATGGTAAAAATGTGGTCATAATAGTATGGTACTGGCATAAAGATAATACTGACCAATGGAACTGAATAGAGTGTTCAGATATAAACCCTTTCATCTATGGACAATTGATCTTTGATAAAGCAGTCAAGCCAACACAGCTGGGACAGAAGAGTTTCTTCAATAAATGGTGCTTGGAGAACTGGATATCCACAAGCAAAAGAATGAAAGAGAATCTGTTTCTCATACCTTATACAAAAATTAACTCAAAATCATCAAAGACCTAAACATTAGAGCTAAGACCACAAAATTTTTAGAAGAAAATGTAGGGAAATATCTTATAAAACTAGGAAAACTATGGTTTCCTAGCTCTTACACCCAAAGCACAAGCATTGAAGAAATAGATGAATGGGAACTCCTCAAAATTAAACAATTTTGTGCATCAAAGAACTTTGTCAAGAAAGTAAAAAGGCAGCCTACACAATGGGAGACAATATTTGGAAACCACATGCCAGATGAGGGTTTAGTATCCAGAATATATAAAAGTTTCTTCAACTCAACAACAAAAAGACAAACAACCCAATTTAAAAATGGGCAAAAGACATGAACAGACACTTCTCAGAAATACAAATGGCTAAAAGGCACATGAAAAGATGCTCAACTTTACTGGCTATTAGGGAAATGAAAATCAAAACCACAATGAGAAATCATCTTATACCCACCAGAATGGCCATTATCAATAAAACAGAAAATGACAAGTGCTGGAGAGGATGTGGAGAAAGAGTCACACTTATGCACTGTTGGTGGGAAAGTAAAATGGTACAACCCTGTGAAAAGCAGTTTGGGGGTTCCTCAGGAAGCTAAGTATAGAATAGCCATATGATCCAGCAATACCATTGCTAGATATCTATTCAGAGAACATGAAGGCAAGAACACAAACGGACATTGGCACACTTATGTTTACAGCAGCATTATTTATGATTGCCAAGAGAAGCAAACAGCCCAAATGTCCATCAAAAGATGAGTGGCTAAATAAGCTGTGGTATATACATATGATGGAATATTACACAGCTGTATAAGACAGAATAAAGTCATGAAGCATGTAACAATGTGGATGAACCTTGTGGACATTATGCTAAGTGAAATTAGGCAGAAACAAAAGGATAAGTACTGTATGGTCTCACTGATATGAACTAACATTAATGAGTGAACTTGGAGAATTTCAGTTAAGAACACAGGTTATATCAGTAGATAGAAATAGGGTAAAGATTGGGTAATTGAGACAAAAGGGATATAGATTGTACAACAGGACTGCTTGTAAAAATTCAGAAATGGGTAGCACAATACTACCTGATTGCAGCACAATAATGTAAGTACACTGAATGAAGCAGAATGTGAGAATGATAGAGGGAGAAGTGCTGGGGACACATATGAAACCAGAAGGAAAAATAGACGATAAAGACTGAGATGGTATAATTTAGGAATGCTTGGATTGTACAATAATAGTGATTAAATGAACAAATGAAAAAATCTTTTTGCTTGAAGAAGAGCAAAGGAATGTCAGTATTGCAGGGTGTTAAAAATAGATGGTTATTCATATCTTAAAACTGCAACTTGTTGTGAGACTAAAGCGAGAAACATTTATTTGGTACAAAATTTATATTTCGACAAGTACATTTCCTAATTTAACTTGTATGGTCAGTTTAATTGAACACCACAAGTATATGGAACCTTGAATAGGGGATGAGATTTTGTCGGTTTGTCCAGGTTAGTGTGATGGCCCGATAAATCCCACAGTGATCTGAACAGTGAATAAAGAAATATTTGCAAAGGCCTCTTGGGGTACTGGGGAAAAGGAGGAAAAATCAACTTCTCTATTTGGAGAGTTCCTGATATTCTTGCAAGCGGGGGGAGGGGGGCAAACAAATCAATAAACCAAGCCCTCAATTTTGGGCTTTGCCCCTATGAAACTTATCCCTGCAAAGGATAGGCTAAACCTACTTAAAATCAGGCCTAAGAGTCATCCCCAGAGAACCTCTTTTGTTGCTCAGATGTGGGCTCTCTCTCTCTAAGCCAACATGGTAAGTGAACTCACTGCCTTTCCTCCTCTATGTGGGACATAACTTCCAGGGGTGTAAACTTCCCTGGCAACATGTGACAGAAATCCTGGGATGAACTGGGACTCGGCATTAAGGGATTGAGAAAAACTTCTTGATCAAACAGGGGAAGAGAGGAATGAGAAAAAATAAATTTTCAGTGGCTGAGATCTCTCAAACAGAATCGAGAGGTTATCCTGGAGGCTATTCTTACGCATTGTATAGATATCCCCTTTTTAGTTTATGGTGTATTAGAGTGGCTAGAGGGAAGTACCTGAAACTGTAGAACTGTGTTCCAGTAACCTTGTTTCTTGAAGATGACTGTATAATGATATAGCTTTTGCAATGTGACTATGTGATTGTAAAAATCTTGTGTCTGATGCTCCTTTTATCTGAGGTACAGACAGATGAGTAAAAAATATGGATAAAAAAATAAACAGATAATAGGGTAAACAAAGTTTAAAATAAATTGAGTAGATTGAAATATTAGTGGTCAATGAGTGGGAGAAGTAAGGGCTATGGTGTGGATGAGTTTTTTCTTTTTTATTTCTTTTGCTGGAGAGATGTAAATGTTCAAAAAATGTCGTGGTGATGAATACACAACTATGTGATGATATTGTGAGCCACTGATTGTGCACCATGTATAGAATGTTTGTATGTTTGCTTGTTGTGCACAACAAAAATATTTTAAAAATAATAATAAAGTTGGAAAAAAAGTATTGGCAAAGCCCTTTGAAGGATGGGGGAAAAAACATGGAACTGCTAAATTTTACCACCAGGGAAACCTCTGATACTGTCAAACATTAGGGACTCCCAAGGTAATAGAGCAAGCCCTTGGTCTTGAGGCTTGCTCTTGTGAAGCTCATTTATCTAGCAGAGAAGCTTAGCCTACCTACAGGTATGCCTAAGAGTCACCTCCAGAGGACCTCTTTTGCTACTCAGATGTGGCCTCTCTCTAAGCCCAACTCTGCAAGTGAAACCATTGTCCTCCCCACTATGTGAGACATGACATCCAGGGGTGAAAGTCTCCCTGGCAGCATCTGGGCCTGGCACCATAGGATCGACAATGCATCCTGACCAAAAGGGGGAAAAGAAGTATAACAAACAAGGTATCAGTGGCTGAGAGAGTTTAAATAGATTCAAGAGGCTACTCTGGAGGCCACTCTTATGCAAGCTTCTATTAAACATTGCTGCCTATCTTAGTTTGCCAAATACCAACCAAAACCATTCCTGCCAACCCTAAAGAACACCAAGGGCTTTATATAAGATTCCACAAAGGTTCCATGCACTAGGATTACCTTCTAGAAACCTACAACCTCCAGATGGGTTCCAGGGCCAGATAAGTTCTGAAACGCAGAGGGGCCAGCCTCTCTAGAACATCAGCTACTTCCATTTTCCTACCCCATATTATCATAACCCCTTCCAACCTGAAAAAGTTAGAATGGGCATAGCCCATATACCCTTAAAGAGTGGGAGAAAGATCAAAGGAGATGGTGGAGTAATACAGAGAAGGTAGGGTTTAACAAATGAGTATGATTGCCTAATCATTATATTGATATTTCTTTTAGTCTCCAGTATCTTAGAGCAGCTAGAAGTAAAAATCTAAAATTGTAGAAATCTGTTCTACAATTAACTGTGATGTGCTTTGAAATCTATTGCTTTTTTGTCTATATGTTATTTTTCACAAAAAAAGAGAAAAAAGTCGATTTTGATGATAAATGCACAGCTATAGGATGATACTGTAAACCATTGATTGTATATTTTGGATGATTACATGGTATGTGAATATATAATCTATATCAATAAAATTGCATTAAGATTTTTAAAAAATTGGGCAAAGTGCTTGAATAGTGATTTCTCCACACAAATAGCCAAAAAGCACATACAAGTTGTCAATATTATTAGTCACTAACAGAAATACAAATGAAAACCTTAATAAGTTACCACTTCACACTGACTAGGATGGTTGTTATTTATAAAAAAATGGAAAATAACAAGGGTTGGCAAGGATGCAGAGTTAAGAGAACCCTTATACACTGTGGAAGTATAAATTGTGGAAACCAGTTTGGTGGTTTCTCTGAAAGCTAAGCACAGAGCTACCATATGACCTAGCAATCCCACTCCTACGTATATTCCCAAAAGAACTAAAAGGAGGGATTCAAACAGATACTGCACACTGATGTTCACAGCAGAACTATTCACAATTGCCAAAAGGCGAAAGCCACCCAAGTGTCCATCAACTGATGAGCAGATAAACAAAAGGGATATATACATCCAATGGAATATTATTCAGCCCTAAAAGTTAATGAAGCACTGATTTGTGCTACAATACGGATGCACCTTGAAGACAACCTGTTGAGTGAAATAAGCCATTAAAGAAGAATATTGTATGATTTCACTTACATGCCATAACTAGAATATGCAAATTTATAAAGACAGAAAGTAGATTATAGGTTACGAGGACCAGGGGTCAGGGTGAGGAATGGGGAATAATGCTCAGTGTGTCCAGAGTCTCTGTTTGGGGTAATGGGGGGGGTGGTGATGGCAGCTCAACATTGTGAGGGTAACTAATGCCACTAAAGCCAATGAACTGTATACATAAAAGTGGTAAAAATGGAAAATTTTATGTTGTATATATATTACCATAATTTTTTTCAAATGCAAGAATAAAATAAGTTCATACTATAATCATCCACATACTGACACAGAGAAATATTGTTTATTAAACTACCAGCTGGAAAAATGTAAAAGGCTGACCAGAGGGGAAACATAAAGAGAAGCAGGTCTGATAGACAAAGCTATCTCCAACCTGTGTTCCTGGAAACTTTCTAAAACAATTCAAATAAATATTAAAGAAAACTTGCTCTTAAGTGTACAGAATGCAGTGATCAGGTCTTACTGATAGAGCTAACTTAATCAAGGGAAGCCTTACAATTTCAACAGGAGCAATGCTTCGCACCAGCTGTTGGAGGAGGGTAGCTTCACAGTAAGGAAATTTTCTGATACTTTCTCTAATGATCTTTTCTTGATAGGTGGGAAAGCCATCCGTAGCTCGGCCTTTTAACAAGCTGAAAGATAAATGTTTTTTTATATACTTGGAGTTGACCCACTAAGCATTTCCTCCCCACAGAACCCATGAAACTTTAGTCATTTCTTCTCTTCTACTTAAGATTTTCATGGTCCCTCTAAATCATCGTGACGGACTCAATTCAAAGTCATTCTTGTTCAACCTGTACATGTGGCTTGACCTTACAGGTTTAGAGGCCTGAGCAGTACAGGCAGAGATGACCCCACCATAAAATATGCCCAACACCATTACCAAATTAACAGTTACTTATCTCCACGTCAGTTATTTGCACAAAGAATGAAAACTGTCACTGAGTCACACACTTCTGACTTTGTCCCCTTTTCTCAGTAAACCTATGGGAAAATCTGATCCCTGCTGGTCAGAGAACAAGGGTCACACGCAAGCTTTCCTAAGTGCAGTACTAGAGAGACAATGAAGCCTTATGACTATGGAGCAACAATCTACACCATAACAGACCAATTCTCGCAGACTTCGGCCACTTTCTATCTGTGTGATCTCACATATGTGAGTTAGCCACTCCAAACCTCAGAATCCTCATCTGGAAATTGGGGATAACAGTACTCAATACCTCACAGCATCACTGTATGGTACACAGAACTAAATAATCTAAGTACAAAACTGCCCCTTAAGTATAATTTCTCATGGACTAAATATGACCCTACAACAATATAACTGCTGTTAAAAAGACTAATTTTTAAATCCATAGAGGCTTCACATAAAATATCATCCACTCGAGTGCATTTTATATATGACAGGGTAACAACATACCTTTTGATCAGAGTGTCCAGTTTATTCTCTCCGTCTTTTAAGAAGTTAATGCATTTCTGAAAGATACAGCTGATATAATGCATCTTCATAGCCAATACTTCATTCATGTCTCTTTGCTTCATACATTTTTCACAGATCAAATCCATCACCTTGTAGCATTTATTTAGGGCTGCTTCTTCTGCCAGTAGGGGATTCTCATTGAGGAGCATCACAATCTAGAAGAAATTACAATGAGCTTAAAAATGCCATGAGACATTTCCATATACAAAGCAGGTAGTCAGTTTTGGTTGATTTCAAATGATTACCAAAAAAAAAAAAATCTCTCTTAGCATTATCTATTTACTACTTTAGTTCAAATTAGAATGCAAATTGCCACTGATCAAAGCTATAAAACAAATTCACAAAGTACTCAGATAATGTGGAGTCTCTTGAACTGTATACTTCAAAGTTACAATGTGACCTGCATCTAGCTAAAGCAGGGTGTTGGTATGCCACTCAGAGCACATGGTTTTACTGTCTCTTTTAAAAGCACTTTTTCTAAAGACAGAAATGACATATTTGTGCACCCTTTATATCTAGAAGCAAACCACTGCATTATCATCACTTTTAGGTGCTATTACCCAGCTCTAGGATTTCATGATCAGGAAAACTACAATTCTCATTAATTCTTGGGAGTTGATAATTTTACAGAGCTATATTTTTTCTTGGAAATTTTCCTAAGGATAATTTCCCAATCATCTCTGATAATGATAAAAGATCAAGGGGGAAGGATATCATAAACAGCTTCATATGGGGGATTTTTAGAGAATTATCCAGTCCTATGTGTTACAAACACCACAACTTCCCATATTTGCACAGATTAAGCTAAAATTTAGCACGATGTGGAATATGTTTTTATTGGCTTTGCTCTAGAGCATATTACCTGAAGTAGCTCTGCATGGGGCAGCCATAAATATCCATGGTGGCACAACAGCAATGTAAAGTATGTGTAATACGGGCACCTCTATCTTCCCAGAGCAGAAAGTCAGTCAGTACCTGTTTACCAGCGTGATACAGCTAAATACTAATTCCGGGTATTGCATATGCTAGGGACCAACAGGTAGCAAATTCCAGGAATTAGATTCTTTTCTTTAGACATGAAGAAAAGATCATTTGCTTGCTTAAGTAAAGACCAGGCTTAGCCTCCTACTTGGAAATTTAACACAGATTGAATGGCCTTATGAAATTAAAAGAGGACTGTCACTTATTTTTGATACTACAAGATTTATGTATGTATTCAATTATTTCACTTATAATCTAGTACTTAATAAAATATTAGATTTTTTAAGTGAATATTAAGTGAAGCCAGAAACCTTATTATTAAATTTGCTGATAACGTCCCCTACTATAACAAATCAAAAATTAACTGGCACAGAAGAAAGGGCTCATAAATTACCTGTTTATATTTCTATTATCAACTGCGATCATTTGAAACTATTTGGTTCAATATTTTTATATTAGGCATTTAGAATCAAATCATAGGATTTTAAATTTACATGTAAAAATTCTTTTAAAAAAACTCAAATAGAACCCCAATTGATGATTATTTTTTGTAGACATTAGATCTTACTTATTTTGTAATATTTAGCAATATACACAAAGAAAAATAACCACAGTTCTACTATGAGCTTACCAAAACATTTAGGTAGTTGCATATATAAGAATATTTGAACTATTTTCTTCCTTTAATCTCTGCAACATTATGAAGTAATATATTAAAAAGGAAATCATTATTAATTACTGAGAAGGAGCAAATATATTCCTGACAGCATAAAAACCAGACGGATCATATCTCCCAAAGGATTGTTATGAAGTGGCATCTGGAGTTCTCTTCGTGTTTTAAATCCCATTTTGTTTCTGTAAATAACTAAATCACAATTCCGCGTCTGAAAATCTTGTTAAAATGACAAGATCACGTTTACCCCCATCTGCCTTCTATCTAGCCACAGGCTCTGTTCAGCTCTGTCGTCATTTTTTCCTGTGGTTCTATTTTTCACCTTCATAACCTTTGTATTTTAGGCATGAGTACAATTTCCCTAGTCCCTTTTGAATCAAACACATCCTTATTGCTATAGCAGCCACTGAACCTAGATGCAGACATAACTGTGTTAGATGCACTGCAAGGAAAAGGTGAGTTGTGTATTTGGGAGGATTTCTGTACTTATTTCAAAAGGTATTTGACTTTACATAAATGAGCTGTTAGTTACTTTTTTTATAATAATCCACCTGAGAACCATGCTAGCTTGAAAAGGTATAAAGCATTGAAAGTGGGTCACCACAAAAGCAACTGAGTAGCTTTGATCCAAAGCAGGGATTAAAAAGAAAGGTTTTCAAGTGAATAGATCATTTATACCTACAAAAGCAAGCAATCTGGTCTGAAGGAAATTACTCTATTCAAAAACAGCCTCTTTTATAAGACTAAATGCCCTAAAAAAACACTTATGTAGGCTATTTCAGATTGTATATATTTACAACTTAAACAATATGCCCTTAGTCTAACTTACTCAAAATATATGCCTTTAATGACAATAATTCTTAGGACATTTAACCTGAAAGAATGGGTTCCATGTAAAAATAAAAAACTTTTTCATACTTTATTGCAATCTGAGGGGTAGAAACATTTTTTTCTGTCTTTTTCTGATTAAAGGAAAACACTGAGAACTTCTTCAAACCAATTTAAACTATAGCATATCCTGCAGTGCTCAGGCAGGGGGAGTGGGGACAAAGGGTCTTATAAAATCACACACACTGGTTGGTCTCCGACCACAGCTGGTCTCCCTGCTCCAGCTGCCCCACCCTAAGTAGGAAGGATGGAGAGGGCGAGCTCTCTTTCCTCACCTGTGCTGTGGGGAGGATGCACCCACACCGAAGAGACTGAACATTTTCTAAAGGTTAAATTCTAAGTCTCATATAATTTCCTCAAGATAGACGAACCTGTGATTCACAGCTGAATCCCATCTTTGCCTCCTTAGGATCACAAGTGTTTCCTCTAACAGTTCTTTCAGAATGTTACATAAAACACTGAATTTTGTAAAATCAAAAGAGGGAGAGGGCAGGCCAGGGTGGCTCAGCAGGCAGAATTCTCACCTGCCACTCCAGAGACCGGGTTTGATTCCCGGTGCCTGCCCATGCAAAAAAAAAAAAAAAAAAAAAAAAAAATAGGGAGAGCAGTGTCCACTTTTGGGTCTTATGAATAAGATATCTGTTAATTTTTTCATCCCTGTTGGAGGCCCAGAAAATTAATTAGGGTGGAGGGAAATATACCAGAATCTTTTCTTTATTTCTTAAGCTTCAAAAATGGTATGCTAAGGAACGTAATAATAAAATAATAAGATTGCACACATTTTGGAACATACATCCTCAAGTGAGTGCTGGTCTTCAAAAGAGTTGCTTTACAAGAACCACCCACTTATTTTAATGGTGCTCAGTATATTCCATAGATTCCTCTTTTGTGACAGAATTACAAGGAAATTTTTTTCACTACATTATAGTAACAACTTGTAATAAGACAAAATCACAACTTTTGACTCAACTTACTGACTTCTGTCATGCTCACCACGCAGCTCTGGATTTGTAAAAGGACAGCATTACTGTAGCACACATGGCATTTCCCACGATGACTCATTGAGGAAATTATGTTCATTTGGACAAATGTCTCTTGAAAAAATCACTATATATATTTTTTTAAATAGCGATATATAAAATATGAAGAACATAGCAATGATAATAGTTCAGAATATCCTTGAAGTTTCCCAATTACACCACAAGAGGTAATGTATCACATGGTGTATTGGTCTACAAAGTTGGAAAATCTCCTCAACTCTGACTAATTGCCCGAATTTTATTACTTAGAGGCACAAGTAGCTATCTGCATTAAAAATACATTCGAGATTACATTTCAGAATATCCCACAGGATAATCATTGCAGTAGGTGCAGGTGGGCCCCACCCAGACTCATGCACCACCCTGGGCTGCTGTGTGTTCGCTGTGAAGGGATCAGAACTGCCTCCTCCTCTGCAGAACCACCCCTGTCCCAAGGGAGCCTCACTTGGCACTGCCCTGGAGACTGCCCTTCTCTCTGGGAACAGACCCCAGCCAAGGATGGATGGACTGACTGACTGGCTGAGTGACCAGCAAAAAACCTGGCTCCCTTACCTCTGTGGAGCCATTTATACCCCGACTCCCTGTGGGATGAGGTGAAGACGGGCTTCAGCTGAACCCACCCCTTTGCCCAGCTTTTCCTCCTACTCTGGTATGTTTCTCTCACTTACTTCCAGGTTTTGACCTTCAATAAGTCAACTGAACAAGAGAGCCCATTGCAAGCTCTACATCTACAAAACCCAAACTAAGATAATTAAGGATCCTATAAAATAATAGCAGTTGAAACTCTGAATCAATCTTTTATTGAAAAGCAAATATCACAGACACCACAGTACCTTGACAGGATGAAGATTCGTGGTGGTGATGATTTTGTGCAGTGGGCCTGCCAACTTTGGGGGGAGTTTCGGCTCTTTATCCAGTCCCTGGGGTTTAGTGTAATAATCCAGTCTCTCTCGAGGAAAGAAATTGTTGATTATAGTCACACAGTCATGTTGACCTTTTAATAGAAAAACAGAAAATCTGTTATTTTATTATTAAATATAAGACAATTTCTAAGCTTGTATTAATTATGTTGCTCTGTTTACTTGTGAAGTAAGCATGCATCCATGCCTTCATTTTTTAGAAAAGGAGACAGAAGAAGAGGTGGAGAGGTAACATTTTGAAGAATGCTTACCATCATACATTGTAAAGCCAAGAAACAATCTCATTTTTCAAAGATACAGAATCCACAATACACATGAAGATTATATGGTTTACAAAAAAAAGTAGAGTTCAATTTATAATTGACTTTAAATATTCTATAAAAGTTGCTGTAGTTTAATGTCTCATCTTCCACCCCTACACAAATGATATCAGACTTCCCTAATGATATGTGGCTTCATTTATGCATAGTCTTAATTTTTTCTGTAAAGGTTTTTGTTAGTAGTATCATCATTATTAATTATTATTAATTCCACCCTCTTACATTTAAGAAAAGCTTGGCCGTTTTGTATAAGTAATTAGAGAAAGAGCGTTTGCTCCCATAAGCTTGCAATCCACATCATGGCTTTGCATAGATCTCTAACCCACTTCTCTAAGCCATCTCCAGGGTAGGAAATGGCATCATGAAAAGAAAACCTTTCCTGTCCAAAGCTGGGAGCCTGACTATGCTTTCCTGTTGCCACCCCTCCCAGCTCCTTCTCCTCCACCTCTCTGGGGCAAGGCAGTGCCACTCTCACAGGTAGGCAGAGGCTGCAGGGCACACTGAAGCTGCCGGCTCTTCCTGGATCTTAGAGCAGAGATTTCCTCCTCTCTGCCTGACAGACACCGAGGGACCTGTGTGGAAAGTCCTGGGGAGAGGGCTTAGATGCTGTGGCTGCCCTTGGTGACCCGTGTGATCCCTGCCCACCTGTGCACGGTCCTGGGAGGAGCTGCTGGAACCTGCCGTCAACAGGTGACCTGCAGGGGGTTGCAGTGTGGGTAAGCTGGATGCCAGTGCATGATACTGACCAAGGACCACCCCTGGGAATGCTTGGGATGACCAGGAGTAGAATGGTCTCCTCCTTGTGTCTCAGATCCACAGGTATGATGTTGGTGCCTATCACTACTCCCAGTTGGCCAATGCTCCACAACCTTATCGGGTTTATGACACTGCCTAGGAGGTACAAAGCACCCAAGGGACCCAGCAACTTGGAAGACTGTGCACTGCCTCCGACACTGAGCTTCCTCGGTAGGAAGTGTACTGATATAATCAAACGCAACACCACCACCACCACAAACAACACAAAGAAGCATGGAAATCACGCGGGTTCAACTAGAGCACATAAACAGGCTTTATAGAACCACAAAATGCTTCAAAGAATTAATAGGTGAACTCAAAGTGGTAATCTTCATTACTATTGAGAATTAAAATAGTAATATACAAATGAAGTGTATAAAATATCTCAAAACAGACAAAAATTCACAGAGATGAATATCTAGATTTGAAGAGAGACTTTAGTAGGGATTACAATATCATTTTTGGTATTCTAAGCATTACTAAGTGTCAAAACAACAGGGCTTTTTGCTTTGCTTTGTTTTTAGATTCATTTTTCCAATCAGAAAGCTCCATTATTTATTTCTAAACCATATGTTTAGAAAGTGATCCTCTTTATGTCCATAATGTTCAAGAAGAGAGAGAAAAATGGCAACTGTGCTGGTTTGAAAGGATGTATGTACCCTAGAAAAGCCATGTTTTAATCCTAATCCCATTTTGTAAAGACAGTCATTTCTTCTAATCCCTATTCAGTACTGTATGCTTAAAATTGCAATTAGATCATCTCCCTGGAGATGTGACTCAATCAAGAGTGGATGTTAAGCTGGAGCAGGTGATGTCGTGTCTCCACCCATTTGGGTGGATCTTGATTAGTTTCTGAAGTCCTATAAAAGAGGCAATATTTTGGAGAATGAAAGAGATTCTGAGAGAGCAGAATGACATAGCATAGCCACAAGAAGCAGAGACTGCCAGCCAGTGACCTCTGAAGATGAAGAAGAAAAACGCCTCCTGGGGAGCTTCATAAAAAAAGCCAGGAGAGAAAGTTAGCAGATGATGTTCGCCACATGCCTTTCCAGATAAGAGAGAAACCCTGACCCTGTTCACCATGTGCCTTCTCACTTGAGCGAGAAACCCTGAATATCAGCGGCTTTCTTGAACCAAGGTATCTTTCCCAGGATGCCTTTGATTGGTCATTTCTACAGACTTGCTTTAATTGGGACATTTTCTCGGCCTTAGAACTATAAACTAGTAACTTATTAAATTCCCCTTGTTCAAGCCATTTCATTTCTGGCATATTGCATTCCGGCAGCTACCAAACTAAAACAGCAACTGAACAAATAAAAATCCTATTGCTCGAAAAACTCTCATACTTGTCTGAAGACTTTCCATATAAACGGGATATCAACATGACAGCAATAATATCATTATGGTAACTCTATATATGAAGAAATTGGGGAAGAAGTAGACAGACTGGACATTCTTTCTTTAAACAGAATTCCAGAAGCTGGATGTACCAGCTTCATTAAAAATATAGATATTCCTTTTTAACAATAATAAAGGCTTTCTAAAATGTCTCCTCAAAAATATCAAACTAGACATAGGATTAAATGAAGAGAAATGGGTCAGAAGAAAATACGGACTTGGCCTCTAATGGTATTTTCTCATTAATTCCCAAACTATTTCATCAAAGAAAGCTCTGTTAGCAGCTGGAAATATTTGTATATAAAAATTCCTGCTATTGGGATTTCCTGGAAGATGGCGGCTTAGTAAGACGCGCGGATCTTAGTTTCTTCTCCAGGACACCTACTAGGGGAGTAGAAACGATACAGAAAGCGCCCAAAGCCACAACAGAGATAAAAAAGACAGCGTACCCCATCCTGGAACGGCTGGCTGGCTGAGAGAAGCAGCTCGGGTGAGATCGCCGAGGCGCGCGGGCCTTACCGGGCGGGGTGGCAAGCGGCCGGAGTTACTCCCTTCCCCCTTCCCGGGCCGGCTGGGAGAATTGGAGAGGCGGTCCCCTGAAACAAAGACGGCTGGCACCCACACCACGCGCAGCCCCCGGACCAACTGAGAGAATTGGATCGGAAACCCCCAGGCCGCGGAGAACGGTGACGGGTGGGGGAGGCCCCTTCCAAACCCGTGACTCCCGGGGAACGTGCACTCTCTCGGGCGGGCCGCTGCCGCTGGCGCCCTCCCGCCACGCTTGTTGCCCAGGGCCGACTAGGAAATTCGGACGGGCTCTTTCCCTGGCTGCGGCGACCAGCAACCCTCCCTGCGTTCGGACCCCGGGCCGGCTCAAGCCGTTTCGGCTAGCGAACCCCCCGGACGGCGAGAGTTTTCCAAAGTTTAAGGTCCCACAGCACCTTTTACTGGTGGGACCCGCAGACAAACGTGTGCCACGAGCACCACCTACTGGGCAAGATAAGAAAAACAGAACCCAGAGATTTCACAGAAAAATATTACAACCTTGCTGGGTCCAACACCAAGAGAAATCTGAATAAATGCCCAGACGCCAGCAGCAGAAGATAACTGTCCACGCTCAAAAGATTGAGAATATGGCCCAGTCAAAGGAACAAACCAATAGCTCAAATGAGACACAAGAGCTGAGACAACTAATCCTGAATATACGAACAGAAATGGAAAACCTCTTCAAAAATGAAATCGATAAATTGAGGGAGGACATGAAGAGGACATGGGCTGAACATAAAGAAGAAATAGAAAAACTGAAAAAACAAATCGCAGAACTTATGGAAGTGAAGGATAAAGTAGCAAACATAGAAAAAATAATGGATAGCTACAATGATAGATTTAAAGAGACAGAAGATAGAATTAGTGATTTGGAGGATGGAACATCTGAATCCCAAAAAGAAACAGAAACTATCGGGAAAAGAATGGAAAAATTTGAACAGGGTATCAGGGAACTCAAGGACAATATGAACCGCACAAATATACGTGTTGTGGGTGTCCCAGAAGGAGAAGAGAAGGGAAAAGGAGGAGAAAAACTAATGGAAGAAATTTTCACTGAAAATTTCCCAACTCTTATGAAAGACCTAAAATTACAGATCCAAGAAGTGCAGCGCACCCCAAAGAGATTAGACCCAAATAGGCGTTCTCCAAGACACTTACTAGTTAGAATGTCAGAGGTCAAAGAGAAAGAGAAGATCTTGAAAGCAGCAAGAGAAAAACAATCCATTACATACAAGGGAAACCCAATAAGACTTTGTGTAGATTTCTCAGCAGAAACCATGGAAGCTAGAAGACAGTGGGATGATATATTTAAAATACTAAAAGAGAAAAACTGCCAACCAAGACTCCTATATCCAGCAAAATTATCCTTCAAAAATGAGGGAGAAATTAAAACATTCTCAGACAAAAAGTCACTGAAAGAATTTGTGACCAAGAGACCAGCTCTGCAAGAAATACTAAAGGGAGCACTAGAGTCAGATACAAAAAGACAGAAGAGAGAGATATGGAAAAGAGTGTAGAAAGAAGGAAAATCAGATATGATATATATAATACAAAAGGCAAAATGTTAGAGGAAAATATTATCCAAACAGTAATAACACTAAATGTCAATGGACTGAATTCCCCAATCAAAAGACATAGATTGGCAGAATGGATTAAAAAACAGGATCCTTCTATATGCTGTCTACAGGAAACACATCTTAGACCCAAAGATAAACATAGGTTGAAAGTGAAAGGTTGGGAAAAGATATTTCATGCAAATAACAACCAGAAAAGAGCAGGAGTGGCTATACTAATATCCAACAAATTAGACTTCAAATGTAAAACAGTTAAAAGAGACAAAGAAGGACACTATATACTAATAAAAGGAACAATTAAACAAGAAGACATAACAATCATAAATATTTACTCACCGAATCAGAATGCCCCAAAATACGTGAGGAATATACTGCAAACACTGAAAAGGGAAATAGACTCATATACCATAATAGTTGGAGACTTCAACTCACCACTCTCATCAAGGGACAGAACATCTAGACAGAGGATCAACAAAGAAATAGAGAATCTGAATATTACTATAAATGAACTAGACTTAATAGACATTTATAGGACATTACATCCCACAACAGCAGGATACACCTTTTTCTCAAGTGCTCATGGATCATTCTCAAAGATAGACCATATGCTGGGTCACAAAGCAAGTCTTAACAAATTTAAAAAGATTGAAATCTTACACAACACTTTCTCGGACCATAAAGGAATGATGTTGGAAATCAATAATAGGCAGAGTGCCAGAAAATTCACAAATACGTGGAGGCTCAACAACACACTCCTAAACAACGACTGGGTCAAAGAAGAAATTGCAAGAGAAATTAGCAAATACCTCGAGGCGAATGAAAATGAAAACACAACATATCAAAACTTATGGGACGCAGCAAAGGCAGTGCTAAGAGGGAAATTTATTGCTCTAAATGCCTATATCAGAAAAGAAGAAAAGGCAAAAATTCAGGAATTAACTATCCATTTGGAAGAACTGGAGAAAGAACAGCAAGCTAACCCCAAAGCAAGCAAAAGGAAAGAAATAACAAAGATTAGAGCACAAATAAATGAAATTGAAAACATGAAAACAATAGAGAAAATCAATAAGGCCAGAAGTTGGTTCTATGAGAAAATCAATAAGATTGATGGGCCCTTAGCAAGATTGACAAAAAGAAGAAAAGAGAGGATGCAAATAAATAAGATCAGAAATGGAAGAGGAGACATAACTACTGACCTCACAGAAATAAAGGAGGTAATAACAGGATACTATGAACAACTTTACGCTAATAAATACAACAATTTAGAGGAAATGGACGGGTTCCTGGGAAGACATGAACAACCAACTTTGACTCAAGAAGACATAGATGACCTCAACAAACCAATCACAAGTAAAGAAATTGAATTAGTCATTCAAAAGCTTCCTAAAAAGAAAAGTCCAGGACCAGATGGCTTCACATGTGAATTCTACCAAACGTTCCAGAAAGAATTAGTACCAATTCTCTTCAAACTCTTCAAAAAAATCGAAGTGGAGGGAAAACTACCTAATTCATTCTATGAAGCCAACATCACCCTCATACCAAAACCAGGCAAAGATATTACAAAAAAAGAAAACTACAGACCAATCTCTCTAATGAATACAGATGCAAAAATCCTCAATAAAATTCTAGCAAATCGTATCCAACAACACATTAAAAGAATTATACATCATGACCAAGTAGGATTCATCCCAGGTATGCAAGGATGGTTCAACATAAGAAAATCAATTAATGTAATACACCATATCAACAAATCAAAGCAGAAAAATCACATGATCATCTCAATTGATGCAGAGAAGGCATTCGACATGATTCAACATCCTTTCCTGTTGAAAACACTTCAAAAGATAGGAATACAAGGGAACTTCCTTAAAATGATAGAGGGAATATATGAAAAACCCACAGCTAATATCATCCTCAATGGGGAAAAATTGAAAACTTTCCCCCTAAGATCAGGAACAAGACAAGGATGTCCACTATCACCACTATTATTCAACATTGTGTTGGAGGTTCTAGCCAGAGCAATTAGACAAGAAAAAGAAATACAAGGCATCAAAATTGGAAAGGAAGAAGTAAAACTATCACTGTTTGCAGACGATATGATACTATACGTCGAAAACCCGGAAAAATCCACAACAAAACTACTAGAGCTAATAAATGAGTACAGCAAAGTAGCAGGTTACAAGATCAACATTCAAAAATCTGTAGCATTTCTATACACTAGTAATGAACAAGCTGAGGGGGAAATCAAGAAACGAATCCCATTTACAATTGCAACTAAAAGAATAAAATACCTAGGAATAAATTTAACTAAAGAGACAAAAAACCTATATAAAGAAAACTACAAAAAATGCTAAAAGAAATCACAGAAGACCTAAATAGATGGAAGGGCATACCGTGTTCATGGATTGGAAGACTAAATATAGTTAAGATGTCAATCCTACCTAAATTGATTTACAGATTCAATGCAATACCAATCAAAATCACAACAACTTATTTTTCAGAAATAGAAAAACCAATAAGCAAATTTATCTGGAAGGGCAGGGTGCCCCGAATTGCTAAAAACATCTTGAGGAAAAAAAACGAAGCTGGAGGTCTCGCGCTGCCTGACTTTAAGGCATATTATGAAGCCACAGTGGTCAAAACAGCATGGTATTGGCATAAAGATAGATATATCGACCAATGGAATCGAATAGAGTGCTCAGATATAGACCCTCTCATCTATGGACATTTGATCTTTGATAAGGCAGTCAAGCCAACTCACCTGGGACAGAGCAGTCTCTTCAATAAATGGTGCCTAGAGAACTGGATATCCATATGCAAAAGAATGAAAGAAGACCCATCTCTCACACCCTATACAAAAGTTAACTCAAAATGGATCAAAGATCTAAACATTAGGTCTAAGACCATAAAACAGTTAGAGGAAAATGTTGGGAGATATCTTATGGATCTTACAACTGGAGGCGGTTTTATGGACCTTAAACCTAAAGCAAGAGCACTGAAGAAGGAAATAAATAAATGGGAACTCCTCAAAATTAAACACTTTTGTGCATCAAAGAACTTCATCAAGAAAGTAGAAAGACAGCCTTCACAATGGGAGACAATATTTGGAAATGATATATCAGATAAAGGTCTAGTATCCAGAATTTATAAAGAGATTGTTCATCTCAACAACAAAAAGACAGCCAACCCAATTACAAAATGGGAAAAAGACTTGAACAGACACCTCTCAGAAGAGGAAATACGGATGGCCAAGAGGCACATGAAGAGATGCTCAATGTCCCTGGCCATTAGAGAAATGCAAATCAAAACCACAATGAGATATCATCTCACACCCACCAGAATGGCCATTATCAACAAAACAGAAAATGACAAGTGCTGGAGAGGATGCGGAGAAAGAGGCACACTTATCCACTGTTGGTGGGAATGTCAAAGGGTGCAACCACTGTGGAAGGCAGTTTGGCGGTTCCTCAAAAAGCTGAATATAGAATTGCCATACGACCCAGCAATACCATTGCTAGGTATCTACTCAAAGGACTTAAGGGCAAAGACACAAACGGACATTTGCACACCAATGTTTATAGCAGCATTATTTACAATTGCAAAGAGATGGAAACAGCCAAAATCTCCATCAACAGAAGAGTGGCTAAACAAACTGTGGTATATACATACGATGGAATATTATGCAGCTTTAAGGCAAGATAAACTTATGAACCATGTAATAACATGGATGGACCTAGAGAATATTATGCTGAGTGAATCCAGCCAAAAACTAAAGGACAAATACTGTATGGTCCCACTGATGTGAACGGACATTCGAGAATAAACTTGAAATATGTCATTGGTAACAGAGTTCAGCAGGAGTTAGAAACAGGGTAAGACAATGGGTAATTGAAACTGAAGGGATACAGACTGTGCAACAGGACTAGATACAAAAACTCAAAAATGGACAGCACAATAATACCTAATTGTAAAGTAATCATGTTAAAACACTGAATGAAGCTGCATCTGAGCTATAGGTTTTTGTTTTGTTTTGTGTTGTTTTGTTTTGATTTTACTATTATTACTTTTATTTTTTTCTCTATATTAACATTCTATATCTTTTTCGGTTATGTTGCTAGTTCTTCTAAACCAATGCAAATGTAATAAGAAATGATGATCATGCAGCTATGTGATGATGTTAAGAATTAATGATTGCATGTGTAGAATGGTATGATCTCTAAATGTTGGGTTAATTTCTTTTTTTCTGTTAATTAAAAAAAAAAAAAAAGAGAAGGGATAATTGGAGATGAAGGGATACAGACTGTACAACGGGACTGGATATAAAAACTCAGAAATGGACAGCACAATACTACCCAATTGTAATGCAATTATGTTAAAACACTGAATGAAGCTGCATGTGAGGTATAGGTTTTTTGTTTTTTTTGTTTTTTTTTCTTTCTATTATTGTTTTAATTCTTATTCTGTTGTCTTTTTATTTCTTTTTCTAAATCGATGCAAATGTACTAAGAAATGATGAATATGCAACTATGTGATGTTATTAAGAATTACTGATTGTACATGTAGATTGGAATGATTTCTAATTGTTTTGTTAATTCTTTTTTTAATTAATAAAAAAAAAAAGAAAAAAAAAAAAATTCCTGCTATTTAAAAATGACATTGTCACAGGATTAGGGTTTCTTAAGATGACATCTTTTTGAAAAGAAAAAAATTTTTGTGAGTTTTAAAATTTTAGATAATGCTTAGATTATTTTGCTACCTTATTTTAATTAATCTGCTACAAACATATTAAAGCAATATGTATATTTCAAATTCATGCTTTATAAGTAGAAATTGTTTATGTGATATTGCATACTTAACTGTTTATATTTGAAATTACTAAATATTTAGTTTTACTGGTTTTATTTTATGAATGCCGAATACATATAAAAACTAAGACGAATACAAAAAATAAATGTTGAAGGAGAAAAACCAGGATGTTGTTTAGCTCCAGAGCTGTAATCACTTGATTTGAGTGGCCCAGATTAAAGGGCTTACTGGATTCTAGCCAAGGGAAATGGTAAAACATAAATACAGCTAAACACATCTAGTAAAATTCTGAATTTCGAGGATAAACTGAAAATCAAACAATCTTCCTAAAGGAAAAATCATAAGGTTACAAAGAAAAATAACTCTAATTCCCATTTTCAAAACCAGGATTTAGAAGACTGTGGAGTAACTTTTACACGTGACTTAAAGAAAAGAGTGGGAGACAGTAATCATGAAACTAGCCAAGATGTGACTTACCTTTCAGAGAGAAAGATACGTTTCGTTATGAAGAGTTTCAAAGAAAATACAACTTACATAACCTAGCTAAGGAAGTCCTATAACCAAAACCTAAATGAGAGCAGAGATCTTAGGTGAGCAAGTAGACAGGAAAGACTGGAGAGACTCCAGCAAGAGAGGTGAAGTAAATCCGAATGGGTGAAGACGGCATGACTCGGAAATTAGGCTGTCCCTATGGTGAGAATTATTGAAATAGAAGTAAAACTATCAATAAAACTCTAATAACATCTTAGTACTAAAAATACTAAACTCTCTCAGCAAAGCCCACAGCTGAGACTGACCCAGGCGTGGGACAGTGGTGATAAAGAGAAGGAAAGACTTGTGGATACAGAGTGGGAATAAATGAATGAGTTACAAGGCTTTATCTTGAGTAGAAATATTCACTCTCAGGAGTAGGGATGGACTACAATGTTGGTCTTGTTTTTAGATAGCAGTTCAGAAATGTCACTTTGATTAAGCGTGTTGTGAACAGGAAAGTAACCACTAACAGTATGGAAAAGTATATTGCTCTTTCAAGATAAGAGAAAAAAGAAAATATACCCTAACTTAACCAAGCCAATCACAGTAAGAAGAAGGAAACACAACACACACACACAAGCAACAGCCACCACAAAGTAAAATAAATAGTGAAAAGGAGATAAAAGAGGAAAAATTCAAACAAATATATCAGTAATAATATTAAATGTAGACAGGCTGAATACCTGGTGAAAGAAAGAGATCGTTAAATTAGGTTATAAGACAGAACCCACCTATGTGTTTATAAGTTTCAATGACAACCAAAATGATGAGGATTGAAAATAAAAGTGGGGGGTAGGGTGGACTATGAGATTACTGACAGATACAAAAAATAAAAAAGGAACCAGAGTGACCATACTATCAGACAAAGTAGAAAAAAAATCTACTACATACAAGGGAAATCAAATAAGACTGAGTTCAGACTACTCAACTAGCACCCTGGAAGTGAAAAGGCAGTGGTATGATAAATTCAAGGTCCTGAAAGAGAAAGACTTCTAGCCAAGAATTCTGTACCCAGCCAAATTGTCCTTCAAAATTGACGGAGAGATTAAAGTTACAAAGAAGTCCTGAAAGAAGTTGTTAAAAAGAGACTGGCCCTACAAGAAATACTAAAAGGAATTCTGCCAGCTAAAAAAAGAAAGATAAGAGAGGGAGGTCTGGAGGACTGCAGAAAATTGAAGAGTGCCCCTAAGGGCAATTTAAAGAACACAAAGAGAAAGAGGAAAAAGAATATATAGATCTGACAAAAAAAAAAAGACGGTGGAATCAAGAAACGCCTTTTCAGTAATAACTTTGAATGTTAACAGACTAAATTTACCAATTAAAAGACACAGATTAGCAGAATGGATTAAGAAACATAATCCAACTATATGCTGTTTACAAGAGACTCATTTTAGACACAAGGATACGAATAGATTGAAAGTAGAAAGATGGAAAAAGATTTTCCAAGCCAGTTGTAACCGAAAGAAAGCAGGAGTAGCTATACTGATATAGGACAAAATGGACTTTAAAAGGAAAGACATCATAAGAGACAAAGAATGACACTATATTCTAATTAAAGGTCAATTCACCAAGAAGATATAACAATCATGAATGTTTATGCTCCCAATCAAGGAGCTCGAAAGTACATGAGACAGACATTGGCAAAACTGAAGGGAGTGATAAATGTTTCAACAATAATAATAGGAGACTTCAAACCACCACTCTCCTCTATAGATAGAACAACCAGACAGAAGGTCAACAAGGAAACAGAGAATTTACATAACTTGCTAAATGCACTAGACCTAACAGACATATGTAGGTCACTGCACCTGAAAGCATAAGGACATATATTCTTCTCTAGTGCTCATAATTGCCCAGGATAGATCATATATGCTGGGACACAAAACAGGTCTTTATAAATTTAAAAACACTGAAATTATTTAAAGCACTTTCTCTGATCACAATGGGATGAAACTAAATCTCAAAAACCACCAAAGAATGAGAACATTCACGAATATAAGGAGATTAAATAACACACTCTTAAACAACCAGTGGGTCAAAGAAGAAATTGCTAGAGAAATCAGTAGCTATCTGGAGATGAATGAAAATGAGAACACAACTATCAGAACTTATGGGATCTTGGCAAAGACTGTGCTTAGAGGGAAATTTATTGCTGTAAATGCCTATATTTAAAAACAAAAATGAGCAAAAACTGAGGACTTAACAGCACACCTGGAGGAACAGCAAACTAACACTAAAGCAAACAGAAATAACAAAGATTAAAGCAGAGATAAATGAATGGGAGAACAAAAGAACTACAGAAAGAATCAATAAAACCAAAAGTTGGTTCTTTGAGAAAATCAATAAAACTAATGAGCCACTAGCAAGACTGACAAAGAAAAACAGAGAAAGGATGTGGGTAGTTAGATTCAGTTGTCAACTTGGCCAGCTGAAGGCACCTAGTTCTGTTGCTGTGAACATGAGCCAATGTGGTACATGAACTTCCTCTGTTGCTGATTTACATCTGCAGTCGGCTAGGAGGCATGCCTGCTGCAATGAATGACGTTTGACTTAATTGGCTGGTGCTTAAATGAGAGAGTGCAACATACAAGCAGCTCAGCATACCTCATCTCAGCACTCGCAGCTCAGCCCAGGCCTTTGAAGATGCAGAAAGAAATCACCCCGGGGAAAGTTGTTGGAACCTAGAGGCCTGGAGAGAAGGCCAGCAGAGATCACCCTGTGCCTTCCCACATAAGAAAGAACCTCAGTGAAAACTGTAGGTGCTTTCTTCTGAAGAACTAATGAAATAAATCCTCTTTTATTAAAAGTCAATCTATCTCTGGTGTGTTGCATTCCAGCAGCTAGCAAACTAGAACAGATTTGGTACCAGAGAGTGGGGTGCTGCTGCAGTTTGTAAATACCAGATATGTTGGAACAGTTTTTTGGATGGCTAAGGGGAAGATTTTGGAGGAATTGTGAACAGAATGATGGAGAAGTCCTGGAGTGCTTGAAGAGACTGTTGGTGTAAACAGAACCACTGCCAATCTGGACAAAGGGGGACACAAAGGGACAAATTGGAGTTTGCAGAGTGAGAACCATGGAAGCTCGGGTCTGAAGCCAAGAAACCTCGGCCAGGAGACTGGACCCACCCATATACATGGAGTGGGTGAGTTTACCCTGAAGGATGAGGATGAGTCTCCCACCTTGTTGCAATGGAAGAGTTGTGCAGCCTCAGGCCTTGGAGAAGGTACAGCATGCTCCTTGGGGGACTGGGGAGAGCCTGGCTGCCACCATATAGAGGGGTTGAGCATGTGCCCCGGAAATAGCAGAGAGCCCAGGGGTGGCCCTGATGCCTGGAGAGACTGGAGCCAAGAAAAAGGTGGTCTCCTCAGTTTTCCCCAAGGTTGATTTGGAAAGAGGCGGGCCACTGCATAGGCCCTTGGAAAGGGTGGGACTGCCACTTTCTAAAGCTAAAGGATAAATAACTTTCGGACTTTGAAATCCCATGGCACTTGCCCTGCAGGTTTTACATCTGTGTTTCTTCCAATTCCTCCCTATGGAAATGAAAACCTGTATCCTGTGACTGTCCCTCCTTTGCATATTGGCACCAGACAACTTGTTTTGAGATTCACAGGTCCACCCCCAGAAGAGAATTTTTTGTACCTGAATATTGTTTAAGGTGATGCGAGTAGTTGCCAAGTTGACAAGGGGTGGACATGTAGTAGTTAGATTCAGGTGTCAACTTGGCCAAGTGAAGGTACCTAGTTCTGTTGCTATGGACATGAGCCAATGATACGTGAACCTCATCTATTGCTAATTTACATCTGGAGTCGGCTAGGAGGTGTGCCTGCTGCAATGAATGATGTTTGACTTAATTGGCTGGTGCTTAAATGAGAGAGTACAACATACACGCAGCTCAGCATACCTCATCTTAGCACTTGAGCTCAGCCCAGGCCTCTGGAGATGCAGAAAGAAATCACCCTAGGGAAAGTTGTTAGAACCTAGAGGCCTGGAGAGAAGGCCAGAAGAGACCACCCTGTGCCTTCCCACGTAAGAAAACCTCATTCGAAAGTTAGCTGCCTTTCCTCTGAAGAACTAACAAAATAAATCCCCTTTTATTAAAAACCAATCCGTCTCTGGTGTGTTGCATTCCAGCAGCTAGCAAACTAGAATAGGATGCAAATAAACAAAATCAGATGAGAAGGGGTATGTTAACATAGACATTGAAGAAATAACTCATAAAAGAGTATACTATGAGCAACTATATGCCAACAACTAGACAACTTAGATGAAATGGACAAATTCCTAGAGATGCAGAAACAAGCTACACTGACTCAGGAAGAAACAGAAAATCTCAACAAACCAATCACAAGTAAAGAGATTCAATCAGTCATCAAAATCTTCCTACAAAAAAAAGCCCAGGGCCAGACAGCTTCACAGGGAAATTTTATCAAACATTCCAAAAAGAACTAATGCAAATCCTGCTCAAACTTTTCCAAAAAATTGAAAAAGGAACTCTACCTAACTCATTTTATGAAGCTAATATCATTTTAATACCAAACCAGGTAAAGATGCTGTAAGAAAGGAAAACTACAGGCCAGTCTCCCCAATGAACATAGATGCAAAAACTCTCAATAAAATATTAGCAAATCGAGAACAGCACATTAACAGAATTTATACACCATGACCAAGTGGGGTTTATACCAGGAATGCAAGGATGTCAATTAATGTAATACAGCACATTAACAAATCGAAAGGGAAAAATCACATGATCATCTCGATTGATGCTGAAAAAGCATTCGACAAAATTCAGCATCCTTTTCTGATAAAAACATTCCAAAAGATAGGAACCAAAGGTAACTACCTCATATGATAAAGGGAATATATAAAAAACCAATAGCCAGCATTATACTCAATGGAAAGAGACTGAAAGCTTTCCCCCTAAGATCAGAAACAAGACAAGGATGCCTATTGTCACCATTATTATTCAAAATTGTGCTAGAAGTTCTAGCTAGAGCAATCAGGCAGGAGGAAGAAATAAAAGGCATCCAAATTGAAAAGGAAGAAGTAAAACTCTTTTTATTTGCAGATGATATGATACTATACTTGGAAGATCCTGAGAAATATAGCAAAGTAACTTGAGTTAATAAATTCAGCAAAGTGGCAGGATATAAAATTAATGTGCAAAAATCAATAACATTTCCATACATAAGCAATGACCTAGCTGAGGAGTCAGTTAAGGAAAAAATTCCATTCAAAATAGCAACTAAAAGAGTCAAGCACTTAGGAATGAACTTAAGTAGGAATGTAAAGGACATGTACACATAACAATGCTAAAAGAAATGAAAGAAGATCTAAATAGGTGGAAAGACATTCCCTGCTCATGGACTGGAAGGCTAAATATAGTTAAGATGTCAATTTTCCCCAAACTGATCTACAGATTCAACACAGTATCAATCAAAATTCCAACAATCTACTTTGAATATTGGAAAAAGCTTATTACCAAAATCATTTGGAAGGGAAAGAGACCCTGAATAGCTAAAAGCATCCTAAAACAGAAGAACAAAGTGGGAGGATTAACACTGCCTGATTTTAAAACCTATTATAAAGCCACAGTGGTCAAAACAGCAATGTATAGGCACAAAGATAGAAGCACTAACCAATGAAATCGAATCGAAAGACCACAAAATCTATGGTCAACTGATTTTTAACAAGGCCCCCAAATCCTCTGAACTGGGACAAAATAGTCTTTTCAATAATTGGGCATGGAAAAACCGGATATCAATAGCCAAGAGAATGAAAGAGGACACCTATCTTATACCCTACACAAAAATTAATTCAAAGTAGATCAAACACCTAAATATAAGAACTAGTACCATAAAGCTTCTAGAAGGAAATGTAGGGGAACATCTTCAAGACCTAGTAATAGAAGGTAGCTTCTTAAAATTTACACCCAAAGCACAAGCAACAAAAGAAAAAATAGATGTGAACTCCTCAAAATCAAATGCTTCTGCTCCTCAAAAGACTTTGTCAAAAAGGTGAAGCGGCAGCCAACTCAATGGGAGAAAATATTTGGAAATCACATATGGGACAAAGGTTTGATTTTCTGTATATACAAAGAAATCATAACTCAACAACAAAACAACAAACTACCCAATTATAAAAGGGGCTAAAGATATGAATAGGCTTTGTCTGAAGAGCAAATACAGATAGCTCAAAAGCACATGAAGAGATGCTCATTTTCATTGGCTATAAGGGAAATGCAGATCAAGACTACAATGAGACACCACCTCACACCTATAAGAATCGCTGCTATTAAACAAACAGGAAACTATAAATGTTGGAGAGAATGTGGAGAAACTGGGACACTTATGCACTGCTGATAGGAATGTGTAATGTGCAGCCACTATGGAAGACTGTTTGGTAGTTCCTTAGGAAACTAAATATCGAGTTGTCCTATGACCAGCAATACCACTACTTGGCAAACACCCCGAAGAGCTGAAAGCAATGACACAAACAGACATTTGCATGCCGATGTTCATAGCAGCATTATTCACAATTACCAAAAGATGAAACAAACCAAATGCCCATTAACAGACGAGTGGATCAACAAAATGTGGTATATACATACGATGGAATATTATGCAGCAGTAAGACAAAATGATGTTCTGAAGCACATGACAAGATGGATGAGCCTTCAGGACATAATGCTGAGTGAAATTAGCCAGACACAAAAGGATAGATACTGTATGATTTTACTTTTATGACCAGCATAAAGGTATAATCAGAGGCTTATAATACAGAATATAGGGGACTTAGAGATACACAGAAGCTACAGATGGGTTAGCTAATGAGGTAAACTCCAACGTAAGGGGATAGAAGTGAAGGTGGTTCTCTAGTGGGTCTATAAGTAATATTACCATATTGAAGATGAACAAGATTGAAAGGGGTTATATGGGCTTACATGTCCCGCTGATTAACACTAGAAATATGAATTACTTCTTGCAAGAATTACTTCAAAGATATGATTCTTGTATAAAGTCCAGGGTACAGGGGGAAAACTGCTATTGCATGCTATGAGCTATGTTCAAAAGGAAACCATCAGCACTACCACAGCAACAGCAGAGGTAAATAATGGGGGGAGGGACAACAATTAAAAGGAGGTTTAGATTTCCTATTTGGCAAGGGTGTGCTTATTGGTATTCCTTCTCTTGGGAAGAATGAAATTATCTAAAATTGAGATCGTTGATGGACTGTGGACTTTGGGCCTTCTACATGATGTCTAATGAATTCAGCTGGCTGAATGATGCACTGAAGGAGAAGTCGACTGGCGAACAATGGTGTATACTTATGAACGAAGGCTATGCTGCTACGAAAAGGAACAAAGTCGTGAGGCATGCAACAATGTGAATAAACATGTGGGGCATTTGGTGAGACAAAATAAGCCAGAGACAAAAGAACACAATGTATGGTCACCTCTAGAAAATGCTTATAAGAAAACAGGGGCCTAGATTGTAAGCTTTTAGAGCAGACACATTAAGTCCGAAGTGGTGATTAATATTTATGGATTCTGAGAGGCTGTTTTATATATATATATATATAACCTGCTCTTTAGAGATAAGAACAGAACTGAACAGGTTGGGATTAAAGTAATTCAGAACACAGGGGTAAGGAAGACAGTATCTATATTTTAGAACCACACATGCTCTTTGAGACCAATGAAGAAAGGTTTATTTGATCTGGAACTGAAATCTTCTATAGTGCATAATCTAATTTAGCCTATCTGTATAGCTCATTTGAACAACTGAAACACAGGGAGCACAAAATAAGAAAGAGGTCCTTCAATCCTGTATAGATTATTGTAATGCCTGGAAACATCCTAGAGTACAGTAAGCAGATAATCAAAAAGTATTGGCAAAGTCCCCTGAGGGATGGGAGAAAGAATGTGGAACTATTAAATCTTATGATCAGGGAATCCACTGACATTGTGTCAAACTTTAGGGACACCCAAATTAATAGGCCATGCCCTCGATCATGAGGCTTACTCTTGTGAAGGTTATGTAGGTAGCGGAGAAGCTTAGACTACCTTTAGGCACGCCTAAGAGTTACTTCTGGAGGACGTCTTTTGTTGCTCAGATGTGGTCTCAGTTTCTAAGCCCAACTCTGCCAGTGAAATCATTGCCCTACCCCCTACATGACACAAGACATCCAGGTGTGAAAGTCTCCCTGGCGAAGTGGGAGAGGACTCCCAGGGATGAATCCAAACTTGGCACCGTAGGATCAACAATTCCATCCTGACCAAAAGGGGGAAAAGAAGTATAATTAATAAAGTATCAGTGGCAGAGTCGAGAGGCTACTCAGGAGGTTGCTCTCACAGAAGCTTCAGTTAGACCTTGCTACCCATCATAACCTGCCAAATCCCAACCAGGACCATTCCAGCCAATCCTAAAGAACACCTAGGGTAATATATAAGATTCCACAATGGTTCCACGCACTAGAGTAACTTTTCAGAAACCTACAACCTCCAGATGGGTCCCTGGTCCAGATAAGTCCTGAAACCTAGCCCAGCCTCTTCAGACTGTCAGATAGTCCATCTCCCTACCCCATATTGGTGACAGACCCTTCCAATATGAAAATTTAGAATGGTCATAGCCCAAATACCCCTAAAGAGAGGTATGGAAAGATCAAAGGTGATGGAGGAATTATACATAGAAGATAGGATTTAACAAATGAATATGAGTGCTGAATCATTAAGTTGATATCTCTTTTAGTCTCCAGTGTCTTAGAGAAGCTAGAAGCAAAAACCTAAAATTGTGAAATTGTAACCCATGTCAAACACATTCTACAACTAATTGTGGTGCTGCACTTTGAAATCTATAGCTTTTTTGTATATATGTTATTTTTCACAAAAAATGAAGGAAAAAAGTCAGTTGTGATGATAAAAAAAATATTTAAGCCCTCTAGCTGCCTATATTCTGTAGCAGCTAGAAGGAAAAATATGAGAGGATAGTATCCTAGCCCATGACAAACTCTGGCATCTGTCCTGTAACCATTTGTTGAAGAGTGCTTTGAAAACTATTCTTTTTTCTTTCTTTCCTTTGTATATATGTCATACTAAACAATAAAAAAGTTTTTAAAAAATCAATTGTGATGCTGAATACACAGCTATATGATGACACTGGAAACCACTCACTGACTGTACACTTTGAATGAATAAGTGAATATATAATATACCTCAATAAAACTAGTAAAAAAATTATATATTTTTTATAATTAAATTTTTTTAATTAAGTATTTTTTACAAATATTCCTCTCAGCAACTTAACTTCTGTGGAATTTGTGATACGGAAATTAAAGCACTAGCAGGTAAAATAAAAAATAAAATCATGAAATGTTTATTATATTATTTGGAATGGAGTAGTTTTTAAAAAACCCTCTAAAACCCATGAATAGGGGTACATTGAATAAACACTATATCTTATCTTATTGCATAATGGAATATTTTGCAACTATTAAAATGCCTGAATTCATGTGTACCTATTGAGATAGGAGGGATTTCCATGATTCTGGTCAGTAAAGAAAAATTACAAAGGAATATTTCTTATATGATCATGTTTTTTAAAAATGAAAAAAATCTTATACATATGTGAACACATGCATATATACTGATAAGACTGAGGGGAATAAAAGGATGAAAATGAGTTTTTAAAAAGATGAATTTATATGGTAAACATAATAAAATGTGAACTGAAAGGATGCAATGTACTTTTCTATCTATGAAATTATTCTAAATAGACAGAGACGGAATACAAATATTACTTAATTTTAGTAGTGTAAATAAAAAGAAAATGAAAAGCGTAGTATTAATTTGGAAAAACAGGCTCCTCTATTTCTCGGAAAAGTTACTTAGCCTCTATGAGGATCTGAGCTCTCTTTTGCTCCACTGTGAACAGAATGAAAGCTCTGAATTAAACAGAACCTCAGAGATCATCTAACTTTCGCCAACTCATCCTGCAGATTAGAAAACAGACCTGTGGAAGTAAAGGGACTTGTCTAAAATCCTGTAACTAATTAGCAGCAAACACCAAGTAAAAGTGAGTCTCCATAATCAGTTTAGTGTTCTTTTCCCACTGGGCTGACACCCTCAAAATTAGCTCACAGGTGAGTTGGGAGCCACCATAGGACCTGAAACTGTGGGAGAGAAAATATTTCCCTGAAGCTTGTATAGCAAAACCGTACCTTTCTCAAGTCTTCCTGAAATTGAATAAAAATTAAACAAGAATATTTGTTCTCACAGAGCTATCATAGGGCAAGTCGCTGAGTATCAGCTTAATAAATGGTAGCTACTATTAATTGTTCTAAGACAACTAATTTTAATAATAAATTTAACACAATATACTATACAACACTCCATTCCTAACTCCCACTTGTGTGTTAGCTTCAAAGTAATTTCTCTCAGAACTCCCCTGGAATGGGATATAAGAGCCCCTCTTCATAGATATCTATGTAACTTCTCCTTGTGGGTATATTTTTACATTGTCTGTTATTAGACTCTAAGAGCCATGAAGTCATGGACACATCTGTCCTGTCCATTACTATAACCTAAGCACCTTGAGTGATGCATGGCATAAAGGAGTAATATTAAGGATTTGTTTAATGATGATTACGCTCCATAAGACCACTTAGTGGGCTCCCAACAAATCAGCTTTTTCTATCTTTATCCTTCTCTCAATGGACTTTCCTAACTGCCAACTCAGTGGGGCCATAATACCAAAGATGAAGCATTCACTCCCACTCTTACCTTAGTCCCAAAATTATGTCGAGTATCAGGATTAACATGCCAAGAATTATTGCACACACAAAATAAATGTTTATGGTTGATGATGATGAAAATGAAACAAGTGAGTATTAGTAATACTCTTAAGAAAGAACTTCACTGCTGTAGTTAAAATTAACAATGTATCTGCTACCTTTAATTTATTGCTACACATAAAATTCTTTGAATCTATCTCATTTTCTTTTTATTTTTTATTGGTTTTTTTCCTATTTTTTTGTTTTGTACTTTTCCTTTATTTTCTTATTATTTTTTAAATTTTATTTGTTCTTTTTGAAACCATCTCATTTAACCTTATCGACAACCAAGCAGTCATTGTACGGTGAGGAAACTGAAGGTCAGAATCAAGTAACTTGCTATTAAGTGGCATAGACTGAATTCCAACTAGGTAACTCCAGAATTTATGTTCTTAAACATTAGATTAAACTGCTTCTCTTAGAGAAATAAAATATATTTGTTCAAAACATTTGATTGCAACTGAAATGGCCCCACCATGCTTGATAGCTCACAAAATTTAAAATAGTGTGGTCATTTTCTGCAAAAGGCTGTTAATTGTTTCACCAAGGCAAAACCTACTGGACTATAAACTTTGATTTAAAAAAAAATTAGTGGGACATTATTTGCACTGTGAAAAGTAAAGTGCTATTTTTTCCACAATGAGAATATGGGGCTTATTTTAATATGAAATTACAGTAAGCACTCACCAACAAAGGCTGCCATCTGAGCTGCTGTTCTTCCTACAGAGTTGACAACATCTGTCTCGGCACCAGCTTCCAACATTACCCACGTGATATCTTTATTACCTGGAGTTACAAAAGGAACATATTAATTAACATTGAGAAATTCACAACAAAAACACCTCCTTCTAAATGATCTGTAGCCTTGTTACTTTTCCATTTAGCTTTTAGGTTTCCATCTAGTGTATATTTTTATTTTTTACAAAATATGAATCAATCAGGACTACAGTAAGGAGTAAAATTCTACAGGACCCAAATAGGAATTAGCTTTATGTTCTGGAAAATACATTGGGAAACAACAAAAATGGTATGGAATTGAACAGCACTTTTTTAAAAACAAAATACCTATGTTTTTCCTAATGATGCTTAGCATAAAATCAAAACAAAAAATATATAACAAAAAGAAAAGCAAGTAGAGAAGAAACGAAATGAATAGATGTCTCCTTATTATTGACTAAAACACCCCTATTCCTGAAATAACTGTTATTAACAGTTGGGGATCTATCTTTGCAGATTTTGTTGTCTATTAAACATCCAAAAGTGTTCTAGTCACTCTTTTTCATTAATAGAATCATTTTAGATATTTTTATATTATAAAAACATTCAGTGAACAACATTTTCCATTCATCTTTGCAAACTTAAACTGTGATGTCCTTGGGAAACAGTTCCTGGAAATTATTTCCTGGATTAAAGGGTATACATATTTTAAGTACATTTTGCCACACTGCCTTCCACAAAGGTTGTAATGATGTGTAGTCCCCAAAGCTGGGTAAAGCAGCTCCTGTGCCAATGCTGGGTGTTATCATCCTTTTTCAATCTTTGCTAATATGGTAATTAAAAAAAAAATGATAGCTTACTTCTCAGTTTTTTAATTGTATAAAATTTTATGTAATCAAATTGACTAATGTAGTTTTTTGGGGATTCTAAATTTTATTTCATGCTTAGAAATACTTTCTCATTCAAGGATATAAAACTTTAGATTACTGCTTTTCAGAGTATCAGAATATTATATCTTTATAATAAAGTAAATGATAAGCAACATGAGTTAAGAATAAGCTTCTAAATGGATCTAAACATATATGCCAGGGGAGCAAACACACAGCTCTATTAGAGCAATTGTTATTTTTTTTTCAAAATAATGTTTGCATATTTCTTAAAAATATAAAGATACAGAGATAGAAACAAAGGGACTAAAAGTAAGAGATCCAAAGTCAAACATATATAATATGTATTGTCAATACACAGAATCAATTGATTCAAAATACAAAAGAAACAAGTCACCAAATTAACTATAAATTCATGCTGTCACAGGTTTCCAAAAAACAATTCCTACCATTTCTTCCCATAGAACATGATCTTAAAATTAATAAAAATAAAAATGCAGTTAAATTTTTAAATATATCTACTTAAAACAAATTTTTATAGGCAACTGATAGTAATAGAATAAATACTAAAACTTTACCAGAAAGTGCAGCAAACATGAGGGCTGTGTATCCATGTTCATGTTGATGACAATTTACATCAGCTCCATGTCGCAAGAGTAATTTACACATATCAACTTTTCCTTTATAGGCCGCATGCATTAGAGGAGTCATTCCATTCTGCAACAGAAAGGGAAAAATGTGTTAATTTTGCATATTTACCTTTTCCCCTACCAATGAACAATTCCTGCAGTTAAATTAAAAACATAAAAATGAATTAAGATCTTCTTTATAACCTTTAGTTTTTTTTATATTATTCACTTTACTACTTGGTTCTTTCAGAAACTATTGAACAAAAAAGACAGTCTTATAACCTGATTTTTTAACAGATTAGCAAGTAGATGCAAAGCTGTGCTCAACCTCACATGACTGGTAAATGGCTAGGACAGGGATCAGAACCCGATTTTCTAGGTTATCTCCTGTCTACCAAACTTACTTAGCTCCTCGGGAAACAAATGAACAAATACAAAGATGTAGAAAAAAAAAATCTAAGGGAAAATCTCAAAATAACAGAATGCCTATAAAGGGAAAGTTGAATAAAAAATGGTATATCCATAATTTGGAATATACGTATCAAGAAGCATTTTTTTTTTTTTTTTTACATGGGCAGGCACCGGGAATCGAACCCGGGTCCTTGGGCATGGCAGGCAAGCATTCTTACCTGCTGAGCCACCATGGCCCACCCCATATCAAGAAGCTTTTAACAAATTAATTCATTTATATTTATTGAATTGGAGGAATTTCCAAAAATTACTGACAATTATAAATAATAAATAAAAATAAGGTACTAGAAATGTATATTACAATGGTCTCCTTTTTTAAAACAATGATCCCCAAAATTGTGTGTGTCTGTGTGTGTGTGTGACACAACTGTAAGATATGTAATAGCGCTGGTAATATTCACATCAGGCTATTAATATTGTTTGGTTTCTATAGGTTTTGTGTGTTTCTAATGAAACACCCAACCTTAAATATAGTGGGGATCTAATATTATTTGATGGATGAATGAATGAGCTGCTTCTTATAAGCAATTTTCTCAGTAACGTAGGCTAAACTGTGTGCTGGAATGTCAAACCTGTTCTGGATGAAAACCTTTCCAAAACATAAAGTCTCTTCTTTTAGTAAAGTTTAGAATGCTGAACATAATTTGAATTCTTCTTAATGACTCCATGCTATTAGGATGAACACAAGCAATCAGACTGTGGCATAGTCTCATAATATTTCCTGAGGGTTGCTGACCTGAGGCTGGAACCTTTTAGGTTGTTATACAAGCGATGACAGTGGGAATAGTCAAAATTTATTGGGAGCAGTAACAGAAAAATGGTAAGATTATAACTGCGAGACTCTCTTAATTGGGTATTTCTACAGGGATGGGTTGTCCATAAGTTAGAAGTGGGTGGGGGGTAATGAGAATTGCAGGCATGGAAGCCTTTAAGAAAACAAGGACTGTATGAACCTTTTGGACTCCAAAGATTGAAAGAGGGCAAAAAATGTATTCAGAACTTGACCACAATGATAGCCTCTAATGGATGAGATAACCTGTACATAAGAGGTAGTGAAAAAAAAAATGAAGTAGTGAGTAGCGTGGTGAGAGAGAACATAGTACTGTAAGTAGGGCAAACAGCTATTTCTGTTACAAAATTTTAGAACCTGAACTTCAGCCTGTATGTTCAGCATTTCCTGTGAACACAGAAAAAATCCAACAATCCTACCCAACTAGATCTGAGAATGAATAAACCCAAGTCGGAAACTGTCCTCTAGGGAATAAAAGCTTTCAGCATGATATTATAATATAATGAGCAAAGGAAATGTGTAAAGTTTTTGAATCTTACATTGTAAATGGTCCTTATTTTCTGCCATGTTTAAATGCCATTTGTGGTAATCACTGCTGCCCATTTAGAAGTCTGCTCCCCTCTGTTTCTTGCTACTTCCTCTTCTCTTTTACTTACATTCTCCCTCTATTTTCTTTTTATATATACATATTTTTATTGAGAACTCTTCACACATACACAGTCCACACACGGCATACAAGCACTGGTTCACAATATTATCACATAGTTTTGTATTCATCAACATGATCATTTTTAGAGCATTTGCATCACTCCAGAAAAAGAAAAATAAAGAAAAAACTCACACATCCCATACCCCTTTACCCTACCCTCTCACTGACCACTAGTATTTCAATCTACCCATTTTTTTTTACCCTTTATTCTCCCCCCTACTATTTATGTACTTTTTATCCATATTTTTTACTCATCTGTCCATACTCTGGAAAAAAGGAGCATCAAACACAAGGTTTTCACAATCACACGGTCACACTATAAAAGCTACATTGTTGTACAATCATCCTCAAGAATAAAGGTTATTGGAACACAGCTGAACAGTTTCAGGTACTTCCTTCCAGCCACTCCAATACACCATAACCTAAAAATAGATATCTATATAATGCACGAGAATGACCTCCAGGACAACCTCTCAACTCTGTTTGAAATCTCTCAGTCACTGATACTTTGTTTTGTCTCATTTCTCTCTTTCCCCTTTTAGTCAAGACGGTTTTCTCAATTCCATGATGTTAAGTCCCAGCTCATCCCAGGAGTTCTGTCCCATGTTGCCAAGGAGATTTATACCCCTGGGAGTCATGTCCCACTTGGGGGGTGGGGAGCAGTGAGTTTATCTGCCAAGTTGGCTTACACAGAGAGGCCACATCTGAGCAACAAAAGAGGTTCTCTGGGGGTGACTCAAGCATAATTATAAGTAGGCTTAGCTTCTCCTTTGCAGGAAGAAGTTTCATAGGGGCAAACCCCAAGATCACAGTCTCAGCCTATTGAACTGGTTGTCCTCACTGCTTGTGAGAATATCAGGACTTCCCTAAATGGGGAAGCTGAATATTTCTTCCTTTCTCCCCAACCCCCAAGGGGACTTTGCAAATGCTTTTTTATTCTCTGCCAAAATTACTCTGGGATACATCCGGGCATCACAGTAACCTGTACAAATCAAAAAGATCTCATGCCCTATTCAAGATTCCATGTACTTAGGTGTTCAACTAAACTGACCATACAAGGTAAATTAGGTAACGTGCTACCCAAAATGTAAATTTTGCACCACACAGAAGTTGAAGTTTTAAAATACGGACCATATCATCCTTTACCCTGTATTCTGATTTATTTAGTCCTATCCAGATCAGCTTCATTGATAACTCTAGTAGAAGTCTGATCATTTTTTCAACATTTTTAACAGTTGCTGTATGGGGTAATGCTGACTTCCATAGCTTCAGAGCTCTAACTCTGAGTCTCAGGTGTCACATAAATATCCAAAGTTTCAGGGAACAACCAGGTTATATACAAACAGCTCAGTATCTCAGAATTTTGAAATAATAGTTACAACTCCAGAATAGATGTAACTGCTATAAGAGCCTACAATCTAGGACCCTTTACAATAGGCCCCAACCTGATAACCCATGCTCTCGACTTTAATTCTCCAAGTTTGTAAATTACAGTTAGTCCATATAAGTGAGACATGATAATATTTGTCTTTTTGTTTCTGCTATTTCATTCAACATATGTCTTAAAGGTTCATTTACCTAGCTGCATGCCTCACAGAAGCCTGGGTTTTAATAAGTAACAAATTTCACTATGGCTTTCCAAGAATTGTATACCATGTATACTTATTCTACTTATCACAGTGTTATATGTATTTTACCAATTTTTAAGAAGCACTTTTATTTCAAATATTAAACTTTTTAAATATTTATCTTTTCAAGTAATAGAATAGTAGAAATAACCAGCAGCATTTTTTTCCATGTTTTAATTTCTCTGAAATCTGAATGAATCTTATGATCAAGCCTATGTTAGATTCAATGAAATGCAAAAGTAAAAATTCTTACATCCTTGTCATTTTCTTTTTTCATATTTTTTTTTGGTTTGATATTTAATATATGACATAAATATCTCACTCAGGTTTTTATTTGTATACCAACACTAGAAGAAATCTGCTTAACTAAATTGTATGAAAACACGAGCTTCACACAATGACCTTAAAAATAATATTTGAAGTTTCCCATAATTCTTATATCAAATAATTAAACAATAACAGACTATTAAGTTACAATTCTATATCAATAAATACAGCATACATACATTCAACAAATATTTATTTGAGTGCCTAAAATATATGTCAAAAGCAAATCTATGGGTTGTGGGTCGCAATGAACAAATTCCCTTGCCCCTACAATCTAAGTCCTTGAGTTTCAATTTTCCTATCAGTTACAGAGCAGGTGGTGATAAATGCTAAAGGGAAACCACATAGATTAAGAGGGATAGGGACCACCAGACGGAGAGAGATTATCTTTAAAAGGATATTCAAGGAAATTCCCTCTGAGATGACATTTGAAAGGAGCGAGACAGCAAGGAATACAAATAACCACAGGAAAAATGCTCCAGGGAAAGAACAAGAGCAAACTTCTTAGAGGAGAGGAGCCTCTGTTATGTGTTCAAGGACCAGTGAAAAGGCCAAGTTTCTCTGCAGCCTAGTCACTGAAGTTCCAGGAACACGTCAGGAATAGATCCTGGTTTGAATGGGAGCGCTTTAATATTTTATATTGCATTTGATACCTGTGTTTGTGTAAGGTTTCCCATAGATATCTTTAACCAAATTACAGAAAATCCATTTTCTACTAATTAAGAGTTATTACCATCAATGGCTATTGAATTTTATCCAGTGCATCAGAGCATCTATTGAGATGATATTTGTTTTTCTTTTATTCTGTTAATCTAGTGAATTATATTCAAAGATTATCTTAACTTGAACCGTCCTAATGTTCTTGGGGGGGAACCTTACTTGGCACTGATATCTTCTAACTCCTGACATACTGCTGAAATCAGCTTGCTTCTATTTTATTTTGTATTTATAAAGTGACCCATAGTTTCCTTGGGCTTTTTCCTATGTCGGCAAAGGTGTTATGAATGAGATGCATAGTGGCCCATTTTTTTCTAAACCATAAGATGTATAGTTTGTGTAAAATGAAACTGGTCCTTGAAAGTTTGGTAAAGCTGGCAGATTGTGAAAGAAAGCAAAGCAGAGAGCTGCAGGACACAGTCCTTCCACTGTAACAACTATTGAACAGGCAGAAACTGTTTGAAACAACTATTTTGAAACTCTGGAGGCCAGAAGAACATGTACAGCGCCCAGGGAAGAGCAGGAGGAAGAGGCTGACAAATTATGGTAAAGAGCAATAAACTGTTTTCTCTGCACTAGCAGTTACCAAGGCCAAGCCCACACTCTCTCATCAGCCTGCTTTTGGGGTCCAGCCCCTGGATAACTTGCTGGTGACAGAAAGGGACAAAAAAATCCTCTTCCCCCAAACTGGGGGTGGGCATGACCTATCACTGCATCACAGGTTTCCACCAGTGATTTTTGATAGCTGGGGGCCTGGCTCTAAGGTGGACTTGTGTTGCAACCCTCCCACCCCCTCCCCTGCCCTGAACAAAGGCCACAGCCCAGGAAACTTAAAGATGCTAGGCATCCTCAGGGCCGCAGGAGACAGTTAGTGGAAGGGCTACATTTGTTGGGCAGAAAGCTCAGCTTTGGGGAGCCAGGGAAGAAGTTCTTGGCACCCTTCCTTATCTCCTCCCCAGGTGCTCTGGAGCCTGCCTCTGCCCCCTTCCTGGGTCCTCTGGGAAAGACTGACTTAGGAAGGTCCTCTACTGCACGCCTCTCCTCTCAGAGTCTGCCCTCCAGTCAAAAGTAGTTTCTGACAATGAAAGGCCTGTAAGAAACTATGGAGGCGGCTGGTCTGAGGCAGAGGCCTTAAACACATAGGAGAGGGAGGTCTGCTCCTGGAAACAGAGGGAGGACCAAACTCATGCCAACAGGGGAACTCCAAAACAACTAACAAGCAAAAGTGAGGACAAAATATAGACTGAGAAAGAGAGAGTAAATTGTGCACACTTGGGTAGATATTCCTGATAGGAAGGTTGACTTATAAGAAAATCTCTTAGCACTAACTGGTTCCAAAATCAAGAAACAGAAATCCCAGGGAATATATTCCAGAGTTAACATTTTAAACATTAAAATATATAGTGTGCAAGAAGAATACAAAACAAACAAGGAAACCGAAAATGATGGCTTACTCAGAGAGGATAAAAATCCTGAAAACACCATCAAAAACTGGAATGTGGACATATTGAACAAAACCTTTAAAAAAATAAATCTTAAAAATCTTCAAGGAACAAGTGGCTAAACAAGCTGTGGCATATACATGCGATGGAATATTATGCGGCTGTAGGACAGAATAAAGTTATGAAGTACGTAACAACATGGATGGACCTTAAGGACATTAAGCTGAGTGAGATTAGCCAGAAACAAAAGGACAAATACTGTATGGTCTCACTGATATGAACTAACTTTAATGAATGAACTTGGAGAATTTCAGTTAAGAACAGCGGTCATTAGGAGACAGAAATAGGGTACAGATTGGGTAATTGGAACTGAAGGTATACAGATTGTGCAATGGGACTGATTGTAAAAATTCAGACATGGATAGCACAATACTAGCTACCTGTAATACAATAATGTCAGACACTGAATGAAACTAAATGTGAGAATGATATAGGGAGGAGGCCTGGGGGCACAAATGAAATCAGAAGGAAAGATATACGAGAAAGACTGAGATGGTATAATCTAGGAATGCCTAGAGTGTATAATGATAGTGATTAAATGTACAAACTTAAAAATGTTTTGCATGAGGAAGAACAAAGGAATGTCAATAATGCAGGGTTTTGAAAAGAGATGATAATTAATATTTTAAAACTTTAAGTTATGTGTGAGACTAAAGCAAAAAATATTTGGTACAAAATTTATAATTTTGACTAGTGCATTTCCTAATATAACTTATGTGGACAGCTTAATTGAATACCATAAGTATATGGAACCTTGAGTAGGACATGAGATTTTTGTAGGTTTGTACAGTGATGCCTTGATAAATTCCAGAAAGATTTGAACAGTGAATAAAAAGTATTTGCAAAGTCCCCTTGGGGGAATGATGAGAAAGGGGAAAATTCAACTTCCCCAAGTGGAGAACTCTTAATATTCTCACAAGCAGTGGGGACAACCAAAGCAATAGGCTAAGACCCTAATCTTGGGATTTGTTCATATGAAACTTAATCCCACAAAGGATAGGCTAAGCCTACTTAAAATTAGGTCTAAGAGTCACCCCCCAAGAGAATCTCTTTTGTTGCTCACACATGGCCTCTCTCTCTCAGCCAACAAAAGCAAACTCACTGCTCTCCCCGTCTCTACATGGCACAAGACTCCCAGGAGTATGGACCTTCCTGGCAAAGTGGGACAGAAATGCTAGAATGAGCTGGGACTCAGCACCAAGGGACTGAGAAAACCTTCTCAACCAAAAGGGGGAAGAGAGAAATGAGACAAAATTAAGTGTCAATGGCTGAGAGATTTCAGAGTCGAGAGGTTATCCTGGAGGTTATTCTTACGCATTAAATTGATATCACCTTTTTAGTTAAGGCATAACAGAGAGGCTGGAGGGAACTGCCTGAAAATGTAGAACTGTGTTCCAATAGCCATGTTTCTTGAAGATGACTGTATAATGATACAGCTTTCGCAATGTGACTGTGATTGTGGAAACCTTGTGTCTGATGTTTCTTTTATCTACCTTATGGACAGATGAGTAAAACATATGGATTAAAAATAAATAAATAATAGGGGGAACGAATGTTAAAATAAATTCAGTAGACTGAAATGCTAGTGATCAATGAAAGGGAGGGTAAGGGGTATGGTACGTATGAATTTTTTTTCTGTGTTCTTTTTATTTCTTTTTCTGAATTGATGCAGATGTTCTAAGAAATGATCATGACAATGAATATACAACTATGTGATAAAAAAGAATGTTCATATTGTATGTTGACTGGTTTTATTAATAAAATTTTTTTTTAAATCTTCAAGGAGATAAAGGAAAATACAGAGAAACTACTAAAGGATATCAGGAAAACAAATTAGGAATATGACATTCTTAGTAAAGATTTGGTAATTTTTAAAAAGAATGAAACAGAGCTACTGAAATTGAAAACCAGAATAACTGAAAAGAAAAACACCCAAGAAGGTTTCAAGAGCAGAGTGAAACTAACAAAAGAAAGAATCAGTGAACTTGAAATGAGTCAAGTTGAGGAGCAGAAAGAGAAGAATTATAAAAATTGAAAACAGACTAAAACACTTCTGGGATACTACTGTGCATACCACTATATGTGTTATGGGGGCCTTATAAGGAGAAGGAGCTGAAAGGGCAGAAGGACTAGTCAAAGAAATAATGGCAAAGAACTTCTCAAACTTAGCAAAAGATATGAATATGCACATCCAAGAAGGGCAGAGAGCACCAAGTAGGGTAAACATCAAGAAAGATATGCCCTGTCATATAGTAATTACACTATCAAATACAAAGGGCAAGGAGAGCATGATGGTTAGGTTCTGGTGTCAACCTGGCCAAACGATTATGCCCAGTTGTTTGGTCAGGCAAGTGCTGGCTGATCACAGCTGCAAGGATATTTCATGGCTGGTTGAAAAAATCGTTACTTAGTTGATTGCATCTGTGGCTGATTACATCTGCAATCAACTAAGGCATGTGTTCTGGTTTGCTAGCTGCCAGAAAGTAATATATCAGAAACAGAATGGCTTTTAAGAAGGGGAATTTATTAAGCTGCAAGTTTACAGTTCTAGGCTGAGAAACTGTTCAAATTAACTCAAGTCTATAAAAATGTCCACTCTAAGGCATCCAGGGAAAGATGCCTTGGTTCAAGAAGGCTGATGACATTCAGGGCTTCTCTCTCAACTGGAAAGGTACGTGGCAGACATGGCGACATCTGCTAGTTTTCTCTTTAGGTTTCCTGTTCCATGAAGCTCCCCCAGGGGCATATTTCTTCTTGATCTCCAAAGGTCTCTGGCTGCGTGGGCTCTTGTGGTTCTCATGGCTCTCTTACTTTCTCCAAAATGTTTCCTCTTTTAAAGGATTCCAGTTAACTAATCAAGACCCACCTGGAATGGGTGGGGTCACACCTCCCTCTAATCAAAGGTGAATACCCACAATTGGGTGAGCCACATCTCTGTGGAGATAATCTAATCAGGCTTTCCAACCTACAGTGTTGGATATGGAATAAAAGAAATGGCTGCCTCCACAAGATGGATCAGGATTAAAACATGGCTTTTCTGGGGTCCATAAATTCAAACCAGCACAGCGCGTCTCCCACAGTAAAATAATCGAATCATCTGAAGGCGTTTTCAGCCAGCAAGCTTCTCCTGTGGAGTTCGTCCAGACTCTTCACCAGAGCTGTCAGCTTTACAGCCTGCCCTATGGATTCTGGACTCTTCCATTATGATTGTGTGACACCTTTATAAATCTCATAGTTACAGATCTTTCCTATTGGTTCAGTTTCTCTACAGAACCCTGACTAACACAGAGAGAGTTCAGGAAACTGCAAGAGAAAAGTAACTTGTAACATACAATGGAGTCTCAATTAGATTGGGTGCTGATTTCTCATTAGAAAGAGAAGTCAAGAAGGCAGTGAACTGAGACACTAAAACTGCTGAAAGAAAACAACTGCCAACTAATAAATTTATATCTGGCAAAATTTTCTTTCAAAAATGAGGGAGAGAGATTGAGATATTTCTAGACCAACAAAGCTGAGAGAGATCACCACCACTAGACCTGCCCTAAAAGCAATGCTAAAGAGAATTCTTCACATTGAAGGACACACTAAAGGATATTAGACAGTGATTCAAAGTAGTATAAAGAAATAAAGAGCTACAGTAAACGTGGCCATGTGGGTAAGTACAAATGCCAGTATTACTGTAGTGTTTTGCTTGGTATGTAATGCCACTTCTTACTTCCTACAGGTGCTAAAATGTAAAATGCAAATGCATAAAAGATAATGATACTCTATGATTTTGTACAATTTCCAAAAATATAAGTTGTAACAAAAGCAAATTTAAAAAGGTGGGGGGAGAGAAGGATGTAGGAAAAGTATATGTGTATGCTATTAAAGTTAATTTGGTATTAAACTAAATATGAAGCTACATATTTAGAATGTTAAATTTTAACCCCATAGTAACCACAAGGAAAACAGATGGAAAATATAGCCAGAGAGAAAAGAGAAGGCATTCAGTATGGTACAACACACAAAATCAAATACATATAGAAGTAGGGATTAAGGAAAAACTGAGGGGCAATAAAGGTATACGACATACAAAAACTAAATAGCAAAGTGGCAGAGGAAAGTCCTACATTATCTATCATTAGTGACTTTAAATACAAATGGATTAAACACTCCAGTCAGAGAGAAACTGGCAGAATAAAAAAGTATGACCCAACTATAGGCTGTCTGCAAGAGAATCACCTTAGGGACACGGTGGCTCAGCAGGCAAGGACACTTGCCTGCCATGCCAGAGGACCCGGGTTCGTTTCCCGGTGCCTGCCCATGTTAAAAAAAAAAGAGAATCACCTTAAATTCAAAGAAACAAGTAGGCTGAATGTGAAAGGATGGAATAATATATACCATGCAAGTAATAACCAAAAGAGAGCTGGGGTGGCTATATTAATATGAGATAAAATAGATTTTAAAGTCAAAAGCAGTTATGAAGGAAAGAGACATCATTATATACTGGTAAAGTGGATAATTCAAAAAGAAAATGTAACAATTATAAATATAGATGCACTTAACAGTAGAGCTTCAAAATACATGAAGCAAATACTGATATATTTGAAGGGAAAAGGATAGTTCTACCTTAAAATTAGGAGACTCTAACATACCACTTTCAATAATGGATAGAACATCTAGTCAGAAGATCAATAAGGAAATAATAAGCCAATTAAACCTAACAGATATTTATAACACTCACCCATCAAAAATACTCTTATTTAGTGCACATGGATCACTCTCCAGTATATATTATATCTTAAGTCACAAAATAAGTCTCAATAAATTAAAAAATATGGAAATCAAAGAATGTATATTCTCCTACCACAATGGAATGATGTGAGAAATCAGTAACGGAGGAAGAAATGGAAAACTCACAAATATGTGGAAATAAAACAACATACTCTTAAATAAACAATGGGTTAAAGATGAAATCACAAGCAAAATTAGGAAATATCTTGAAGTAAATGAAAATGAAAATACAACATATCCAAACGAATGGGATACAGTGAAGGCAGGGCTAAGAGGGGGATTTATAGCTCTAAATGCTCACATTAAAAAAAAGACGTCAAATCAGAGACTTAATCTTAAAGGTTTTGAGGTATTTTTTTAGTTTGCTCTTCTTTTTCTAGTTCTAGAAGACTACCAGAAAGAACTAGAAAAAGAATAGCAAACTAAACCCAAAGCAAGAAGGAAATAACAAAGATCAGAGCATAGATAAATGAAATAGAAAATATAAAACCAAAAGAGAGAATCAATAAAATGAAAAGTTGGCGCCCTGAAAAAAATCAATAAAATTGACTAATCATGAACTAGGCTGATAAAGAGAAAAAGAAAGAGGATACAAATAGCAAAAATCAAAAATGAAAAGGGAACATTACTACCAATCCCACTGAAATAAAAAGGGACTGTAAGAGGATACTAAGAATAACTGTATACCAATAAATGAGATAACCTAGATGAAATGGACAAATTCTTAGAAACACACTACCTACATTGACTCAAGAAGAAATAGAAGATTTCAACAAGCCAATTACTAGTAAAGAGATTGAATTAAGTCATCTAAAGCATTCAACAAAGAAAAGCCCAGGACCAGATGGCTTCACAAGGGAATTCTACCAAACATCCAAAGACTCAACTCCAATGCTTCCAAAAAACTGAAGAGCAGTGAGCAGCTCTTAATTCATTTTATGAGGCCAACATCAGGCTCATACTAAGGCCAGATAAAGATACCACAAGAAAAGCAAACTACAGACCAATATCTCTTACAAATATAGATGCAAAAATCCTCAACTAGATATCAGCAAACCGAATCTAAAGGCATATTAAAAGAACTATATACCATGATCAAGTGGGCTTTATACCTGGTATGCAAAGTTGGTTCAACATAAGAAAATCAATTAATGTACTACATCACATTAACACAACAAAGGAAAAAAAAGATCATTTCGATTATTACAAAAAAGGTATATGACAAAATCCAGCACCCTTTCTTGATAAAAACACTCAGAATTCTAGGAATAAAAGGAAACTGCCTCAACTTGATAAAGGGCATATATGAAGGACCACAGTTAACATCTTCCTTTATAGTAAAAGACTGAAAACATTCCCTCTAAGATCAGGTACAAGACAAGGATGTTCACTGTCACCAGTTATCTAACACTGTTATTTACTGGAAGTTCTTGCCAGAGCAATTAGGCAAGAAAAAGAAATAAGAGCCAAGATGGCGGCTTAGCGAGGTGTGGGATTTAGTTCGTCCTCCAGAGCAGAGACTTTACTAGCAGCAGGGGCTGAGCTCAACCAAACACCAATTGTAGAATTAATTAACAAATCCTGACTACTAAAAATAGGCTCCCAGCTCAGCTGAACCTTGAGTAAAAGCAGAGGTCACTGGGTTTTGCCTCAGTGCAGAGGGGGCAGGGCTAACAGAAAAGAAAGAAAAAAAAAAAAAAACAGTTTTTTTGGATCTGAAAAGGTCTCGGCCCTGCAGGAAAGGAGGGGGCACATAGGACCTGGAGATACACAGAGCAACGTACCAACTTAAGCTCTTGATTGGCAAACCTGAGGAACAGGGTCCTGCTCTGAAAAGGATTTTTCTTTTTCTCTTTTGTGGCTGTGTTTCTATGGATTGATTACTCTTTGGATAAAGCTGCAAGGCTTCTAGGGCTCGACTGCCCCAGGCATAGGCAGAAACAGGCTTGTTTGAGAGCTTATCTGGAGCCTATGCCTTCCCCAGGAGAGGGGTAGGGCCCAGCTCAGGTAGAATTCCTCCCTCAAGGAATTCAGACCCCAGGGTTTGGAAAAGGGAAGTGATTAAAGCCAGCCCTACAATCTCTCCTCTGCCTTCACCATGCCCCCAGCAAGGAGAGTCTGCTGAAGTTAAAGGTACCACATCACCTCATGCTGGTGGGACCTACAGGCAGAAAAGTGCCACATACTGGGCAGGGTAGGAAAAATGCAGAGTCCAGAGACTACATAGGAAAGCCTTTTAATCTGCTAGGTCTCACTCTCAGGGAAAACTGACACAGATGACTCTTTCCTCCTGACAGGAGACCAGTTTAGTCTGGGAAAATCTGACTGGGGTCTATAATACCTAAGGAGACCCTCCTATGGGGTGGGGAAAGGCACCATACAGGAAGGCAAGAAACAAAAAAAAACAAGAACTGAAAAATTCTGATCTATTAAACAAAACCTAAGCTGAGGACTAGAAGAAACTGAACTGAAAGTCAAAGAACAGACAGACAACAAAGTCATCCAGCAAGAAAATCCTAGGTAAAGGAAAAGAAATAAAAGGCATCCAAACTGGAAAGGAAGAGGTAAAACTTTTCCTTTATGCAGAAGACATGATCCCATACAAGGTAATTCCTGGAAAAAATCTACAACAAAGATTTTAGAACAAGTAAATAAATTCAACAAAACGGCAAGTTTCAAGATCAATACCCCCAAATCATTAGTGTTTATATACACAGGCACTGAACAATCAGAATAATTATAGAAGAAAAATTCCATTTACAATAGCAACTAAAAAATCAAATATCTAGGAATAAATGTAACCGAGGAGGTAAAGGATTTGTTCAAAGAAACCTATCTAAAAGAAATCATAGAACTAACTAAATGGAAGGATATTCCATTTCACTAATAGAAAGACTAAATATCAATAAGATGTCAACACTACCCAAAGCAGTTATAGATTCAGTGCAATCCCAAGTAAAATTTCACAACCTTCTTTGCAGAAATGGAAAAGAAGCCAATCACCAAATTTATACAGAAGAGTAAGGGGCCCTGAATAGCTAAAGCCATCTTGATAAAATGAAACAAAGTTGGAGGACTCACACTTCTAGATCTTAAAGCTTATTAAAAGCCTCAGTAGCCAAAATAGCATGATACTGGCACAAGGACAGACATACAGACCAATGCATTTGAATTAAGAACTCAGAAATCAACCCTCACACTTATGCCCAACTGATTTTTTGGCCAACAGGCAAAGTCCATTTAACTGAAAGAATAGTCTCTTCAATGAATGGTGCTGGAAAAACTGGATCTTCATTTGCAAAAAAAGGAGAATTCCTATCTCACATGTTACACAAAACTCAACTCAAAATGAAACAAAGTATAAGAGTCAGAACTATCAAACTCCTAGAAAAAAAACCTAGGGAAGCTTATTCAGGATCACAATTGTGGGCAATTGGTTTCTTAGACTGTACACCCAAACTACAAGCAACAAAAGAAAAAAATAGATGGGACCTCATCAAAATAAAAAACCTTTCAGTCTCAAAAAACTTTACCATGAAAGTAAAACAGCAACCTACACAATGGGAGAAAATATTTGGAATCCAAAAAGAGGTTTACTATCCAGGATATATAAAGAAATCCTTCCACTTGACAACAAAAAGACAACCAATTAAAAAATGGGCCAAACGACTTGAATAGATATTTCGCCAAAGAGAATATAAAAATGGCCATAGAGCACCTGAAAAGATGCTCACCATGATTAGCTATCAGGGAAATGCAAATCAAAGCCATGAGATATTATTCTATACGCACTAGAATGGTTGCTATTAAAAAATGGAAAATAAGTGGAGAGGTGAAGAGAAATAGGAACAACCATTCCTTGATGGTGGCAATGTAGAAGGATGTAGCTGCTGTGGAAGACAGTTTGACCATTCCTCAAAAAGGTGAGTATATGACCTGGCAATCCCACTCCTAAGTATACAAGGAATAGAACTGAAAGCAGGGACTCACACAGATATTTGTACATTGATGTTCACAGTGACATTACTCACAATTGCCAAAAGATGGAAGTAATCAAGTGTCTATCAACTGATGAATGGATAAATAAAATGTGGTATAAACATGCAATGGAATAATATTCAGCCATAAAAAGGAATGAAGTCCTGATAATGTAACAACATGGATGAATCTTGAAGTCATCATGTTGAGTGAAATTAATCAGGCACAAAAGCCACAATTTTCAAGACACTGCCCATCAGGCAATAAAGGACAATCACCTCTGAGACAGGAAACAAACGATGTGAGACCCACGATTACCCCAACTTACTGCATTAAGAGTTCCTAGGAACTGGTGCAGGGGAGGGAGCCCAGGCTGAGCCCAACACACTCCCTGTGCTGAGGAGATGGAGGTGAGAGTCCTGGGAGACCAAGTGGCTAGAGCTCTCAAGATATAGAGAAGAGAGTTGCAGAGAGAACCACAAAGGTCTGCAAAGGGCGCCCCTCAAATATTCAGACAAGTACTGATCGTGCGTGTGCGTAAGGAAACCCCCCTATGCCTGGTCAAAGAACCAACCAAGAGGATTAAAGGCTATGGGGCCCCGCCACTCACACAGACTAGGCATAGGGTCTGCTGCCATCAACCACGGTAGAACTTCAATAGCCAGGGAACACTGAGTAGCAAAGAAAGGTCTTCCTTCATAAGCGGGAGGAGGGGTATAAGGAGACCTTGACAGAGCACAGAACTAACAGACCCGACATTTAACAAATGTTAAAAACTAGACCTGAAAGGATCACACTGTTCCTAACAATGCAACTGTGTTAAAGAAAAAACGCTCAGGAGTATGGGAATACAAAAGCATTCAGCACCCAAAAAAATAAAATTCATAATGTCTGGAATCCAGAAAATAAAATAAAACAAACAAAAAACAGGCATGCAAAGAAAATACAACCCATGAGGAAATAAATCATTTAAAAGAAATGAAAGCACACATCCATACCGACTTGTATGTAAATGTTCATAGCAGTTCTATTTGGAAACAACCCAAAACTCAATAGTTTAATGGACAGACAGTATGTGGTATAACCATAATGAAAACTACTCAGCCAAAAAAGTAGGAATGATACATACTACAGCATGGTTTGATCTCTAGATATCTAGGCTGAGTAAAAGAAACTAGAAAAAAAAAAGAGTATACACTATATGGTATCAATTATATAAAATTCTAGGAAATGCAAACTGAGGAATAGCGACAGAAGCTGATCAATGTTTGCTGTGGGACTGGGATGGAGAGAGACGGTATGGTGGTTTGGAGCTGCATGTTCCCCAGAAAAACATGTTCTTAAATGGTACCCATTCCTGTAGGTGTGAACGCATTATAAGTAGGACCTTTTGCTGAGGTTACTTCAGTTTAAAAAATCAAGATGGGTCTTAATCCTATTACCGGAATCCTTTATAAGAGAATGAAATTCAGAGAGAGAGAAAGCCACAGGAAGCAAGAAGGTGAACTCAAGGAAACCCAGAAGAGAAGGCAGAGACCAGGAGACGCCACCACGTGCCTTGCCCTGTGACACAAGCTGGGATTGCTGGGACCCAAACTCCGAAAGCTATAGTCTTTGAAGAGAAAGCATTGCCTTGATGGTGTCTTGATTTGGACTTTCTTTTGGCCTCAAAACCATAAGCTAATAAATTCCCATTGTGTAAGTCAACCCATTTCATGGATTTGCTTAAGCTTCCTAAGAAACTAAAATAGACGGAAAAGCAAGTTAACAGAGGTATAAGAAAAATGTTAAACTTGATGGGTATATTCATTACCTTAATGGTGGTAATGGTTCCACAGGTGAATATCTATGTCAAAACATACCAAATTTTACACTTCAAATATGTACAGTTTATTGTATGTCAATACACAAACAACAAAGTTGTTAAAATTTAAAATCCTACTACTCAGTCATACATGAAACATTTCAAGTATTTAATGCTGCCTGTGACTGATGGCTACTATTCTGGACAGTGCAGAAAAGACATTACCTTCATCTCGGTTATTTTGGAGAGCAGCTGCTCTAGAAAGTTGAATTTAGGTTCAGTTAACTTCCTCTATTAACAGAACTGCTGGATCAAAGGATAAACTTGTTGAAAATGGATACATATTTCAAAATTTTCTACAGACTGTTATATCAATTTATACTTAATCCCTTAGCATATAAAAGCCCATGCTTCCTACATTCAACAAGAAAATGAAATGATTTTGGTTTCATTTGCATGTATCTGATTACTAATAAGATTAGACTTGTTTTCATACGTTTATGTGTCTCTTATGGACGGTTTGCTTACATTTGCTTTGGAGATTATAAGTATAATTTGTGTACACATGCTAGAGAACAATTCTTATTAAATTGTATGTATTCTCTATTTTCATGGGAAATAAAACACTTTATTAAACTTTTTGCTTTACCTCATCTAAACAGTTGACACGAACATTCTTGCTGGCTAACAGTGTTCCAGCTTCTTGGACAGTACCTTAAAAAAACAACAACACAGATGCAGAGTAAGGTCATTTATTGCTAGAACAGGAAAAAACTCTAACATCACAGAAATAAACTTTAAATTGTCAGGTTGGTTTGCTAAGAAACAAGGCATCCAATCGCACACTCTTTATTCTGCAAAGTAATTACCCAGCTAGATTCACAGAAACTAAAATAGCTCTATTCTGTTTTTACTTTTATTAACCTTAGAGTATATTAAATTGGCCACATTTTCTTTTTGGCTATAACACAATAACTACAAAGTGTAAAAGTCTTACTACTGAGACAAATTTTAAAGAGCATTGTGTTGGTTTGAAAGGATGTACCCTAGAAAAAGCATTTTAATCCTAATCCCATTTTGTAAAGGCAGCCATTTCTTCTAATCCCTATTCAGTACTATAGGTTGGTAGTTTGATTAGGTTATCTCCATGGAGATATGGCTCACCCAACTGCAATGATTAGATGGAGATGTGACTCCACCCATTCCAGGTGGGTCTTGATTACTTTACTGGAATGCTTTAAAAGAGGAAGCATTTTGGAAAAGGCTTGAGATCTGAGATTCACTTGTAGAAAAAGCGAAAATTCAATTCCAGTCAATATTATAATTTGAGCTCAAAATATAATCAGTAGTTATATAAGTTGTCACCACTACACCTTCTGAATTGATGGCATGTTTAGAAAAGAATGCTTGGTTTGGAACTATTTCGTTTAAAGCAAATGTTTAAAATTTGATATTATATAAAAGCACCCTATGGTCCCTATTCAGATTATCACCCTGAAAGTCATCTAGTATAAATCTGCAGGTCAGTCCTCCACAAATTTGGAAGTAAACTGTAATTGAATGTCAGGTTTTTCCAGTCTTCTAAAAGCATAATGAGAGAAACAAGTAGTTGCGGGAGAGAATTTTGCTATTATCATCATTAATAAGAGCCAGCTAAACAGTCTGTCAAAAAAAAAAACTGTAGTTTGACTGAGAAGACAACAATGAAATTACATGTTCTCAGGGACAAAGCTTGAGATAAGCCACTCTGTCAAAAGGACACAAAAGAACAGGAGCATTCTTCAAACCTGAGGTATTTTTTCTCTTCTCTAAATTTAGAATTATAGCTTACAGATGTGTTAAATTCTCTCATAGTTCAGAATTAAAAGTAGGATGGAGAATAAAGATAAGCATACCTGTTTTTTTGCTAACCCCTCTTCTTAGGTAAGACATCTGAGTGCCTCTCACCAAGAGAGAGACAGTGAAACATCTCCTAGTAAAAGAAATCACTCTCTTGGGAAAATGTCAAGTGGCTGATCTACAAGTCCTTGGATTATGACAGCAACTGTTTTTCTTTTTAATATTTTTATTAATAAAACAACATAAAAACATACAAATATTCTTAACATACAAACATTCCATACATGGTATGCAATAAGTGGCTCACAATATCATCACACAGTTGTGTATTCATCACCATGATCATTTTTTTGATCATCTGCATCACTCCAGAAAAAGAAATAAAAAAGAAAAAACTCATACATACCATAACCCTCACCCTTCCCTCTCATTAACCACTAGTATTTCTATCTATCCAAATTATTTCAACCTTTGTTCCCCTATTATTTATTTTTTTACTCATCTGTCCATACCCTAGTTAAAAGGAACATCACACACAAGGTTTTCACATCACCCAGTCACACTGTAAAAGCTATGTCCTTATACAATCATCTTCAAGAAACATGGCTACTGGAACACAGCCGTACAGTTTCAGGTACTTCCCTCTAGCCACTCTAATACACCATAAACTGAAAAGGGGATATCTATATATCACGTAAGAACAGCTTCCTCTCAATTGTAACTTTATTTTGTCTCATTTCTCTTTCCCCTTTTAGTTAAGAAGGTTTTCTCAATCCTTTGATGCCAGGTCTTATCTCATCCCAGGATTTCTGTCCCATGTTGCCAGGGAGATTTATACCCCTGGGAATCATGTCCCACATAGAGGGGAAGGGCAGTGAGTTCACCTGCTGTGTCAGCTGACAGAGAGAGGCCACATCTGAGCAACAATAGAAGTTCCCTGGGGTGACTGTTAGGCCTAATTTTAAGTAGCTTAGCCTATCCTTTGCAGGAATAAGTTTCACTGGGGGAACCCCAAAATCAAGGGCTTAGTCTATTGATTTGGTTGTCCCCATTGCTTGTGAGAATATCAGAAATTCTCCAAAAGGGGAAGTTGAATATTGCCCCCTTTCTCCCCATTCCCCCAAGGGGACTTCGCAAATACTTCTTTATTCACTGTCCAAATCTCTCTGGGAATTATCGGGGTATCATACTAATCTGGACAAACCAATAAGATTTCATGCTCTATTCAAGATTCCATGTACGTATGGTGGTAACTAAACTGACCATATAAGTTAAATCAGGAAATGCACCACCCAAAATATCAATTTTGCACCACACAGACATCTCTCCTTTTAGCCTCATATTGAAGTTGAAGTTTTAAAACATGGATGATATTATTCTTTACCCAGTCTTCTGATAAACCTTAGTCCTATCCAGATCAACTTCAGTCATGTCTATACTCAATGCCTGATCACTGTTTCAACTTTCTGGACAGTTCCTGTATGGGGTACTGCTGACTTTCAATAGCTTCAGAGCTCTGACTCTGAGTCTCAGATGTCACATAAATGCCTGAAGTTTCTGGGAAAGACCATGTTATATACAAACAGGACAGCAGCTATTTTTTAAATAGTGGCTTTTTCTGATCCTGTGCTCATGTGAGGACAGTTAATGTCACTGTCTGAAGGGATAAAGAATGAGAGGGGAAAGCCTTTGATCATGTAAGCACATAACCAAGTTCTAGAAGACAGTTCATCCATATCCACGGCTGGCCATCAGAAACTGCTCAAATACTTTTAAGAGATGAATTAAAAGTGAACAAAAGCTCTCACGCCCTGAAGAAGATACAGCTTCAGCTGTATCCCATATCAACTGAGGAATAAACGAAGTTATTTTCTAACTGACCAAGAGACATTCAGGCAGTAAATGGAGAATACTAGAGGGATTGTGAGTATATCAAATTCTGCTAAATGTTGGGGGGGGGGGGGGGGGCGGAGAGTAGAACAATCATAAACATTTGGCTCATGTTAGAAAACAGGATGGTAATTTTATAAAAATGTTTGGCCTAATGGCCAACAACCTATGCTAAGTCTGCCAGGGAGCAATTCTTAAATAATAATAATAATCAAAGATGGGGTACATATACACATCTTTCAGTAGGTTAAGGTTGGTCTTTTCAGAGACAGGGACCAGAATGAAAAAAATTATCTGAAATCATTTGGACTTCTAGAGGATTAAGACAGATTTGGGGAAATACATGAGCAAAATATAACAAGAGGCAAAACTTGAGATGACCTTTAATTTATTTTTCCTAATTTTAAAGACATTAGTAACAAAATTATAGATGGTCTAGGATAACATGGCAATGTGAAATGCATGGCTTACACAGAAGGATTTTTACTTTTTGCATTTACTTCCTATGCATATACTCAAAACAATATTTTGCAATTAAGTTGAGAGGGATTGCTTTATTCTGGGAAAGAAAACTGTTAAATCTGATTTAGCAAACTCTTAATATGACGGTTACAGTATTATAAGAAGGGATGTACAAATGAGCCAACACTTACCTTCACTGGAGACAAAAATCAACAGACCTAAACTTTGGAAATATTTAATTATTTGTTTCCCTTTTGAGATTTTCTCTAGGTTCCTTAAGCCAAAGAACACACAACCTGCCTCACTGAGGTGGGATTGCTCAACTTACCTGGTGAACCAGCCCACTTTAATAGAGAAAAGCTGATGCTAAGAGACAGATATGCTCGTGTCGCTGTGATTGCCCTCTACTCCATCACACTACAGCCCTTTCAGCTCTACCAGGAACCTGAACTTGACCTACAAAGGCCTCAGTTTTCTAATCTAAAAAACGGAGACAGCAGTATCCATCATGTAGTGTTCTAAATTGTCCCGATGTGAGGCACATAGTAGGCCCTAGGTGCATATTAGCTCACTCGTTATTTTTACATTCAGGACAGCACAGTATAATTCACTGTGACATTTCCAGTATCTAGACTGGGACCACAGGTCCCCTTCTGAAGAAATGCAGATGTAGCCAAAAAAGAGAAGAACAAAACAAACACATTTCTGGCATTTCTGTTTCCGAAATGCATCAGAGAGCCATGAGATCTGGATATGTAAAGCTTTCAATCATTAGTTGGTGGAATTCTCAAAAAGACCTAAATCAAAGTTAAGTAATAAATTTAAAAAAATTAGTTAACTTCTTAGATGCTTTAAGCTTTATGTATAAGAAAAATCATTTAAAAATATTTGTCTTAATTTTAGAAGAATATATGAATACGGATTTATGTATAATCATAGATTTATATTTTTAAGAGACTTCTAATGGTATCATCAGAAAATGTGTTTGTGTGATGTCTCTAAAAGTTCTACTACTTTACTCATATCTATTTTTAGATTTTGTAACAGAGTCCTTAATTTAGGATTAAGAAGCACTGTATAACAACAACAAAAAAGCATCTAAAAGCAGTGTTATTTTGTAAATGAAGAAAATGAAGCTCATAGTGGTTGCATAATCTGCCCAGTCTTATAGTTAATGGCAATCATTATTTTAAGTTAAATTGTTCTTTGAACGCTGTATTATAACTGATTACTACTAGCAGGGAGGAATGTTTCTAAACTATAAAGGCATTAGAAATAACATTATTAACTGTGGAGGATCTTATTTTAATAGACTGAAATTGGAAACAACTGAAATGCCCAACAACATGGATGGTTAAGCAAATTGTAGTATAGCCACATAACGTAACAGTACTCAAGGAAAAGAATGAAGAAAAAGTGAACACAAGATAGTCAAAATCACGATACTGAATGAAAGTCAGGCAAAAAGAGTACCTGCGGTATGATCTCATTTACATACAATTCCAGAAGCAAGAAATATAATAGTGATAAAAACCTACCAGTGGTTACCTGGAGATGGGGTGGAAAGACAGATAGATTAAAAAGGGGCATAAAGAACATTTTGGAACAATCGAATGTTAATTATCTTGATTGTTGTGATGCTTTCATGGATGTATACTTACTTATGTATACTTTAATTATATGCTATTTATTATACTTTCATTGTACCCCAACATAGTGGGAAAAACTTTATTGTTCAAGCCTATGTCATATTCCTTTTACACTAAATAATGAGAAAAATATTAGCAACAGTGATCCAGGAATTTCAGGGATTAAACAAGAGAAGTCACGGAAAAATCTTCTGGTTTATATTCTGAAAGAAGGTTTAACATATTTTGAGACAGTGCTTTTTCAGTGCTCAATGAAAAAGATAGAACTTAGAAGAGTGGATCAATCCACAAACAATATAGCCAGTTAAATGAGGTTTGGTGATTTCAATGTTCTCCTCTTAAATGTTGTGAAATGGATGCTGTATTGACTGATCTGAATAGATAGGCAGAAGACAGTTTCTCAGTTTCATCTGGAACAACTTCTTGGGTTCTGACAAATAAACAACCTGTAGAATACCTAGTGTACATACTCAGAACAAATTGTTGTAAAAGTGCCCAAAAACCACATGTGATATACTATTCTAGACTATAAGGCCACTGATTATAGGACAGCTAATATAACCCCAGTGCCTGGCAGATGAGAGGCCCTCAAATATTTGTTGAGTTAATTTCAAATTGTCCAAGATGACAGGTCAAACTTTGCCAAAAATTTATTGTTAGTTCCAAGTACTAGAACTAACTAGTGCTTCTCAAAGTTGAGAAATGTACCAAAGGGAAAAAAATAAAAAAAATTTTTATTGCCCCCAGCCACTAAATAAAAATAATACTTATGTGCTCAAATACAAAACTTTGCTACTTTGCTTATGTCCGTTATTCAACTGTAAAGCAAAAATTGATTTCCAAATTACACGCATACAAAATTACAAAATCAATAACATTTAAACTTTCATTTAATGTGATACGTGATGTAGTAGCTTGGAGCTATATGCACTCCCAGATAAACATGGTCTCAAACTAATACATTCCTGTGGGTGTGAAACCATTGCAAGTAAGACCTTTTGGTGAGGTTACTTCAGTTAAGGTGTGGCTCACCAGGATGGGTCTTGATCTATTCCTGGAGTGTTTCATAAGCAGAATAAAATTCAGATAGACTGAGAAAGCCATAGGAAATAAGAAGCTGGAATTCAAGGGCCTCAGGAGAGGCTGCCATGTGCGTTACCACATGACACGGGAGCCAAGGGCCAAGGACCAGTCAGCAGCCAGCCGGGGAATGCCAGTCTTTGGGATGGGAGATTGCTTTGATGATGCCGTGATTGGAGCTTTCTCTTAGCCTCAGAGCCTTGAGCTAATAAATTTCCATTGTTTAGCCCAACCCATTTCATGATATTTGCTTGGGCAGCCAAGAAAACTAAAACAGATGACAATGTTTTGCTTAAATTAAATTGCCTCTCAAAGTGAATATTGATTGCAATAGTGCTGTTTCATTTTTTGTTTAGTTTGTTTTTAAGGCAAGTATATTTATATGAATACAGGCTAGAATGATACTTCTGCTCTGACGCTCATTATCTGGGTGATACTGGGGAAGTTACCTAACGTCTCAGTTCCTCAGTTTACTTGTCCTTTAAGTGGGGATAATATTTACCATATTAATAGCTAATACAGAATTTTAAATGCTTTACTAACTAGCTTCTACCTTACCACAACATTGTTGTTGAGATAGGTATCATTATTCCCTTCTTTCAGATGGAGAACCTGAACCTCACATTAAATTACTTGCCTAAACTAGCCCCACTACTGGTACATCATTGAGGGAGAATTCCAAACCAGACCTATCCTACACTATTAAACTCCATCCCACGCTGCTATACATAATTGCTTAAAAATAATTCCTAGTTGATCACGATTAAATGCATTAATACATGAAAAGTGCTTAGAATTATGCCTGACTCATAACTTTCAATAAATGTTGGCTGTAGTTATTTTCTCCTGTCTCCTATTACTTTTCACAAAGCCCAGTGATGTCACGTTTGTCTTTACTTGACAAGAATGCATCACATCCTACCTCTACCTCATTTTTTTTTCTCATCAGCCTGGCCCAGTTAAGGCAGTGGAAAAGCATCTACACACTCTCGCACCAACTCGATGCCACAGTCGATATGAGCCCAGAAACATCACAACGCTAACCGGAATTAACTCATTAATTCTTTATTATATAATATTCACAATAAACTCATACTGATGCTTTATTATATATTTAAAATAAAAACTGGTGGACAGCTAAGACTATATCCAAGGATTGCCTCCACCCTTTCAGAGACCCAAAGATAAAACCGCTCACCTGTTTACACTTTTTTGTTTTTTAACAGGGACAGGCAGCAGGAAAGGAACCCGGTTCTTTCGCATGGCAGGCGAAAACTCTGCCACTGAGCCACCGTGGCCTGCCCACTCGTTTACACTTTTGAGAGAACATATTATACAGCACTCGGGACTGTTTAAAAATATAACCTGTGTCCCTCGTGTATTGGGAGTGGTCTTTTGTGTTCTTTTTGCCAGCACCGTAACTGGCACACAGCTATGACTCACATGCTTGCTGAACTGAATTCCGCAGTCACGGAAAATAGGGAAAATTACCCAGACACCGACAGAAGAGAAAGACTGCAAAGCCAGACGTGTCGGCGAGAACCACGCAGCAAAAACAATAAAAACACCTAATCAACCTCCCGCTGTTCCAGGCGAACACTGGTCACGACAAACAGAGCCGAGTGACTTGAGCCGCAGCTGCTGGCGATCTGATGGAGCGCGCTCAGCTCGAGAGTACCTTCTGAGCGCGAATCCGAGTTTTTCTCTCCTTCACATTTCCTTGTCGGCAGGGAGAATAACTTTAATTACTCTGTGTGGGCTCATATTTCAGCCTGGCACTTGGCCACAACATGCACCAGAAACTGGGTTAAGTCTATGCAGCGATGACCGGGTTCTCTTGTTGTTCGAGGGCTGACTTGGCTATTTTATTCTTGAATTAAAACAAGCGCATTTTTTTCGAGGTCCCTTGCCAGGTAGCGGGCCTCCCTGGAACGCGCACTTCCGTACTGCAGGGCAAACGGGGCTTCCGGGGTGACCAGCGATCCCCTCGGGGCCCCCCAGTCCCAGGGCCTGCGTGCCCCTCCCCAGGACCCGGCGCGCCGGGAGTGGGCCGCGGAAACCGCGGACTGCGGGCGCCCGGCTGCCGTCTTCTTTCTGCGGGAGTCGGGGCTGGGGAAGGAAGCCACGGAAGCCCTAGACCGCAGCCTCGGTGCGGCACATTATAGACCTTATTCTCTGAAAATAGATAAAGCCTTTCTTGAAAAATGGGAACTCGAGCAGGGGCGAGCTTGGGCCAGGGATCCAGACCTTTCGGCCTCGGGAAATCTATGCGGCCCCTTAAATCACCCGCCTAAGAACTTGAAACTACCACGCCACGGATGCCTAGAAGGACTGTGGTCAAAAGCAACCGAGGAGTTTTGAAAAATGTCCGTCCGGAGGTCCGCATCCCAGGAGGTGGAGCCCGGAGACCCGCAGGTTTCCACCAGCTGATGTAGAGGACCAGACTCGGCCCAGCACCCCCAATCCCGCCCGGAAGCTTCCCTTTCTCCCCACTCTCCGCCCCCGCAGCCCGTCCCAGACCTAAGGGATGTGCGCGGTTTCCAGCGCGAGGCTTCCAACCTCGTGGACCTCTGCCCAAGGACCCTCGAGGCAGGGGAGCGACCCGCCAGGCTGACTGCGCCCCGTCGCGGCCCAGCACCCATACCTTTCCCAATGACTTCGAGCAGCTCCTTTTCTTCCTGGGTCAGCTCGCCTTTCTCTATGTGAACCATTGCTCCCGCCAGCTTGAAGGTTATTCTGTGTCTTTGGAAATATAATAAGGAAGCAGTGTATCTGCGTTAGGAATGTCAGCAGCGGAGGCCAGTTGAGATCGGGGCCCAGAGCAGCCAGGGCGGAAACGCTGGAATTCTCTCCTCCCTTCCGCCGGCGGGCAGACCGCGGGCGAGCTCCCGCGAGCCAGGCGGGCCTTCTTTGCAGGCCCAGCTACGGTCACCGCCCCCTACGCCTCATTGGTCTGGCTGGGAGGAGGAGCCAAGAGAGAGGAGGCAGCAAAAGGTCCCCATTGGGCCAGCCCAGAGAGGAAACGCCAAATAGAGAAAAATGGAGGGGAGAACTAAATTCCTCTCGCACGTTTTCCAGCCCCATACAGTCAAATTCAGATATTTAGGATCACTCAAGATTTAAAATTTATCTTATGCCAGTCTGGTGTCCTTAGATGGCTCCTTGAGACCTTCTGAGTCCCCAGGTTCTCGTCACATCCCCGTGGCACCCCCGAGAGTGGCACGTCCAGGGCCGGGGGCGGGCTGGGATGTCGGGGGTGCGGGAGGCGGGGTTGAATTGGGCTCCGTGTGTCGGTGTCAATGTGTCTGTCCTTCACTCCTCCATTGTCTGTCGCCGCCGCCGCCGCCGCCGCCGCCGCCGCCGTGAGCGCTGCAGCCCTCAGCCTCTCGCGTCGCCGCTCCCTCCTCGGACAGGTGAGCGAGCCGGGGTGGGGTGGGGGGAGCGCGGGACCTGCAAGCCCCGGAGGCCGTCGGGGAGCTTCCAGCGGCGGGAGCTGCCGGGGAGGAGCATGTGCCCGCGGAACGATGTCCTGCTGGCCGTGGTAAGCCACGTCTCCCCAGCCCTCCACCACCTCCAACACACCACGAGCCAGTGCCCCGCGTGGGGAGCCTCCCCACGCCCCGCCGCCGGCCGCCCTGGGAGACCCCAGGGCCGAGCGCGCCGAGGCCGGCCACGCGGTGGGGAGCGGCGGGGCACCTGGTCTCGTGCGGGGCACCTCCCGATGCGCTCCCGGGGAGACCCCCTACCACGGTCGAGGTGAGACTGGGCTCGAGAGAAGGCAGCATTCTTGGCGCGCCTCACCTTCCCGACCACTTGTCATCCTCTCTCTGGCCTGTTTGGAAGCGGTAGAAAAAACCGGATCTGATCGTCCGGTGGTGCCTATTAACGTTGGTTGGAAGCAGTTTACACTTGCTTCATTTATGAGACGGCCTCGGGGAGGAGGAAGGAAGGGCCTCTTAGCCCTGCCGGAGTGCCCAACCTCTCTGTAACTCAGATCTTGAGATTTATGGACGTGGAGGAGGGGTGAGGGCGCGAGGATCAAACTGGTGTTAGAGTCTATATATAGCTTCAGATCACCCTTTAATCCAGTCTTCACTCAAGTGCAATGCGGAGCCCACAGCTTCGCAGAGAGAGATGGGGAGAAATGCAAGTCTGCACGGTCCTGTGGCTCAGAAATGAGACCTGGTGGCTGCGGTAGGAAGTCAGGCACCCCTCCAGAGCTCGCATCGGTAACATATTTGCAGCGTTAATGAAAGCTTCTTTAGAAATCGGTGTTTACTTACTGTTTTCTGCAGACTAGTGTTGATGTCTCTCTCAAGACCCGTCTGCTTCAATGAGAAATATTTGAATAATTATGTAGTTGGGCTTTTGTTAAACATCCCAGGACCACCCTGTCTCCCCATAGTGCCGTATATGAAGTGAAGTGCATTTTCCTCTGGCCTTGCGCCTTCATTTTGCTTAAAGCATGCACTAGCGTTTCTGAAATCTGGGAAGATGATCATCATCATTTCCTGCCTTTAACAAAAATCTTTCCTAAACTCCAGCTGTTTTTTTTTTTTTCCTAAGGCTTCATCGGAACTGAGCTGATCCTGAACATCTCAAGTGGAAATTCTCTGAAATTATTCATCTCAATGTATAACAAAGAAACTTTTGTTTGGCTATGGCTTTAATAACGATGGGGTGTTCACACAACAAGTAGTAAGGCTTTTGAGAATGACCAGTCTTTGGATACATTGAGATGCTGTTATTGCCACAGTTACAATTGAATTATAACCTAGTTATAATTGAATTATAACATGTAGGAGGAATCCACAAACCTAGGAAAATTCTTTTGAACTGTAAACTCTCTCAGCATGTGATTTCATATTTTAGGAGAAGATGCATGGGCAGGATTAAGTACTTCATTGCTGGTATTTCCAGCTCTTGTGCCAAATTTGGGCCCTGGTTACTTGAAGGTCATACCTTTTTGTCTTACTGAGGTTGTCAGTTCTTTGAGGAGCTTATCTATTTTCTTAGTGCCTCATGGCCTCTGGTTAGTATTTAGTCTTCTGGGAATGCATGACCTTAGTAAAAGCTGAACTCTACCTAAAATTCTGTTTAAATTTCTATAGATATGTGCTGGATAATGTTCATCTAATGAGTTACATTGTTTTTACAGTACATATAGTTAATGTAAGAATTAGGCCAGCTAATGATTATACATTTGACTAGGTCAAGGAAGCTTTCTTATTCTAAGAATGTATTCACATTAAAGTTTTACTGATGACAAAAATAGCTCCTACATATTGAGTATTTAGTTGATGCCAGATATTCTATTAGATTATTTGCATAAGATTATTTTAATCATTGTTATAACAACCCAGGAATTAGTCAATGTTATCCACATTTCTACAGATAACAGGACAGAAACTAATTAGTTAATATGCCCATGGCCCCACAGTTAGGAAGTTCAGAGCCAGAATTAGAACCTACATCTGTCTCTAAAACCTTTTCTTTATTACTTGCCTATGTGCCTTGCAGTCAAGAGGAAATGATATATTTATATTTATATTATATTTACATTTGACTAGCCAATAGATAATACTTTCATATGGTTCAACATGCCAAGGGTACAAAAGTTAACTCTTCCTACCTCCTTCCTCAATCTCTTTTCCATGCCCCACAACCAGTGTATCTGTTTCTGTCATATCCTTTCAGTGATATTTTACATGTCTTTTTCTTTTACGTATATTTCCACTTTTACTTTTTTATAAAAATGGGGCATACTAACGTTGCTCCATAAAATTGTAGGATGCTTTGGTCTTTTGTTTCTTTCTTCACCTTTTTAAAATAATGATTTCAGAAATATCTGAAATTTTCTTATGAGTCCCTGCATCTCTTTTTTTACTGCTCCCTCCCTAGACATTCCCTTACCTACTGTTGTGAATTCCTAAGTAGCCTGCTTCTTGCTCATCTCTCTCCATCCAGATAATTTAAATAACTATCAGTTCAATAAACACTGAGCACCCACCATCTACAGAAGATGAGATTTATGCTGTAAAATCGCAGAACTAATTCACTTAAAGTGTGTCAATGGTTCTCCACTGGCCACAGATAGAAGCCCAAATCTGGCCTTGCTGGGACCTGTGGCCCCAGCCTGCATTTCCAGTCAACCAGCCCCTCCCACACACTCTGCTCTAACGTCACCACACTGCTAGTTCCTAACATGCCAGTAATTTCTACCCCTTTGTTCCTGCTTCTCACTTCCTGGAATAACCTCCCCTCCCTTCTCAGTAAGTCTTCCCTCCCCAGGGCCTGTGAACTGCTCAACTTTCAGGACAATACTTAAACGTAGTTGCCTTCAACAGGTTCCAGGATCACCTCTTCTCTCCCTCTCCACCCCTACCAGTGACTGAGTTCAGACACTAGTAAACACATTTATATGTGCCCCTCACAAAGGAGATGCTGAGAAAGATCTTTGCACAGGGATGTTATTAATATGTGACATAGTTGCTAGTGTCAATATTGGTATCTTCAGATTCTTTCCTGTCTTCTCAGGGCCCTGACCACCCTGGATTAACTTCATTGCTTCTTCGTCGGGGTCCCCATGAAAATACTAAAACACCTTTCTTATGACATTCTATTATAGATGTTGTTTTTGATGTTGTTAATCTATTTGACTGTTTTTACTTCTAGACTATACAATAACTAGGTCCAATTTACCTTGGTTTCTCAAGAACATATCTCTGTGTCTTTTACCTAGTAGATGCTCTGTACATGCCAAATTGTGTTCAGTTTGATCTCTAAGTTATTTTAGGTGATTTGTTTTTCTACTTGACTAATGGTTCCTAGCAATGTGATGTGATGAGGCACTTAAGCACGCACATCCATAACCAAGAGCAAAATGTCTGAAAACATTTGGGTCTCAAGCTTCTTGACAGTCCCATGAATGCTATCCACCAAGGAAAAAAATATTCATATGCACCTGTGCAAATTTGGCACCCCATTCCTGAATCTCCCCATTAAAGCCTCTGGCCTATAGCTCTTTGCTTTAAGAGAACGTTATTTCCTCTTTACTGCGGGGGAATAGTTCCTTTTTGAGGATTATGTCTTTCAAAGATATGTTTTCCTTGATGATTCACTTTCATTTCTTGGCTGTAGGTACAATTCTTGACCGATTGGATATTTGATGATATTAAGCAACTTTGATTTTTTTAGGTTTGAAAATAATACTGTGGTTATAACTTTAAAAGATCCCTTATCTTTTAGGGGTCGGTAGTGATATAGTTAGGGAGGAAGTGATGTGATCTCCGAGATTCATTTTAAATAAATTCTGTGTATGTGAAGGGGAGGGAATGGGTGAGAGTATAAATGGGACAATATTGTGTATGTGAACTATTAAAACTGGGTGATGAAAACATTGACTTCATTATACTGTTCTCTCTACTTTGAGATGTAGTTAAAAATTTCAAAATGAAATATTTGGAAGCAAAACAGCCTCCCAAATTAGTTTTTTTTTCTAAAACCTAAGAACAATAATGTGAAGGAAATGTGTTTTTTTTTCCCGGAGTTAGCTTATGCAGTTGTTCATTTAACAGCTGCACCTAAATCTGCAGAGTACTGTCTTGTGAACACGACATTTCCATAAAACACTGCACATTTTAACTTCCCCCCAAAACCAAACAGTAGTTGGCATTACTCAGGGCTTGTGTCACAGGCTTCTGAATATCTCACTGAGAGTTAATCATCCTTTTAGGAAACTGACAAAGTAATTTACAGACAAGTCTGAACAAGGGGTGCGAGTATATTTGGTTTCACTGAGAAAATCAAGATGTGAATAAAGTAGAGGTACTGATTTCCTTGTATGCCTCATAAACTGACTCAGAAGACCTTTCCAAAAAAAGAAAAAAAGGGGGAAACTAAAGCTGAGTAATACCAGCATTATTAAAATAATGATATTGTGAACCATTGATTGTATACTTTGGATGGACTATATGGTAGGTGAAGATATCTCACTAAAAATACATAAAAAGAAAAAACAAACAAATAAAAAGCATATTACTGTAAGGAAATCAAGGCCAGTTTCAGCATCAGCTATATCTGCTAGGTGCTTTTTGTAAATTCTTCTTTATAGATCAACTTTGTTGATTATTGTTACCTTGTAAGTTATGTTTCTTGATGTTCAAGTTTCTTTCATTATGTTTTGGATATATTATATGTTTATTAGATATAAATGCCACATATAGTGGAATCTTTTTTATCTCATTTATAACGTTTTCCCAAACTTGGCTTAAAATGTATTTTAAGGATATTTGATTAAGCTTCAAAAGCAATCTTTACAACATCTAAGGAGAATGTTGTCAGTCCAAGATCACTGCCAGGTAAGAATGAATTAGCATATAGTACATCTTAATACATATCCAGCCTCAACTCAGATTAACATTAGATGCACGAGGTGTCACTGTGGAATTTAAAATTCTAGGTTGGCACCTCTTATTGATGAGTAGATTAATACTTTCCCTCTAATTAAAAATAGAATGCTATTTCTGTATCAAAGGGAGAATGATAGCATTCACTCTCCCAATAAGAATATTTTAAGCTTAGAAAATTGGTATTTTTATCTCATGTCATTTGTTATCCATTGTGGGATTGTGTTCACTCCAACAGACAAAGCACCCCTTAAAATGAGTTCACAGTCTCTGTGTGAAGCCTCCCTGTGGGTCTGTTGACAGTGGAGTGTAATGGCCCATTGGGTACCCTCTTCTGGCCTAGTGGTGGGGGCGAGTGTGCAGGCCCCCTGGGAGATGACAGCAGAGTTGCCCGACTGGGGACTGGCATGCTGGGACCAAAGCTCAAGCCTCAGCCATTAGGGTGTTTTCCAAGCCCACCTCTCTTGCTTGCATTTTCCTCATATATAAAATAGGGACACTAACCAAACTTGAGAATACTCAGTAAACTATCAAATGGTATATAAAAATATTTTCTAATTTTTTTTATTTTTAGGGGCCAGTTCTGTCAGATTTTTACAATTGTGAAATATATAACACAATTCTAGACCTAGTGGTATATATTTTAAAAGACGAAAAGTATTTTCATAGAAACTTTTTCATCAAAGATATAATTTAATAATTATTCTGCAAGATTATTTTATTTCTTATATTAATAAGAAAGCTGTCGTGTGCATGTTCACAAGGACAAGTCATGGTCTTTGTGCTCAAGAAACTTATACTGTTCTTGAGGAAACAAGCCCAGCCCCTGAAGCAGTAGGAACTAAGGTAGCCATCCTGTACTCCTGTCCTGATCATGCCAGCCTACAATTCAGGACACTTAGGAACTTCCCTCTAAGTGTCTGCTTGTCTTCTGCCAGTCTTTCGGCTTTAATTCTCACAATGCTATTACTCTCTACCCACCAGCCACACTTCCTGCTCTTGGAATGCCCTCCTCCACCCTTTTCTGTTCATCAGATTTTATTCAAATCCTTCTCAGCTCGAGCGGCCCCTCCTCCACTCAGGCTTCTCCAGTGTCCCCCCAGTGCAGCAGAGATACAAGTGGGGAGGCTGGGTCGTGGAGAAGGTGACTCTTGCCTGGATCTTGAAGGATTGGTACGTTGATTAGGGCAGTGCAGGGAAAGGAGAGCATTCTAGGAAGAACATCCCTCAAAGAAACCGTCTATGAAATATTATTGATAGGGACTTGCTATTTTCTCAGTTTGATTGTTTTTTTTTAGTTATTGGCCTGCTATAATTTATTTTTTTGTAGCTCCATCTACTGATGAATGGAATAAAGACATTGCTAAAATAATTAAGCCTGAGAGATTAATTAAATGTGAATCATTAATAGATTGTGGTTGTCATTAAGAGTTTCCAAAAAGCTGTTCCTTTTATCTATGAGGGGAAGAAATATGATTTAGAATAACTTCTAAATCTGTTTTGTTTTAATGCAAAATTTACCAATACTAGCAAAGCATACTCAAGAATATTTTTCAATTTTATCTTGTACTTATATCTGTGTATTGAGTCCGTGGGTCTCCTTAACACGTATCTTTTGAGCTGTTTCAAGTGCCAAGTGAAATGATTTGACCTTGGATTCAGCATATGTTGAGTGAAAGAGTGCCAAAAAATGCTCAGCTGGTCATATTTGTAAATTATCTACTTTGAAAATAAAGGTTTAGGTAACTCACTAAATGAACTGTTCTTTTATTTTCCATCTTAATTTTTTAAATTGGGTGTTTCTTTTGATTTTTAAAAAATGTATGTTAAAAAGGAAAGAGAAATATAATGATACTATGTAAGAAAATAATATATCATGTTAAATTTAACAATGATGGTATAATCCTTTCACTATCTTTAATCCTCTTAATTGTAGAAATGTTAATATTTTTGGTGGGAAACCAATGATAGCTTAAATCTATAAGATGTAGAATTACATTTTCTCTTCATATTTTAATATATTTTTACACTAGATGAGAACTTTTAAAAAGTAATTTTAGGTGTACTGTTGTTTTTGAAGACTTGTAGATAAATCTCAAGAAAACCACTGGGGCGAGAGTAGCAATAAGGGATAATAACTCTTAGCATTGGAGAGAATATATTCTAAGCCACAATGGAGTGTGCAGTTTTGTGGTGTTCTCCTGACATCCTCTCCTTATCCATTCACACATGGGATTTTAATGCTGTCCAGACTACCCTAGACAACTTCCTTGATTTATGGTCATTTCTAAGGAAAAAAAGAAAAAGAAAAACCATGACATGCCGGTATACAAGGCAATAGAATAGGGCTATTGTAAAACAGGAAAGAGAACCCCAAGTTTATGGTGCAGAGGAGACTGCTGGCCAGTGGAATGGGGTGTGAGCATTGGTGTTCGGGAGTGTGAAGATTGTGTTTTTTGTTACAATTAAGCCTCTATGGGAAACGGTTTGAAAACTGGATGCTGTAGCAAAAGAAAGCATGGCAGTGTAAATTTCCTAATATTTTTATGTCTATATGAAGCAGGTTTTCTGTTACATCCCCTCTCTAAAGACGAAGGGTTATTTCTTCATTAGTGGAACACTATGGAGAACTCTGGCAGTTTGGAGATAACATAATTGCAAATTGAATTTAGGCAAGTGCTGATCTAGACTTTAAATCAATATTTATGCCCTATTCTGTCTAATTCTAAACCATAAAACCTATGAAGCAAGTAATGAAAAAGCTGCCTTTGGGAACCATATAAATAACTACCCAAGACATTGCAACAGCTTTGGATGGCTATTTGGAAATTGCGCTGAGTCGAGAATGAGGTGATCAGGTTTTGGTGCTGACTCTGCCACCTAGATGAGCTCCGGGAGGCAGGGGTTTTTCGGCTTTGGCCCCCCCCCATCCCCATCACTGATGCTGAAATAGAATGCATGACCTCGGTCATGTGGCGTGACATCTCTGAGCCTTGTCTAGGTGTTGGCTGAGAACCTGGGTTTAGGTCTGTGGTTAAAGTGGATACCAATCATAAATTTAAAAGTAATAGGCACATTTAATTATTAAATGTTAATAAAAACAACTGCAACTCAAATGCATCCAGTATTTTAACACACTGGAGACTTAGGAACTAATCCTGCAAGATTTTTTGCAGTGCTTGAACAAAGCTCCCCCCTAGAAAATGGGCAAACAACTTGTCTGATTTGGTCCCTGCTATATCCCTCTTGATTAGTACTAGACCTAGTAAACTGGGTAAGTGGGTAAACAAATGAATTATTCTCTCTATCTTTGAAGCTGTTTTTTTAAAAAAAAGTGTAATTGAGAGTGTTTGTGATTCTGCACAGGTCTTTTTTTTTTTTTCTCTGAGTTTACATGTTCCACTATAAAATGGCATAAAGAGGTACAGTCCCATAACATTCCTAGGCTATGCCCCCCTAAGTTCTTGGCTGGACTTTGGCATTTCTACCCAATTCGTGCTCTCCTTGTTATGTAATAGGCATGCATACAGTAAGTAACTTTTTTTGTGTGCAGACCCTTTCAATAAAAAGCTCACATCCTGTTCTGCTGGCCTGCAGGCCCCCTCCAGGGAGGATGGGGCAGGAGCGGTTTGGTTGAAAGAAGTAGTAGTAAGTGAGCAATGTTTGGGCTCCTGTCTATGAGCACCTTCTTTGAGCTTCCTGAAGGCCCATTACTATGTTTTTTAAGTAATTGCTCCAAAGCAAAAAATTTCCTCATTGGTTACCAATCTAGGATATTATGCTGTTCTAATTTCCATTTCCTTGTCTACCTTACCTCAGTTAGGGAGGCCGTGGTTTGTCTGCTGTCTGTCAGTAAGCACCAAGTGGAGAGTCAGTCTCCTGGCAGAGTCATCTTTATCCTTTACTAAATAAGGCTCAGAATCTATTTAACTATCTTCCTGTAAAGTAGCTCTTTCCTAGGAGAAAGGATGTTTGAAGTGATAATACCTCTAATAGAAATCACTTTTGTCTTCTATTCAGTATAAGTGAAATTCTCAAGGAGAGCAAGATCTGCTAGTGGGGCCGACTTGACATTCTCAGTGACTGTGTTATGTCGGGTTTCAGGAGCTCTATGAAAATTGCCCTCTTTGAGGGCTAAAATTGTGATTTTTCCATCAGAATAAAAGTTTAGTTTTTAGTTAACATGCAAATCTGTCCTTTGACAGGTAGTTATTTTTTAATGATAAATATTAAATCCATTTTAGAATGTAGAACAGTTCCTACAAGAAGGAATACCTACTTGACAGCAACTACTTCTAACCTAGGACACAGTTGGATATTTCGCTCCTGTCCTTTCTTCCTTGTAAATTATAGTATTAAGTATAACATACTGGAAATAGAAGTAATTGTTGAATGTCTTGTGTGAGCTAAATATTTGGGAAGTTATTTTTTAAAAGTTAAAGGACTTAACCATCTTGTTTGAAACATGGACAGTTGACCAAAAAAAGAGCATTAAATACATTCTCATTGTGGTAATGTCTGACTTTAGTTGTTTACCATTTCTTATTTTCCTACAAGATTGGAATCCCTCACATTTAATGTAAAACCAATCATCACATTTAAGAGCAAGTTTTCTCATGTAGGGCTTCTTTTTATTTATTTTTTTAATATTTTTATTGACAAATCTTCACACACATCCAGGCCATAATCATCAATGGCTCACAGTGTCTTCACATAGTTGTGTATTCATCACCATGATCATTTTTTAGAGCATTTGCATCACTTCAGAAAAAGAAATAAAAAGCAAAAAGAAAGAACTCATACATCCCTACCCCTTAGCCCTCCCTCTCATTGACCAGTAGTATTTCAATTTACCCAATTTATTTTACCCTTATTCCCCCTATTATTTATTTATTTTTGTCCATATTTTTTTTACTTATCTGTCCATACCTTGGATAAAAGGGGTATCATACACAAGGTTTTCACAATCATATAGTCACATTATAAAAGCTATATCTTTATACAACCATCTTCAAGAGTCAAGGCTACTGGAACACAGTACAACAGTTTCAGGTACTTCCCTCCAGACACTCCCCTTTATCCCTTATTACTCCAGTGTGTATTTCCTAAGAACAAAGATGCTTCTCTTCATAACCAGAGTGCAGTAATAAAATTTAGTGAGTTTAACACAGATGCCATACGTATGTGTATCTCTACAGTCCATACTCTCTAATTTCATCAGTTGTCTCAATTCTGTCCTTTGTACGTGTATTCCCCCAGTACAGAGTCCAAATTTACATATTGCATTTAGTTGTATTTTTTTAGTTCTCTTTCATCTGGAACAATTCCTCGGTCTTTCTTTGAGTTTTAAAGATGTTGACATTTTTGAAGAATGCAGACCATTTGTTTTGGAAAATGTCCCTCAATATACATGTTTCCTTATTAGATTAGATTCAGCTCATGCTAAATTTTATCTTGAATAACACAGAAGTGATGTCACTTCCTCAGTGTAAAATACACAGATGTGTGATGTCCACTTGCCCCTTATCAAGGTGTTGTTTTGTTCTCCACTGTTACTGAGGAGAACTGATTTCCTTCTGTAGTTGTGAGGGGAGCTCTGAGGCCTTGTGATCCTGATGATCACCAAATCCCCACTTCCCTGCAACATTCCACCCTCCCAATACGTGGCTATGTAAATTTAGTAGATGTTGTAATTCTTGCCTAAATTAAGTTTTGCTGTGATGGTTGCAAAATGGTGATTTTCTAACTCCATGATACCAACTCTATTAGCATTCTAGGGAAATAATAGCTTTCTTTCTCCCCAATTATTTCACTTTACATTGCACACTGATAAATTTGCCTTCTCTAAAATGAATGTTTTCAGTATCTATCTGTGAATTTTTGTTTTAGTCAGTGCGTCATTATCTATTGCCTCCGTAATTATTTTGGTGCTCATATGGTCCCAGATTTGGCCAGTGAGAACGCCTTTACAGTGTAAGAAGATGTGTCATTTCTGTCTAATCTTGATCTTTTCTTAAAGCATTTCTGTACTTTTAACATGTACTAATGTCCAGGGTCATACTGAACCTCTCCTGCCCCTTGGAATCAGACATTTATCCAAGGGACCTTGCTTTTTTTTAGAGGAGAATGATATTTAAAGCAAAGGTCTGGTGACACATTTCTCTTTATGCACAACTAAAATCATTATTACTATGACTCTTGGAATTGGTCTGAAATTCAGAAGGAACTAAAGATTGTACATATACTCCATTTCATATTATAGTAAGTTGCGACATTGTGTAGACAAGAGGAATAAAATGTCTGAGCCCTCTGCCCATGTTGCTCACTGTTGAATGTTGATGTATTTTACAAAGCTAAGATCACATAATGTATACAGAACTTTGTGTTTTGCTTTTTCTACTTATATATGATTGCTTTTTTTCAAGTCATACAAATCAGACAATTTCATTATTCATTTGTGTGTTGAATTTGAAATTCCTCTTTCCTTTATTGTCTTTTTTGCTCCCATTACTGTACTACCTAAAAGTAGAAAAAGTTTGTCTCCCATTGCTCAGCCTTCTCTTTTTCTCCCTCCCTCCCTGCATCCCACATTCTTGCCTACCCCCATTGTGAACATCATAGGAATTGATTCCGAAATAAATCAGAAGCAGGAAGCATTTATTTGGTACATACTAATTGTAATTTTTATTTTAGATATGACAAACTACTAGGTGATAAATTTGTTTTCTCTAAAATTAACATCAATGTTTGGCAAATATAAGCAAGTCATTAAATGAAAGAGCTGCTTAGTTGCTGTGCTGGTGTGTTTAGATGTGTGCATAGTTTTCAGCTCTTGAGAGCCGGAACCACCTCTGGTTCTTTTTTGTTGTTCTTTGTTTGTTTTTGCTTCTTTCTAAGCTTTTTTATTGTATAGTATAACATATATGCAAAGCAAAGAAATAAGAAGACAATAGTTTTTAAAGCACTCTTTGACAAGAAGTTACAGGACAGATCCCAGAGTCTGTCATGGGCTACCATACGATCCTCTCAAATTTTTCCTTCTAGCTGCTCCAGAATATAGGAGGCTATATTTTTATCACCACAATTGACTTTTTTCCTTCTTTTTTTGTGAAAAATAGCATATACAAAAAAGCAATAAATTTCAAAGCAAAGCACCACAATTAGTTGTAGAACAGATTTCAGAGTTTGACATGGGTTACAGTCCCTCAGTTCTAGATTTTTACTTCTAGCTGCTCTAAGATACCAGAGACTAAAAGAGATATCAATTTAATAATTCAACATTCATATTCGTTTGTTAAATCCTATCTTCTCTGTGTAACTCCACCATCACCTTTGATCTTTCTGTCCCTCTCTTTAGGGGTGTTTGGGCTATGCCCATTCTAACTTTTAAGAGTCTGTCACTAATATGGGGTAGGGAGATGAAACTATCTGATGTTCTGGAGAGGCTGAGCCCTCTAGGTTTCAGGACTTATCTAGACCACGGACCCATCTGAAGGTTGTAGATTTCTAGAATGTTACTCTAGTGCTTGGAACCCTTGTGGAATCTTATGTATTGCCCTAGGTGTTCTTTAGGATTGGCTGGAATGTTCCTGGTTGGGGGTTGGCAGGTTATGATAGGTAGCAAGGTCTAACAGAAGTATGCGCAAGAGCAGCCTCCAGAGTAGCCTCTTGACTTTATTGGAACTCTCTGCCACTGATACTTTATTAGTTAAACTTCTTTTCCCTCTTTTTGGTCAGGATGGAATTGTTGATCCCATGGTGCCAGTGCCAGAGTCATCCCTGGGAGTCATCTCCCATGCCGCCAGGGAGATTTTCACCCCTGGATGTCATGTCTCACTTACGGGGAAGGGCAGTGATTTCATTTGCAGCCACCTGTAGTTTTGCTTACCATTGAGCTAGGGTTTCTCAACCTGAAGTATCGATACTTCAGATTGAATAACCCTTTATTGTGGGTTATCCTATGCATAGTGGGATATCTGACCACATTCATGGCCTCTACTCATTAGATGCCTACAGTGCACTGCGCCGCCAACCCAAATTGTCACAATCAAAAATGTCTCCAGACACTGTCAGATGGCTGTGGGGAAAGGGGAGGAACAAAGCAGTCACCCCTGGGTGAGAACCACTGCTGTAACACAATGCCTGACACATAATAGGCATAACCTAGCTGGACATTTAGTCATTGGACCACTTCCTTTAAGCTACCCTACCGTCCTATTTGAAATATTTTAGGTATGCAATTGTTATCAAAAGCACATCATCTTGTTGACAAAGGTTGTGCCTCGAAATGTTCTATTTTAGGAGAGCATTTTGAATTAGCCAGAGTATGCTACTGTGGGTGTAGTGTATGTGTGTGTGCTTGTGACCTTCAACCTGGTGAGAAAAATAAGAATGACATCACCAAGATTAGAGCATCTGGATGGTGGAATGTGCACGGTCTGTTGTGAGAAGGGAAAGATCTGAAGGAGATTCCAGGGAAGTGTAATGGTACCAAAAGGGAATGTGCATGCCCTAATAGACTTTATGAAGTAAAGGGCATGAGTTGACAGATAAAAATTACTTGGGAGTTATTTTATACTTCTGAAAAGTTTTTAAAAATGACTTCATTGAGATGAAATACGTGACCTCATTAAATTGCCTGAATTTGATTTTTGTTTTTTTTAAATAAAATTTATTATGTTTTATTTATCTTATGTAATAAGATAGTTTGAATAATTATTAGGAATTGCAGTTCATTCAGAAAAAAATATCAATACACAGATATGTAAGTGATTTCCTTTTATTAAGGGGGGAAGTACAATAATCAAGCTTATATTCAAGTTCCAAATGTGTTCATTTTATAAAACATTTCTTTTCTCCTTGCGGATTAACTATTTTTAACCAGTGCTTTCCCCAAATTGAAACAGTGCAGCAAAATAAGAGGGTAGCTGAATTCATACTATTAGGATTGACACAGGATCCTTTGAGGCAGAAAATTGTCTTTTTAATCTTCGTAATTTTCTATTTGGGAACTGTGATGGGGAATTTGATCATTCTTGTGGCTATTAAGTTCAGCCAGACACTTGGGAGCCCATTATACTTCTTCCTATCTATTATTGTCCTTTGTCAGTGTCTATTTTTCAACTTCCACAGCTTCTCCATCGATTGTGGGTGCTCTCTCTGCAAGGAAAATCATATCCTAAAATGAGTGCATGACACAGGTCTTTGTACTGCATTTATTTAGGCTGCGTGCAGATTTTTGTCCTCATCCTCACGGCTGCTGATTGATATGTGGCCATCTGTAAGCTCTTACATTACCATTGTGAGAAGGCAGGTCTGCATCTTCTTGATTGTTCTTGCCTAGATAGGGTCTTTCATACATTCTATGGCTCAGATCGTCCTGGCCTTGAATTTACCTTTCTGTGGGCCCACTTTGATTGATCATTATTGCTGTGGCTTACAGCCCTTGTTGAAACTTACCTGCATGGATATTTATGTGATCAGTCTACTCTTTGTGTCCAATGGTGGGGCCATTTGCTCAAGCAGTTTCTTGGGGTTGATAATCTCATACATTGTTGTCCTGTATTCTCTGTGAAATCACAGGGCAGAAGAGAGGGGAAAAGTCCTTCTCATAAAAGTCCTTCTCATGTCCTTTTATCTCCCACATCATTGTAGTCATCTTATTCTATGGCTTAATTTGTTTTTATGAAGAGTTGTACACTGACACTTAAAATGTAAATTTTAGAATAATATGTTTAAGATATGAAATAGTTTTGGACATGTTATAATGTAAATTTTATTATGGTGCCTTTGCGTGTTCTTCAGGAAAATTTTGGATTAACAATACACTTTTTTCCCACCACAATTCTTTGGGCACCATTAATTCTTTATAAAGTAGTTGCTTAGCCCAATTTAACATTCTACCATTAATGTCCCTTACTGGAAAATACGGTTGCAAATTATTGAGAAGGAAGCTATTATTACATTTCATGCTTTTTAAGAAAGATACTTTTGTTCTTCTATTCCATAACAGTTAAGAATAAGAGGGACGTATAAGTATAATGGCAATAATTTTGTATTGAAGAATATTTGGTTATTATTTAGAAACATTTTCTATTTCTAGGCTATCTGAAATTTGAAATTTTTCATATTTTTTAATTATAAATACTATAACTTACATAGAATTTGTTAGGGGCTATAATTAAGCTTCGTAGAAGCTGAGTGATTTTTGAATATGAAAGGCTAATGGTAGTTACAAAATCATAAAGATCTAAAACATTTATTTGGATAACAAATTGTATAGTGCTAATATACACATATATATATACTTTATCACTTTAGAGTGTTAATAATTTGAACTTGTAGAGCAATTTATTTAATTATTTTTGTTTCTTTTAAGAGACTGATGCTATTTTTAACCTAAAAGTTTCCTGGATATGACAGTTTTGGTGAAGGATTTTTTTTTTATGCTTGTTCTTACAGTTTTAGCCTTAATAGAATGGAAAATAGTCTACAATTATGGGTAACTTTTTATTTCTTTTTTTAAAATTTAATTAAGGGTAATTCTGACTTTTGTTCATATGGTAAGTGACTTCACTCATTTAGAATATGGGATAAAAGGTAATTCTTTGAAACTTGCTACCAAACACAAAATCTTGGTAAGAATGTTATAGTGAAGTAAATCAATTACATAACAAGTTTGTGTTCCAGTGTTGTAGTATCTTTTTAAAACACTCTACTTTGGGGGTGATATTGTTACCCTTAAATAGGATTTATTTAGAACCTAAATAAATTTAGATTTATTTATTTTATTAATAATTTGTTATTAACCTTATTTAATTTCTCCATTTGTCTTAAATAATACTGACTGCACACCATTTCTCTTTGAAGTTTGGTACTTTCTCTTTTCTTTTCCACTATAGTCACATGATTTTGAAATTTAGGCAAAATGTTCCTCATAGCTACTTAATTTGAAAAATATTTACAAAACCATTTCTATTCTTTGGATGTAATTTCACCATTTTATCAAATTTCACTTGTTTGGGGCCATAAAGAATGCTTTAGAACTGTGGTTGACATGGTCTCCATCAGCCACATTGGCTATTTAAATTTAAATTTTCATTCATGAAAAATAAACTTAGATCATTCAGTTCCTCAGTCACACTAGCCACATTTCAAGGGCCCAAAAGGCACGTGTCTTATGGCTACCATATTGGATGGTGCAGATACAAAATGTTTCCATCATCACAGGCAATTCTGTTGGATACACTACTCTAGAGCACAGGTCTGTACTAATACCTGGGGGCAAATCTGGCCCACTGCTTGTTTTGCAAATAAAAGTTTTATTGGAATACAATCATCCCCATTTGTTTACGTATTTTCTGCAGATTGCCTTTATACTATAACAGCAAAGTTTTTTGTTTTTTTCTTTTTTTAATGCAATTTTACTGAGATATATTCACATACTATATAGTCACCCAAAGTGTACAGTGGTTCACAGTACCATCCTATAGTTGTGAACAGTATAGTTTAAAAGCTACAAGAGAGGCTGTATGGCTCGCACAGCCTAAAATATTTCCTATCTAATTTTTACAGGAAAAAAATTCTCACCCTTACTTTAGAATATATATATATACTCATACAGTTGCGGTTGTTTGAATAAATAGGTATTACATGCATAACGTATATTAGTAATATAGCATGTTAAATAAGGCAGATTATTTTACAGGCATACCTTGTTTTAGTGTTCTTCGCAGCTATTTCATTTTTTGCAAATTGAAAGTTTGCTGCAACCCTGTGTGGAATAAATTTATTGGTGCCATTTTTCCATCAGGAGGTACTCACTTTTTGTCTCTCTGTCACATTTTTATTAAGGTATGTATATCAGGTTTTATTAGACATAATGCTATACAGACTTAATAGACTCCAGTAGTATAAACATAACTTTTGTATACATTGGGAAACCAAAAAATTAATGATTTGCTGTATTACAGTATTCATTTTATTGCAGTGATCTGGAACCAATCTTGCATTGTCTCTAAGGTATGTCTGTAGTTCAATCATGGGCTAGAACAGAAGGATAGTCAAATCAAACTTCTGGATTACTGGGTGAGAAAAGTCACCCCTTGTAGGGACAAGTAGTAGGTGAGTCCTCTGGTAGATCAGAGATCTCCAAAATGAAGACAATTAAGGAACAATAACATGCAGGACTAAACAGTCAACATCTAAAGTGCCAATCCATTCGAGGTAGGCTGGACAACCAGCAGAACTAGTGCACAGTTGCCATGAGATACATCTGTCCCACCAAGTAACTTATTGTCTTAGATGACATATGTGAAAGCCTTTATTTTCTTTTCCCAACTGCTAATTACTGTACAATGAGTTGGCTTAAACAACGGCAACTTATCGCTCATGGTTTTGAAACTAGAAGAAGTCTGAAATGGAGGCATTAGCAAGGCAATGCTTTCTCCCTGAAGTCTGGCAGTCTTGAGGATTCTGTATTGAACTCTGATTTTTTATATATTATTAGTTAGTTGGCTTGAAATTGTAAATTGTAATGCAATGTAATGAAAATAGGTTTTTGACTGTGGCCTAATGGAACTGTCTTTGTTACTCTCCTTTGTTACTTTTCCTAGCACCATTTCTTATTCAAAGTGCCCTTGTTTCTCTTGAGCCAGGGCTTCAGTGTGCACCTTATAAAGCCTGACCCTCACTGGAACAGATCGCAGTGTAGCACAGAGGGCTAAATTTAGAGGGGAGCAGAGTCTCTGCTCCAAATAGTAACAGCTAAAGGATAGATAGTCTTGGTGAACAAAATATCTTCATTTAGTCTTTCACTACCAGGGGTGAGTCTTTTTGCTTTGTTTTGTTTTGTTTGTTTTAATTTTTGGTGTTGACTATGTCCAAATCTTTGCATACATTTTATGCTTATATGTTATTTTCCATGTTTAATATACTGTAATTGCAAAAAATAAGCCCATGTAACTCAGCTATGAAGAAACAAACTTTTGTTTTCAGAACTGAAGGAAGCATTAACGGAGATAAAATTTTTGTTTTAAATAGGGTGCTTTTCTTGTAGGCTGTTTGGTGGTAATTCTCCATTTGCAGAAAAATAGAAACAAGGTGCAAAAATAGAGTTAATTAGGGAACTTTGTGAATTCATATTCTGGGCTCTAAAAACTTTTAGAGATGACTCACACTTATAAAATAAAATATCTTTGCTAACCTGCTAGAGGAGTATCAGTCTAGTTTTATTTTTTTGTTTGTTTTGTTTTTATTTTTGTTTTGCATATCACTGTGAGGCCCAACTCTTGACAGGTACTTTTTTTTGCTAACATAAGAATACATTAATATTTGTTGTATTTTGGGAAGAATAGAGATAATAAGGAAGATAAATATATAATCACTGCTTATGCCCTAGGGAATTGTATGCTCATCCAGAGAAAATTTGGTAAAAATGCCAAAAGGGAAACTTCTGAATGAAAGAGTTGTGTAGTGAATGTAAATGATGAATTAGAAACTCTATGTTCAGTGTATCAAATGAGACTTATCAAAAATGGGATTCCATTGATTGAGTTTATTGCAATTGTAACTCTTTCAATATGTAACTTGGCCTATGTACATACAGCAATCAATCACTTTCTCTACTCCTGTTCTGAGTCTATATGCCTGTTGTTTCACCTGTCATGTTTATTATGAATATTTGGATTTTCTCTCTCACACTAGTCTATGTGCTCCTTGAGGGTAGGGACCTTGGCTATTTAAATTATGAAAAGTAATTGAAATAATTTAATTTACTTGCAGATTGCAAATTTTCTTGATTTAGAAAATCTAGATATTTTCTGATCATAGTTTTTTAGAAGTTTGAAAACTAATTAATTTGCTTGAATAATATAATCCAGACATATTTTCAAATCATATTTATGCCAGTAAGCTTTTTCTCAGTTTGCAGCAGGTCTGATATGGAGCATAGTTCTCTCTTTTTTCAAAGATAATTTATTATATTTTTAAAATTATACATAAGTCCAGTAGAATATAAACCAACTCTCTATCCCCTGAGGTAAGAAAACAAACAAAAAATTGTTAACAGTTTCTTATATCCTTAAAATTTCCTTGTTTAGAAAAACTAATATATACCCCTTTTTAACCAAATTAAGTTATACTGTATATTCTTTCATTCAACCTGCTTCTTTCTATTAGCAATATCTCTTAAACGTCTTTCCATATGAGTGCAACAGCTTATTTGGCAAATATTTATTGAATGCTTACTTCTGCTAAGTGATGATTTAGGTACCGAAGATAGAGTATTGTGTAGAATCTCCAAAGCCCCTGCTCTCATGGAAGTTTTGTTCTACTGGGGAAAATAGACCATAGATGATAATAAAATGCCAGGGACTGATAAGGGCTACTAAGAGAAATAAATAAAGCTGCATAAGGGGAGAGCGAGTATGCGGGGTACTTTAGTCGGAAATGTTTGGGAAGACGTTTCTGAAAAAGGAGGCGTTTGAATGAACAAAGAGAATAAAGTAGAAATGTCTGTGGAAAATCCTTCCCATGAGTGACAGGTAGAGAGCCTCAGAAACCAGACCTTGCCTGATATGTTGGAAGGAAAGCAAAGCTAGTGATGTAGCTGAAGCAGTGAGTGATGGGAAGCAAATTCAGAGAGGTAGTCAAGTCCATAAATGTAGTATATGTACATTCAATTCACTCTTTCTCAGGCTTTATAATGTTCTATTTGATGACTATGTTGTTGCTTATTTAACCACAGTCATATTTGTGGACATTATTTAGGTCTCTCTTTTTTTTTTTTTTTTTTTTCATGAATCCAAAATAATTAATTAAAAGAAGGTTAAACATTTAGATTTTTATAGATACTTACTTAATGTTTCCCAAAAGTATTGCATCGAGTTTATCCTCTATGCAAAAGTTTATGCCTGTGGTTATTTTCCCCATGTCCTTTGCCAATACTGAATATTATTAAACCTTATAATTTTTGCTAACCCGATAGTTAAAATTATATTTTATTTTTAAAATATATATTAAGTATGGATGGCCATTGTACATAATCTTATTTTCTTTGTTTTCAGAAATTTTATGAATAAGCATCAGAAGCCAGTGCTAACAGGCCAGCGGTTCAAAACTCGGAAAAGGGGTAGGTTGTGTTGTGTGGCTGTGCATTGTGTATTTTGTGTGTGTTTAAAATTCTAACCAAAATATAGTATGGGAAGAGAAAAATTAGATCATGTTTTTGATAAATATCACTAATTCCACACATCTGAGCACTGGATATAGAATCTGAAGTTCTGCATAAAAAATTCAAAACTACCAATTACTTAGGTGGTTGATGTTGGGCAAGTCAGTTAATTTATCTAAACTTTGACATCTTTATCTAGAAAATGGGGATATTTGTTGTCTTCTAGTTGCCTTACTCTCATGAGGCTATGAAGGCAATTGAAAAGTTGATGGCAAAGAGTAAAAACTAAGAGGACTAGGAAATTAGAGGCAGAGAGATTAAAGAACTCTTTAAAAAAATTTATTCACAGAAGTAGCATTATATCTATGGCCCTAAATACCCTTATAATACATACGACATTTTCAAGTATATTTCATCATAGGAAGAGAATAGTAATAGACCCAGTTCAATGATAACTATTGCAATTTCTTTTGGTGTGAGTGATGCCTCTTGTTTGTGTAATGTTCATCATACTGTCTTTTCTGTGCAAGGAGTATTTTAAATATGATTTATATTTAATCAGTTTTACATGATTAGAGATTCTCTTGGATTTAAGAATAGTTGAACAGAAATTAAACAGGGAACTTCATTCAAACAAAAAACAACATATTGAGATTATGAAGGTAACTAAAGCCGAAGAGGATGGCTGAAAAATACCTAAGCAAGGTCATGTATAAAAAATATATGTGGTTGAATATCTCTCTGAAGACCTCATGGCTGGTTAGGAAGCATAACCCCATGTACTGGTCTCTGAGGGCTTAATTGATAACACACATGACGTGCCATAGACGTTACCAGTGCAAAGGCAGCACTACAGCCTGTGCTTTCATGCAGTCCTGTGTATGCTTAAGTAGCAGGTCTAGTCATGTAGGAAAAAACAAAGGTCCAGTACAATAGATCATTTGGATCCAAGGAGTTTACAAGAGTTATGAGGGAGCAGGAAGGCTCAGTGTGAGCTGTACATGCTTTCTGTTGGAAAGCTTTGCATTATCACTAAAAAATGAGAATTGAAAAGTAATCAAAAGGGAGGTGCAAGGGTAGTTCAATGGTAGAATTCTCGCCTGCCATGTGAGAGACCCGGGTTCAATTCCCAGCCCATGCATTCCCCCCCCTCAAAAAGAAAAAATAACCAGAAGTTCAACAAATGGTGCTGCGATACTGGGATACTCACATGGAAAAAGAATGAAATGTGACCCCAGCATACAAAAAAAAGTAGCCAAAAGAAGTTGTTTGTACAAACTTTCCATCTTATGTTGCCATCCTTTTTTATTTTGTTTTGTTTTTTCATCCCTGGTTCATCCCCATAAGGTGCTGAGAACAAGTAGCTGTGAGCCTCCTCTCTCCCTTTATTCCTCATCCTAGTCTTACGAATTGTGTCCCCACTTCATTTCCTCCATTGACATCTGAAGGCTATAGCAAATACGAGGTGCTAAGCGGCCTTTGCTGCCTCATTGTCACAGCAAAGTCTTGAAAACAAATGATAGATGATTTCAGGAGGGTTTAATCATAAGGAACAATTCACTTCTGAAGCCTAATTATAGTTAATGTACGGTTAGGCCTAGTAACATGAAAATATTTGATATTGGGTGCAGAAACGTTTGCCATCCCACCCTCTGAGGAAATATATTCCTCTTGGTCCTGCTCCGTCACCTTTATTAGCAGGACAATTATTCTCTCTGTAGCTGAGCTCAAGAGCCAGCAGAGGTCCCCAGAAGGCATTGTACAACAGCAGGCATAATTCAGCAAGAAAACTGGCCCAGTTTGGAACCACAAAGGTTTTCTTTCATTCTGAACTGGTCTGTTCTCTGATTCATTTAGGGGTCAAAATTGTGCTGTGTCTTATTGCTGCTGAAATATGAAGAACTTACAAGGAATTTGGATTATATGTATTATATGTTGGTTGCTCTAGATTTATATAATTCAGATCTATGAGGGATTGAAGCAGCACTCAGGCAATTTTGTTACAAGCTCCTGACTGGAGGGAAAAATTGAGTCAACCTCATTTTCTGTTTTTCTTAATAGCTAGTGAGTTACCTCCTGCACAGATTTATTGTGCCTTGGCTTTCCTTTGCTATTTGGATGGACTGTTTCAGGTAAATAGCTAGCTGTTTTGTAGAGCTTTGAAAAAACTTCAGAGGCTATTTCAAGGTCGTTTTGATAGATTTTTAATGGGCTGTCTTCAGAAAGACTTTGTCTTCAGTTTGAACCTCTTTCCTAGCAAAGCTAATGCTGTTCCATGCCAAATTAGTGCAAAATATATATGTCTTATTCTTTAACATTAAAATATAAATATTATGGTATGATGCATCTTATAGAACTCCATTCAGACCTTGTTTTCCTTTATGAAAATGCATTTTGCTGGAGTTATTTTCTCCCAAGAAATAACACTTTCTAGTGTGTCTTGCAGAATTCTGAAAAGAGATGAAAATTTCTCCCTGGGCCATTGTTACACTTTATTAAATGAGAAATTTAATAACTGAACTGGCCTCCCTGGAAATTTTATAGGGAATTTGGATTAAAATTACTAAAAAGAGGAGGGGGGAAATGGTCAATTTCCAGGTATCTAAATTTACAGGGACCTCCTTGAAGTTTTGGGCTCTGTGCTGGTGGTTTTAAATAACTCTTTGATTTACAATAAGTGGTGTAACTAATCAAGTAGACCTTTAGGTGATAAAATATATGTGTATGTTTGTGTGCCTATATCTATGAAACAGCTGAGATTTCTAACTCATTGTCTATACCTCAGTGACCTTCAGAAAGGAAACTTCGTTATGTTTTTTATCCTTCATTAACAAGTTAGGAAACTTCTATATTAATCAGTGCCTGTAGTTTCCATAGTAAGCAGTGTATTTAAATAACTTACCGTTTGAATGTCAGAAATAGGCCAGTTTCTCTAGGTTGTTACAGGGACCATTATGACTAACTCTTCAATGTCACACTTGTGATTTGCCAACACAGTATAAATTTGAGACCCTAATTATATACTTCCCACTTCAAGGAAAGTTTGATCTGCCAAGTGGAAACTCAAGGGCACAATGGCATGTTTTGTTAAGATTTTGTTAGTTTTTCTGCTAGCGTGTCCTCAAATGAAATACGAATCTTTAGGAAAAGTGTTGTCTTGTTTCCTCAAGCTCCTGTTAGTGTTTGTGCCATTTTCTTGTATGTGAATTTTTTATTCCTTCTGAGGACACTTTATCTTGGCAGGTGGAACCTTTTTTCAGTCTGCAAAGAAATTATTAATCCTGTCATGCCAGTAAGGGCTTAGTTGGCTAAAAGATTCCAAACCCTTAGTGAATTAGGCTACTAGTAATCATTTTGGCCCAATGCGTTATTGCCCACTGTGGAAATGTTCTCAGCCATGATATACTATCTTCCTCCTCTTACTGGTCCTCTCTCTTGGCAATTCTTTGGAAAATTATGACCAGAGAAGGAATGCTTATGACAACCTCAAGTTTTTAAGTTGTCTCTTAGATTCGAATCAAAGTCCTCTGAATGAATTCTTACCATAGTCTGGGTTTTTACCTTATTTACCAACTGTATTTTTCAATGCCTCAAATCATTAAGTTCTGTTCCATCCCCTGAATTGACATCTAAACATGTTGTAGTGCCATTGTGGGACCACCTCAATTGATTTTAGAAAAGATTTCATTCTTTTCTGCTTCTGATACTGTGGCATTAACCACTTAAGATCCCTCCCACTTAGACCACTTCAAGTGACAGTCTGTATAAACCAGACAGTTGCTGCCTGGCTTTTAAATGTAGTTTTTTATTATATCAAAGTTATGCCTGGAATGTTTTAAGTAGTCAAACAGTTCTGTAAGACTAGTTATAAAACATCAATCTTCACCCCCAACTACCCCAGAGAAACTGTTTCAACTCCTTTATTTTGATACTTACTTGCAAGGAACCAAACAACATTGTTAAATGGCTATTTCTTGATAATTTTCTATTGGAGCTATTATGTATTGACTTTCCTGCTGTGGAAAATGAGAATTCAGCTCTCTCTGACTGTATCCCTTCCTGCCCACCAACATACCTCCTGCCCTTTTCTTGCATTTTTTTTTTATTGTATCATGTTTTTGGTTAGACTAATGGTGTGATTTTGTACATGCTTTTCAGAGCTGAACTATGCTTTTTATTTTTTGAACATTGTCCTGTCCCTGAATTTAATATTATACTTTTTTTGTGGGTGTAGTTTCTGTGACTTGAAACTAGCCAATCCTGACTTTTTCCCTTTGTTGTGTACATTAATGCAAGCACTTCAGGAACACTAACAGGTTGTATTGAAGGAAATCTCATATCATACAGTAATGTTATTTTGAAGAACTCTCAACTGGTGTGGTTGTTCTCTAGGCCAGATGTACCGCTGCCAACTTTGAGAAGACCGTTCACCACTCTCCAGAAGAGTGTGGCCGCCTCTCTGCCATGTTAGTCCTCTTTTTCCTGGGATTTCATGTCTCACTTACTCCTTCTTAGTCACTCGTTTTGGTGGAGCATAGCCTTTGACAGCTTTCAAAACAAAAGAGTGTGTGAGAAACATAATTCTTGAGCCCTTAACTACCTCAAAACACATTTATTCTGCTCTCACCCTTGATTCATAGTTTGGCTGAACATTCAAGTTCTAGGGTGGAAGTCATTTTCCCTCAGAGTTTTAAAGTCATTTCTTCTAGTTTCTGGTATTTCTTAGAAATTCATTGTCCTTCTGTTTCTTGATACTTTTTGTATGACTTGTTTTGTGCCCCAGCAATCTGCAGGTAATTGCTTTGTTCTCAGTATCCTGAAATATCTCATGATGAGTGTACCTCTTAGTGCGTCCGCTTTCATTCTGGATACCCATGCCTTTGATTCTGGGTAATTTCCTGAATTTTTAAAGTAATTTCCTTTCCTTACCTTTTTTTTTTCATTCTCTCTTTTTTATTATACTTAGTAGTTGGATATTGGACTGGTCTGTCCTTTTTGCTTATCTCTTCTTTCTGATTTTCAAGGTCTTTGACATTTTTTTCTATTTTCTAAGAGATACTCTTAGCTTTCTCTTTCAGCTTTTCTGCTAAGTATTTCACTCTTCTATCATATACTTCATTTCCAAGAGCTACTTTTTATTCATGAATTGTTTCTTATTTGTAGCTTTCTTCCCTCTCTCTCTTTCACATAAGCAGTATCTTCACTTATGTGTCTAAATATATTTACAACAGGATTTCTTTCTTGTTGTTTTTTCTGATTTGTTTTGAAGTGTTGGGTTCCTCTAAATCCCTTATTCTGCTCTCCCCACACCCATACCCATTCTACACAGGAAAAAAAGAGATGACATCCTTTGAATTTGTGTTCATTGGTGGGGGGGAGGGGGCTTCTTCAGAGACAAAACCAACAGGATATATATATTTAAAAGAGATTTATTTGAATTAACCATGAGTCATAGATCCTTCACATTTAATCTGGTCATTTTTTTTCTGTCTAGTTTGACTTCTAGCTTGTTATCTTTACTCCTTTTCAGTAATATGTAAATAGATGTCACTTTGTTCAAAAGCTTGCTCCAAACTGACCTTCCACAGGAAATCTCTGGAGTCTAAACCCAAACTCTTTCTGACCCCTGACCTCGGCCCCCATACCATGCCGCTTCTCTAACTCACATATCAGTTCACTGTAGTACTTTAAGTCTTTCATAGAGGCTTTTCTTATTGTTTTGCAGTTGTTTTATCCATATTTACAGGTTAAAAAAGTGACATAATATCTGTATCCCCTTAAAGCCTCTGAAACAGGTTCTCAGAGTGGTTCAGAGGCTCCTTGGATTCCTGTGGCTCTCTTAGGGAGTCCCCAAAATCAAAACTGTTTTTGTAATGATATTAAGATAGAATTTGCCCTTTTCTTACATTCTCTCTGCTTTTACTGTGGAGATTATCAGAGGTTATGCCATGTGAGCTATCACAGCAAATAGAATGCAGCAGGTATGAGAACCATCTGTGTGTCTTCTGTTAAACCAGACATTAAAGAGATTTGCCAAAATATAAAACAGTGCAGCTCTTCTCACTAATTTTTTTAATAAGTAGATATTTAAAAATAATTTTCTGTTTTAATTCCTAATAAATAAGTGTCCATAAATGTAACCTATATAAATAAAAACTCTTTGGGAACCTCAGCACTTTTTTTAAGAGTATCAGGGTGTCATAGGATCAAGAGGTTTGAGAACCTCTGCTCTGAAACTGTATAATATGTATTAAATATTTAAATACCCTGGAATAATTTATCTTGTAAAAGATATGTCCCTCTTGATGTCTTCCCCTCTCTCCCAATTTTTGTTTGTTTAAATTTATATATCCTTCCTTATTCTTTGCTGATTCTCACTTATTTTTCTTTGTTAGATAAAACAAAAATTTAAATTTTGATTGTTATACTCTTTCTTTTTTCTCTGATGATCAGGGTTAGTAGATTATATTGGCCTATTCCATGAATGACATAAATTAACAACCATAAACTGTATTACACATTAAATAGATTAAAAATATTTTTGTGGCATCTTTAAGCAGAAGCAAATTATTTGCTTGAATAACTGTTTAAACAAGGGGCTTGAGACCATGGAAATCTGATAGAAAAACTTAAATTGTGTCCACCACTCAGATAGTCACACCATCAAAGAGCCATGAACAGGAGAAGTGTATCATCAGTCTGTTTGGGGAATGTTACATGTATATATAGGAATGATTTAAATTTTTTTTTTTTAATTTTAGATGAAAAAGAGAAATTCGAACCCACGGTCTTCAGGGATACACTTGTCCAGGGACTTAATGAGGCTGGTGATGACCTTGAAGCTGTAGCCAAGTTCCTAGACTCCACGGGCTCAAGATTAGATTATCGCCGCTATGCAGACACACTCTTCGATATCCTCGTGGCTGGCAGTATGCTGGGTGAGCCGTACATGACAGCAACTTCTTGTGCATATATATTCTTGCATAGCTGGTAAAATATTTCCTTATGACACAGTATTTATAGCTTATATTTATTAGAGTTGATTAAAAAAATACAAATGGGAGTCTATACAATTTTTACCTAGTTACAGTTTGGAATGGTATTAATGTGGCTGATGAGGTGATTATTGGTTAATAAAGACATAGAATTGAGGATGCTTATTGACATGACAACACAGATGGCCACTTTGCTCTAGATAGAAGCCAACTTCCTCATGTGTCCCTCATCCTTAAAAATATGAGGAGTAGACACAGGAGGGGTGGTTTCTGTGGAACAGTGTAATTTTGGGTATGTCATCTAGACCATTCTGCTGTAGTATATGACCCACCAAATACCATAGCCACCATTTATTTTTTTTTATTTTTTATTTTTTATTTTTTTTTGCATGGGCAGGCACCAGGACTCGAACCCGGGTCTCCGGCATGGCAGGCGAGAATTCTGCCTGCTGAGTCACCGTGGCCCGCCCCCATTTCTTTTTAATCCCACCTTTTTTGGTACAATGAATTATAGCGGTGTCAACAAACTTAAATAATTTTCAAGGCTCAGTTAATGCCATTTCATTCATAAATAATAAAATGTCTTAGAAATATAATTTAAACCAAACTATTAAAAATTCCATTAACTGTGAGTATTTAGTTAGAAGAATTAAAGATAACAGATTGGAGATAGTGAAAGATAGGCGCAAAGTAAAACAAAAGCTATGCTTTGTACAACACAGAAGAACCAGGGAACACTATCTAACTGACACAGTATGTTGATCCAAAAATGTGTTAGGTTTATAAGTACCCACTTTTCCTTGAACCGTTACTGTTAGATCTTAGTTCCTACAGTTAGTTCCAGTGATATCTATGCATCACTCCCTACACTAGGTCAAATCCCCTAGGCTAGTGATGTCAGCTCATTATATATATTAAGTACCCTGGAATAATTTATCCTGTAAAAGAAATGTCCATCCCCCTCCTTCCCAAACTCTAATTTCTCATATTTACATATCCTCCCTTATTCTTTGGGGGCATTTGGAAGTGTGTGGAATTGATTCGATTGTCACAAAGATTTGGGAGTGAGGAACCAGGAATGCTGCCTATCCTGCTATGGAAGGGACATTCAGCATAATGAAGAATTGTTTTCCTGTCCGAAGGCCATCAGGGCCTTTCCTTGAGAGACGGCGCTTAGGCCACCCTACTTAGAGAGGCGGGTGACGGACCCCCATTTTGAGGTGAAGCCACACTTAGGTTTGTCCTTCTGGGAGCTCTCGCTTCAGACTGACTGATTTGGTAGACGGGCCGTTTTGGTACCAAGCCCCCATCGTCTGCAGGTGATGATTTTCAGCAGATACTGGATTAATTCTGTAGTTAAATTGTTTATAATAATGGGTAAATAGATAATTCAGATCCAAGTAAAAAGGCTATGTGTAGTGTGCTCAGATTCCGATATCCAGACAGGATACTGTGAACATTTTGATTAATTTCCCTTTGGAAATCTCTTTGATTTCCTAAATACAGATAAATGTGGTAGGTAATACTATACAAATATGATACCAGGCATGCAATTTTGTAAGTGACTCTTTGCTCAGCAATATTGTTGCTTTTCCTGCCTATGAGCATTACCTTCTTCTATTGTAAACACTCACTGCGGTGTGTGTGCTTCACTATTGTAATGGTTATTTTAGCTTAGCTCTAGCTTAGTTCCCCTCCTCTACAATTTGTAAATTGTATACGTGTATTATATCAGTAACAACTCCACCTCCCCTTGTTTGAGTCCATAAAAACCCTAAATTCATTAGACTCAGGGAAACCGATTTTGGGCCTATAAGTATCTGTTCTCCTTGCTTCTCAGGGCAGAAAACTCTCCTTTTGAAACCTCAGCATCATAGACTGTCAGTTACGCACATCGGGCAGAGAACCCCGCTTTTGACTTGATTTCAGGATGATTAAAAAAAAAAGCCACACTGATAGTGATGAATATTTAAATTGTTTCCGTTTTTTGCTATTATAAATAGTGTCATCAGGGTCTGTATACATTATCTATCTATATCTGCCTGTATAACTTTCTATCCACCTAAGAGAGAAATCCACCCCTTCAAAGGAGTACTCTAATGAACGTTTTATCAGATTATGAGTTCCTATTTACTTAAACTTTGGCAGTGTTAGATATTGTCAGTTTTGTCAGTGTGCATCAATAGAGTTAGTGATAAGTATTTTCACTTTAAAATTTTTAATTAAAAAAATTTTAAATTAATGGTAAACTATTTTCTGATGAGATTGTTGACTTTTTGTATTTCTTTTGTGAGTTACTGAGACATTTACCTGATGTATTTCTTTCGGGAGATTATTTTCTCATTAATTATGATATATTTTCCTTGATGCACTGGTAAACTTCATGAGTGAACCATCTTCAGTGAATTCTGGTTCTTGCCAAAGTCACACCTGACTTCACTGGTTAATCATACGGGTCCTTTTCAGTCCTGATTGACCCCTTGCAGTACTGTTGACTCTTCTGTCACTCTTGAAATGTTTTATCTCCCACCCTTGCATGAGACCACTAAGCCTTCCTCCTACCTCTCTGGAGGCCGTGTCTTATATGCCTTCCATGTTTTCCATATTTAAACCCCACTCCCCCCATGTTTTATTAATTAGCTGTGCATTTTGCAGTGACCGTCTTATGGCTTCATTGCCATCCATATATTGCTAACCAGCTATTTATATCTGCAGCCCAGATACCATTCCTTTACTCCAAATCCATATGTTCATGAAGAGTGTGGGGCAAAATATTTGGTATGACTGACCTAGCCCAGGTAGTATAAACCTAGCTGTCCACTGAGGCCAAACCTGTGATGTAAATGAATGCAGCAGGCCAACTGCATTTTTTTTTAAACTATTATAATCAAAATTTATTTTCTTATGCATATATTGATACATAGATAATGCTTAAATGTGCTTTCTTTTCTTTTTATTTAAGCACTATTTATTGATTAAATTATATAGGGATTTATTTTTAATCTTCCAAGAACTAAATTATATTTCTAGTGTTAGTAGTGGGACACGTAGGTCTATACAACCCCTTTCAATCTTGTTCGTTTTCTATATGGTAGGAATTATTTTTTCCTAAAGGGGGCAGCCATTTTTCAGCTCTAGCCAATAATTCCTGCTGAGAATGAGGCCCATTGTTTCTATGTCTTCCTTTTTATACCAGAGAAGCCAGAAATAAGAATTTTTATATGAAATATCTTGATTTTAATATTTTTGTATCCATTTTCAATATTCTAATAAATGCAGTTCAGAGAAAATCTGCAAGTTTAAAAAAGCATGTCAATTTGTAATCTGGTTCTGCACATTCTTACATATCAAGCCACTAATATTAGAATATTCTAAAATAGAGAATAAGTAAGGATTGAATGTGTTACTGCCAAGAAAATACCTAAAAGACCTACTAAAAGAGCTGGTCCATCACTGTGCTGGTGAACTTTACATCTAGTTCTATAGGGAAAACATTGAAAGCAATTTTCTAAAACTGTTTTTTATATTTTTTGCATTTCATTAATTTTTATAATATTACATTATCAGTAGCAATTAAAATCACATGAAAAGTTATTGTCATGACCATTATTAAAGAAATAAGTTCTATGCTTAAGTCTTCATATTAAAAGAAGAGACTAGAGTTTCAAAAATCAGACTTTTCAGTTATATAATTTCTGTGAGATAGGAATCATTAGCCCAGAAGATGATTGTCTTAATAAGATTTTGTTCCAGGTGTTTGTTTTCATCACAAAGGTATAATTAAATCTTGTGCATATGTTACTCAAGTGAAAATAAACTCCTAAAGGAGCTGCTTCTCTAAAAATTAATCTACTTATGAAACTGTTTTGTGGAGTCTGAAACCCACAGAGGAGGAGGTAAAGTGCAAAGGAAGGCATAATTCAATTGAATTCTCATTTACCTACATCTGCTAAAAACGTTGGCTGTATGTTGTAGTTCTTATCATACAGAGATCTGAAATCAGGGCAGTTATATATGTTTTAAAAAGAAGAAATCCTTGGTGCATAGCAGAGTGTCTGGTGCAAATATATACCCAACGCATACTTGTTGAATACATGAAAGATATGACTCTAACTTGACCTGCTCAAACCTTCCATCCCAGTTACAATGAAATAAAATCAGTAAGACAAGAATAGAGTTCTGATCCACCTCTTCTTATCAACCAAAGCTTTCAGTGGCCACGTCTGAAACTTATAGGAGGGGTCTGCAGGGGTCCTTGAGTAGAGAGTTTTATTCTATGATATTACATAGGATATGGGGGGGGGGGAGGATATGGTAAGTGAGAACAAAATACTCTTGTTTCCCACACAGCTGCTGGGGTGATCAAATGCACATGGCAAGGAGTCAAACTCAAGCCTACATGAATTACTGGGTTAGCAGAGATGGAAAAGTTTTAATACTTACCCAGGAAGAAATTAAAAAGATGTACTATAAGGGCCAGATCTGGTCAATTCCAAGGCAAAATAGTATCAAGCTTGTAAAGAAAACAATATCTTGATGTAGGAAACATGTAGGAATTGCATCAGGAATCATGGGATTAAATTCACTGAATAGATGTTATTCTTTAGCTTCCATGATTAAGGATATCCTTTGGTAAGAATCACACTTAAATGAAAAGGGAACTTAGCCATTAGCCCTCATAAGCACACGCTGCCTTCCTTTCTTTTCCAAGTGTTTTGTGTGTGTGTATATGCAGTTCTATTGAAGTATGTTCACAACCCATACATACCATCCAGGTGTACAATCACAGTATCATCACATAGCCAAGTGTTTGTTTTGGTTTGATTTTGTTTTTTTACATGGGCAGACACCAGAAATCAAACCCAGGTCTCTAGCGTGGCAGGTGAGAATTCTACCCCTAAGCCACCATTGTCCACCCCCAGGTGGTTTTATGTATACTCTATGGAACTCTTTTTTTTTTTTTTTTAATTTTTATAATAAACCAATCAACATACAATATGAACACTTTTTTTCATCACATAGTTGAATATTCATCATTATGTTCATTTCTTAGGACATTTATATCAATTCAGAAAAAGAAATAAAAAGAAAACAAAAAAAATAATTCATACATAACCATACCCCTTATCCCCCCTTCATTGATCACTAGCCTTTCAATCTACTAAATTTATTTTAACATTTGTTCCCCCTATTATTTATTTATTTTTAATCCATGCATTTTACTCATCTGTCCATAAGGTAGATAAAAGAAGCATCAGACACAAGGTTTTCACAATCACACAGTCACAAAGCAAAAGCTATATCATTATACAATCATCTTCAAGAAACATGGCTACTGGAACACAGCTCTGCATTTTTCAGGCAGTTCCCTCCAGCCTCTCTGTTATGCCTTAGCTAAAAAGGTGATATCTATTTAATGCATAAGAATAACCTCCAGGATAACCTCTCGACTCTGGAATTTCTCAGCCATTAACACTTTCTTTTGTCTCATTTCTCACTTCCCCCTTTCAGTCAAGAAGGTTTTCTCAATCCCTTGTGCTGAGTTCCAGCTCATTTTAGGATTTCTATCCCACTTTGCCAGGAAGGTTCACACCCCTGGGAATCATGTCCCATGTAGAGAGGAGGAGGGCAGTGAGTTTGCTTGTCATGTTAGCTGAGAGAGAGACCATGTCTGAGCAACAAAAGAGGTTCTCTTGGGAGTGGGTGACTCTTAGGCCTAATTTAAGTAAGCTTAGCCTATCCTTTGCAGTGTTAAGTTTCATATGAACAAACCCCATGATTGGGGGCTCAGCCTATTGCTTTGGTTGTCCCCACTACTTGTGAGAGTATCAAGAATTCTCCACTTGGAGAAGTCGAAATTTTCCCCTTTCTCACCATTCCCCCAAGGGGACTTTGCAAATACTTTTTTATTCACTGTTCAAATCCTTTTGGGATTTATCAAGGCATCACTCTGGACAAACCTACAAAATCTCGCACCCTACTCAAGGTTCCATACACTTATGGTGTTCAATTAAGCTGTCCACATAAGTTATATTAAGAAATGCTCTAGTCAAAATATAAATTTTGTATCTAATATTTTTTGCTTTAGTCTCACATATAAGTTAAAGTTTTAAAATATTACTGTCTTTTCAACACCCTGCATTATTGACATTCCTTTGTTCTGCCTCATGCAAAACATTTTTAAATTTGTATATTTAGTCACTATCATTATACATTGTAGGCATTCCTAGATTATACCATCTCAGTTTTTATTGTAGATTATAGCATCTCAGTTTTTATCATGTATCTTTCCTTCTGATTTCATTTGTGCCCCCAGGCCTCATCCCTCTATCATTCTCACATTCAGCTTCATTCAGTATATGAGACTCTTTTTTAATTTCAAGAGTTTTACTTTTACATTATTTCTAATATTTTCTGACTACAGATATGTAGATATGTCTTAGGTCTCTATTTCTAAGAATAAAGAGATAATTATTTCTCAATTTCTTTTTACTATAGTGACAGGATCTAGTGCAGGAAAGAATGAGGAACAATAATCTTATATAGTGAGAGCATGGAATGGAATACCAATTTGGTATTATAGTGGGAACATAAATACATGTCACCATGTATCTATCTACACATGCACACCACTCTATGAAGTTATATGTGTCATAGATTTTACTTTTCTACTTCTTGCTGTTTTCCTGGATGAGAAGGAGTTGATCTGTTCTGCAGAGTTCTTCTCATTTCAGTGGTGTCCTCATGTAGTTACCTTTCCCTCTTCAGCCCCCGGAGGAACACGCATAGATGATGGGGACAAGACCAAGATGACCAGCCACTGTGTGTTTTCAGCAAATGAAGATCATGAAACCATCCGAAACTATGCTCAGGTACAGCCGTCTTTGAAAGCTTGCTTTTGTGTTAGAAGAGAAGCATTTGTACAGGAGTTAGGGAAGCATTAGGTTCAGAAAGTATGGGCCACTACAGTATACTTTTTTTTTTGTATGCTGTATGGTAGAATCACCTTTCATTCCTTTTCCATGCGAGTATCCCATTATTGCAGCATCATGTGTTGATTTTTGTTTGTCTTGCTTGCTTGTTTGTTTGTTTGGGAAGTGTATGGACCGGGAATCAAACCCAGGTCTCCTGCATGGTAGGCGAGAATTCTACCACTGAACTACCCTTGCACTCCCAGAATACTTTTTTTTTTTATATATATGTATGGGCAGGCCCTAGGAACCGAACCCCCCCCAGAATACTTTTTTTTTCCAGAATACTTTCAAATAGGAATGTTAGGTAGCTCTTAAACATTTAAAAAGATACTCATTTGCATTCATGATAAGACAGCCGACATTAAAACTACAAAAAGGAAGAGCTTTTCACCTTTCGTCTTTGAGAGGTTTCGTGAACCAAATGCAATTATAAATTACTGAGGGGAATATAAGTTGGTACAACCCCCAGGGAGAGTAATTTGGCACTATCAAAGCTAAAGCTTCACATTCCCTTAACACCAATTCCACTTGTAGGACTTTATCCTACAGATATGGTAACACATGTAAAATGGCACGTGCCATGACAGTCATTGTCATATTGCATGCAACATTATCAAAGGTTGAAAACATATAGAAGTCCATCAGTAGGAACTAATCAAATAAAGTTTGGTAATTGATCTTAACAGGACACTATCTAGTTAAAATAAAAGAGACAAGAAGATATTTGTAATACATAAAACTTCTCAATGTTCATGTCCAGATTAAGTGAAGAACTGCAAGTCATTAAGAAAAAGACGAGTAATTTATTAGGAAAAGACATATTCAGGCATTTTAAAGAAAAGAAAAATACAAATCCCCAATAGACGTATACAGATGTTCAAACTCAATAATTGGGGATTTCAGTATATCAGATGAAAAGGGCCATAGGAATTAATCACAGCCAAGTGACCAAACTCTTTACTTTGGTTATCAAAATGCATGAGGCATGGCAAGCCAGGAAATTTGCGATATATGGTCATTGAGAATTTAAACTTTAAAATAAAATTTTTAATTGCATGATATTTTAGCATAGATATTTCTTGCCCTTTTAATGTTTAAGAATGTGTAAGAAATAAAAACAAAATCTTTTTTAAAATGGGCAAAAGTCTAAGCAGATGAGATTGAATGGGCCTGAGTCTAACCTGTCCTGTAAATCTTTGCTTTTAATGTGGATTAAATGGCTACAAACATCTTGAGGTTGTGTTTGCTAAACAAACACAAGTCACAAGATGGCCTTTTAAAATGTCTCATTCACCTTTTTGTTTGTTAGATAAAGCAGTTCTCTAGGAGTCAAAACTAATTCTTAGACCAAAGAATGAGTCATATATTGAATTACCTGCATGATTCCTTCCAACAAAATTTTAGGACCATTCAATAGACACCTTCACTGCACTGACTTTTCCAGCACAACCATAAAGAGGATCTTTTCTGTCTTAACCACATTCCCATTGTAAGTGCTCTTAAGTACTTCTCCAATAAAACTTTCATCTGTTTCATGAAATCCCATATCTTTGGCATGATTTGAAGTTATCACCCTACATCGCTGTTTTATTAAGAACTTCAGATAATCAGCAAAAGATTGACAGAAAAACTTAGGTCAGTGGGTTAGTCAAGAAAAGAGAAATTAAATGAAGAGAGATGTTTGGAGATTATTTAATAAGCTGTTCATTGGAAAATACTTTTGAAGTATGATGACTTTTTAAAAATTTTTTTTATTAATTTAAAAAAATTAACAACAAACAAAACGTTAAGATATCATTCCATTCTACTTATATAATCAGTAATTCTTAATATCATCACATAGTTGCATAGTCATCATTTCTTAGAACATTTGCATCAATTTAGAAAAAGAAATAAAAAGACAACAGAAAAAGAAATAAAATAACAGAGAAAAAAAAGATTGTACATACCATACACCTTACCCCTTGCTTTCATTTGTCACTAGCATTTCAAATAAATTTATTTCAACATTTGTTCCCCCTATTATTTATTTTTATTCCATATGTTCTACTCTTCTGTTGATATGGTAGATAAGAGGAGCATCAGACACAAGTTTTCACAATCACAGAGTCACATTGTGAAAGCTATATCATTGTTCAATCATGAAGTATGACTTTTGCTTTTAGATATAGACATTTGCCTGTTTGGTTATTATTCTTTACCATAAGTGGCAACACTAAGTTTATGACTGGACTCCATCTTACTTAAATTAAGGGAAAAAAACATTGAAAGTTGTAAGTAAAAGTATACCGCATGGATTTAAGAGAAAGGAATTAGAATCAAAAATCATATCCATGTTATTAAAATGATCAATATTCACAAAATCCCTACTTAATAAAAATATCATTCTGCTTGCAAAATAGCCAAGAATTCCACTGACCATTATGAAACTTACTTCAGGATTCTAACTTGATGGTGAGGTCCTTAATTCCTTTATTGCCATTAGTCTATAATATTTTTGCCATTAATCTATAATATTTTTGCAATCTGCAAAACTTACATCTGCCTAGAGTGGAATCTTTCCTGAATCCTGCTCTCCTCTCCATTGTGTCATTATCTATATGATTATATCTATAACCCTTTCATTTCATTTATATTCAATCTCTGCTTTTCACAAGTTTAAAATTATACTATTTCTTTCAAGGTATGAGCACATTTAACCATATATTTTTATTGCAGCCCTAGGGTTATGATACATTTCTAAATCTCCTTCCATGCCTTTTAAAATTCTTTATTTAATATTTAATGTTTTTGCTTTATGTTTAGGTCTTCAATAAACTCATCAGGAGATATAAGTATTTGGAAAAGGCATTTGAGGATGAAATGAAAAAGGTAAAAAAAAATCAGATATAATATCTGTTTAAAGTAATAAAATAAATGGGGACAAAAATGCATACATAGTGGTAGATTTGAACTGCCGTGGACATAGTAAATTTTAATATTTGTTGAATAAATGAATGAGTATGACAGATCATTAGCTAATAGCTATAGAAAGAAATCCATGGTTATCCTGGGCCTTTTCATTCATGTTTAGTGTAATGTAGAGTGATTTGTTTAGGAAGGTAGTTTTACAAAATATGAGCTCATGAATTTGCAGAGCTTAAAATAAAAAGTAGAGTTTTCAGATAGCCCAAAAAAAAAAATAACTGTATCATGGTAAGAATCAAGATAAGGTGATTCAATTAGTTAAAGCACATGAAGAAGCATAGGACAGCAGTTAATGTTCAGAAAAGTTCATTAATTTTAGAAGCTGAAGTTTGGCAAAGGAGATAAAGCATATGTTTAGTGGTAGAGTGTCTGGGTTTAAATCTCATTGGTTTTCCTCAACTGTAAAATAGTTGTAATAAGAGTACTTTTCTTATATCATTGTTGTAGAAACAAAAGAGATAATGTATGAACTGCATAATATAGCAAGTGGCCCTAATTAAGTACTCATATATTTAAACAACAGCACATTATAAAAGAAACCCTCTTTTCAGGAATTGCAGTGTGTTGCCTCCTCTTTTTATATATAGCACTTGCTATTATATATAGCACTTTCTAAATTAACTCGTTACAGATTTGTGTTTTGCTTTGTTATGTTTCCAATTTTAGATTCTACACAAATTATAAACCTTATGAGGAAAGGGACCATAACATCAACTTCTTTGGTACTTATTGTTTTCCTTGTCCAAAGTGGTTTCCCATATAATGTTGAAGAACAATTTAGCAGTAATTTTTTTTTAATTCACATTCTTCATGGCATATCTGTCCCATCACATCTGTCCCATTTATAAGAATCTGTCAACATGGATATATAAAGTTGTATGTTGAAAGATATTCATTATAGTATTGAGAAGTAACCTAAGCATTTGTTGGTGGGAGACTGGGTAATTAAATTATGGTCTGTCTATACAGCAGAATACTATTCAGTCTTTAAAGAATAAGAAACAGCTACATAAATTTATAAGGGAAAATGTCCATGATAAATTAAGTGAAAAGCAAGGTACAGAGCACCATTTGGTAGTAGTTTGATGTTAGGGAAGTTACATAATTTCTTTGTGCCTCTGTTGTCTTTCTACAAAATGGGAATCATGACTGTTGTAGGGATTAGTGCACATAAAATGTTCAGAAGTGTGATCCGCTCAACAAGTTTTAGCTATTGTCAGCATATAATTCAGTAAAACACAATACAGGAGTATACATGTGGTTATTTATAATATGTAGACCTATATAAGTACATTAAAATCTGGAAGGATACACATCAAACTTAATAATGTTAATTCTAGGGAATAGGTTTGGAAAAGGGATTTTTTTTGCATCTTTACATTATTGTGTTATTTAATTTTGTGTTACAGGCATGTAATACTTTAATAAGAAAAAACTTAATGGAAAAAAATGTCTACTATACTGCTAGATATACTGCTCAAAAAATAGCAAGTGCTGGTTAAATAAAGGAATGGATATGATAAGAAACGTGGTATAGAGAATTTTTATAAATTTAACTTTAAACTTTATGATTTTGTCTTATAATATCACTAATGTTTTTAATTCTCTCAGTTCAAGTTTCACATAAATAGTTAAAAGTATTTCATTAACTATTTTATGCATGTGGTGAATGTGCATCTAAGAGTTATGTGGTTTCAGTGTTTCCATATATTTTTTTTAAGGCCAGCTCTGCTGCAATACTTGCTATATCTGATAATTCTGGAACAAGGCCAAATTGATATGAACTATCAGTGCTTTTGTTAGTTCTACTACTTTACCCCTTTCCTGGTATTCCTTGGCACTTTACCTTAATGCTCTCATTCCCTTACTCCCTGGGCCTTAGACAGTGACTTCTTTTTTTAATTCATTGAGACTTAATGATAAGTATAAATTAGAAATCAGATAGGTAGGTTTGGTTCCAGTTCTTCCACTTGCTCATAATGAAAATATTTCTAGTCACATAATCTCTGTAACATAATAATCCTTCAACTGTTGGGGGTAGTAAACCAATATCGCCCTATCCACATCACAGAGTTAGTGAAGAACCATGTTATTAGAAAGAAAGCAATTAAACCTGTATTGATGCCAGTGACTTTTCACTGGTGCAGACGAATGAAAAGTCAGCAGGCCCTTGGTAGTGATTATGAACCCTAGGAAATCTCAGTAACATGCCTGAGAACTGTTGAAGAGAGAAACTAGCCATGGAATAATATAGTCAGGGCATACAGTGGAGGAATGTTGGGGAAAATGAGCACATTCTGCAAGGCCCTATACTCTTAGAATTCCAAACGGTAATTGGGTCTTAATTCCCTTTGCTTTGGCTTCCATGTATCCTTTCTGGAGTTGCTTCTTTTTCAAGATCTCTACTCCTAAACCAAGGGGGTATGAGGACCAGATGCCGAATGGTGTAAGCAACATTTTGTTCTCATGACCTCTCTAAAGTTGTTCTTTCCAACCTCATATCCGTGAACTTTTCCCTCCTCTTCCTCAGCTAGAAACTTCCTGTACTTGAGAGCCTCCATTATCTCATCACCAGGTCTGGCGGTGAGACTCTATGATCTAAGAAATACCAAGTTTGAATCACTAGTTTTAAAAAAGAGAGAACATTAGATACTTAGAAAACCTTTTCTCATTCAATAGTCTTGCTTTGAGGACTATTATATGCTGTGAAATTAGAAAATTATATAGATGTTAAGTTGGATGTCAAAAGGTTAACATTGACTTTTTGTTTGGTTTTGTGTGATTCGCTGTAAAATTCTAGTCTTCCTCAAAGCAAATGGGCAGATAGAGCAGAGGAATCACCTAAAGAAGTAAAAAATACATGAAAGTCTTAATATATTTCGGAAAACATTAAGCTTACTGTATATAATTACCTTTTATCATATGCACAGTTCAGTTTAGATTATTTATATTTATGCATATTGTTCTCCAAATGTCTCCTTTCCTTCTCATGAATGTTATCTCAGCTATGTGTCAATGAACTTAGAAGGAACTATGCCTGATAAAGTCACTTTCCATAGCTTCCGATTTATACTTAAACATAGTATGTGTTTCCGATGAATAGTAATGCTGCTTGCTTTGCATCTATAACCTGCTAGTTGTGTGCATTCTAGCCATGAAAGTACATTCTATTTGTTGTTTTCTGCTTTAGTTCTTTGCTTTATAGACATGGTTTCTTTTGTTTGACCCACAGCTTCTCCTCTTCCTTAAAGCCTTTTCTGAAACAGAGCAGACAAAATTGGCAATGCTGTCGGGGGTCCTGCTGGGCAATGGCACTCTTCCTGCCACCATCCTCACCAGCCTCTTCACGGACAGCCTCGTCAAAGAAGGTAATGCTCATGTTTTCTTGCCTTTCATATCCTTTCATAGAAAAAGAACAGTAAAGCTATTTATAAAAATAGTGACTCTTTGAATGTCCTCTACCAATCCACCCATCCTCTACATAAGAGAATGTATGTTTAAACAAATAATAAAATCAGAATACATGTTCATTGTAGGCAATTGAAGGACAATAAATATATGTGTGCAGACAGAAAGAATAATAACAAACTTAAAATCTTTGGCATAATAATCAGTGCCTAGGTAAAAACCCTGAAATTGATCTGATCTGCGCCATTTCGCTCAACATAGATGCTACTGGCATATTTTATTGGGACAGTTCTTCATTGTGCAAGGCTGTTTTTTTGCCTTTTGGGGCATTTAACCTTTTTACCCCCTAGATATTAAATACCAACCTCCAGCACCCCCAGTGTAACAACCAAAAATGCCCCTTTGCATTTCTGGATGTCCCCAATGTGGGAAATTATTTCCCTGGTTGAGACCTTCTCTTTAGAATTGATCTTTCTTAAGAACTGGGGAAAATTGTGCTCACATGTTCATTTTGATCCCAGTTTTTTAGATACTGTCTCAGTATTAGAAAGAAGTTATGACTGCTATATCAGAAAGAGTCTTGCTTTAATTTTAAGGCATTAAGAGTTTGGCATACATACAATGATTTGGTATAAGATAAAGCAAAAGTAGGCGTGTCTAGTAGGAGGATAATATTCCAAGTATATTGCAACACACACAGAGGTTATTTTTCCTTAAAAATCAATTAAAAGAGCTTTTGTGAGAACATCTGTTTCTTCTGAGAAAATAAAAAGTTTTCCTCCTACATACATTAAGTCCCAACCTCATTCAAGCCTTTAGTGAAAGGGGCTATAGTTTTCTTGTAACTGAGAAAAGAATAGTATGTCTAGAGGCAACGGATATTACTTAGAGATACTCTATAGTTTTCAGCTTAAAATAGCTTAGAGTTACAGCAATTTACACTCTGTTATTAGCGTGTTAATATTATGACATTTTAAAGTATTTTCCGTAAGAGAATTCATGGTACTTCATACATCTTACTTACATTGCTACACATTTTAACAATTGGAAAAATAAAACAGAATGCAAACTTTAAATATTAGACTATAGTTGCCTTCATTGCAGGAAATAATTGCATATCTAATTATATAAAAACCTAAATGATGTCTACATTAAATTAATAAAAGTTAATGAATAGACTGGTAAATAAGTGATAAGATAAAATAGCAATGTGTTAACAGTTGTGGAATCTTGGTGGTGAGTATATGGGTATCAGTTGTCCCATTCAACTGATATTTTCCATATGTTGGAAAATTTCATATTAAAATGTTGGAGAATGGAAGGAGAAAGATACCTTTGCTATAGAGGTCACATCGTGTCTGTGGGATATAGTTTTTCCTTATACTCTGCCATCTTTAGAAACTAAAGCCTTAAACCTCTTTCTTAATAGGAGAGGGTTAAGAAATCACCCCTTTTCCAGCCCTCCCCGTTGCCAGAATGCCGCTCAGTGGGATCATCCCACTTGGGAGAAGAGTGGTTACACAGAGCCAGCTTCCGTGCAAGGTGTTAGGGTTCAATCTAGATTTTGGTCTCTTGGTTTCAAGCTTATTTATCTTTTCTTACTTACAATACAGAATACAGTCTACTGTTATTTTTATTTTAATTGTATAAATTAGCTGCTTTCTGCTTCCCTAATTCTTGATGGTAACAGTTTTGGTGTTGAATCCCTTTTAAATTACATTCATTATGGTTTCAGGGTTTAGCTGAATTTAAATCTTTAAAATTGTTGTTATATTGGATTATGCAGGTCAATCCAAATTTATATTGTTTCCTGAACTTATGGTATTTTAAAAATTACATGTTAAAGAATGAGAGAAATAGTTAGAAAGCACATATCTGTTATGGGTTTAATACCCATACTATAAACAAAAATCCTACAACTCAACAACAAAAAAGACAAATAGCCCAACTAATAAATGGGCAAAAGACTTACATAGACATTTCTCCAAAGAAGTTATACAGATGACCAATAAGCACATGAAAAGACGTTTATCATTAGCCATTAGGGAAATGCAAATCCAAATCACAGTGAGGTACCATTTCATACCCACTAGAATAGCTACTATTAAAAACAACAGAAATTAACAAGTATGAGAGGGTATGTGGATAAATAGGAATACTTGTTCAATGTTGGTAAGGTTTTTATACAATTAGGTAGGCGATTATTTTCTACATTGAGGGCAGGTATAATCTAATCAATACTTAGTTTTGTATTCTATATTCAAGTGTTAAAATGTGTAGCATCATAAATAAAATGTGTGAAGTACCATGAACTCTCTTAAGGAAAGCACTTTAAAGTGCCATAATATTAACAACATGGTAATAACAGAATAACAGAGTGTAGATTGTTGTGGGAGACAGTTTGGTGGTTCCTCAGAAAGTTAAATATAGAATTACCATATGATCCAGCAATCCCACTTCTAGGTAGATACCCAAAAGAATTGAAAGCAGGAACTGAAACAGATTTGCACACTGGCATTCACAGTAGCATTATTCACAGTTGCCGAAAGATGGAAGCAACCTGAGAGTCCACCAACAGCTAAATGGATAAACAAAATGTGTTACATACATCTAAATGAATGTTACTCAGCTGTAGGAAGAGTTCTGATATATACAACAACATGGATAAACCAGGCCCAAAGGAACACATATTGTATGATCTCACTTGTATTAGAATTCGTGTGAGCAAGTTCATAGAGTGAGAAAGTAGAATGCTGTGTACCCGGGGCTGGCATCGGGATGGGGAATGGTGAGTCTGTGCTTAGTTGGTGCAGAGTTTCTGATTAGGGTGCTGGAAGACTTATGGATAGTGCTGATGGCAGCACAGCATGGTGGATGAAATTAACACCACTGAATTATATATTTGAACATGGTTAAAACAGGAAGTTTTAGTTTGTGTAAATGTTACCAGAATAAAAAATAGAATTGTATGACACAAACATTGAAACCTAATGTAGACTATAGACTGCAGTAAATAATAGAAGTATAATAATATCTTCATCAATTTTAGCAAAGGTACCACACTGAAAACAAAGTGTTAATAATAAGGAAAACTGTGTGTGAGGTGGGTTGTATATGGGAAATCTGTCCTTTCTGTGTGATTTTTCTATAAAAATACAACTTCTCTTACAGGAAAAAAAGCAAAAAAATATTCTGCTTTAACAAATTGGTGGCATAAATTTCTTCTTATGGTGCATATTTGTTGTCATAGTCATAATATTTTGGCCCAGCTTCTCTGCTGTTCAAATGAAGAAAGTTAGGCAAGTTGTGTCTATATAAATGATACATCAATTGAGCGCTTGTATCTGCAAGTAACTGGAAAAACTGACACAAATCGGCATAAAAATAAGGACATTTGTTTCTTACATAACGTGTAAAAGTAGGACAGACTTCAAGGTGGAAGCAATATCTTCAAGGACTCAGATTTTCTTCCCCATTTTTAAGCCATTACCATTCATATCATCAACTTCATACCAAATATGGGTCCCTTAGTCAATAAGATGTTTACCAGTACATTTATGGCTTCATTCTTTGTGTTCAGTAGAACAGCAGTTCTTCTGAACATAGGATAATCATCTTTTGTTCAGCCGATTGGCTGATATAGGTCACATGACCACCTCTGGCCATGACAGAGGAACCCAGCATGAGGTCGCTGAGCCTAACTGCAGAAGGATGGGATGCCAGGGTATACTTACACTAATCAGGAGTCATATGCAGAATGGAATGGGAATTCTCTTAGATAGGAAGAAAGGAGAATAGAGACTGCTTAGGCTATCAATACTGGATATTTAATCAGTATATTATTTCATCTGTGCCTTAACTCTTCATTAAATAAATGTAACATTAATTAGAACTGTGAAGTGTTCACAGAAGAACCATCTACTGGTTAACTATTTATGTTTAGAAATAAATCATAATGTAAATATGAATATGTAATTGCTTAACTGATTAACATAGCCATCTTAAGATCACTTTTAAAATATCCAGAAGAGTTAAACATGAAACAGTCTTGGTTTTTTTTTATAGCTCAACTCGAGAATATTTAAAACTATAAAATAAAGGATGCATGTTCATCCATAGGTATACTTATAATGTCACTGTTAATTTTTTTTACTGACATAATTTACTAGCAATTTAGGTGGTATCTGTTGACAACTCAGTTTGTATCTCAGGATTTACTTTGAAGTGTCTCAGGATTACCGTTATAAACACTAAATATTAGTAAGCTACAGACTGAAAAAGCTGCAAAAGCACTAGAAAATACTGGGTTTTGAATCTGTTTGACCAAGGTAAAAAATATGTATATTTATAAGGATATCAGATTACAATCATATAGTCTAAGTTGGAAAGTATTTTAATTTTTTTTCCTTCTCATGAAAATGTTCCTTTTTTTGAAAAAAAAAACAGGCATCGCAGCCTCATTTGCTGTCAAACTTTTTAAAGCATGGATGGCAGAAAAAGATGCCAACTCTGTTACCTCCTCTTTGAGAAAAGCCAACATAGACAAGAGGCTGCTTGTAAGTATTGTCTGGTCAAAAGTTGTAAGGTTGATGTTTCCCTCATAGCTTTGGTAGTGCCTTCAGTGAATTACAGGACTAAAACGCCCATGTCTGTGTTGATTGAGGAAGTGTTTCAGAAACTGTCTTAATCTTTGTTGTATAAATCAAAGTTAAAGACTATATAGAGACTATTTCAAATTTGGAATTTTGTTAACTTGGTTTTAGTGTTTTATCAGAATTAACATTTTCTTTTACAACTAACTATAGAAATTTAAGTTTTATTATGATAAAATCTTGTCAATTTAGGCTCTTCTTATTTAAACATTTATGATGTCTTGGGCAGGAACTGGATGGCACCACCTCAAATACGTGTTAAGTAGTATACTAAACAAAATGAGAGTTTAAAATGATTCCTCTGGAAATACTTAAACTGTTTAAGAAAGCAGACAAGTTCATTGTTCAGTTATCATGATTGTTTCATTATGTTTTTATTTTTCCATCATTTGTATTTGTCAAAGAAAATTAAGAAAAGGATTTTTCCCTTCTACATTCTGTCTGCTCCCTATATTTCTCCTAGAAGCAACAACTATACAGATGGTTCAGGCTTCTCCAAGTAGAATTGTTTTTACAATTTTATGACTAAGTCTAAAATTAAAGGACAGCCCTCCAGTCTTCTTTTCATAGTTTCTTCTCTGTTTTTCTCTCCCAGTGTGTTCTAAATACCCAAGGGTGTCAGTCCCATGGAATAATTCTCAAACTGGCTCTTCTGTGAGATAACCTGAATATAAGTTTAAATATGAATATACACATTCAGTCACTTAAAATTCTTGAAGTTTCCCTGATTAACAGTCCTGTTTGTCCCTTTAAAGTATTCAGAGTATGATGAAGAAAAATTAGATAATCTAGATTCTAGTTAATTTCTGCCAATGATAATAACTTTCATCAGCATATATGTTTATTGAATCCCTGCTTTCTGCCAGGCATGATCCTAGAACCTGAGGAGTTCCTAGAGAACAGGATAGAAAAGTTCCCTGCCATCATGGAACCTACTTTCATGTAGAATTTAGGGTGGAAACCTGTAAATAGAAGCAAAAGTCATAAACAAGTAAATAGATTGCTGAGAAGAATGGAAGTTTGTAAGAAGGGGACATACTTCTTTTCCGTGGGTCTGGAGGTTGCTTGGATCAGCTGTGTCTCTGCTGGGCTTCATATGCCTTTTCATTCTGGGGCTCAGGCTGAGGGAGTTGGTACGTCATTGCCATGCTGTCCTCACAGCACAGGAAAGGAACACAGGAGCCTAAACTGAACCCTTCAAGTGCATTAAGTACTCACCGTCTGTTGGCCAAAAGAAGTCACTGTCAAGCCTGGCCGTCAGTCCCCTGGCTGGCAACTCTCCACCCCTACAAGGAGACAGCCAGAATCTCTTGATACTCTTAAGGATGTTGGTAACTTGTTCAACTTGCCACTGACGTCTTAGTTATTTCTTAAAGCATGCTTCCTAAAGAAAGCGGTAGGTAGGACTTGGTTAACTTGGTGAGACCAATATTCAGGAAAAAATTAAGTAAAAATTTATTTCCTTTTTTAAAACAAACACGCAACATTTATGTTTCTCGCTAGGTTTGTATGGCTAGATATATTTTGAGCATGAGAAGCAATAGCGGTGTCTACTAGAAACACTATAAGCTCAGTGAGGCCAGGGTGACTGTGCACTGGTATCATGCCTGCCTGATTACGTTAAATCAACAAATGAGCAAGCAACTAGAGAGTTCCACTTCCAAGGAGGGAATTTTTGTAGTTTCATTAACAGACACCAAAAAATTTTCTTTAACTCTGAGCTAGTACATTTTAGAAATTAGTGTGTTCTATAAGTTTAGTAATTACCCACTTCTATTATATAGAAGAGAAAATTTTTAGCAACTCAGAGTGGAGAAAGGATGAGAGAAACCATTCATTTTCACAGGAAGAGGACACAGTGATGGAGAAATTACTATCTTCATATATTTGTTCAACAAATATTTATTGATTGTATTATGCATCAGACTATTTTTCCTAGCTAGAAATATTAAAAGGAGCCAAAAAACAGACACTAACCCTTATGGGGTTTACATTCTGCAGCGAGGGAGCAGACAAGAAATTAAATAAATAGCAAAATATATAGTATAATAAAAGGGGGAAAAATCAAGTAAGAAAGTGTCAGAGTGTGGGATACAATTTTCAGTGTCAGGGAAGGCCTCTCGGATAGCTGACGTCACAGACGTGATGGTGATGACGAAGTGAGCCCTGTAGGTATGCGGAGGCAGAGTGTTCTAGCCACAGGGAACAGCACATGCGAGGGTCTTGAGTAGGAGCAGCACACGTGTTAGAGACGAGAACAGAACGTATAAGGAAGAAAGTGTAGATCATCCAGAGAGGTAGCAAGGTCCATATCATCTAAGAACTGTGGCTTTTTATTCTGAGCAAAATGGGAAGCTCTGGGAAGATTCTCTGTGGAGTTGTATATAATAGCACTTAATTTTTTTTTTTTCATGAGTAAGCCCTGGGAATCAAACCCAGGTTCCTGCATGGCAGGTGAGAACTCTGCCACTGAGCCACCATGGCCCGCCCTGACTTAAAATTTTAATGGGATCACTGTGGCTATTGCATTGGCAGTAGACTAGGGCCAAGGACAGAAGCAGAGGGACATAATCTAGACGAGAGGTGATGGAGGCCTGCGCCAGGATAGTGTTTCATTTGTTAATGCAAGCCATGTACCAAACCAGAGAAGGGCATGGTATGATTAGACTCAACTCCATCTCAGTTTAACCTGAATAGTAATTTTCAATACATTATGTTTCATCCATAAGGACTTTGGATATAGTTCACAAACCACAAGCAATATGTTTGATGACATATTATTCTGAACATAACTTTAGATCAGACCCTGCAGCTGCAATCTTTATAACAGAATGCTGGTGGCCGGCATGGGGTGATGGAATGACTTCTGACTTTGGAACCACATAGCTCTCTCTGTCCTGCATGTTGCTGGCTTCCTAATTTGGCTCAAGTTACTTAACCTTCTTGAGACCTGGTTAACATCTGGAAAAGTTTCTACTTTACATGGTTGAGAGGAAAGTACCTAGTACATCTTAGTTCATAGAAGAAACTCAATAAAATTTAGTTCCCTGCCCCTCAAACTTGAAAAAGCTAGTACTAATGTGATAGAGAATTGATCGTATAGAAATCACTAACAAGATTTCAGTCTGTTCTGAAACATTTGCTTTAATGCATGTGCATGTTTGATTGCTGCTCCCATCAACTCTGTTCTGACATTTTGAACTCATGGCTCAAAGTAAAATTATGGGATGATCATGTATAAAAAATTAACATTTGAGTTATGACACAGGAGCCCTCTAGTTAAGTCCCTACATGTGGTGGCCATTGCAGATCTTTCTCTTGAGACTTTAATTGGAGCCACATAACCATTGGCCATATAAATTGGAGCCACATAACCATTGGCCATATATATGCAAATCTAACCAGTATTAAAGTTTGGATCTATTTTTAGACTCTGCAGCAGTCTGAAATATGAGAGGTGTGAACATTGCCTTAATTTCTTAGTTGGGTGTTGAACTCACACAGGATTAGAAAATGAGCAAGTGTTACTGAGGCTCTGCCGAGCTATGTAGGGTGAAACAAAAATGAGGTAAAAATACATCAGCAACCATAGAACACTGCTCTTTTTTTTGTCTTCCATCAAAAATTATGTAATAAACTGAGGAGCTGATAAGGTGCATTTAGTTTGAATCACTGCCATGAACTGAATTGAGAATCTTGTCATTAACAGATACTGCAGAATTCTCTTTAACTCCCAGATTAGTATTTTAGAATATAGTGGCATTTTCTCAGAATATGAATAGAGGTCCTGGAGACGATAATAGTCAGTGTGGTTTTTTCTAACATGAACTCAAATCATTTCAATACTACTAAAACTACTTTTTGTCTATTAACTCATAGTTAAGGAAACAGTTTGATTATTTTATTTCCTTTTTTTCTTATCAGTTAAAATAATCCAAATACCAGAATTACTATTTTGGTATTTGTATTTAATGTAGTGAATTTAGTTCTGTATTTTTGCATGCTGTATTTGTTGTATTCATGCATGCTATATTTGATTAAAGTAAAACAAAAAAGAAATACTGATTCAGAAATGAGGATGGGTCTGTATGTGGGACATGCCTCCCGGGGTGTGGATCTTCCTGACAACGTGGGACAGAAATCCTAGAATGAGCTGGGACTCAGCATCAAAGGATTGAGAAAGCCTTCTTGACCAAAAGGGAGAAGAGCGAAATGAGACAAAAGAAAGTGTCAATGGCTGAGAGATTCCAAACAGAGTTGAGAGGTTATCCTGGAGGTTATTCTTATGCATTAAATAGATATCACCTTTTTAGTTAAAGTGTAACAGAGAGGCTGGAGGGAAGTGCCTGAAAATGTAGAGCTGTGTTCCAGTAGCCATGTTTCTTGAAGATGATTGTATAATGATATAGCTTTCATAATGTGACTGTGTGATTGTGAAAACCTTGTGTCTGATGCGTCTTTTGTCTACCTTATGGACAGATGAGTAAAACATATGGATTAAAAATAAATAAATAATAGGGGAACAAATGTTAAAATAAATTTAGTAAATTGAAATGCTAGTGATCAATGAAAGGGAGGGGTAAGGGATATGGTGTGTATGAATTTTTTTTCTGTTTTCTTTTTATTTCTTTTTCTGAATTGAATCACATGTTCTAAGAAATGATCATGATGATGAATATACAACTATGTGATGATATTGTGAATTACTGATTATTATGTAAAATGCAATGATCATATGGTAAGAATCTGTTTTTTATGTTTAAATAAAATTTTTTAATCAATTAAAACAAAACAATGAGAGCAGTGCCATCATGGCACGATGGCAGAATTCTCACCTGCCATGCTGGAGACCTATGTTCGATTTGTGGAGCCTGCCCATGCCAAAAAACAATTTTGAAGCCAGTCGCTTAGCTTTTTTTTCTCTTTGTAAACTACATAATTTTAGAGGATACTTAGCAAATGCTGAATTGAAAATGAGAAATTTATTCTTTTGGAAATCAGTTCTTGTTCTTTTCTTCCAAATATGAGATATTCTAAGTGCAATTTTAATATGAAAACTTTGTCCTTTATACTTGCTGAATTTTGTATGGTGTGTCTTATAACTGTCTACTTAACAGTTTATTTTTCCTTTTATCTTTTAGGAACTCTTTCCAGTTAATAGACAGAGCGTGGATCATTTTGCTAAGTATTTCACGGATGCAGGTCTGAAGGAGCTTTCTGACTTCCTCCGCGTCCAGCAGTCCCTAGGCACCAGGAAGGAACTGCAGAAAGAGCTCCAGGAGCGCCTTTCTCAGGAATGCCCCATCAAGGAGGTGAGAGACTCCTGGCAAATATTAACATTTGGGTGGGAAGAGCAACCCAAGTTCTGTCTCCCTTAAGGAGAGCTCCCTGGAGTCTATTGTCTGCTGTGCTTGACCCAGCATTTACATTCGCTCCACTTCTGAGTGTGATTCAGAACCTTCTATTTTATTGCATTCTACAGTGTTCCCGAAATTCATGTCTATTTACACTCAAATGATTTATTTTATCAGGCTATTACGATTATCAAATTTTTCACATCTCACATCAGGTTAACTGTCCATTTTCAGTGTACCCTCATTGCATGACGTTTTTCTACTTTGTTGCAGATTATTTGACATGGTTAAGCATTTCATTAACATTCACAATTGACAGTATTTTGTGAATTCTGGAAATGCTTATGTAGGGCTTTTTCCTGCATTTTAGTAAAAAATTTACATGACAGTCTAAAAATTAAAATGAAGAATCCTTTCCTTTTCCTTTTGCCTGTCGCTCCGAGTCCCTGATCCTCACCGCTCTCCCTTCTGGGCTCTCAGCTCTGCGAGGTACTTTGAGCAGTCGGACCTGGAGAACTCTGGACTAATGCTGTCCGGCAGATGGAGAGGTCGGAGGAACAGACATTCTTTAGTCTCATGGCAAAAAGCAGCAAAACATGTTAATACTTTTCAATGCAGAGCTGTCGCCTGTTTTTCAACTTTCTCCTAGCCAGCATGAGAACTTCTGCTCTTGAAGCTATTTGGCTCACTGCTGACACTGCTGCTACCCAGGATAGAAATCAAGAAAGCAATATGTTTTTCATCAAAAAATAAAGGGGAAAAAAAAACAGAAAAAAGAAAGAAAGCTATACTAATTATGAAGTGATATACCTAGATACATTATATATTTTTTATCACTTCTAAGTACCTAATTTCTCTGTGTGGTCTTGTTTCAAAGGGGAAAAACTTCCCAAACATATGTGGTATAAAATACTTGATTAGTTGGCAAACCTGTATTCCATACTAGCAGATTTGGGGATAAATTTACTTTTTTAAACGTAATTTTAAGGGGAAAATCTGCTGAGTTAAATTTTTTAAATGCTTGTATACTTTACTACCTATTTATAAATTAACTTCTCACTGTGATGAATTTGGAAGGTCATCAGAAGCGACCACCAAAGCATGGGTTATAGAGAATGTACTTGGACAAATCCAATGTATCCATCAGGATGTTCTGAGTTGTGGGAAGGAGATAAAAAAAAAAATCACAGTTCTATTGCCTTCTTCAAACCTCAAGAATGTCACACTGATTCCAGCCTCTCTACTCTGCTGGACCCAAAGACGTTCCTGCATGTAAAAGTATAACTGCAAGGAAACAAGAATTCTCTCTTATTCCACATTATCCAGCAGCTCCTGGCTGGAACTAAGCCTCTTCATTTTTAGACTAAAATATATCTGCTCTGAGAACAACATCATTGTTTTCCTTCCCTCTTACAATCTGAGAATACATCCAGGAATGGAAGAACCGAACGGATACTTATCTGCCCCAAACCTTTTACTGAGTGGGGAACCCTCCATGTGCCTGTCACTCTCTGACCCTTTTCTCCACGCATTTTAGATGGTGCTCTATGTCAAAGAAGAAATGAAGAGGAATGACCTTCCGGAAACAGCAGTGATTGGACTTCTGTGGACCTGTATCATGAATGCTGTTGAATGGAACAAAAAGGAGGAACTTGTCGCAGAGCAAGCCCTTAAGCACCTGAAGGTAAAAGGGCATAATAAGGACTGGTCTCTGCCATCAGGCCAACCTAGCTCTTAACAGTATGACAGATGGATCCTTACTGCAATCCTCAGACCCAGAGCAAATCTAGATTCCTAATTTTTTCATTTCAAATTTGCGGCTGCCCAAAATGTTCAGATGTAAGAGCTTATGAAATATCTAGTTTTAAATTCTTATTGAAGATGTTTTTCAGAAAATCCACAGAATAGTCACACACGGTCTTAAAAGTGATAAGGAAGCATGGTGTAGCGATCAGCTTTCTTTCTGTTGTTCTATATGACAGAAAATCGTAGTGAACATTTTTTTTTTCAAGCAAACTGCAAATCTTCCTATTACAATTTGAAATACATCTGAGTGGTGGGAGAAAATCAGCTGATCATGTAAATTATATATTATTGAGCACAGAAGTAGGTTTTTGCTTTTATTAATTGCTTCTGCCTATAAAACTGTATTAAGAGAAGTGGAAAACTCAGATGCTACCTTCAGAATTTATACTGGAATTGGGCAGTGAAGGCAGGTAGAATATGAATTAAAGATAAACAACATGGCCCAAACTCTCTGTTTACGAGATTGGAGCAGTGAGTGATCTGTGCAGGTTCCGTTGAGGGAAGGCTTCGCGGAGGAGATGGTTGTTGAACTGAGCAGGTCTTCGAGGAAAACATTGGTTAAGACGTCAGAGACTAGAAGCCAAGGGCGTTTGGGGCAAAGGGAACTGTATGAACGCAGCCATAAGGATGACCTGGTGGGGGCATCAGGGGTGTCTGGGGAACTTGCTTCCCACTCATTTCTAACAAAGTCACACTCCTGTGCTGAAGGTGTCACCACAGCCCAAAGAGCCTCATCTTCACCTCATTTTCACAGTATTCATTAGGCAGACATACTAGTTACTGCAGCAATCATCTCTGTGTAGCTAGAATCTCATATTTGGCTCTTCTTTTACTTGGTACAGTGAGAATAAGTTGATAAAATGCTGGGATAATTCTTTTTGATTGGATAAACTATTAGGCTAAGAAGATGATTCTAGAAGTGAATGTTTTATAGGCAAACCTCCAGATTTATGATTCCAGTGATGGCAACTCTGTACCTCCCTCACAGGTAACGGCTTTTACCCCTTTTTCTGTTCTAGCAATACGCTCCCTTGCTGGCTGTGTTCAGCTCTCAAGGTCAGTCCGAGCTGATCCTCCTGCAGAAGGTTCAGGAGTACTGTTACGACAACATTCATTTCATGAAAGCCTTTCAGAAGATTGTGGTTCTGTTTTATAAAGGTACCCATCCACGCATTTCCACCATTATGTTTTCGTCTCTTATTGGAGCACTTGTTGTGCCAGAGCAGAGGGTGACACAGAGGATATAGGGCCCTACTTACGGTGGGAGGGCGGGGGGAGCAGGGCGGTTACACAGATGCTAAGAATTGCAGATTTTGGTGAGGCAGACATGAATAAGGAGAGAGGGTGCAAAGGCTGTATAGACACGCTCCCGGGCACCTGCTGATGAGAGCTCTGGGCACTTCTCATTGGTGGGAGTTGCCAGAAGACTGGGTGTTCTTTGGGGAGTATAATGAAAGAAGGTAATTACTTAAAATGACTGAGCCTCTTTTTGAATTGTGTGACTTATGTCCTACAATGATGATTATCAAAATACTATATATAGAGAGAGAGTTCTCAGAGCCTTCCTGGTGCCAAAAATTTGATTTGAAAATGACTGAAATAATTAATCTTCTTCCTTTGTAGTTATTTTGCACATCTATTCTATTTCTCAAGGAAATGGCTATTTTTAAGTTTTTACATTTACTGTGTTTATAAGGAATAAGTTGCCATGACGACCTCTCTCATTAATAGATGAATGCTATTAGGATTTTGACTGATCTCAGTCTCTTACCTACAGCAAATTAAAATATCCTGAACTGTTTTTTGGTGGGGAGTGGGGTCTGGGTTTATGTGGTTTTATAAGGGAGAAAGGAAACAATTTACAAATGATAAATTTTCAACATGCTATTAGAGGTTATTGCACAGATGGCATAATGTCAGACTAGCTAAAGTATGAATTAATACATGTCATATTTTTGTATGATGAAAAATACCAAATGTTCCCCTTTTTATTTTTATTTAAATTTTATTTTTATTTAAATTAAATTTTTATTTAATTTATTTATTAATAAATTTATTTATTTAATTTGTCTGTTTTGAATGATAATTTGAACATTGGGAATATAAAAATGTTATACCAACAAGAGAATGTGATGACTGCCAAGTCTGTTTGAAGTTCCGTAATTGGTGTTTCAGTAACTGGTGTTTTCTCTCCGATTCCTGAGGGATTCTAGTTCCATAGGTCCAGGATAGTGCCCAAGAATTTTCATTTCTCAGTAAATAGAAAGGGCCAGCTCATTATGGGGTGGACAAAACATAGAATCTGGTTGCGTGGATGCTTCAGTGGTAGAATGCTTGCCTGCCGTGTGGGAGACTCGGGTTCGATTCTGTGCCCATGCAGCCCATCCCCCCTAAAAAAACAATCAAATGAAACATAAAACAATAAAATAAAGCATAGCACTGTACAAGATTTCCGAGTCCCATTAGTGACCTATACCCTACCTTGTGAGAATTATATTTTCATCATACTAAAAAGCATTTACTAATTTCCCTTTACATTATTTTTTTGTTGTTTTAAAACAATAGTAGTAGTTCACATATATTGGGTATGCATGTTCAAAATATTTTACTAATAGGGATATGTGATCAAAGTAATTTGGAAATTACTGAGCTAAATCACAAACTTTTAACCTAGAAACTCAGAGATTTGGAATGTTTTATTGAAAGAAAATCCACAAAATTATATAAAAGGAACTTTTACAATCAGTATTTGAGCTAAATAGTGTTCTTTAAAAATCACTGTGAAGGTATCAGTTGCTGAGAGAGTTCAGATAGAATCGAGAGGCTATTCTGGAGGTGCTCTTATGCAGGCTTCAGCTACATATTATTTACCATGGTTTTCCAAACCCCGAACAAACCCATTCCTGCCTAAAGAACGCCAAGGGCTTTATCTGAGCTTCTACAAAGATTCCATGCACTATGGTTACTTTCCAGAAACCTACAACCTCCAAATAGGTTCCTAGGCCAGATAAGTCCTGAAATGCAGAGGGGCCAGCCTCTCCAGAACATCAGCTAGTTCCATCCCCTTACCCCATATTATCAACAGCCCCCTCCAACATGAAAAGTTAACATGGGCATAGCCCAAATACCGCTAAAGAGTGGGAGAAAGAGCAAAGTGATGGTGGAGTTATACAGAGAAGGTAGGGTTTAACAAACAAGTATGATTGCTAAATCATTATATTGATACCTCTTTTAGTCTCCATCGTCTTGGCACAGCTAGAATGAAAAAATCTAAACTTGTGAAAGTGTAACCCATACCAAACTCTGAAATCTATCTATAACTACTTGTTAAAATATAGTTTGAAATGGATTGCATTTTTTTATAGACGTTATATTTCACAATTTTAGAAATGTTAAAATTGTGTGGTTCAGTCTTGCACAATAAAAGGCCCCCCTTCATCTCACTGCTCCCGTCGGCCACAAACTGCTCCTCACCTCTGGGAAACTCGGGCTTTAATAGCATGTGGAGCCCAAGTTTTCTCATCATTCTGAGGATAGAGGGTAGTATTTGAAACAGAAGAAGCTGAGAATATTCCTAAAGGACTCCTGATTACAACTTTACTGTCCATTCTTGGAACAAATAAATCCAGTTCTCCTTCCTATGCAAAATATAGTATAGTTAATGATAAAAATCAAACAAACAAACAAAATCTTTCTTATAGTTTATAAAACCGATCATGGCCCATTTTTAGTCAATTTGTTGTGTTTAGTTTAATCTAGGAATCTTTTCCAAGAGTTAGTTATTAATTTTTTAAAAACTGAGAAATGAAAACTATTTTTTTTGTTATGAGAAAGCCAGTAAAGTTTTCTAGGAAGACAATATTAAGTCATTTCTCTCTTTTTCGTAAGTCAAAATTGTATTTTAAATTATTAGTAACTTGAGGGCATCAAGGAACATTTGTGCAATTTAGAGTTTAGGTAATCAATAGCAGTTTTTCTTAGAAACCTATAGAAAATCTATCTAATATCTGTTTTTCTCTTTATGTAGTACATGTCCTCTTATAACTTAGATATTAGGCTGTAGAAATATAAATTAATGATTTCCAGTGGGTGGAGGAAGTGTAGAGGTGGGTTATATGTGTGTTGATCCCTTGGCATGTTAGGAAGTCTCTGTTAATATCATTATTGAATCCTTTCAACCTCATTTTTTATTTGCCCTTTTCTCCTAAAAAAAAAAAAAAAAGAAAGAAAGAAAGAAAATCCCCTAAAAGGCCAGTCATCTGAGGATGTTGCTTCATCAAGATATGGCTGACCGTGGCAGGACATATTGAGTGTTCTGAAATGTGGAATTGCTGGTTCATTTGTAAAATTAGAAAATAACCTCATTTTTCTACCAGCAGCATAGCCTTGTACAAGATTTCCAAGTACTAGTAATGACACTGCACTCTACTTTGTGAGATTTATATTATCATCATACTAAAAAGCATTTACTAAGTTAACTGCTATAATATGGGGACTTTGATTCAGGGAAATGAACGTGGTCTCTGTCTTGTGATAAAGTTTTAGATATGGACTTACTTGATATTCAAACGTAATATTAAAAGAAAATGCTTTCTTTTAAGCTACAAGACTTGAAATTGTCTTAAAATATGGCCTTCAGGTATTGACTTTGAAACCTTTGATTTGTAATTGCAGCTGACGTCCTGAGTGAAGAAGCAATATTGAAATGGTACAAAGAAGCACATGTTGCCAAAGGCAAAAGTGTTTTCCTTGACCAGATGAAGAAATTTGTTGAATGGTTACAGAATGCAGAAGAAGGTATAATTTGAGTTAACGATTTTGGTAGTCGTTTAGCAAATAATTTATTACATTTTAAGATATCTGCCTGTTTCACAGATTTTTCTTGCTTTTCTAAAACTAAAATTCTTCTTTTAAAAAATATTTTTATTGAAAAATATCCACATACATACAATCCAACCACATTATACAGTCAGTGGCTCACAATATCATCCCATAGTTGTATATTCTTCACCACGATCATTTTTAGAACATTTGCATTACTCCAGAAAAAGAAAAAGAAAAAAGAACTCATACATCCCATACCCCTTACCCCTCCCTCTCATATTGACCAATTAGTACTTCAGTCTACCCAGTTTTTGTCCTTTATCTGCCCCTATTATTCTTTTATTATCCTTACTGTTTTTTTACTCATCTGTCCATGCCCTGAATAAAAGAAGCATCAGACACAAGGTTTTCACAATCACACAATTGCATTGTAAAAGCTATACAGTTATACAATCTTCTTCAAGAATCAAGGGTTCTGCGAGGGGTAAGGGGTATGGTATGTATAACTTTTTTTCTCTATTATCATTTTATTTCTTTTTCTGTTGTCTTTTTATTTCTTTTTCTAAATCGATGCAAATGTTCTAAGAAATGATGACTATGCAACTATGTAATGATATTAAGAATTACTGATTATATATGTAGAATGGAGTGATATCTTATTGTTTTGTTTGTTGTTAATTTTTTTAATTAATAATAAAAAAAAGAAAGTAGGTGATTTCCAAATATTATTACAAGTCAAGAAAAAAAAAAGAATCAAGGCTTCTGGAACACAGTTCAACAGCTTCTGGTACTTCCCTCTAGCCACTCCAATATACCATAAACTAAAAAGGAATATCTATATAATGCATGAGAATAACCTCCAGGATAACTTTCCAACTGTTTGAAATCTCTCAGCCACTGAGACTATTTTGTCTGATTTCTCTGTTTCCATTTTTGGTCAAAAGGCTTTCTCATTCCCATGATACCATGTTCTGGCTTATCCCCATGAGTCATGTTCCCCATAAGGGAGAAGGCAGTGAGTTCGTCTGCTGAGTTGTATTAGACAGAGGCCACATCTGAGCAACAAAGGAGGTTCTCTGGGGGTGACTCTTGGGCATACTTATCAGTAGGCTTAGCTTCTCCTTTGGTGGAATAAGTTCATAGGGGCGAGCCCAAAGATTGAGGGCTCAGCCTATTGAATTGGTTGTCCCCAGTGCTTGTGAGAATATCAGGGATTTCCCAGATGAAGAAGTTGAATATTTCCTTTTTTCTCCCCAGTTCCCCAAAGGGACTTTGCAAATATTTTTTTATTCTCTGCCCAGATTACTCTGGGATATTTCAGGGCATCACACTAACCTGTGTAAACCAACAAGATCTCACACCCTATTCAACATTCCATATAATTAAGGTTAAAATTATTCCTCTGAAATCAAGGCAATACAAATTTCTACATTATAGAAAATAGAACTCTTAAATTATCCAGTCTAATGGAGGATAAAGAGTAGATGTGAAGGGGGAGAAAACTCATTTGGCTTAATCACACATTGTAGGATTTTATAGATTTCTATAGCATCTTTTAGTAGTTGACTGGTATTTAAAATAGGAAGCAAAGTAGAGGCATAATCACAGATGAGAGTGAGTCCAACTAAGAATTAAAAGTTTAGTTTAGGTAATCCAAAAGAATAAGAAATGTTATATTTTCTAATATATATGTCCATGTTGTATTTTCAGAAAAGTAAAATTCATTAAAAAGCAAAAAGTAGCAAAATTTTTCTATCTGCCTTCATTCTAATGTCTTACCTAATAAGTTGATGCCTAGAGTAAGTGTTTCTAAGGTTGGGGAAAGGGGAGAAGACATTCTTTTTAGTTATTGTTCTAAACTCTTTCATGATCTTATTTAAAGCAGTCTGAGGGGAAAATATCTTACTCTTCACTGTTTCTTCTCTCCTAGAATCTGAATCAGAAGGTGAAGAAAATTAGATGGCTCAACAAAGCACAATGCTAGGTTACACACAACACTTCTGATTGAGAATGCTGAACCACTTGGGAAGAGAAACTTGGCTTCTGTTTTCACAAAGGAAAAAAAATAGAATAGGCTTCCCTTGTGCAAAGGGGGAAATGGTTTTTGCTTTTGTTTTGTTTTTAATGGAGCCCTGAGGCATCAGATATTATACTTGGGACTCTACCTCTCACTCACTATATGCTAACTTAAAGCCATTCAACAGGAGTCAAGTAGGAATCTGAAAATTAAATACTCAGCAGACTCCTTTTTTAGCTGTATTTTTCAGGTACTGTGTGGTGAACGCCCCACTGGTGTCTATTACAGGGCCACTTTGGTAGTTGTGTATCTGCTTGTGTATGTGATTTGACAAACCAATTTTTTAAAATAAATGGCTTTTTAAAAATCTGGGCTTACATTTTTGGAGTTTTTATTTCTTTACTATGCATGACTTTATAACAATTGACATTTCAGTATTATATCCTTTTATCCATCCAAAATGTTAAATAGTCATATTTCTTGTCATCTAAAATCTACTCTGTTCCTTTAATTATCATAGTAAGTAATAGACTGTACAATTATCTTAGTACTGAAATGGGAATTAACTCAATTTTTATGCAATTAGCATGAATACCAAGAAGTTATTATATATGGAACCGACTGATAAACATGCAAATGGAGCATTCCGAACTTCTAGTTTTTCCTTATCTCTATTTCCTCCTAATCCAAAGAAGAGATAAAAGAAATATTCCAGTTCTAACTCCTGAAAAACTTAAGGCACTGGCCTATTGCTTCTTGCTTCCAGGAAGGCACACATTTTTTTTTAGTTAAATTGAAGCAAAAGAAAGCTGTATTAGAAACTTTACTCACCAAGGTAAATAAATGAAAAACTTCCCTTATCATTGTTGGGTCATCATCCTGCATCAAAGGAAGCGTTCTAGTTTCCTATTTGTCTTCAGAAAGAAAAAAATCTTTGTCTGTGACTACCACATCTTTGAGTCTGTAACATGATAGATTGATTCCTCCTATCTTCTAAATACTTAGCCTTAATAAACACTTTTCTTCCACTGGAGTTAGAATACCATTAAGTGCTTTGTCCCATCAGTGGGCAAAAAAATAATAATTTGAATTGATTTGAGAAATCGTGTATATGTGAGAATGTTATTTTTATTACACAGGAAACAATGAGGACAGGATAGCTAGCCAAAAAAGACAAAATCACAGAATAAAGAACTTTACAGTACCTCTTTAGAGAGTAAGTAGCATACCCCTGGATGTTCAGAATTTCCAGGGGATACACAAGCACAGAGAGTTTTAAGAAAACCAATTTTTATATATCTTCAACTTTCATACATAATACTTCCTAAATTTGGCTTTTTTTTTTTCCAGCCTGCTCTTTTCCTACTTTATAAGAGAAAGTATTAATTCATTCATCCCAATATGGTACATTGGCCTTGGATGAAAACCACATGGTGCTAAACAAATGATCAACTTACTCAGTGGAAGAACATATTTGGAAAGCATATATCTGGTAAGGGTACCCAGAATATGTAAAGAAATCTTACGAGTGAAAAATAAGATGACAACCGAAATTTAATGGGTAAAAGACTTGAATAGATATTTCTCCAAAGAGGATATACAAATTTCTAAAAGGCATATGAAAAGATATTCAACATCACCAGCTATTAGGGAAATGCAAATCAAAACCACAATGAGATACCATTTCATACTCACTAGAATAGCTACTATTAAAAAAATAACAAAATTACAACTTGGAGAAAATGTGGAGAAATCTGAACACTCATTGTTGATGGGTATGTGAAATGGTATAGCCACTGCAAGATGGTTTGGCGATTCCTCAGAAAGCTAAGTATAGACTTACCGTATGACCCAGCAACCCCTGTACTACGTACTTACCCCAGAGAATTGAAAGCAGGGACTCAAGCAGATATTTGCACATTGATGTTCCTGGTGGCATTATTCACAATTGCCAAAAGATAGAACCAACCCAAGTATCCAGTAATGAATATATGGATTAACAAAATGTGATATATGCATGCAATGTAATCTCATTCAGCCATAAAAGAATGAAGTCCTGATATTTGGGACAATATGGATGAACCTTGATGTGCTGAGTGAATTAAGTCAGACACAGAAGGGAAAATGTATGATCTCATTGATACGAAAGAATTAGAATAAGCAAACTCATAGAGTTAAAATGCAGAATGTAAGTTACCGGGGGCGGGGTTAGGGGTGGAAAATGGGGAGTTAATGCATAATTTGTACAAAATTTCTATTGGTTGATTTTAAAGTTTTGGAAATGGATGGTATCGATCATGTGGTAGCACAATATTGTGAGTGTAATTAATAGCACCGAGTTACATATGTGAATATGGTTAAAAGGGAAATATAGGTTGTATATGCGTTACTAGAATAAAAATTAAAAGATAAAAACAGAATTGTATAACAGTCAACAATAGACTATAGTTAATAGTACAAGTTATAAAATGTTCTTTCATGAATTACAACAAATATACCACATTAATGCAAGTTATTTAATAATAGAGTGGTATATCAGGAAAAATACACATAAATTATGTATTCTAGTTAATAGTACAATTTTAATATTTTTACATCAATTGTAACAGAAGTACCACACTAATGCAAAGCGTCAACGATAGGGAGATATGTGGGAATGCTGTGTTTTTCACATGATTTTTCTGTAAATCTATAACTCCTCTAATTTAAAAAATGTTTTAAAAAGTCAACAGACTTTAAAATAACAGACTGTTAAAATAAAAAGTCTAAAATTTTTTCATATTGCAAGATACATGCAGGAGTGATAAACACCAACTGCATGATTATGGAATCTCCGGGTAAAGATTAAAGGAAGCAGGGTCAATAGGGCTTCAACAGATTGTGAAGAAAATACTTGCAAAAAATAACAAAGGATTAACAACAAAAAATTTGAAATGCTTTTATTAGTCAATAAAAAAGAAAAACAATTAAAATATGCAAAAGAATTTGAAGAGTCAATGTAAATGGGCAATTTTGCAAAGATGTTCAAACTTACTAGTAATCAGGAAAGGCAAATTAAAGCAGGCTAAAATGTTTTAGTCATTGGGTTGGAAAAATTATTAAAATCAATAATGTTAGTGATATGAAAAAGGAGGTTCTTTAATTCATAGGCCTTTGAAGTTAAAATTTGGCAATAATTCTCAATATTTAAGAGTCATATCCATTGACCTAGCACTTCCATTTCTAGAAATTGTTCCACACCTGTGCCCAAGGACATGTGCAATGATCACACTGTTAGTGACAGAACTGTAAATCTAAAATGCTTAAGAGAAGGGGATAAGTTAAATTATGATCAATCCATTTCAGGGAACTGTTAAAAAGAACAAGGTAGACTCAAAAAGATAAATGTGAGTTAAAGAATATTTTTTCCTTTAAAAAAACTATGGATACATACACTTTTATAAACTTAAGAAAGGAATGATATTCTCTAGTGTGTGTTGTAAATAGTTATTTCTGCATAACTTTGGGCAAGAATGAGGAGGAAAGGGGAAAGGATATTCTCTTTTTACTCTTTATACTTATTTTAATTCACTTTAAAAGAGGATGCATTATAATTTAAAAATGAATAAGTATTCATTTTGGAAACCATATCCTACCACAGAGATGAGCACTTGTATCATTTTTAGATCTTTACAAATACTGTTTTGCTTAATTCTTTAAAAACAGGAGTCCATTCTGTACCAGTTTTATATCCCACCCCTTATTTGTTAATAGTGTTTCTTAATATTTTCCCATGTCAATAACTAGTCTCAAAAACATGGTTCTTTAACTGATATAATAATTCTTGGTATGGATGAAATATATTTAATTATGTTTGTATGATGTATTTTTTTAACATTTTGCTTTATAAAATATTCATGGAAAAATATTCTTTTACATTAATATTTACATTCATCTATGATTATTTAGAAAGATATAGGACAGGATTGGAGATTGGGTCAAAGAATTTTAACCTTTTTAACACATTTGATCTCATTTTCTGAATTTGCATTTATACATTTGAATCCATTTTGGTCCCATTTTGGACGTGATTTAGGCAGTATCATTTCATTTAGAGAAATATATATGTCTGTTAACCTCTGAAAATGTGAAAATTTGGAATTTTAGATTTCAGCAGTTCCAATTTATAAAATTGCAGGGAAGGAAAATTGTGAGGGGAGGAAAGTCTTTGATTTTCATGGCAACAAACAAGCAGTCAGGACACACATCAGGTCCTCACGTGTCTATGGAATCATTTGGTTTGTAGCAATGCAGTACCCAATTGTCAAAACACTTCCCCAGTCTTTGACTTCACCTTTTTCTAGTTAATGGCAACTATTTCCTTGGTGCTCTCTGCACTTTTGAAAAATGGTAGGCTTCAAGGTCCCTTCTAGAAGATGACATACACTGCCATGACATACAGAAAAGCCCTGCGATGAGATCACAGCCTGACTGCTGCATTGTGAGAATTTGGGTTAATGTACTAAGCAGAAACACGTCATTATTGAAAATGCCATTCTGTGAAACAGAGCCAATAAAATTTATAAAATAATCCCGACACCATTCCTTATTATTTGTTTCCAAACTAAGCAAAAGCCTAACCTACCTCTGTCATAATGTAAGGTGAGTGTTGCCCGCACAGTGCTGACCAGCTATGAGCCCCTCAGCCTGCGTCCTAGGGTAGCTCTAAAAAAGGCAAAATATCACTGGGCTAGGTCACATCAGGATCACCTGTTAATTAAAGATCTCTGGCAGTAGCCACATTTCTGACTCAATAAGTTTGGGTTAAGGACCAAGAATTTGCATTCCTAACAAGTTCCCAGGTGCTGCTGCTGCACATCAAGGAACTACACATTGAGAACCACTGGGCTAGAAGGTTACTAAGGTCCCTTCATAACTAACAGCCTCTGAATCAATTGAGGGCCGAAACATTACCTGGGAATTACCTGGAAATGCAAATTATCAGGCCCTACCACTAATCTACGGATTGCTGGTTGGGGCCAGCAGTCTGTGTCTAACTAGCCCTGCAGGTGATTCTGATGGCAGGCTGTGCTTTGAGAACCACTGACCTAAAGTAAACTATGTGTCAGGTCATTTTGGACACATCCTTAAAGAGATTTAAGAGGAAGTGGACAATTAGAGCAGAAGCAGGACCAGGCTTGGCACAAGGAATGGACTGGTGAGATAAAAGATTTCCCTCATTTTGAAGGCAGATCAGAAATTGGAAAACAGCTCTGAGACTAAGATGACCCGACATCCTTCAGTGTTTTTTACCTGATGTAAGAGGATAGGTGTCAGAGCCCTATAACTCTTATGACTCAGATCAAGCGACAGAAATAGCTGGTAGCTTACGTGCACTCAGTCCCAAATGCATGGGAATCCTTCTGGAAATTAGTAGTTCTTATAAAAACTGGTTTTTCTCCATTTGTTATCCTCTTTTGAGTAATAAGATAAAATGAATTCAGGTGTTTTTTTTCCTTAATTTCTGATATTCTAATTAACAAGCACAGCAGGTTTTTAAATAAGGAGCAGCAAATTTTTCTAAATACAATGGAATCTAAAAGTCTGACTACTCACAATATAAACTGCAGAATATTGGAGAAAAACATAGGGGCAATAGAATAGTGAAAGGTGAATTTGATGTATAATTGCATACAGGAGTCTATGTAGGAGCTTACATTTAGGCTAACTAGCTTATTATAAAGACTATAACAAAAGACTAACACTGATGCGGAATTAGTGCTGGGTCTAATATCTGGTCCTTTACCTTTTTTTTTTTTTTTCCTTTACCTTTTAGGTCAATCTCATCTTAAAATTTTTCCATGGATTTTAGTAAAACTGTTTGCTTTGTCCATATGGTCTCTAGTCTTTTGTTCAATCAAAACGTGTTTCACATCACAGCATATAAATTACTAAATGGCTTCTGAAACAGTATCAACAATTACAATGGTCCATAGGATTGTTTAGAAGTAGTTGAATATCTAGACATCTGGATTTTTCTAGATAATTTATTGTTATTGTGGACGGAGAACTTATATGGTATGATTTCAGTGCTTTAAAATCTGTTGAGGCTAGTTTCATAGCCAGCATGTGGTCTATCTTCGTGAGCATTCCATGGGAATTTAAAAATAATGTAGATTCTGCAGTTGTTGGGTAGAGTGTTCTATAAATTGCAGCAAGGCTATGCTGCTTAATAGTGTTGTTCAGATCTGTGTTTTCAATTTTATTTTGGTCTAGTTTTATCAATTGCTGAGAAAGGGGTATTAAAATCTTCAACTATGATTGTAAATTATTTTGCTTCATGTATTTGTTATTAGCTGTATACACAATTATGATTTTCTTTCTCATGAGTTGGTCCTTTTATTGTTATGAAATGTCTCTCTTTAACTCTGGTAATAAAAATCTTAGTCTTGAAGTCTACTTTATCTCATTTTAAAGTGCCCACGCCAATATTTTTAGGCATAGTGTTTGTAGGGTATATATTTTTCATCCATTTACTTTCAACCAACTATTTATAGTTAAAGCATGACATACACAGTACATAACCAGGTCTTGCTCTTTTAAAAAATAAAATCCATTTTCATAATCCCTGCCTTTTTAATTGGTATATTTAGCCCATTATTGATATAGTTGGATTTAAGTCTACCATTTGACAATTCTTTGGCTACTGTCCCCTTGATCTTTACTCCTCATTCCTTCCCTTCTTGACTTCTTTTTGGATTAATAAAATAATATTTTAATTTATCTATTTTCTTTTAGCTATATTGCTATATGTTATCTTTTTAGTGGTTGATATACCCTAATTGATATTCAGCTGAGCCAGGGTGGGCCTTAATCTGATTTGGAGGTTTTTTAAGGACAACCTGGAAGTCACTGAAGCCAGGAAGTAGAAGACATGGACACGTGACAGGAGACAGAAAAGAAAGCCAAGGGACCCCAAGAGTGCTGGCAACCAGCAACAGAAGGCTTGCCTGTAGGGAGAAAGCAAGCCTTGCCAGTATCTTGATTTTGAACTTCTAGCCTCAAAACTGTGAGTCAATCAACTCTAGTTGTTTAAGCTAGAGTTTAAAGCCAGTTTGTGGTATTTGTGATAACAGCCTGGCAAACCAAGATGCACCCCAAAAAGAAGCCTCAGGTTCCTGAAATCCTTCTTCACCTTTGGCTTATGGTCTCTATCACATATTAGTTATCTTGCAGAAGCAAGAGAAAACCAATGTTTTGCTAAAACTATTGTGGGTCCCACAAGACTAAATCTCAACTAAACAGTTTACAGGTACTGGGAATTTATACTAAATTCCTAAAAAAGAGCTTTAGGTCATAGCTTATCATATCACAAAATTATCATCACACAGTGAGTGAACATCTATATTCCAGTATCTGGACCAGGTTGGGGGTAGTGGAGCAGAGGTTGTCAGGGCTCTGATTGTTTTGTGTCCTTATAGTGCCTCTAAAGGCAGTTACACCTTGTTATGTTCTACATGATAGGAAAAGCATAATTTTAAAATTGGCATATTTCCTGGTACTTTTAGTATCACCTCTTGTTCAAACTATTTAAAGATGATGGTGATAAGCTACTTTAGAAATAGAGTGTATATTCCATTATATTTCAGAACTTATTCAATGTTCTTTACTGCAATATACTATCAAAATATAAAGATATCAAAATCTGTAGCAGTCAGAGAAACAGAACCAGTGGAATATATGCATATATAGAGAGAGACACAATAATATATATATGTATATATATCCCAGAGAAACATGTTCTTAAATGTAATTTTTATTCTTTGGGTGTGACCCCACTGTAAGTAGGACTTTTTGATGAGCTACGTCAATTAAGGTGTGACCCACTATTCAGGATGTCTCTTAATCCTATTACTGGCACCTTTATAAAAGAATGAAATGGAGACAAAGAGAAAGAAAGCCAAGGAAGCAAGAAGCTGAAATCAACAAAATTTGGAAGAGAAAGGAGAGACCAGGTGCTGCCATGTGCCTTGCCGTGTAATGGAAGATCCAAGGATTGCTGGCAGCCAGTCTTTGGGAAGAAAGCATCACCTTGGTGATGCCTTGATTTGGACATTTTCCAACCTGAAAACTGTAAGCTAATAAATTCCCATTGCTTAAGCCAACCAAGCAGCCTAGGAAACTAAACAAATATGCCTTCTATATTCCTTGGAACTAGGTTAAACATTGTATATACCTTATCGTATTTAATCTACAAATATTTTAAGATCAATCTTATCATATTTTCCCCTTTTCTGAAGATAAATAAGGTATGTAACCTACCCAATTTCATACAATAACAATAATGAAGGGACCTGAATTCTAATCCAATGGCACCTTATTTCAGAAACCATGTTCTTCACCATTATGCACTACCTCCAATGGGGATACACACACACACACTCACACACACACTATTTCACATGGAATTTAAATGGAATAATAAAATTGTATTATTTAATCCCATTTTAAGTTGCTACAAGTATTGTCAGTTTTGTTTTTCTTCTGATCAAAACCGAACTCCTCCACACTGTCAGAGAAAATCTCTTAAATGGATCTTCTCACCTTTCATTCCTAGAATAGTTTGGAGGACTACTGTATTAGTTAGGGTTCTCTAGAGAAACAGAACCAACAGGGAACACTTGCAAATATAAAATTTATGAAAGTGTCTCACGTGACCGTAGGAATGCAGAGTCCAAAATCCACAGGGCAGGCTGCGAAGCCAATGACTCCAATGGATGGCCTGGACGAACTCCACAGGAGAGGCTCACCAGCCAAAGCAGGAATGCAACCTGTCTCCTCTGAGTCCTCCTTAAAAGGCTTCCCATGATTGGATTTAGCATCACTAATTGCAGAAGACACTCCCCTTTGGCTGATTACAAATGGAATCAGCTGTGGATGTAGCTGACGTGATCGTGACCTAATCCTATGAAATGTCCTCATTGCAACAGACAGGCCAGCGCTTGCCCAATCAGATGAACAGGTACCACAACTTGGCCAAGTTGACACCTGTCTCTAACCATGACAGTTCACCCCTTGTCAACTTGGCACATTTATATATATATATATATATATATAGACCATACTTAATTTCCAAATGAAAACAAATAAGCACACATTTTTTCTTTTACCTGACAATACTCAACTGTCCTGCATATAACTGGAAACACAGTAAATCTCTCCAGAATAGTGTGCAAATCCTTGGGCAACATTCATTCTTAAACTTGATATCTTAAAACTTAAATAGTATAACACAAACAAAACAGCATTACAGTCCTCGTTTCTGTAACTGATCACGTGGTCGAAGTTCATATTTATCACTACCTTCTTCCACTACCCATTCCATGTTCCCTTTCCCCTCAGCAAGCACTTCAGCTGGCTGTGGTTCTTTGCCTGGTGGGGTGACCCAAACCTTCATTCCTGAAGTCTCAGAGCCATTAGTGGTCCTGCCTGGATTGTGTTGTTGCAGTTTTCCATTGATTTTAATCACAGGGCATGGTAGTACTAATAGACGCCCCAGGGGATCTCCTATATTCCAAGAAAACTCTTCTTTACCTCCATTATGTAGTTGCAGTCCTACTTCCTTCTGATAGTCAGGGTCAATTACCCCAGACAATAATGTAATCCCCTTCTTGGTGTGTTGATCCAGAGGCATAAGTAGCCCAAAGTGGCCAGGTGGCAATCTTAACTTCCAGTTCAGTGGTATCACTGTTGTTTCTCCTGGAGAAAGCACACCCCGTTTTGGAACTAAAACCTGTAGACCAGCAGAACTCAGGGTAGCAGGGACAGGAAGCAAAAATTTTCCTAGTGGATCACTAGGAGTAATAGTGAGTGGCACCACACCCATTTCCACCCCTTGGTTCCTGGACCCATGGATCCTGGCTATGGGAGAAACAGCACCATACAGTGGACGCTGATTCAGAGCATACACAGCTTCCTGGAGAACATTACCCCAGCCTTTCAAGTTTTTGCCACCTAGTTGGCACCGTAATTGAGTTTTCAAAAGGCCATTCCACTGTTCTATCAATCCAGCAGCTTCTGGATGATGGGGAACATGGTAAGACCAGAGAATTCCATGAGCATGTGCCCATTCTCGCACTTCATTTGCTGTGAAGTGTGTTCCTTGATCCGAAGCCATGCTATATGGAATACCATGACGATGGATAAGGCATTCTGTAAGCCCACGGATAGTAGTTTTGGCAGAAGCATTGCGTGCAGGGAAAGCAAACCCATATCCAGAGTATGTGTCTATTCCAGTTAGAACAAATCGCTGCCCCTTCCATGAAGGGAGTGGTCCAATGTAATCAACCTGCCACCATGTAGCTGGCTGGTCACCTCGGGGAATGGTGCCATATCGGGGGCTGAGTGTGGGTCTCTGCTGCTGGCAGATTGGGCACTCAGCAGTGGCTGTAGCCAGGTCAGCCTTGGTGAGTGGAAGTCCATGTTGCTGAGCCCATGCATAACCTCCATCCCTACCACCATGACCACTTTGTTCATGAGCCCATTGGGCAATAACAGGAGTTGCTGGGGAAAGAGGCTGACTGGTATCCATAGAACGGGTCATCTTATCCACTTGATTATTAAAATCTTCCTCTGCTGAAGTCACCCTCTGGTGTGCATTCACATGGGACACAAATATCTTCATGTTTCTAGCCCACTCAGAAAGGTCTATCCACATACTTCTTCCCCAGACCTCTTTGTCACCAATTTTCCAATTATGGTCTTTCCAAGTCCCTGACCATCCAGCCAAACCATTAGCAACAGCCCATGAGTCAGTATACAAACGCACCTCTGGCCAGTTTTCCTTCCAAGCAAAATGAACAACCAGGTGCACTGCTCGAAGTTCTGCCCACTGGGAGGATTTCCCCTCACCACTGTCCTTCAAGGACACCCCAGAAAGGGGTTGTAATGCTGTAGCTGTCCACTTTCGGGTGGTACCTGCATATCGTGCTGAACCATCTGTAAACCAGGCCCGAGTTTTCTCTTCCTCAGTCAATTCACTGTAAGGAACTCCCCAAGAGGCCATAGCTCTGGTCTGGGAAAAAGAAGGTAATGTGGCAGCAGGAGTGGAAACCATGGGCATTTGTGCCACTTCTTCATGTAACTTACTTGTGCCTTCAGGACCTGCTCTGGCTCTATCTCGTATATACCATTTCCACTTTACAATAGAGTGCTGCTGTGCACGCCCAACTTTATGGCTTGGTGGGTCAGACAACACCCAACTCATGATAGGCAACTCAGGTCTCATGGTAACTTGGTGGCCCATGGTTAAGCGTTCAGTCTCTACTAAGGCCCAGTAGCAGGCCAAAAGCTGTTTCTCAAAAGGAGAGTAGTTATCTGCAGCAGATGGTAAGGCTTTGCTCCAAAATCCTAAAGGTCTGCGTTGTGATTCTCCTATAGGGGCCTGCCAAAGGCTCCAGACAGCATCTCTATTTGCCACTGACACTTCCAGCACCATTGGATCTGCTGGATCATATGGCCCAAGTGGCAGAGCAGCTTGCACAGCAGCCTGGACCTGTCGCAGAGCCTCCTCTTGTTCAGGTCCCCACTCAAAATTAGCAGCTTTTCTGGTCACTCGATAAATGGGCCGGAGTAGCACACCCAAATGAGGAATATGTTGTCGCCAAAATCCAAAAAGACCCACTAGGCGTTGTGCCTCTTTTTTGGTTGTGGGAGGGGCCAGATGCAGCAATTTATCCTTCACTTAGAAGGGATATCTCGACATGCCCCACACCACTGGACACCTAGAAATTTTACTGAGGTGGAAGGCCCCTGTATTTTTGTTGGATTTATCTCCCATCCTCTGACACGCAAATGCCTTACCAGTAAATCTAGAGTAGTTGCTACTTCTTGCTCACTAGGTCCAATCAACATGATATCATCAATATAATGGACCAGTGTGATGTCTTGTGGGAGGGAGAAACGATCAAGGTCTCTGCGAACAAGATTATGACATAGGGCTGGAGAGTTGATATACCCCTGAGGTAGGACAGTGAAAGTATATTGCTGACCTTGCCAGCTGAAAGCAAACTGTTTCTGGTGGTCCTTACTAATAGCTATTGAGAAAAAAGCATTTGCCAGATCAATAGCTGCATACCAGGTACCAGGGGATGTATTGATTTGCTCAAGCAATGATACTACATCTGGAAGAGCAGCTGCAATTGGAGTTACCACCTGGTTGAGTTTATGATAATCCACTGTCATTCTCCAAGACCCATCTGTTTTCTGCACAGGCCAAATAGGAGAGTTGAATGGGGATGTGGTGGGAATCACCACCCCTGCATCTTTCAAGTCCTTAAGAGTGGCAGTAATCTCTGCTTAGTGGGCCCATATCAATAAATTCAGCCTGATCCAGCCTTATATTCCTCCCACCATTATCCCACACTCTTAAAATCCATTGCCACACATATTCCCCTGATTTCTATCTATATAAATTGGAAAACTCACACAGTTCTTTTGGAGTATAACGTACCTCCTCATGTGTGATACTCTGTACCTCACCTTTAGGGGCCTGTTGGGACTTTAGTCTAGTTATAGGTCTAGAAGAAATGAGGGGTGGTGGGGTGGGTCATGAAAAGAATTAGAAATATCTTCCAAGCCATTTGCTTCAGGGCTTTCATTTGCAGTTTCATCTGGTGAAACAGGATTAATAACTCTAGGGCTAATCCCTTCAGGAGGAGGTTGGGTGGCCAATTCCTCAAGGCAGGCTGGAGGTGGGGCGGCTATGTCCTCAGGGCAGACTATTACAGGGTTATCTAAAGAAGGCTCAGCATGGTCTAGGGTTTCAACCTCACCCCCAACATCATTATCAATCCATATGTCACCATCCCATTTTTCAGGGTCCCACTCCTTTCCAATCAATGCCGTCACTTTAACGGCAGACACCATGCAAGACTGAGATTTCAGTTTACGTTGTAAAGTTGCTACTCTAACAATAAGATTCTGAGTCTGATTTTCAGAGGTCTCAAGTCTACGGCTACAGGAAATAAAATTTTCCTTCAGGATACTCATAGAAACCTCTACATCTTTCAGACAGCACTTAAGCTTCTTGTTTGAAGACTTAAGCCCATCCCTTTCACCCTTTAATGTAGACAGTGTATCTAACAACAACCAACAAACATCTCTATAACTCTTATTCCTACAAAACTCTGTAAAGGTGTCAAAAACATTATCCCCCAGAGTCTGGCTTCGTACAAGCGAAGCATTAGGAGAATCGAATGATGATATTTTGACTATCTCCTTTGCCAACTCAGTCCATGGATTGGGAGTGTCATTCTGATTACGGGAATCAGAGTCCTTAGTGTCTCTGAGCCCAGTCAGAGTAGAAAACCATTCATAAAAACCCATTTTTAAGATTCTGTTCCTTAAGAACCACTCCCGGTACCAAGATTATTAGTTAGGGTTCTCTAGAGAAACAGAACCAACAGGGAACACTTGCAAATATAAAATTTATGAAAGTGTCTCACGTGACCGTAGGAATGCAGAGTCCAAAATCCACAGGGCAGGCTGCGAAGCCAATGACTCCAATGGATGGCCTGGACGAACTCCACAGGAGAGGCTCACCAGCCAAAGCAGGAATGCAACCTGTCTCCTCTGAGTCCTCCTTAAAAGGCTTCCCATGATTGGATTTAGCATCACTAATTGCAGAAGACACTCCCCTTTGGCTGATTACAAATGGAATCAGCTGTGGATGTAGCTGACGTGATCGTGACCTAATCCTATGAAATGTCCTCATTGCAACAGACAGGCCAGCGCTTGCCCAATCAGATGAACAGGTACCACAACTTGGCCAAGTTGACACCTGTCTCTAACCATGACAACTACGTTTGTTATGTGCAAAGTCTGAAGTAACATGATGTTTGGGACAAATGGTCCAGATTGGGAGACCTGATCTTCCAATCAAGACAACAGATCACCCTCTTCCTTGTTCTTATCATCTCTTGGCCTGGGTTCTTTTGCTTGCAAATGAGAAAATTAGACAATATGACCTCCAAGGACACAACTCTTCCTGTGTGTCTATGATTCCAAAATTCTATCGATAGGACCTGAGACACTGAGATGTTCTGGAATGCTGACTGTCTTCTTTGAACTCTGTCAGTATGCACTCAGGATACTCTAAGGAATGGTTAAAATAGAAACATTTAAATATTTAATAATTCTACAAATCATAATTTTTTAATGCTAAATGAAACTCATAAAAACCATTAAAAAAAAAATACCCCACCACCCTGTGGTTACAAATAGTTACCTAGGTCAAATATTAATGCCTAAACCTTACAGTTGTTTTAGACTGAGTCCTAAGGTTTGTTCATTTTTTCCCCTTATATAAAAAAAAAATTTTCCATTTACAATGACCAACAATGTTTGAAGAAAACAGATTAACTCCCCAGAGGGTTTTATGGTCTGTGAGTTATTTTAGAGGTGGGGAAAATGTCGAGTTGTTAAAATCATACTGAAAATAAAGAATGATTCTAACAGTGAAAGATATGTGAATGACTGAAAATACAGTAGATGATTTTGAAGATTGGACTGCAAAATATGTTAAAAATGTGTGCATTTAAGAAAATCACATAGAATTCATGAAAGAATATGCCACTTCTAAGGAAAACAAATGATGCTGGCTGGGACCATAGCAGCCAGCTTGCAAAGGCTTGCCAAATCATGATGTCGGAGTAATTCATGCAGATAGTACAGCCAAACAGCCTGGTTTTCATATGAAATGTATTTGTGATTGTCAATATCAGAGTCCCAGCTAGCATCTTGTTTTTGTCCTGGTGGCTATTCTTCCTTCCTCTGGCATATTCTCACAATGGGAAAATGAAAAGGAGAGGGGAACATATCATGTGCAGAGTTGATGAGAGATGTAAAAGAAGAACTGGTGGTGCTATAATAGAGCACCTGTTCCAGTGACTCTCTCACTTTTATTCATCTCTCAATCAGGAGTTCACTTGACAGCACTAACAAACGAACAGAAAAGTAATGGCCCATTTTCCAAGAAATATGGAGTAGTTTTGGTAACTCATTTTATATCTCTGTTACAAGGCAGATAATAAATTTGAGTTGTATAAGGTAATAGACAACTAAGGAATATGTCCTGTTAGTGTCTATTTTGCATGTATTCCTTCTTTCTTCCCCTTTATAAATATTGAAATAGAATTTAAAAAGTAAAAATTATGGTGCTAAATGTCTAGATTTTGAAATTTGACTGGAATGGCTAGAGGTGGTGCGTGCAACCTTCTAATATCGAATGAACTAAATTTAAATTCATGCTTTGTCCTTTCCCCGTTTGATTTCTCACAGGCCATTTTTCAGCAGGATTTTAGAAGAAGATGCTGAAGAACACACCATATACACATAGACACAGAGCAGAACAGCCCTCAGATAACTACTTCAAAGGTAAGTGAGGCCAAGGTATGAACAAGCAATCACAGGATCCAGCCCAGAGAATGAAAGGAGATGGAAAAATACAAGGACAGCAATTGTACATCTTCAAACCTCTCTTTGACATCTCTGTTTCTATCTCTCCTTCTCATAAGGAACCTTGTGATTATATTGGGCCAACCTGGAGAAAGGAGAATAATCTCCTTGTCCCAAGATCCTTAACCACATTTGCAAAACTCCTTTTGCCATGTATCATGGTCAGGTTCATCTGTCAACTTGGCCAGGTGGTGGTGCCTGTTTGTCTGGTTGGGCAGGTGCAGGCCTGTCTGTTGCTATGAGGACGTTTCACGATATTAAATCATGATCATGACAGCTGCATCCACAGCTGATTGCATTTGTACTCAGCCAAGGGGAGTGTCTTCTGCAATGGGTGATGCTTAATCGAATCACTGGAAGGAGGATTCAGAAGAGACATTCTCTCTTCCTGCTTCGGCCAACGAGCCTCTCCTGTCGAGTTCATCCAGACCGTTCATCAGAGTCATCAGCTTCACAGTCTGCCCTGTGGAGTTTGGACTCTACATTCCCACGGTTACATGAGACACTTTTATAAATTTGATTTCTATGGATATTTCCTGCTGATTCTGTTTCTCTAGACACCCAGGCTAATATACCATGTAAGATAACATATTCACAGATTCCAAGGATCAGGGGCTGCTGCACTTCTTTGAGGGGCAAGGGGAGCATTTCACAACTTTCAAAATACCAATCAGGATATAAAGAAGTTTTGTTATAATGGTTATAGACAAAGGACTATAAGAGGAGAAAGAAATAATAAGACCCAGATATTTTAATTCAGCCTTGATTAAATTTTTTTTAATGTCACTACACAAAGGTTTCAAAGAGAAACCTAGAAGGAAAAATAAAAAGGTGCAGAAACAATTGACTCAGCAGGCAAGGCACTAGGTTAGTCATTGCTATGTATTTAGAGAGATAAGGGAGAAAGATGAGTGCCTACCCTTTATTTACCATAGAAGGTAAGTTAAATCTACATTTAGTTGGTTTGTTGTCTAACTAAGGTGGAATATCTTAGTCTATTACTACAGGTGAAGAAAAGTGTTCCCTAATATTTAGAGTTTATTAGTTATGTTGTAAGGAATGTTGACCTCAGAAACATTTTGTTTTATAGAAAACTGTGTTGTTAAAATATTTTTTTTAGAAAATTGTGTTTGTTCACTTAAATTTGTAAATGTTTGTTTTAGGAGGTTGAATTTACTCATAGGCCTTGTGACAATTATTGACTGTCAATTCACCAATCCTGTTGTAATCAACTAGCCATACTTCAAAAAGTAGTCATTTAAGTTAGAATTGTCTCATGCACAGCCTTCTTATTTGTAAAACTTCATCATATAAGTAAATTCTTTGTTGATTTTTAGAAGTCATTTAAAATACAGCATAAAAATCTTTCTTCTCCAGTATCACAGGTTTTTTTAGTTTTTTTTTTTTGTTTGTTTGGTTTTTTTGGGTTTTTTTGAGTCTTCTAATCCTTGATCAACTCCTTTCAATAGTGTGTATGACAGAGGTTGGGGTCATATTGTCACACCAGAAAGCAAGGAAGCTGTCAAAACTGCTGGGGTCATGTGAAAAGGACTTCAGAGTCAACTTGAAGAAACAGCCACCGCCCAAAGAAGAGACTGCAAAAAGAATAACTGCAATTGATTAAACCACACCAAATATGTTAGAATCCATGAATTCTTAATGATACTTAAAAACAAACAAACACCTCATTGGTCACCTTTGGAAGATGCTGTGGAACAAACTTATTATTTCAAAAACTGGTAAGTAAAAGAAAAGGATTTGAACTGCCCTTCAGGTAAAAAGGTTGACCATGTGCTGGACTAAGGGAAGTTTTTTTAATAGAAATATCACAGTTAATGAATAAAAAAATGATTAAATTAGAATATTGCCATTTTGTAGCCCTAATATGATCATTAAGACTGCCAATATCACAAAAAAAGGGAGACATTAAGGGCTTCCTGAAGGATGGGGCATTATCTATGAAATATACTAGTCAAAAAGGGATTCCTTAATCTGACTAAATCTCTAGCTTTACTAATTTACAGAAAATATGGAGGGCAGCTGACCATGCCAAATGACATCACAGGAATGGAATCTGCAAAATCCAGAATGGGGAAACTCTACAAAGGGCCTGCTTTCTCCAGTAAATAAATTACAAGGGGAAGAAGGGAAAAACTTGTACATTAATTTCAAAGCACAGTTCTCATGTGGACACTGATGTGAGCAAACCAATGGTTAAAACAAAACAAAACAGTCATGAAAAATAAAAATACATGAGAAAATTAACGTAGGGATTTCCAGTTGGAAAAAGTGATTAGACATTTGATATGTCATATATGGAATTATGATTAAAGTTTTTAAATGTGATAATGGTATTATGGTTATGTAGAAAGTTTTCTAAAGAATTATTTTAGAGACACTTATGGAAGTTTTACAGGTGAAATGAAATCATATCTGGTGTTCTAGTTTGCTAGCTGCCGGAATGCAATATACCAGAAACTGAATGGCTTTTAAAAGGGGAATTTAATAACTTGCTAGTTTACAGTCCTAAGGCTGAGAAAATGTCCCAATTACAACAAGTCTATAGAAATGTCCAATTTAAGGCTTCCAGGGAAAGATACCTTGATTCAAGAAAGCCGATGACATTCAATATCTCTCTCTCAGCTGGAAGGGCACATGGCGAACATGGCAGTGTCTGCTGGCTTTCTCGTGGCTCTACAAAAAGGGACTCTCTCCAAAATATTTCCTCTTTTAAAGGATTCCGGTAAGCAGCTCCACCTTCAATGTGTGGGGACACACCTCCATGGAAATCATCTAATCAAAAGTTACCACCCACAATTGGGTGGGTCACATCTCCATGGAAACAATCCAAATACTCCCATCCAGCAATATTGAATGAGGATTAAAGGACATGGCTTTTCTGGGGTCCACCACAGATTCAACCCAGCACATCTGGTATTTAAACTTCAAAATTATCTACTGGGGGCTCTTCCTCTTTGCCTAAGCAGCCCTAGGTGATCGCTAAAAATGGTTCGCCATTCACTTGACCCAGAAAACCCTACAAAATCATGCAAATCAAGAGGTTCAAATCTTCATGTTCACTTTAAGAACACCCGAGAAACTGCTCAGGCCATCAAGGGTATGCATATTCGAAAAACCACCAAGTATCTAAAAGATGTCATTTTACAGAAGCAGTGTGTTCTGTTCTGTCATTACAATGGTGGTGTTGGTAGGTGTGCCCAGGCCTAACAGTGGGGCTGGACGCAGGGTCGGTGGCCCAAAAAGAGTGCTGAATTTTTGTTGCACATGCTTAAAAATGCAGAGAGTAATGCTGAACTTAAGGGTTTAGATGTCGATTCTCTGGTCATTGAGCATATCCAGGTGAACAAAGCCCCTAAGATGTGCCGCAGGACTTAGAGAGCTTGTGGTCGGATTAACCCGCACATGAGCTCCCCTTGCTACATTGAGATGATCCTTACTGAAAAAGAACAGATTGTTCCTAAACCAGAAGAGGAGGTTGCACAGAAGAAACAAATATTCCAGAAGAAACTGAAGAAACAAAAACTTATGGCTCGGGAATAAATTCAGTTTAAAATAAATGCAAATGAAAGCTAAAAAAAAAAAAATTATCTACTGGGTTTGGGGTTAGGAAATGGAGTAATGGAAATAGATGAAGCAAAATTGGCCATGACTATATAATTGTTGAAGTTAAATAATGGGTTAATGTTGATTTATTATGCTAGTTTCTCTTTTCTTTTTTAATAGCAGCATTATTGAAATATAACTCACATACCATACAATTTACCTATTTAATATAATTCAATCATTTTTCGTATGTGCACAGAATTGAATAACCTTTACCTCAATCAATTTTAGAACACTTTCATCACCTCAAAAAGAAACACCACACCCTTTAGTTACACTCCAATGCTCCAAACCCCCAATTGCCCCCAGCCCTAGGCCACCATAATCTAGTTTCTGTCTTTAAAGATTTGTTTATTCTGAACATTTCATATAAATGGAATCATAAAATATGTGGTCTTTTGTGACTGGCCTTTTTCACTTAAAATATTTCACTTATAATTTTTCAATGTTGATCTATGTTATAGTATATCTCAGTACTTTATTTCTCTTTATGGTCAAATAATATTTCCTTGTATGGATAAACCACATTTCATTTATCCATTTATCAATTGGTGAACACTTGAGCTTCCACTTTCTCACTATTATGAATATGAGAACCATAACACATAGTTATATATATGTGTGTAAAATAGAGATGCACGTTCATGTACAAGGATTTTTTGGTCATATATTTTCATTTTTCTTGGATATATACCTAGGAGTGGAATTGCTGGATCAAATGGTAATTCTACATTTAACTTTTTGAGGAACTGCCAGACTGTTTTTCAAATAGGCTGCATCATTTTACATTCCCACCAACAGTGGCACTTCTCCATATTCTCTCCCAACACTTGTTATTATCTGATTTTCTTTATTTATAACCTCCCTTCTGGGTGTGAAGTAGTATCTTGTAGTTTTGATTGCATTTTCCTGGTGACTAGTGATGTTGAGTATCATTTTTATGAACTGTTAGGCCACTTGTATATCTTCCTTGGAGAAACATCTATTTTGGTCCTTTACCCATTTTTCTATTGGGTTATTTGTCTTTTTATTTCTGAGTTCTAAGAACCCCTTATATAATCTAGGTATGAGTCCTTATCAGGTACATGGCTTGCAAATATTTTCTCAAATTATATGGGTTATCTTTTCAATTTCTTCTCAGTGTCCCTTGAAGCCCAAAGGTTTTAAATTTCCTCTATATCTAGAAAGTCCTGAAAATCTACAACAAAACTATCAGAGCTGATAAATGAATTTAGCAACATGGCAGAGTATAAGATCAACATGCAAAAATAGAGGAGGCAGGGCAAGATGGAGGCATAGTGAGGTGTGGAATTTAGTTCAACCTCCAGAGCAGCTAATGAATAGCCAGGAACTGAATGGAATAACTGTTGGGGGGGCAGCGGGCATTAGTGACCAGACACACATTGCACACCAGTCTGGAATGGGCTGAACAGCTGAGATCCCACACAGAACTGTGAGTCTCCCAAGCCACAGAGGCCGTTGCCCCTCCCCCACAGGCATGGCTGGCTGGTTCTCTGAGGGGAAAGGAAACAGACTTTACTAGCAGCAAGGAAGTTAGACCAACCAAGCTCCAATTACAGAATTAATTAACAAATTCAGGCTGCTGAAAACAGCCTCTGAGCACAGATAAACCTGGAGTAAGCACTAAAGGACCAGGACTTTTTACCCCTGCAGAAGGGGAATGGGGTTGATGGAGAAAAACAACAACAAAAAGCAGAGGCTTTTTGAGTTGGACAGCACAAAATACTGAAAAAGGGCTGGACCCAAAGAAAAAGGGGCACTTAGAGTCTGGGGACATATACAGCCACATATCAACTCAGGTTCATGATTAGCAAACCCAGTGAGCTAGAGTCCAGGTCTGAAAAGGCTTTTTTTATTTTTATTTTTATTTTTGTTTACTTCTTAACAGCTCATGAGATAGAAATGCTAGAATAAGCCTCAGTACTGCCCCAGGCAAGGGCGAAATTAAGGAATGTCTGAGAGACAAAGTAAAAGTCAGATAAATGGGGACAATTCCCTAAATAGTTTATTTTCCCCAAGAAAAGGGGGATGGGCCCCAGCTCAAGTGTAGGCCCTCCTTCAGGGAATTCAGGCCCCAGGGACTGGGAAACAAAAACAACCTAAATCAGCTGCCCTTGGTCTCAGCCTCTGTCTCAACCATACCACTGACAAGAAGATGCTGCTGAAATTAAAGGCACCACATCATTTTACCCTGGTGGGAAGATGCAGGCAGACAAGTGCCACCTGCTGGACAGGATTGGAAAAGCACAAAGTATAGAGGCTTCATCTGAAAATCTGACAATCTGCTGTGTCTCACCCTGGGGAAATTTGATACTGGTTACTCTCTCCTCTTGAGATGTGGGCCTGTCTGGTCTTGGAAAATCTGACTGGAGTTGATCATATCTGAGGAGACCCTCCTCAAAAAAAGGTTCCATATAGGCAGGACAAGAAACAGAAAAGCAAGAGCTGAAAAATTCAATCAGTTAAACAGTACCTATGCTAGAGGTCTAGAATAAGTTGAACTTATTGTCAAAGAGCAGATAGAGAGCAAAGCGATCCAACAAGAAAACCCTAGGTGAAAGAGTGAAAACTACCTCCAGTATAAACTAATTAAGGGACTCAAATGCCTAGATGCCAACAAAAAAATAGCAAGTCATACTAGGAAAATTGAAGACATGGCCCAGTCAAAGGAATAAATCAACATTTCAAATGAGATACAGGAATTGAAACAACTAATTCAGGATAGTTAAACAGACATGCAAAATCTCATCAAAAGTCAAATCAATGAGTTGAGGGAAGATATGACAAAAGAGATGGAGGACAAAAAGAAGACATTGGGTGAACATACAGAAGAACTCAAAAGTTTGAAAAATCAGAATGCAGAATGAAAGGCACAATAGAAGAGATGCAAAAACAATGGAGACCTACAACAGTAGGCTGAAAGAGGCAGAAGAAAGGATCAGCAAACTGGATTGGATAGGACATCTAAAATCCTACACACACACACAAATATAGAGAAAGCAATGGAAAAATATGAGCAGAGTCTCAGGGAATTGAGTGACAACAGGAAGTGTACAAATATCCATGTTTTAGTGTCCCAGAAGAAGAGAAGGGGAAAGAGCAGAAAGACTATGGAGGAAATAATCACAGAAAATTTCATATCTCTAATGAAAAACATAAAATTACAGATGCAAGAAGTGCAGCATACCCTGTACAAGTTTGAAACTATTATGTACCCAAGAAATCCATGTTTTAATCCTGATCCAAACTTGTGGGGCAGACATGTCTTTTAATCCTGATTCAATTTTGTAGGGTGGAAACTTTTTATTAGATTATCTCCATGGCAAAAAGTCAAAATGGAAAAATCACAGATAATCTAGATTGATGCAGTAAAGGCATTTGATAAAATTCAGCATCCTTTTTTGATGAAAACACTTTAAAGGATAGGAATAGAAGGGAGTAAAGGTGTTTGATAAAATTCAGCATCCTTTTTTTGATGAAAACACTCTAAAGGATAGGAATAGAAGGGAACTTCCTCAACATGATAAAGGGAATATATGAAAATCCACAGCTAGCATCAACCTCAATGGGGAAAGAGTGAAAGCTTTCCCTCTAAGATCAGGAACAAGACAAGGATGCCCACTGACACCATTATTATTTAATAATGTGCTGGAAGTTCTAGCCAGAGCAATTAGAAAAGAAAAAGATATAAAAGTTATTCAAATTGAAAAAGAAAAAGTAAAACTCTCATTGTTTGCAGATGACATGATACATGTCGAAAATCCAAAAAAATCTACAGCAAAGCTCCTAGAGCTAATCAACACAAAAAATCAGTAATGTTTTGTTGTAGATGGTTCTCAGGGCTTGAGCAAGTAATTGTGAGCTGAGGGCATGAGCATCGGAACACCATGCTTGGCTGATGTGGAAAACCGCTGAAGCAAATGTTCTTAAGGACACTGACTCAAGAGCCCGAATAGACCTGAATAGAGAGCATTCTGATAAGAAATAAATGGCTCCTGGGACAAGGAGCTGGAAACCAAACTTTGTAGCTTTGCAGGCATGATAGATATTCTATCAGGAAATAGAAAGAGGGTAAAGATGAGGCATGTACTACTGAAAGTGTATAGAATGTGCAGGAGGACTGACTAAAAATTCAGAAATGGATAGTACAATACTATCTGATGGTAGCCCAATAATATTAGCAGCCTGAATGAAGCTGAATGTGAGTATGGTTGTGTGAGGAGGGCTGGGGGCACATATGAAACCAGAAGGAAAGACAGAGGATAAAGACTGAGACAGTATAACTTAGGAATGCCTGGAATGGACAGTGATGGTGATTAAATGTACAAATATAAAAATATTTTTGCATGTGGGAGAACAAATGAATGTCAACATTGCATGATGTTGAAAATGGGATGATATATAAAGAAAAAATACAATCAATGCAAGCTAGAGTCTATAGTCAACAGTAACGTTATGCCAAAACTAAATGGCAACAAGCAGAGGATATGGGGGAGGGTATGAGATTATGTGTGGAAGAAAATGGAATGTCTTCATATCGATTGTGGTGCCAGAGATATGGCTATGTGATTATTCCAAGAACCATTGATTTTTTTACTTAGGTTGGTGTGCTGCTTTGAATTTGTGGACCCAAGAACAGCCGTGTCCTTTAATCCTCATTCAGTATTGCTAGGTGGAAGTTTTTAAATTATCATGGAGATGTGACTCACCCGATTGTGGGTGGTAACTTTTGATTAGGTGAATTTCAAGGAGGTGTGTCTCCATCCATTCAAGGTGGGGTTGCTTACTGTAGCCCTTTAAGATGGAACTATTTTGGAAAGAGTGGCAGAGCCCTCGCAGCCAGACCTTTGGAGATTAAGAAGGAAAATGCCTCCAGGGGAGCTTCATGAAACAAGAAGCCTGGAGAGAAAGCTAGCAGATGCTCCCATGTTTAACATGTGCCTTTCCAATTGTGAGAGAAACCCTGAATCTCATTGGCCTTCCTTGAGTAAAGGTTACTTCTTGTTGGTGCCTTAATTTGGACATTTTTATAGTCTTGCTTTAACTTGGACATTTCCACAGCCTTAGAACTATAAACTAGCAACTTATTAAATTCCCCTTTTTAGAAGCCGTTCCATTTCTGGTATATCGTATTCTGGCAGCTAGCAAACTAGAACAGTTGGGTTGTTTTATGTGTGAATAAAACTGTTAAAAATGAACAGAGAAACAAGTGCTGGAGATAATGTGGAGAAAGAGATGTACCTATTCCCTGTTGGTGGGGAAGCTGAGAGATGTAGCCCCTCTGGAGGACAGTGTGATGATTCTCCACAGGAGGCTAAGGGTGGAGCTTTTATATGATTCTGCAGCCTCACCACTAGGTATATATCTGGAGGAATTGAGAGCGGGCCATGAATGGACACTTGCACACTGGTTTTTATGGTGGCAGTGTTTGGATTCACAATGGATGGAGTGGCCTAAGGGTACAATGACTGAAGAATGGGAGGGGAAACTGTGGTGCATACATACAGTGGGCTACTGAGCATCTGCATGGAAGAATGCAGCTAAGTGAATGAAACTTGAGGATAGTATGTTGAATGAAATGTCAGAAACAGAAAGAGAAATCTTATCATCCCTCATTCATATGAATTAACTATAACATACAAACTTGGAGAATTGAAATCAAGAGCATGGGTTAACAAGTTGGGGCCTATTATAAAGGGTCTGAGATTGTAAGCTCTGACAGCAGTCATGTCTATTCTTGAGTTGTAATTTTTATTTCTAAATTCTGAGATACTGAGCTTTTTTAGTAAAATTAAAAAAAAAACCTGGTCATTCCCTGAAACTTTGGCTATTTACATAATACCTGAGACTCAGAATTAGAGTTTGAAGCTATGAAAGTCAGTATTAACCCATACAGCAACTGTTTAAAAAGCTGAAAAAGTAATCAGATTTTGACTAGAGGTATAAGTGAGGCTGATCTGGATAGGACTAAGGTAAATCAGAAAACAGCATAAAGGATGATATGGTCCATGTTTAAAAATTTCAATTTCTGTGCAAGAATTTCAATTTCTGTGCAAGACCAAAGGAAAAGATATTTATTCGGCACAAAATTTATATTTTGTGTTGTGCATTGTCTAATTGAACTTGTATGGTCAGTTTAATTGATCACCATAATTACAGGGAATTTTGAATAGTGTGGGAGATCTTGTTGATTTGTACAGGCTAATGTGATACCTCAACACATCCCAGAGAATGCAAATGTATTTGCAAAGTCTCCTTAGGGAACTGGGGAGAAAGGAAGGAATATTCACCTTCCCCATCTAGGAAATTCTTGATATTCTTGAAAGCAACGAGTACAACCAATTCAATGGCTGAGCCCCCGATCTTGGCATTTGTCCCTATGAAACTTATTCCTGAAGAAGCTAAGCCTACTTATAATTAAGCCTGAGCCACCCCTGGAGAACCCCTTTTGTTGCTTAGATGTGACCTCTCTCTCTAAGCCAACTCGGCAGGTGAACTCACCCCCCCACCCCCACTCCTACATGGGACATGACTCCCATGGTGTTAATCTCCCTAGCAACATAGGACAGGACTCCTGAGGGTGGGCCAGGACCTTGCAACATGGGATTGAGAAAATCTTCCTGGCCAAAAGTGGGAAGAAAGAAATGAGACAAAATAAAGTTTCAGTGGCTGAGAGTTTTCTAACAGAGTTGAGAGATTATCCTGGAGCCTATTCTTATCCGTGATATAGAAATCACTTTTTAGTTTATGATGTATTAGAATGATGAGAGGGAAGTATCTGAGACTGTTGAACTCTATTACGATAGCCTTGATTCTTGAAGATGATTGTATAACTATATAGCTTTTACAATGTGACTCTGTGATTGTGAAAACCTTATGTCTGATGCTCCTTTTATCTAGGGTATGGACAGATGAGTAAAAAAAATAAGTATAAAAAATAAATAAATAGTAGGGGGAGATAAGGGGTAAAAACAAATGGGTAGATTGAAATACTAGTGGCCAATAAGAGGGAGGGTAATGGGTATAGGATGTATGAGTTTTTTCTTTTTTTTTTTTTCTGGAGTGATGCATATGTTCTAAAAAGATCATGGTGATGAATACACAATTGTTTTATGACATTGTGAGCCATTGATTGTATACTTTGGATGGACTGTATGTGTGTGAAATATCTCAATAAAAATATTTTTAAAATAATATAAAAAATAAGTAGTTTTTCTAAACTCTAGTAATGAAAAGTCTTAAGAGGAAATTAGGGAAAATTTCCATTTACAATAGCAACTAAGAGAATCAAATATCAGGAATAAATTTAACCAAAGATGTAAAGTACATATACATGAAAAATTATAAAACATGGCTAAAAGATATCAAAGAAGACCAAATAAATGGAAAGAAATTCCATGCTCATGGATTACAAGACTAAATACTGTCAAGATGTCAGTTCTACTCAGAGCAATTTGCAGATTGAACACAATTCTAATCAAAATTCCAAAAGCCTTCCTTGGAGAAATTGAGAAGCTAATCTATTTGGAATGGTGAGAAGTCCTAAATAGCCAAAAGCATCTTTAAAAACAATGACATTGGATACTCCTAGTTCCAAATTTTAAAACGTATTACAAAGCTAGAATGGTGAAAAAAGCATGGTACAGGCACAAGAACGGACATATCCACCAATAGAATTGAATTGAGAGTTCAGAAATAGATCCCCACATCAATAACCAATTGATTTTTGACAAGGCTGGTAAGTCCACTCAATTGGAAAAGAAGAGACTGTTTAACAAATGGTGCTTGGTAAACTAGATATCCATATGCAAAGGAAAGAAGAACCCCTATCTCATACCATATATAAAAATTAACTCAAAATGGATCAAAGACCTAAATATAAGGACCAGGATTATAAAACTCCTAGAAGAAAATGTAGAGGAGCATCTTCAAGACCTTATGTTATGCAATGGTTTTAGACGTTATAACAAAAACATGAATAACAAAGCAAAAATATATAAATGTGACTTCATCAACAATTAAAACTTCTATGCTTCAAGGAACTTCATCTGAAAGTAAAAGGACAACCTACAGAATGGGAGAAAATATTTGGAAATCATATATCTTATAAGGGCCTGCTGGTTTAAAAGGAAGTATGCCCCCTAAGAAAAGCCATGTTTTAATATAAATCCCATTTCATAAAGGTAGAATAATCTCTGTTCAATACTGTATGTTTGAAACTGTAGTGAGATATCTCCCTGGTTGATGTGATTTAGTCAAGAATGGTTGTTAAACTGGACTAGGGGATGACATGTCTCCACCCATTTGAGTGGGTCTTGATTAGTTTCTGAAGTCCTATAAAAGAGGAAATATTTTGGAGAATGAGAGACTCAGAGAGAGCAGAGAATGCTGAAGCACCACCATGAAGCAGAGAGTCCACCAGCTAGTGACCTTTGGAGATGAAGAAGGAAAACACCTCCCAGGGAGCTTCATGAAACCGGAAGCCAGGAGAGAAAGCTAGCAGATGATGCCATATTCGCCATGTGCCCTTCCAGCCAAGACAGAAGCCTTGACTGTGTTCGCCATGTGCCTTGTCACTTGACAGAAAGACCCTGAACTTCATCGGCCTTCTTGAACCAAGGTATCTTTCCCTGGATGTCTTAAATTGGACATTTCTATAAACTTGTTTTAATTGGGACATTCTCTTGGCCTTAGAACTGTAAACTAGCAACTTATTAAATTCCCCTTGTTAAAAGCCATTCCATCTCTGGTATATTGCATTCTGGCAGCTAGCAAACTAGAACAGGGTCTAATGTCCAGAATATATAAGGAAATCCTACAACTCAACATCAAAAAGATAAACTAATCAAAAATGGGCAAAAAAAATTTGCATGGACATTTATCCAAAAGGCACATGAAAAGTTGTTTAACACCATTGTCCATCAGGGAAATGCAAATCAAATCACAATAATACACCACTTGACATCCACTAGAATTGCTACTGATGAAAACACAAAAGTAACAAGTGTTGTAGAGGATGTAGAGAAACAGGAACACTCATTCCTTATTGATGGTAATGGAAAATGCTTCCACTACTGATAAAATAGTTTGGAAGCTCCTCAAAGGGTAAGGATAGAATTTCTATATGACCTGGCAATCTCACTTCTAGGTATATATTCAAAAGAATCAAAAGCAGAGAGTAGACCAGATATTTGTGCACTGATGTGCATAGTGGCATTATTCACATTTAGCAAAAAGGCAGAAAAAATCTAAATGTCAACCAACAGGTAAATGGATAAGCAAAATTTTGTATATACACACAATGGGATATTATGGAACTGTAAAAGAAATGAATTTCTGTTACATGCAATCATATGAATGAACCTTGAAGACATCATGTTGAGTGAAAATAAGCCAGACACCAAAGACCAAATATTGTAATATCTCACTGATATGAAATGATAAAAATAAGTAAATTCATGCAGTTGGAAACTACAATACAGTTTCCCAGGTGCTGGGGAGAGTGTAAGGAATGGAGAATTAAAACTTAATTGGCTCACTGAAATGTAGGTTCAATTCCTGGACCATGCACCTCCAAAAAAAAAAAAAAAAAAAACAGCTTAATTGGAAGTGAGGGCAGGGTAAATAATAAGATAGTGTGGGATTTAGTCTGTCCTCTAAGACAGCTAGTAAATAGCCAGGAACTGTCTGGAACAACTGTTGTGTGGACTCCTGTGACTAAATACACATTGTACACCAGTCTGGAATGAGTGGAAGGGCTGAGATCACAGTGCAGAACTGTATGTCTTCCAAGCCATGGAGGCTAGTGGCCCTCCCACACTGACATGGCAGGTGTTTTGGAGTTATTTCCCTGTGAGAGAAAGAAGCATTCTCTACTAGGTTATATAGCTCAACTAATCTCCAATTGCTGAATTACTTAACAAATTCAGAGTGCTGAATACAAAGCTCTGAGCACAGATAAACCTGGGGTAAGCAGGAAAAAAGAACCTGGAGGTTTCTCCCTGGCAGAGAGGAGACACGGATAACTGGAAAAAAAAAAAAAAAAGAAAAAGAAGAAGAGAGTTTTGGAGTGATCAAACCCAGAAAACCAAAGGAGAGCTGTCCCCTAGAAAATGAGCACACAGAGCCAGGCACCAACCCCAGCTCTTGATTGGCAAACTCAGAGGTCTGGGGTCTGACTCTGAAAAGAATTCCTCCATCTTTTCTTCTTCCTCCTCTTCCTCTTCTTCTTCACGTTTTCTACTTTTTAGCTGCCCATTAAATTAAGGCAGGTATTCTCAGGATTCAGCACTGCCCCAGGAAATGGCCGAATTAAGGAATGTCTGAGAGAGAAAATAACTAGTCAGGTGATGGAGATAATTCCCTAAAAGGAGTCTCTTTAACAAGAAAAGCAGGAGGGTGGCAGGGCCCAGCACAAGTGGTAGCTCTCATTTAAAGAATTCAGTCCCCACAGCTTGGAAAACAGAAACAACTTATGCTCATGTTTTACTTCAGCCTCAACCACATTCCTGAAGGGACAGGGTCTTCTGAGAATTAAAGGCACAGCATAACTTTATGCTGGAAAGGAGCTGTGGGGTGACAAGCACCACCTGCTGAACAGGATAGAAAAATCCAGATTCCAGAGGCCTTAAGGGAAAGACTGGCAACATGCTGGGTCTCATTTTCAGGGAAACCTTACACTGGCTACCTCCTCATCCTGAGTCCTGGGCCTCACTTGTCTGGAAAAATCTGGTGAGGTAGATCCTACCTGGCAGGGCAAGAGCCAGGAAAACAAGAGCTGAAAAATTCTGATCAGTTAAACAGAAGCTATGCTAGAGGTCTAGGTCCAACAGAATGTCAAAGAATAGATAGTGAACAAAGCCCACCAACAAGAAAACCCTGGGTAAAGGAGAAAACTACTTTCAGAATAAACTAATCAAGGAAATCAGATGCCTAGGCACCAGCAAAAATAATCATGAGTCATACTGGAAAGAAAGAAGATATGGCCCTGTCAAAAGAACAAACTAACACTTCAAATGAGATACAGGAGTTGAAACAACTAAAGATGTACAAACAAATCTACTAAATCAAGTTAAAAAAATCAAATCAATGATGTGAAGGAAAATATGGCAAAAGAAATGAAAGATATAAAGAAGATATTGGGTGACCATAAAGAAGAACTTGAAAGCTTGAAAGAACAAATGGCAGAACTTACAGGAATAAAAGGCATAATAGAAGAGATGAAAAAGATAATAGAGACAAATAACAGCAGACTTGAAGAGGCAGAAGAAAGAATTAGTGAACTAGAGGATAGGACATCTGATATCCTATACACAAAATAACAGGGAAAAGAATGGAAAAATATGAGCAGGGTCTCAGGGAATTGAATGACAACATGAAGCACATGCATGGGTGTCCCAAAAGGAGAATGGAAAAGGGGCAGAAAGAATAATGGAGGAAATAATCAATGAAAATCTCCAAACTTCTATGAAAGACACAAAATTACAGATCCAAGAAGTATAGTGTACCCCAAACAGAATAAGTCCAGATAGACCTGCTCCAAGACACTTACTAGTCAGATTGTCAAGTGTCAAAGATGAAGAGAATCCTGAAAGCAACAAGAGAAAAGCGATATAACACATACAAACAAAGCTTTCTAAGACTATGTGTCATTTTCTCAGTAGAAACTATGGAGGTAAGAAGGCAGTGGTATGATATATCTAAGACATTGAAAGAGAAAAGCTGCCAAGCTAGAATTCTCTATCTGGCTTCAAAACTGTCCTTCAAAAATGAGGGAGAGTTTAAAACATTTTCAGACAGAAACTGAGAGAGTTTGTGAACAAGAGACCTGCTCTACAAGAAATACTAAAAGGAAAATTACAGGCAGATAGGAAAAGATAGGAGAGAAAGGATAGGAAAGAAAGAAGACTGTCAATAAGGGTAGAAAGAGAGCACAATATTGTAAATATAATGAATGAAGCTGAGTGTGGCTGTGTTCAATGAGGAAGGCTACTGGCATATATGACACCAGAAGGAAAAATAGAGGATAAAAACTGAGACTGTATATCTTAGCAAAACCTAGAGTGGATAGTGATGAAGATTAAATGTACAAATATAAAAAAGTTTTTACATGAGGGAGAACAAATGAAAATCAACTTTGCAAGTTGTTGAAAATGGTATAGTATATGGAAAAAATACAGTAAATGCAAACTAGGGTCTATAGTTAACAGTAACATTGTAATATGCTTCCATTAATTGTAACAAAGGCAATAGACCAAAGCTAAATATCAATGGGGGGGGGGGGATATAAGGGAAGGGTATGGGATTCTTGGTGGTGGTAGTGTTTTTCCTTTTTTTCTTTTCTTTTCTTTTCTTTTCTTTTCTTTTCTTTTCTTTTCTTTTCTTTTCTTTTCTTTTCTTTTCTTTTCTTTTCTTCTTCTCCTCCTCCTCCTCCTCCTCCTTCTTCTTCTTTATTTGTGGAAGAAATAGAAATGTTCTCATATAGAGAACATGTGGTGGTGAATGCATAACTGTGTGATTATATCAGGAGCCATTGCTTACTTAGGTTGGATTGTATGGTGTGTGAAAAATATGTTTAAAAAATACCCAGAAAATTGCAAGTGCTGGAGAAAACATGGAGAGAGGAATGTATCTATTCACTGTTGGTAGGGAAGTAGAACGGTGCAGCCACTTTGGAGGGCAGTGTGGTGGTTCCCCAGGAGGCTAAGTATAGAGTTTCCATATGATCCCGCAACACAATTATTAAGTATATGCTTGGAGGAACTGAAAGTAGGATCACTGGTGTTTATGGCAGCAATATTTGCACACTGATGTTTATGGTGGCAATCATGTAGATGGCCTAAGGATACATCAACTGATGAGTGAAAGGTAAACTCTGGTGTATACATACAATGAAATATTGAGTGCCTGCAAGAAGGAATGAAGTTGTGAGTCATACAACTAGATGAACAAAACTTGGGGACATTTTGTTGAGTGAAATAAGCCAGAAACAAAAAGACAAATATAGTAAGGCCTCACTGATATGGACTAACTATAATGGGCAAGCTCTGAGAACTGAATTCAAGAACATAGATTAGGAGGTGATAGAACATGGGCAGAGATTGGGCAACTGATGATTAAGGAGTACAGAATGTTCAACAAGGCTTTTTTTTTTTTTTTTGGTAAAGGCTCCTAGATTGCAAGCTCTTATAGCAGTCATGTTTATTCCTGATTTTTAACTGTTATTTCTAAATTCTTAGATGCTGAGCTCTTTGTGTATAACTTCGTCAGTCCCTGGAACTTTGGGCATCTGTGTGACAACTGAGACACAGAGTTTCAGTTCTGCAGCTCTGAAATTCAGCTTTACCCCATATAGCAACGGTTTAAGAAGCTGAAAAAGAACTCAGACTTCAATTGAGATATGACTGAAGCTGCTCCAGTAAGAACTAAGGTAAATCAGACTATAACTGAAGGATGATATTGACTGTATTTTAAAACTTCAAGTTCTGTGTGAGACCAAAAGAAGAGATGTTTATTTGGTTCAAAATTTATATTTTCTGTAGCATATTAGCTAATTTAGCCTGTATGGTCAGTTTATTCATACAACATAATTACATGGAACCTTGAATAAGGGATGATATCTTGTTATTTTGATAGGTTAATGTAATACCCTGATACATCCCAGAGTAATTTGGGTATAAAATAAAGTATTTGTAAGGTCCCCTTGAGGGACTGTGGAAAAAGGGGGATTATTAAACTTCCCCACCTAGAGAATTCCTGATATTCTTGCAAGCATTAACAACTATCAATTTAATAAGCCAAGCCCTTGATCTTGGGGGTTGCCCTTATAAAATTTATTCCTGTGAAGGAGACGCTAAGCCTACTGTGCCAGTTTGAAGCTGCTATATACTCCCAAAAAAGCCATATCCTTTTTCCTTAGACAATCTTGAGGGGGCAGCCATGTTTTAATCCTGATCCAATTTTGTGGGGTCAGACCTATTGTTTGGGGTGGGAACCTTTGATTAGATTACTTCCATGGAGGTGTGGCACACCAATTGTGGGTGTGGCCTTTTACTTAGATGGAGATGTGACTCTACCCATTCAAGGTGGGTCTTGATTAGTTTACTAGAGCCCTTTAAAAGGGGAAATATTTTAGAGAAACCTCAGAGCCAATAGAGATGCTTGAAGAACAGTTGCTTCAGAGCCAACATGAGACCCAAATGTTTGAAGATGAAGAAAGAAAATGCCCCCAGGGAAACTTTTGAAATGAGAAGCCAAAAGACCAGCAGACACCAGCCATGTGCTTTACCAGATCAGCCTTTCTTGAATCAAAGTATTTTTCCCTGGATGCCTTGGTTTGGACATTTTTATGGCCTTAGAACTATAAACTTTTAACTAAATAAGTTCCCTTTATAAAAGCCAACCCATTTCTGGAATATTGCATTTCTGGCAGCTTTAGAAAACTGTGCTGGTCTGAATCTGTGGTGGACCCCAGAAAAGCCATGCCCTTTGATCCTCATTCAATATTGCTGGGTGGGAGCATTTTGGTTATTTCCATGAAGATGTGACCCACCCAATTGTGGGTGGTAACTTCTGATTAGATGATTTCCATGCAGGTGTGTCTCCACCCACCGAAAGTGGAGTTACTTACTGGAATCCTTCAAAAGAGGAAATATTTTGGAGAGAGTCCCTTTTTTTTTTGGTAGAGCCACGAGAAAGCCAGCAGAAGCCTCCATGTTCGCCATGTGCCCTTCCAGCTGAGAGAGAAACATTGAACATTGTTGGCATCCTTGAACCAAGGTATCTTTCCCCAGATGCCTTAAATTGGACATGTCTATAGACTTGTTTTAATTGGGACATTTTCTTGGCCTTAGAACTGTAAATTAGCAACTTATTAAACTCCCCTTGTTAAAAGCCATTCCGTTTCTGGAATATTGCATTCTGGCAGCTAGCAAACTAGAACACAAACCAATACACCTACTTATAATTATGCCTAAGTGTCACTCCCAGAGAACTTCTTTTGTCGCTCAGATATGCCCTATCTCTCTATGTCAATTCTGCAAATAAACTCCATACCCCCACCCACATGGCACATGACTCCCAGGGGTGTAAGTTTCCCTGGCAATGTGGGACATGACTCCCGAGGATGAGCCTGGCATCATGGGCTTGAGAAAGCCTTCTTGATCAAAGGGAAGAGATAAATAAAGTTTTAGTGGATAAGAGATTTCAGATAGAGTTGAGAGGTCATTCTGGAGGTTATTCTTATGCTTTAAATAGATTTTCCCTTTTACTTTCTAGTGCATTAAACAGCTAGAAGGAAATATTTGAAATCCAGTAGCCTTGATTCTTGACAATGAGTCTTTTACTGTGAGACCATGTGATTCTGAAAATCTTATGATTGGCACTCACTTTATCCAGTGTATGGGCAGGAGAGTAAATAAATAAAGATAAATAAATAAGTAATGGGGGGACAAAAGGGTATGGAAAGTTTGGGGTGTTGTTTTTATTTTTTATTTTTTGGAGTAATGAAAATGTTTTAAAATGGATTATGGTGATGAATACACAACTGTATGATGATACTGTGAACCATTGATTGTATACATTGGATTATTACCTGGTATGTGACTATATCTCAGTAAAATTGCATTAAAAACCTTAATTGGTATAGAATTTCTGTTGGGAGTGATGGAAAAGTTTTGTAATACATGATGGTGGTGATAGCACCACTGAATTCTATCTGAATGGGGATAAGGGGGAAATTTTTGGTTGTATATATATTCTACTAAAATTAAAGTTAAAAAAATTTTTATTAATAAAACCAATCAATATACAATATGAACATTCTTTTTTTCTCCACATAGTTATATATTCATCATCATGATCATTTCTTAGAACATTTGCATCAATTCAGAAAAATAAATTTAAAAAATGGAAAAAAAATCATACATATCATACTCCTTACCCCTTCCTTTCATTGATCACTAGCATTTCAATCTACTAAATTTATTTTAACATTTGTTCCCCCTATTATTTATTTATTTTTAATCCATATCTTTTACTCATCTGTCCATAAGGTTGATAAAAGAAGCATCAGACACAAGGTTTTCACTATCACACAGTCACATTGTGAAAGCTATATCATTATGCAATCATCTTCAAAAAATGTGGGTTACTGGAACACAGCTCTATATTTTCAGGCCGTTCCCTCCAGCCTCCCTGTTATGCCTTAACTAAAAAGGTGATATCTATTAATGCATAAGAATAACCTCCAGGATAGCCTCTCAACTCTGTTTGGAATCTCTCAGCCATTGACATTTTGTCTCATTTCACTCTTCCCCCTTTTGGTTGAGAAGGTTTTCTCAATCCCTTGTTGCTGAATTCCAGCTCATTCTAGGGTTTTTCTCAATCCTTTGATGCTGAGTCTCAGCTCATTCTAGGATTTCTGTCCCATGTTGTCAGGAAGGTCCACACCCAAGGGAGTCATTTTCCACATAGAGAGGGGGAAGGCGCTGAGTTTGCTTGTCATGTTGGCTGAGAGAGAGAGGCCACATCTGAGCAATAAAAGAGGTTCTCTTGGGAGTGACTCTAAGGCCTAATTTTAAGTAGGCTTAGCCTATCCTTTGCGGGGTTAAGTTTCATATGAACAAACCCCAAGACTGGGGACTCAGCCTATTGCTTTGGTTGTTCCCACCATTTGTGAGAACATGAAGAATTCTCCTCTTGGGGAAGTTGAATTTTCTCCCTTTCTCACCATTCCCCCAAGGGGACTTTGCAAATACTTTTTTATTCAGTGTTTAAATCCTTCTGGGATTTATTAAGGCATCCTGGACAAACCTACAAAATCTCACACCCTACTCAAGGTTCCATGTACTTATGATGTTCAATGAAGCTGTCCACATAAATTATATAAATTAAAATTTAAAATAATATTCCAACCCAAGAAAAGAAAGGATATTATTGCCAAAAAAATTTAATTTTGATGAAGTCCAATTTATCTGTTTTTTTCTTTTGTCACTTGTGTTTTTGGTATCATATCAGAAACCGTTGCCAAATCCAAGGTTATAAAGATTTATTTTGTTTTCTTCTAAGAGTTTTATAATTTTATAAAATTATATAGCTCTTATATTCAGGTCTTTGATCCACTTTGAGTTAATTTTTGTATATGCTGTCTCATAGGAGTCTGTGTTAGCCAGGGTTCTCTAGAGAAACAGAACCAACAGGAGAGATCTGTAACTATGAGATTTATAAAGGTGTCTCATGCAACTGTGAAATGGAAGAGTCCAAAATGCACAGGGCAGGCTGTGAAGCTGGCAGCTCCAATGAAGGGTCTGGATGAACTCCACAGTAGAGGTTTGCTGGCTGCAGAAGCAGTGAAAGTCTCTCTTCCTTAAAATTCTTCAACTGATTGGATTATCCTGGTGGTGGGAGGCATTCCTTACTTGATGGCAAATAGAATCAGCCACAGATGCAGTCAACTGACTGATGATTTAATACACCAGCCTTCTAGCTCATCAACCAGCCACAAAAGAGCCTTACACCAACAGTCAGGCCAGTGGTTGTCTGACCAGACAACTGGGCCTCATCACTTGGCCAAGTTGACACCAGAACCTAACTGTCACAAGGTCCAACTTCATTACTTTGTGTGAATACTCTGCTGTTTCATGATTTCTCTTGTTTTTACATGTTTGGAATTTTCATAATTAAAGATGAAAGAAATTAAACTAATGATTACAGCCACTCAAAAATATATAACATTTGAAATTATATTTTAAGAGTCTACTGCCATTTACATCTTTCATTGTCAAATATAATATTGAAATTTCTGTGATAATGCAAATCAATTTCAAATTCCTTTGACACTTTTAAAATATCAAGTGTTTCAAAATATTATTGAAGCTTTCATTTGCAAAATAGATTTTTAGAGCTGTCACACTTGAATTAACATGAACCCACTAAAAGTGCCTATCATTAGCCAGAAATGGAGTGAAGATTTAAGATACAGGGTGTCCCAAAAAGTCTTAGCACAGTTTTAAGTTTTAGTAATTTCAAAAGTATAAAGCCTTCAAAATTACAAGAAACTCATTTGAAAATTTAATTTTCTTTCCTGTTATGCTGTTTTGAGAGTGTTTAAGTAATACATTTTTAACTTTAATCTTTTGTTTTAGTCAATATCTACATTTTAGAGTAAAAAAGACAAAAAATTCAAAAATTAATTTTCAAATAACCCCAAATCAAATCAGTATAGAGAAATTTAAATAATGTCTTACAAATGATACTTATTTTGCAAGTTTGCAGATTTTATGCTATTTAGATTATTAAAACTTTGAGTATACCATGTATGTAAAAACTGAGATTCAGATGTGCTGCTTGGCCTCACACCTGCTAGAGCCCACACTAGGCCCATGGGCTCCACACTCCCAAACAGCTTGTTGGACACCTAGAATGCAACTCCTCCAACTCCTCCAAATCCAACATGTGCATTTTTGCCCATGACTGGCAGCCTCACCCTCTGTAGATGAAGAGGTCAATCACCTCTTGGACACCCTTAAGGCATAAAAGAGGAGCAACGAGTGCCCATGCCACTCTTTGGGGGGACCACAGGCATGCCCTTACATTCCTCTCCCTTCAGGAGCCTCCGGGCAGCTACTCAGGCCTGGAGACCCCCATTCTGGAGACTCCAACACCATCAGAGCCCACATGGCCATTAAGGACCTGTAGGAGTCCTTCCTTTTGTATTAGATAACCAAGTCGTCTTCCTTCGGTTGTGATTATTATTTGCCTTTTAATAATCTTTATTATCACCCTAACTGCTCCCCTGGGAGCTGGTAAAACTTTCAAATCTTCACATTTCTCTGAACTTTTAAGTAAGTATTCAGAACACTTCTAGCATATCCATGGCTTTTGATCTCATTGGAGAGCACATTATCTGGCAACTTCCTCTCAAAGCTAACGGACACAAACCCAAAGAAGTAAAGTCATAATAGCATACTGAATCCACCCTGAATTGTTATGTGCCAATGGGTCCAAATCTGTAAAATGTAACTCGCTAGTTCTTTCTAAATCATTTGAATACCCACAGTGGTACAAATAATTGAGTAGTGACTTTTAATTAAGGCTCTGTAATGAAAGCTGCTTTATCCAGAATTAAATGCTTCTTAAATAGCTACTTTAGAAGATACTTTTTAACACTGGAAGCACCACACCAGGAAACTGAGCAAAATGCTAATTTGTTTTGGCAAAGTGCTCTCAGGTCCAGACACTTAGGATTCAGTTTGTTTTTCATAAATGAATGTTCCTTTCTGTTTAAAAAGGCCAAACTCTATGTTGGAGAGGACGTGGGAATGTTAAATGGTGCACCCACTGTGGGAAACAGTTTGGCAGTTCTCAGAAAGCTGAGTATAGACTTACCATATTACCTGGCAATCCCACTTCTTGGTATATACCCTAAGAATTCAAAGCAGGGACTCGAAGAGATATTTTCACACTGATGCTCTTAGCAGCATTATTCACAATTGTCAAAAGTTGGAAGCAACCCAAGTGTGGGTCAACAGATGAAAGGATAAACAAAATGTGGTATATACATACAATGGAGTATTATTCAGCTGTCAAAAAGAATAGTTCTGGTGCATGTGACTACACGGATATACCCTTGAAGATATCATGCTAAGTAAAATAAACCAGACATATAAGGACAAATCTTGTATGATCTTGTACATACAAAATAGTTAGAATATGTAAACTCATAGAATCAGAAACTGGAATACAGGTTACTGGGGCAGAGTGGGGCAGGGCAATAGGGAGTTAATACCTAATTGGTGTGCTGGTTTGAAACTGTTATGTACCCTAAAAAGCCTATGTTCTTTTAATCCAATCTTGTGGGGGCAGACCTATTGTTGGGTGGGACCTTTTGATTAGGTTGTTTACATGGAGGTGTGACTCCACCCATTCAAGGTGGTTCTTAATCTGTTTGCTGGAGTCCTTTAAGAGAGCCCAGAGAAACTCAGAGAGAAATAAAATGTCCCAGGAGAAGCCAGAAGGACCCACAGGAGCTGATAGAGCCATTTTGAAACCAACCCAGGAGAGAAGAGCCAGCAGATGTCGCCATGTGCCTTCCCAAATGTGCTGGTTTGAAAGGATGTCTGTATCCTAGAAAAGCCATGTTTTGATAAAAATCCCATTTCATAAAGGCAGAACAATCCCTATTCAATACTGTATGTTTGAAACTGTAATCAGATCATCTCCCTAGAGATGTGATTTAATCAAGAGTGGTTGTTAAACTGGATTACGTGATGACATGTCTCCACCCATTTGGGTGGGTCTTGATAAGTTTCTGGAGTCCTATAAAAGAGGAAACATTTTGGAAAATGAGGAGATTTGGAGAGAGCAGAGAATGCTGCAGCAGCACGAAGCAGAGAGTCCACAAGCCAGCGACTTTTGGAGATGAAGAAGGAAAATGCCTTGCAGGGAACGTCATGAGACAGGAAGCCAGGAGAGAAAGCTAGCAGATGATGCTGTGCTCTCCATGTGCCCTTCCAGCTGAGAGAGAAACTGTGACTGTGTTTACCATGTGCCTCATTTGAGAGAGAAACCCTGAACTTCATTGGCCTTCTTGAACCAAGGTATCTTTCCCTGGATGCCTTTGATTGGACATATCTACAGACTTGTTTTAACTGGAACATTTTCTTGGCCTTAGAACTGTAAACTAGCAACTTATTAAATTCCCCTTTTTAAAAGCTATTCCATTTCTGCTATATTGCATTCCAGCAGCTAGCAAACTAGAACACCATAGGTTTTAGTTTATAACGTGCTGGACTGCAATATACCAGAAATGGAATGGCTTTTAAAAAGGCAAATTTATTAAGTTGCAAGTTTATAGTTCTAAGGCCATGAAAATGTCCAAGTTAAGGCATCAAGGGAAAGATACTTTAACTCCAAAGAAAGGGTTGATGAAGTTGGGGGATTCTCTCCCAGCTGGGAGGGCACATGGCTACATCTGCTAGCTCTCTCTCCAGGCTTCTGAAATGGTTTCCCAGGGGTGTTTCCATTCTGTTGACTCTGTCAGTTCTGGTGGCTCTGGAGCTTCTTCCAAAAATGGGTCCCCCTTAAAGGCACATGGTGACATCTGCTAGCTTTCTCTTCTCATTTCATAAAGCTTCCCTAGGGGTGTTTTCCTTATGCATTGCTAAAGATCTCTGACTATGTGGGCTCTATTGGTTCTGAACTTTTTCCAAAATGATTCCCTCTTGAAGGGCTCTAGTAAGCAACCCCACCTTGAATGGGTGGAGACACATCTCCATGGAAACTATCAAAAAGCTCCCACCCAGAAATACTGAATGAGGATTAAACAACATGACTTTTCTGGGGTACATAATAGCTTCAAACCGGCACATTCCACCCTTTAAACCCTGAAAAGACATGTCCTTTCCAAATGCAAAATACATACATTCCATCACAATATCACAAAGCCTATAATGATTTCAGTAACAATACAAATACAATACAAAGTCAGAAACATATAAAATCTCATCAAAGTCAACTACAGGCATGGTCTATCCTAAGGCAAAAATTTTTCTCTGGCTCTGGACCTATAAAACTCAGAACAAGTTATTTGCTCCCAACATAGAAAGAAGGAACAATTATAGGATACTTATATATACCCATTTCCATAGGGAGAAATTGGAAAGAACACAGGGTCACCAGACCCATACAGTTCTGGAAACCTGCAGAACAAATGCCATTAGATTTCAAAGTCTGAGAGTCATTTATCTTTGGGGCTTTGGAAAGCAGCTGTCCCACCCTTCCCAGGAGCCTATGCAGTGGCCCTCCTCTCTCTGAATGCAATATTAGGGGACAATGGTGAGACCACATTTTCTTGGCCCCACCCTCTCTAAGCATAAGGGTTGCACCTAAGCTCTCTGCCATCTCTGGGGCACACACTCAACCCCTCTAGAACAATGTAGTGCAGCCAGGCTCTTCTCAATGCCCAAGGAATGTGCCCCATCCTCTCCAAGGCCTGGAGCACAACTCTTCTAGAACAGGGAAGTGGAAGGCCCACCCTCTGCCTTTGGGGCAAGCCCACCCACTCTAAGTGGTTGGTTGGTCTGCTCACCCGGCCCGAGGTTTCTTGACTTCAGACCTTAGCTTCCATAGTTCTGCCTCTGAAGTTATTTTTCCTCCGATTTGTCCCTTTTCTGACCCTCTATAACCAGACTGGCAGTGGTTCTGTTTATAAAGATCCCACCACACTCTTGTTGGTTTTCTATGCAGAATGCTGGGATTCTGCTCATCAGACAAAAGGACTTTCTACAAATCTTTCCTGGATAACTCCATCTCCAATCCTGGCTTCTTCTGAAACGGCTGGCTGGTTCCATGTTTGGTGAACTCTTCACATGGGGCACTATTGTCTGGGTCTTCCTTTTTGGAAGTCCAGAATTTTCCAGACTCCCAATTACTGGTTACTTTATACCCAAGAGCTCAGTTTTCAGCCTATCTCTTTCCTGTCACCTTTCACTCTAAACTGCAAGGAGAAACCAGGCTGCATTTTCCATCTTTATTCTGGAAATCTCTTCTACTAAATATACAAATTCGTGGCTTTAAAACCTGCCTTCCATCTAAAGCCAGCAGTCAGTTTTGATAAATTTTCTGCAACTTTAAAACAAGTGTTGCCTTTCTTCCAGTTCGCAATAGCATGTGCATCATTTCTGTTTAAGGCCTTATTGGAGGTATCTTTAGAGTCCACAGTTCTATCAACAATCCCTTCAAAGCATTCTAGGCCTTCTCTATCAAGCTCCTCACAAATTTTCCAGAATCTTCCCCTTATCCATTTGAAAAGCTATTCCAACATCTTTGGTATTTGCAAACCACAGCAGCACCCTACTTCTGGTACCAAAATCTGTTCTAGTTAATCAATTGCCAGAATGCGATATACCAGAAATGGAATGGCTTTTCTGAAGGGAAATTTATTTCATTGCAAGTTTACAGTTCTAAGGCTATGGGCACTTTAAATACATGGGATTTCCAGTCCTGGGCACTTAAATACATGCTATACCATCCTTAAAGAAAAAGTATAAGTTTGAAAATATAAATTCTAATAAGGTTTTCTGTAAGTCTATCCTTGTTTTAATTTTCAAAAAGCTTTAAACTGGAATTTTTAAAAATCCTTGGAATTTATCATCTCTGACAGTAAAGACTGATTCTTTGAAGTATGTACTTTTATTAAAATATATTTAAATATAACTCAGTGAGATTTTTTGTTTTGCGTATACTACCAAAGGAAAATTCTAAGCTCATTGTTGGATTCCTATTTTTTGTGGATTCTTAAACAGACTCTGTTACTTAGGATCTGCTCTTAAATTTTTCCATGTACTATTTTGAGAATTATATAAAAGGGAACTAAAATGTTTTGTGCAAGAACAAATTGCTATTTTTATGACTGATACACGTTGTCAGGCATGTAGTAAGCACTCACTGCATATTAGTTGTTAAAAATAATAATAAAAATAGATGAGTCTTTTAATAATGAATATAGAGATTCATGCTGTAATAACAGGTCATTCATCATGAACATACTGATAGTCACTAATAAAATAATGTGGTAAATAAGTCTTTTATCTAGCTTACAACAAAATGGCTTGTTACTTTACCTGCTCGTCAGTGGAAATAACCCAGAGGATAAATCCAAGTGGTTAATTCTCTTGGGGGCCTTGGGTGAGCAATGGTTCCAGGAATACTGTGGAACCTGGAGCCCATAGGCATTTCATGGTGTGAGTGGTCCTCCAGGGCATCCCTGGGACCTCAAAACTGGACTCCAAGCTGTGGGTGACTGTATTGACTGTCTGGCCTGGGAGGCTTTCCTGTGCAATATTTGCTGACTAGTGGTACTAGCGAACACAAAATGTGCAGCTCTTCATGCAGATGGCCCATCTCATGTTCACAAATGCCCATAAGGATGAGGGCTCTGAGTACTTCTTCTGGGTGATTCTCTCTGAAATCCCCAGCTATATCCTTGGTGGGTTCTGGAGCCTAGCTGATTGCGTACATGTGGTATGTCTAATTGGAGGATACAAAATTATGCTTGTGCTATCTCCCTTCATGGCTCTATGTACTACAATATCACTATTTTGTATTGCCATAAAAAATTACATTGTTCTCTGGTGATAAGATGATTGGATGAAGCCCCTCCCCCCCAAAAAAGATCAAAAGCCTAGATTATTCTTTGATGGGCTTAATATCTGGCATGTATACTTAGATCAGAAAGACTGCTAGAGGCATTTTATATTCCTATGAGTAATTCTGAAACAGAGGTGACTCAACTAGTCAAATTAAATAGACAGTTGCTAATATAATACTGGAAGAACTTTAGAAAAATCCATGTGGGAATCATACAGATATTCTGGATTGGACCTTTCCTCAAGAAAAGAGGTTTATTAATGTTGTTAGACCAGGAATAAAATGGCTGACATATGTTTCTAATTGGAACTCTCCAGCTCAATTGGCACTAGTGGATGACTCAGGGGGCACTCTAAGCTGTCCTGCCTCCTGAGTGCTCATGCCCCATGGCCCTCATCACACCCTACACCCCAGGAGTCTGTGACTGCAGTCAGCCAAGTACATCCTTGCATAGAGGAAGATCATCTTGAGATATAGAAACATCCTCGGTCAAATGTAGACTGGGTAGAAGGACACAGGTGACCAGGAAATACCAGTGCTACACCTTCCCACTAGGAACCCACAGAAATTGGGGTTGTAATCTTGATTCCCTCATTCTCAGCTCCTTTCTGTGAGAAAAAAAAAGCTTGGAATCCTGAGAGTCCAGCAAACTGCACGAATACTGATCCCTGGAAACAGGAAGTTCCTACTTTAATCCTTTTTCAACAAATATTTACTGTTGGATTATAAGAACCACAGGATGTACAGGAACCACTTGCCCAGATAAAATTTCTCAGCATCAAACAACAACAAAAATTCACAATGAACAAAATCAAAGAGGGAGACAGACTTCCGGGTCAAGATGGCGGCTTAACAATGTGCGCATTTTAGTTCGTCCTCCAAAACAACTACTAAATAACCAGAAACAGAACAGAACAGCTCCTGGGGCCACATCAGTGACCAGACACACAGCACACCCCAGTCTGGGCCAGCTGGACCAGCTGCGAGCCCCCCCAGAAATGTGAGTTCCCAAAGCCACGGCGGCCAGCACCCCTCCCCCACAGGCTGCTTCCCAGAGGGGAAAGGAAAGGACTTTACCAGCTGAGCACAATCAAATGCCAATTGTGGAATTAGTTAACAAATTCTGGCAACTAAAAATAGGCCCCCATGAGGGGGAAATCAAGAAACGAATCCCATTTACAATTGCAACTAAAAGAATAAAATACCTAGGAATAAATTTAACTAAAGAGACAAAAAAACTATATAAAGAAAACTACAAAAAACTGCTAAAAGAAATCACAGAAGACCTAAATAGATGGAAGGGCATACCGTGTTCATGGATTGGAAGACTAAATATAGTTAAGATGTCAATCCTACCTAAATTGATTTACAGATTCAATGCAATACCAATCAAAATCCCAACAACTTATTTTTCAGAAATAGAAAAACCAATAAGCAAATTTATCTGGAAGGGCAGGGTGCCCCGAATTGCTAAAAACATCTTGAGGAAAAAAAACGAAGCTGGAGGTCTCGCGCTGCCTGACTTTAAGGCATATTATGAAGCCACAGTGGTCAAAACAGCATGGTATTGGCATAAAGATAGATATATCGACCAATGGAATCGAATAGAGTGCTCAGATATAGACCCTCTCATCTATGGACATTTGATCTTTGATAAGGCAGTCAAGCCAACTCACCTGGGACAGAGCAGTCTCTTCAATAAATGGTGCCTAGAGAACTGGATATCCATATGCAAAAGAATGAAAGAAGACCCATCTCTCACACCCTATACAAAAGTTAACTCAAAATGGATCAAAGATCTAAACATTAGGTCTAAGACCATAAAACAGTTAGAGGAAAATGTCGGGAGATATCTTATGGATCTTACAACTGGAGGCGGTTTTATGGACCTTAAACCTAAAGCAAGAGCACTGAAGAAGGAAATAAATAAATGGGAACTCCTCAAAATTAAACACTTTTGTGCATCAAAGAACTTCATCAAGAAAGTAGAAAGACAGCCTTCACAATGGGAGACAATATTTGGAAATGATATATCAGATAAAGGTCTAGTATCCAGAATTTATAGAGATTGTTCATCTCAACAACAAAAAGACAGCCAACCCAATTACAAAATGGGAAAAAGACTTGAACAGACACCTACCAGAAGAGGAAATAATGATGGCCAAGAGGCACATGAAGAGATGCTCAATGTCCCTGGCCATTAGAGAAATGCAAATCAAAACCACAATGAGATATCATCTCACACCCACCAGAATGGCCATTATCAACAAAACAGAAAATGACAAGTGCTGGAGAGGATGCGGAGAAAGAGGCACACTTATCCACTGTTGGTGGGAATGTCAAAGGGTGCAACCACTGTGGAAGGCAGTTTGGCGGTTCCTCAAAAAGCTGAATATAGAATTGCCATACGACCCAGCAATACCATTGCTAGGTATCTACTCAAAGGACTTAAGGGCAAAGACACAAACGGACATTTGCACACCAATGTTTATAGCAGCATTATTTACAATTGCAAAGAGATGGAAACAGCCAAAATCTCCATCAACAGAAGAGTGGCTAAACAAACTGTGGTATATACATACGATGGAATATTATGCAGCTTTAAGACAAGATAAACTTATGAACCATGTAATAACATGGATGGACCTAGAGAATATTATGCTGAGTGAATCCAGCCAAAAACTAAAGGACAAATACTGTATGGTCCCACTGATGTGAACGGACATTTGAGAATAAACTTGAAATATGTCATTGGTAACAGAGTTCAGCAGGAGTTAGAAACAGGGTAAGACAATGGGTAATTGAAGCTGAAGGGATACAGACTGTGCAACAGGACTAGATACAAAAACTCAAAAATGGACAGCACAATAATACCTAATTGTAAAGTAATCATGTTAAAACACTGAATGAAGCTGCATCTGAGCTATAGGTTTTTGTTTTGTTTTGTTTTGATTTTACTATTATTACTTTTATTTTTTTCTCTGTATTAACATTCTATATCTTTTTCGGTTATGTTGCTAGTTCTTCTAAACCAATGCAAATGTACTAAGAAATGATGATCATGCATCTATGTGATGATGTTAAGAATTAATGATTGCATATGTAGAATGGTATGATCTCTAAATGTTGGGTTAATTTCTTTTTTTCCGTTAATTAAAAAAAAAAAAGAGAGAGAAGGGATAATTGGAGCTGAAGGGATACAGACTGTACAATGGGACTGGATATAAAAACTCAGAAATGGACAGCACAATACTACCCAATTGTAATGCAATTATGTTAAAACACTGAATGAAGCTGCATGTGAGGTATAGGTTTTTTGTTTTTGTTTTTTTTTTGTTTTTTTTTCTTTCTATTATTGTTTTAATTCTTATTCTGTTGTCTTTTTATTTCTTTTTCTAAATTGATGCAAATGTACTAAGAAATGATGAATATGCAACTATGTGATGTTATTAAGAATTACTGATTGTACATGTAGATTGGAATGATTTCTAATTGTTTTGTTAATTCTTTTTTTAATTAATAAAAAAAAAAAAAAAATAGGCCCCCAGCTTCGGTGAACCTGGTTAAAGCAGAGGTTGCTCATTTTTGCCCCGGCGCCAAGGGGGCAGGGCTGACGGAAAAAGGGGGGAAAAAAAAAGAAGGAAACAGAGGTTTGTGGCTGTGTTTCTACAAAGGCTTGACTACCTTTGGATATAGCAGCAGGATGACTTCTCAGGCTGCAGCTGCCCCAGGCATAGGCAGAAGTGAGCTCTTTTGGGGGCTTATCTGGAGACTGTGCCCAGGGGAGGGGTGAAGCCCTGCCCAGGTGGAATCCCTCCATCAAGGAATTCAGACACCAGGGCTTGGTAATTAAAACCAGCCTACAACCTCTCCTCTGCCTCCACCACGCCCCCAGCAGGGAGAGTGTGCCAAAGTTAAAGGTACCACATCATCTTATGCTGGTGGGACCTGCAGTCAGACAAGCGCCACACACAGGGCAAGATAAGAAAAACAGAGTCCAGAGACTTAACAGGAAAGTCTTTCAACCTGCTGGGTCTCACCCTCAGGGAAAACCAACACAGGTGACTCTTTCCTCCTGATAGGAGGCCAGTTTGGTCTGGGAAAATCTGGCTGGGGTCTATAATATCTAAGTAGACCCTCCTAAGTGTGTGTGTGGGTGGAAAGGCACCACACAAGCAGGGCAAGAAACACGAAAGCAAGAACTGAAAAATTCTCCTCTGTTAAACAAAACTTAAGCTAGAGGTCCAGATAAAGCTGAACTGAATGTCAAAGAACAGAGAGACAACAAATTCATCCAGCAAGAAAACCCTAGGTAAAAGAAGTGAAAGCAATCTCCAGAATAAACTAATTAAATGCCCAGACACCAGCCAAAAATAACAAATCACACTAGGAAAATTGAAGATATGGTCCAGTCAAAGGAACAAACCAACAATTCAAATGACATACAGGAGCTGAAACAATTAATTCAGAATGTATGAACAGACATGGAAAACCTCATCAAAAACCAAATCAATGAATTGAGGGAGGATAAAAAGAAGGCAAGGAATGAACAAAAAGAAGAAACTGAAAGTCTGAAAAAACAAATCACAGAACTTATGGGAATGAAAGGCAAGGTAGAAGAGATGAAAAAAACAATGGAAACCTACAATGGTAGATTTCAAGAGAAAGAACATAGGATTAGTGAACTGGAGGACGGAACATCTGAAATCCAGCAAGAAAAAGAAAATATGGGGAAAAAAATGGAAAAATATGAGCAGGGACTCAAGGAATTGAAAGACAATATGAAGCGCACGAATATACATGTTGTGGGTGTCCCAGAAGGAGAAGAGAAGGGGAAAGGAGAAAAACTAATGAAGGAAATTATCACTGAAAATTTCCTAACTCTTATGAAAGACTTAAAATTACAGGTCCAAGAAGTGCAGCATACCCCAAAGAGAATAGCTCCAAATAGATGTACTCCAAGACATTTACTAATCACAGTGTCAGAGGTCAAAGAGAAAGAGAGGATCTTGAAAGCAGCAAGAGAAAAGCAATCCATCACATACAAGGGAAGCCCAATAAGACTATGTGCAGATCTCTCAGCAGAAACCATGGAGGTGAGAAGACAGTGGGATAATATATTTAAATTATTAAAAGAGAAAAACTGCCAACCAAGAATTCTATATCCAGCAAAATTGTCCTTCAAAAATGAGGGAGAAATTAAAACATTTTCAGACAAAAAATCACTGAGAGAATTTGTGACCAAGAGACCAGCTCTTCGAGAAATACTAAAGGGAGCGCTAGAGACAGATAAAAAGACAGAAGAGAGAGGTGTGGAGAAGAGTATAGAAAGGAAGACTATGAGTAAAGGTAAAAAGAAGGAAAATTAGATATGACATATAAAATCCAGAGGGCAAAATAGTAGAAGAAAGTACTACCCATGCAGTAATAACACTGAATGTAAACGGATTAAACTCTCCAATCAAAAGACATAGTCTGGCAGAATGGATTAAAAAACAGGACCCATCTATATGCTGTCTCTACTCAAAGGACATGAGGGCAAGGACGTGAATGGACATTTACACAGCAATGTTTAAACCTTGTGTCTAATGTTCCTTTTATCTACCTTGTCAACAGATGAGTAGAACGTATGGAATAAAAATAAATAATAGGGGGAACAAATGTTAAAATAAATTTAGTTTGAAATGCTAGTGATCAGTGAAAGGGAGGGGTAAAGGGTATGGTATGTAAAATTTTTTTTTCTGTTTGTTTTATTTTTCTGTTGTCCTTATATTTCTTTTTCTGAATTGATGCTATTGTTCTGGGAAATGATCATGATGATGAATATACAACTATGTGATGATATTGTGGAAAAAAAAAAAGCTGGAACAAAACAAATGTCCATCAATGGATGAATGAACAACTTACGGTTAACCATACAATAGAATGCTACTCAGGATACAAATAAATTAACTTGATACGTGCAACAAAAAAAAAGAAGAAGAAGAAACCTAGTGGAATGACCACAAGTAATGGAGATAAGAGCACAGGGTTGGTCAGACACCCACCTGCTCTGGGTCTTTTATCAGCTTCTTATTGGAGTAAACTACTCAACCACTCTGAACCTCAGTGTCCTCATTTGTAAAATAAAATCATTGGTCTAAAAAAAAAAAAATCAAAGAGGGAGACATCAATAATGGAACAATTTGAAGGTTTATTGTGAATAATTAATATTCACAAGTCTTAAAGAATGTATGAACAAGGGTGATGTTACAAAGAAAGTCATGTGAAAAAGAACAATGCTATTGCAGTACTCCAGACCATCTCTTCTCAAATGCAAATGTATCAGATGCTGGGATATCTGTTACTCATTCCAGAGAAAGTGTAGATGTCCACCGACTTTGGCATGACTTGACCTTATCTCTTCAGTCACTGTCAGTGCAACCAAAAGAATCATTTCCCTCCGGGGGAGTTGCTGTGGCCAGGCTTTTCAAAGGCCTCCTCTGAAAATGTAAGTTGTAAGAAGTCTTTATCAGCAAATTAGCATTTCAAAGATCATAGATAATAGATCCCTGATGTCTTTTTGGACTCCAAAGAGCTGTCCCCAGGCTTATAGATACTCCCTGGTCTTTGTCCTTTCTCCTTCCCTTTCTATTTCCTTCTGTTCTGTTGATTAGCTTGTTCTCATTCTCCCTCTCTGCCTCCAGTTTTAGGAATATGCTCTTTGTTTCTTTTCCCTTGACTGAGAAATCAGGATTTAAGGAATGATTTTGATTAGTAAATCGTTATATAAAGATTCCTTTTTGCTTTTTGGAATGTTGGAGTAGACAAAGAAATACCTGAGATCTCTGAATTGTAGTCCAGCTACCTTGATTTCTGAAATGAGTGTAAAAAGCCCTTTTCTGGTGCCTTTGTGATTGCTTAAGAGCTGGTTGTTTTCTTGTAAAGCAAAGGTCCTAATGCTAATGAAGTTGGCCATTAGCTACTTCTTCCTTTTGGTTTACACCTTTAGTACTAAACTGCCTCCCTTCTTTCAACTTCTCTTCCCTTATTGAAATAAGTGATAGCTCTGCCTCCCCTCCTTTCAACTTATGTTCTCCTATTGAAATAAGAGTAATAACACTTGTCTCCTTTTTGCTTTGAACTTACTATCTGAAATGACCTCATTTCCCCTTACTAAAATCCTAAAAAACCCTTGAACCCCCTAAACAAGGGGAGACAGATTTTGAGCTGTTAGGCTGTCTGTTCTCCTACCACAAATGTAGTAAACTTTCTCTCTTTGAAACCCTGATGCCTCAGGAATTAGTAACTGAGCGCATTCAACAGAAGAACCCACAGCCTTTTCCTGTTTTGTGTACCTGTCCTCCTGCCACTATCATTAAATAAATGTTCATTGAGCTTCTGCTTTGTATTAAGTAAGCCCTCTGCTAAATCCTGGGGTTTTAACAGGAAATAAAAGAAATACGGTCCCTGCTCTCATATGTATATATCATGCTTGAATTTTCCCTTTCCTTCCGTCTCTTTACTTTTTCGTTCTCTTTCTTTCTATTTATTCCTTGATATGGAATTATATTTGTAAAATACCATTTCTATATTGAATCTTTCACCCCTGTTTGAAAGCCTTTTTAAAAAAATCAAAGTAAAACAATACTTCAAACTAAGCAGGGCCTAAGGCATTACCCAGTGTATTAGTTTGTTAAGCTGCTGGAATGCAATATATCAGAAATGGAACAGCTTTTAAAAAGGGAATTTAATAAATTATAAGTTTACAGTTCAAGGAAGTGAAAGTGTACAAATTAAGGCATCAGCAAGAGGTTACCTTCACTCAAGACAGGCTGATGGCTTTTCTGAACACCTCTGTCAGCTGGGAAGGCACGTGGCTGGCGTTGGCTGGTCCCTTACTCCTGTGCCAGGTTCCTTTCAGTCTCTGTTCCTGTGGGGGTTCCTCACTTTGTTTCTCCCGGGCTGGCTTTCATCTCTCCAGGTTCTGGCTTGCTTAATATCTCATGGGAAGCCCCCTGGCAATGTCTGCAGGGCTCTAAGCATCTCCAAGCATCTGCATCTCTGTTCTCCAAGTGTCAGCATCTGTTCAGTGGTCTCTCTCCAAAATGCTTCCTCTTTTAAAGGACTACAGTAAACTAATCAAGACTCACCTGGAATGGCTAGAGTCACATGTCCGTACAATCAAAAGTTCATACCCACAATTGGTCCTGCAACATCACCATGGAAATAATCTAATCAAGCATTTCCACCTATAATATTGAATCAGGATGAAAAGAAACAGCTGCCCCCACAAGACAGGATCAGGATTAAAACATGGCTTTTCTGGGGTATTTAACAGTTTCAAACAGGAATACCCAGTAATCATGCAAATTAATAATTCTCAACAAAATTTAATGCTATTCACTTCAGGTGGATTATAAGATTATGCTTAGCCTCATGCCATGTCAAGTCAAATTTTGCTATCCAAAGAACTTCAGCACCAAGAGTTATAAAATCTTTTATAATTTTGAGAGATTTTTTATTTCAGAATTTAGGACAAGGGATTTTGGTCTTGCCTCTTACATTCTGGCATTTGTAGGCAACCTTAGAAATACTTGTTGAATGAATGATAGTTTGGATAAAATAAAAATAAAAATATTTGCATCAGCACCATGATATAGTAGCTAATTTTAAGGTAATGTTCAATTAATTTTAGTTCCTTCCTAATAAATTTTTTGTTTGCTAATTGTACCAGGTTGAATCTTTTGTGAACCCCAGAAAAGCCATGTCCTTTACTCCTCATTCCTTTTCTCCTCATTCAGTATTGCTGGGTGGGGGCTTTTTCATTGTTCCCATGGAGATATGACCCACCCAATTGTGGGTGGTAACTTTTGATTAGATGGGTTCCATGGAGGTGTGTCTCCACCCATTCAAGGTGGGGTTGCTTACTGGAGCCCTTTAAGAGGGAACCATTTTGGAAGGAGCCACGAGAGCCCATGCAGCCAGAGACCTTTGGAGATGAAGAAGGAAAATGCCCCTGGGTAAGTTTCATGAAACAAGAAGCCTGGAGAGAAAGCTAACAGATGTCGCCATGTTCACCATGTGCCTTTCCAGTTAGAAAGAAACCTTGAACTTCATTGGCCTTCTTGAACCAAGGTATCTTTCCCTGGATGCCTTAGTTTGGACATTTCTATAGCCTTGCTTTAATTTGGATATTTTCATGGTCTTAGAACTGTACATGTGTAACTTAATAAATTCCCTTTCTAAAAGCCATTCTATTTCTGGTATATCGCATTCCGGCAGCTTGCAAACTTAAAACACTAAGGATAATTTTTATTTAATGTAAAACTAAATTACCAAGAAAGGAAACTTTTGCCCAAATATTTCAAGTAAGACTCCTGAGATGCACCTTAATTCAAGTACTTAGTTTACATGTCCACCCCTAAATCAAAGATAGTAACCAAAAGACAGTGTTAATTCACCCAAGACTCATCCTTATAGATAGAGTAGGATCAGCTTCCTTTGAATTACATGTGCTGTTTGGGAAAATGATGTGTACTTTTAGTATGGAAGAAAGTAGGTGGGGGGGGTAGGGGAGAAATGGACACTGGATAGGTGACCAACCTGTAATTTGCACTACAGGCAAGTATATATTTGTTATATTAAATTGTACAGTAAGTAATCTACTGTACTGCATGCAGGTTAGTTCTATCAGGTACCAGGGAAGGCTCAGGGTACACCTGCTCTGCATATGCTCTCATCCTGGCATGATAAGCAATGATTTGTTTTAATGTCACATCTGAGGAAGCATTGAAGCAGACTCACTATATTTGGTTCTCAGGAAGACTTCCCAGCCTCTTACAATAATTTCTTCAGAAAATGAGCTGTGAGGAGGAGGCACTGGAACATTTAAGAATGGGTACAAATTCTCCACGCTCCCTCTTCCTGTGATATGACAACCTCAGGGGCTTCAGGTTGAGGTGTGCAAATCATTAGATGGCAGAACTTCCATCGACCTGAACAGCTGAGTGGACAACATTGAGCAAAATGTTCTTCTGTCCCCATGATAGAAACAGCAAGAAATAACTTTGTTTTGTGAGTCTGTGGGATATCTGGGTTAACATTGCCACCTCATTAACTAGCCTATCCTCATTTGATTATAATGCCTCATTATTATATCATATCTGGGGTCATTTGAGCACTCCTGAAAGTTTCAAGTGATTTAATCTAATATTTTTGTAGTAATGTTCATATTGGTATGGGGTTGCCCACAGGTTTATAGGAACATTTTGTCTTTGTAGTCCAATCTCAGACTTTCTATAAATTAATCTATAAAATATGCCTTTCCATGCCCTGCCATGCCCCTGGCCATAGGTCAACAACATAAATATACATTACCTTTATTATAAAACTGTTAGGCTTTTAAATACCAGTCTCATGCTTAAGTATTCAAGTAACTAATATAAAAGGATAAAAGGATATATTTAAAAACAGTCTTTCTTAAGTTCACAAATAAGCTACGTTGAAAAATATCACTTGGTACCCACTAGCTTAAGACCTAATAATGACATTTTATAGTCCCAAATTACTTTGATGGTGCCAAATTTTTTCCAATATGCTTTTTCTCTTTTTGTCCTCATCCTGACTTTGAGATTTTGGAAGAGGAATTGTCATTGCTGGTTATAGATGAACAAACTAAGGGTCGGATGTGCCCAGGGCTTGATGCAAGGTGAAGATGCAGATTAACCAACTCCCAAATCATTTGCATCATGCACACATCAAAACCACTTCTTTGAATAATTATAATAAATCTTCCTGCTAAAATTAAGCCATATTTCTAAAAAGATGAGACAAAAATCAGTGTTACGTTTAATAGTATAAACTAATCTACTGCATGATGCCTTAAGATAATTGGGTAGAGCTGGGTATTTTCTTGATGCTTGTCAAGAAACATAAGAATGATTTTTAAATCTCTCTTATTTGTGCTTAGTGAGTACATTCAACAAACTCCAAATTTAAAACTATGTACTTTTGGAAAATAACATGGGGAAGTTTTATTATAAAGTACTTAACTATAAAAAATTACTTTCCAACTGAAAATCAAAGTTTATATTGAACATACTTTCTAACCTGCCATAGCAGGAAGCACCACGTATCAGATATCACTAAGATCTGAGATTAGAACAAAGCAACTACTTTATGGCCAGGAACAAACCTCTTGGGAGGCCTAAGACTCAATTTCATAATCTTTAAAATGGAGTTAATAACATAAGGAACCCTAACTGTCTCACAGGAATATGATAAAAGCAAGTGAAAAAATGTATGTAAATGAGTTTTATAATTTGTTCATTTTTGGAAAATTGGGGCTCATTTAATTCACTCAATGCTTACATATTAATCAGGGTTCTCCAGGGAAACAGAACCTACAGTATAATATATATATATATATATATAGTGGGGTTTTTTTGTTTTTTTTGTTTTTTTTTTTTGTTTTTTTTTTGATGCATGGTCTGGGAATCGAACACACATCTCCTACATTGAACTCAGGTTTCCTGCATACATATATATAGTAAATATTATGAGATTTATTATTGGAATTGGCTCATGCAACTGTGAGGATAGGCAAGTCAGATTTCCAAAGAGCAGTCTGAAAACTGGGAAATTTTCAGTGAAGGTTTGTGATGAATTCCCCAGGAGAAGCTGGCTGGCTGAAGTTGGATGGAAATTCTTCCTTCTGACTGCTGATACTATCAATTCTCCTTTTAAGGCCTTCAGCTGACTGGATGAGATTTCTCTTTTTGAAGGCAATCTCCTCAATTGAGTAGATGTAATCAGCCATAGATGCAATCAACTTACTGGTCATTTAAATCCACAAAATATCCTCAGAGTAACAAGCATGCCAGTGCTTGCTTGACCAAACAACTGTACACCGTAATTTAGCCAAGCTGACGCTTGAGCCCAACTGTCGCAGCCTAAAATCCGGTGCATCCTAGAGACAATAAAATGCTAAACCATACAAACATGTGTCCTCCTTTCATGGAGCTTATGTTTTAATAAAGGGTAGAGAAATAATTAAAAAGATCTGGATGAAAGGTATGAAAAAGATTACAATGGAGTTGGTCGAAGGTGTGATATGAGTAGCTCAGATATGTTCTGTGACAAAAACAGTAGTGATCGCCAATTATTCCAGTCAATGGGCTCCACAGAAATTTCATAGATCACTTCTGCCTGGAGATCTTAAGAGCAGGTGTGTGTACTCCAGGCTCTCTCTACCCCTGGTGTGATAAGATAGAAACTGTTTGGATTTCTGGGTTACCATATGGAGGACAGCTGTTTTGACTCTCAGTTTTGCATGTGCGAGAAACTTCACATTGTTAGGACTGTGAAATTTCAGAATTAAGTTTTCATTGCAGCATAGTCTACCGTATCTAATACAAGTGCCTAACTCAGACCTAAGAGTTAGAAAGGCCCAGAATGAAAAGAACACCAAGGAATTAAAAATAGTTCAGTGTAACTGATTAAAAAGTATGTGCAGGTTGGTAGGAAGAATTAGGTTGAAAGATAGGTGCGGTCCAGGCTTTGAAAAGTCTTATAAACCATATTTGGGAATTTGGCAAATGGCAAAGAGCCAGCAAGATTCCTGACACATGGTGAGTGTGCCATTTTGTACGTCCAGCCCTACTGAGCTTCCAGGTGACTCCTCCCCCACGCCCATGTTGACCAACAGAATGAGAAACCCCAAGCGAGAAATGCCAAGCCAAGCCCAGGCAACCACAGAACCAGGAGAGATGTTCATCAACTGTTGCTTTAAGCTTCTATGTTTTGGGGTGGTTTGTCTGGTAGCTATAGATAACTAGAATAGAATCACTGCAGTATAACAAAGACAACACAGAATCTTTGCTACAATTCCCATTAGGAAAGGCGGCTTATTTCCTCACCCTTTGAATCTGGGCTGACCTGAGAATTCTCTGGCCAAAAGAGTGTAGCAGAAGGGAAGTGGGGATAGCCTGGAGTCCTGTCTCGAAAGGGGATTGACAGCTTCCACCTTGTCTCTTGGAACACTGAGCCACTATGAAAGTCCAACAACTCTGCTGGAGAGACCAATGGCGAGGTCCTGAGACTATATGGAGAAGGAAAAAGGAGCAGTTGAACCCCAGCATGTGAGGCTGGACCTATCAGACCAGCCCGGCTGCCATGTGAATATCACCGAGTCTCCCTGTCAAAACCATGTTGAGCAGGAGAATCCACCAGCCACTGCCAACGAAGCCTTGCCTAATTTCCTAACATACAAAACTGTGAAATAAAAGAAAATGCTTGTTATTTTAATCTACTAAATTTTGGGATAATTGTAATGCAGAAATAGATGATGGGGACGAGGAGTTACCCCAACATTATATATATATATAACATTACGAATAAAGAATTTTGGATATAAGTTGTAAAGCAGAAAAATGTTCATTAAATTATTGACAATAAAACATTTTTTAATCAACCATCCAAGAAGAAATATTAAATTACTTTTCTATTTGCTCTGTGAAAAATATTATAAAACTGCTGTCATATAAAAAGATCAAAAAATAAGCAGTGAAAAAAAGCAAGAAAAAAATATTATAGAGTTGTGTCAGGAAGTTAATAAAAGCCATATAGTATTTTTCAGGACTTTATGAAATACATGGTATCTGTCATTTATTTGAAAATTTGTAATTTTTTGTGTCTCCTTTTTCTATTTTTGAATAAACATTCACTTTTGTACCTAATTTTGGTTTTTCTAATTTAGTATTCTGCTTTCTTAAAGAGCTCCTCAAATTTTCAGAACACTAAGTCAAAGAAAAGATTCTACAAACTTCCAAAAAGAAGGAAAAAATACAAATTGTCAACAAAATATCAGAAGCAGAATGGCTTAGACTTTTCAATAGCATGGAAACTAAAATAGAGAAAAACCTTCACAATTCTGGGTAGAAATGATTTCTAATCTAGAGTTCAATACACTGAAACTTTCAATCAAATATGAGAATAGAATGAAAATATTTTCTAATTGAGGTATAAGTTCTCAAAAATGTTAACATGTACATTATCTCAGGAAATACAGAGAATGTGTTCTCTTATATCAGAACTTGCATAAACAGGATATGACTCATTCTGACACATTTTATTTCCAAAAACTATGTCTCTTTGCCCTAAATTATATCTGGTAGACCTTGCCAACAAATATCATGAAGGCACAGTTGCACTTTTCAGCAATAACAGCCAATATTCAAAGTCCTCTGATATGAAATGTCAAAAGATCATCTTGTCGGCTGCATCCCTCACAATTACCATTGAAAACAGTTGCCATTAAAAAGAAAAATTTGTGCAAGAAGCTAAGTTTGAAAAATAAACAGTTTTTAAAATTATTTTTTCTATAGTAACATTGTTTATGTAATCTACTCAGATCACTGGTGTATTAGGCTGTAACTACTTCTCTCTCCTTCTCACTCTTTTACAGTTTAATCACAATGTACACTGCAGCACCCCTGAAGGCTCCTCTCACCCTTTCTTGATCAATGTTTTCACCCTTACCCCCAGTAGATGGCTATTCTGAACTTTATGGTTATCACTCTGCCACTTTTATTTATAGCTTTATCCTGCAACCCTAAATATGTCCATCAAAATGAATAGTTTTGAACTTTATATAAATGGAATTCATACGATATACTTCCTTCCTTCCTTCCTTTCTTCCTTCCTTCCTCCCTCGGTCCCTCCCTCCCTTCCTTGCTTTGTTTTACTCAACTCCATGTTGGTAAGACTCATCCATATTGTTGAGGTAACTGTATGTTGTTCATTTTCATTTCTAGAGCTAACTGGAGAGAGTTGAGCTGCAGAGTCCCGGAGGCCAGTTAAGACAAGCCAAACTGAAGATAACAATGAAAACTTCTCTCACTTAACTGCCTCTGTATAAATGCAAGGCCAGAATGAAGGTGTGGCTTCCCCAGTGTTCCCCGCTTTCCCGCTGAAGCTCAGCCATGCTAGGGCTGATATCCCCGTGCAGGCGGAGGTCATCGGCCTGCGCAGGAAGCACTGAGCAGAAGTCTTCCGCCATTCTATGGCCGTGGAGACCCTGGGGCCCAGGTAGGAGGCAGGGCTAGGAGAGGAGAAAAACTGAATATTGGGTCAGAGGAGAGTAGGGTCTTCAAGGCCACCCAATGAGGTGGTCTCAGCAGAGGTGCTTGCGAAAGTCCTTGGCCAAAAGCCTTGCCTAAGGAGGTCTTGAAATGGTGGTGCCCAGGCTAGCAAAGCAGACGTGCAACAGCAGGGCCAGCCTGGAAACCTGAGGCCTTAACGCTCTCCTGAGATTGCAGTGCCCTGGCTGTGGGCAGGTAGGTACGTAGGTACGGTGGGGAACTGAGCTTTCCCCTTGAGGGTTGACCCTGGAAAGTCACACATAAGATTTTGGTCTGGAGCCAGACACCCCAGACAGATTTCCACTATGTAAATATACCATAATTCAGTTAGCCACTCCTCCTATTGATGGATATTTTGAGTTGTTTCCAAGTGCACCAGTGGGTGCATAAGACTGTATCAATCTTACTTTTAGAAATTGTCAACTGTTTATAGGTGAAAGGCCAGAAAATATGTTTTTATTAAAAAAAAAAAAAGACCTTTCCTTTTAGTCTGCCTTATAAATGTCAGCTTTCCTTCCATCTTCCCAAATTTAATGACAATTTATTTAAATGAATTCAGCTGACTGACTCCCTTAACTGGACCTGTTCTGGCCCATTATTATCTATTACTCTCTGATATATGTGTATAGATTAAGGCAGTATTCGAGCTTTCAGATTAGAGCAAAATACTGTAAATGCTGAATTGGCTACTGTAAAAATAAGAACCACACATATTGATCCACAGTATTCAAAATGGGAAGAGGTTCAGGCCTCAGAATCCAAATAGGCTTGGTTTCCAGCAAGCTCTTTCAATGGAATAAAATATTAAAAATATTGTCAATTCACTCTCACTTGTAATCTCATTGGTGCATTGTTAATATAGTGAGTAAAGAACAGTAGGAAGGGAGGGTGAGAAGGAAAAAGAGCAAAGAATAAGTTGATTATCCCCTCATTAAAACTGATTGTCCTTCTCATTAAAGGCAGCTGTTCAATGACCAGGCTGGGTTTGTCTGATCATCAGGGTGGATTTTTGCCCTTCAAGCCCTAGAATTATATGTATTGCTGTGATAGCTGAAGTTGCCTCTAAAAACAGTCACTTAAAAATTAAGAATTTAGATTTTAATGCCAGTGTATATAACAAGATAGTCATATATATGCATATGCTTTCATCTGTATTATATGGAAAAAGAAAGAAAATAAGCATTTACGTACAACAACTTGCGATAAAAGCAAGAAAAATCTTTGAGTTCAATTTGTGGTCAGAGGGAAAATATTTTCCTAAATTGAATTATGATTTTTAAGTCCTTTGGCATGAATAATGAAACATCCTGCATAGCAAAAGGAGGCTGAATGTTATTGTAGGAAGGCTCAAATGTGTTGCATTTAATTGCTCAAGTCTGGCAAGACATCGAAAAGAATAGGATAACAGAGAAAATGGAGCAAGAGATAGACTTAAAAGGAGAGAGGCTGCTGTGGATCAGCTTCTTTGTCTCATTATTGGCCAAGAAACTCCCTGCTCGTGCTTCATTCAATCTGGAAGGTCTCAAATAATTTCAAAGGAAAGTTTTCACAGTTCTTTCTTTTATTTGCCTTGGACACAGAAGAGTATAAGAGGAATAATGGACAAAAAAAAGAAAAAGTAATACAAAATTCTGTTGTCGCTCGAAATAGTTTAAATTGGATCACTTCCATTGTGATGTTAAAATCACTGACAGTCATTTTAGAAACTGACCCAATTTATTTAATAATCATATTTTATTGGCTAAGGAAATATTACCCTGGAGTTTAGCTATAACAAGGTGTACGGTTGTTGAAGTGATTTAATATTTACTGTATCACTGACATTTTATATGAGTGTAAATTGTGTATGAGTAAATTTATGCTTATCTAATTTTATATTTATATTTCTGAGCAGGACAGGAAGTCTCTTGCTAGTTAACAGTACTGTTAAATAGCTTAGCAGTAATTTTGCTTAGGAATTATTGTGTCCTCATCAGGTCCTAGTGTTGACCTTAAGCTTGAATAATAAAAAAAGAATTTAAAAAAATTAAGAAAAATGTTAAGCTAAATTTATACCTCAAAGTTTTAAAATAAGGGTTGTTAAAATCTGAAAAGAATTACTCAGATGAAGTTAGAGAATTTCCTTCCCTGATAAAGGGATGAGGATTGCAGAATTGAAAACTGTTTTGAAATGTGACTAGAGAAATGCTTTTAAGATATGAGGGGAAAATGTAAAACCAGAATTAGTTTTCTAGAAGATGCGTTTCTCAGATCTCCTACTGGGGACAGCAGAATTGCAGCTGACTTCAGCATGATGCTCTGAAATGCACCACAGTGTTCGTTCTGAGGCAAGAGTCTCATAGGCTGACCCAGCAATGACCAAGTGTGGCAGGGATTTTCAGGCAGGCTTGTTCAAAAGAGATGTTCGGTTCCTCTGACAGCTGACTTACACACAGGGACTCCCTTAGGCTATGCTGAACCTTTCCTAGAACTGCACTGCTCTCCAAGACCCTTCTTTCTTTCCTCCCTCCCTACTTCTCCTTTCTTCTTTCCCTTTCTCCTTCATAGAAGTCAAACCAGCATCGTGGTCTGTTGGTTCTTCTAACATGATGTCAGTTTGAATCTGTGTTGTGGACTCCAGAAAAGTCATGTCCTTTAATCCTCATTCAGTGATGCTGGATGGGAGCTTTTTGATTGTTCCCACGGAGATATGACCCACCCAATTATGGGTAGTAACCTTTGATTAGAGGGAGATGTGATTCCACCCATTCCAGGTGGGTCTTGATTAGTTTACTGGAATCCTTTAAAAGAAGAAACATTTTGGAAAAAGTTTCAGAGCACACACAGCCTTTGGAGATGAAGAAAGAAAATACCCCTGGACGAGCTTCATGAAACAAGAAGCCTGGAGAGGAAGCTAGTAGACGTCGCCATGTTTGCCACGTGCCTTTCCAGTTGAAAGAGAAACCCTGAACTTCTTCAGCCTTTCTTGAATGAAGGTAACCTCTTGTTGGTGCCTTAACTTGGACATTTATATAGACGTGTTTTAATTTAAACATTTTTATGGCTTTAGAACTGTAAAGTGGCAACTTAATAGATTCCTTCTTTTAAAAGCCATTCTGTTTCTGGTATATCACACCAGCAACTAGCAAACTAGAACAAGTATCATAGCTATTTCCCCTAATAAATCTACTGTATGTCTAATATGGTCCTGGCATGTGCTTCTTAAAGGACTTGGTTGTTCTGATTCAAAGAACCAAATAAATATTTTTAAGAAGGAGGAGGAGAAGAATATAAAAATAAATGTAGCAATCTCCTAAACTGTTAGAAATTTATGTAATATTAAAGATTTTGTCAGGGACTAAAAAGTTATATATAAAACCAATAAGATTTAGGATTCTTTTTTTTTTCCTATTTAGAAACTTTTAAAAACAGTTTGCTTAGGACACCCAATTTTTAAAAATAAATTTCAATTATCTACAGAATTGATATGGTGGATAAAGACACATTCACTGTATGAAAATAAAACTTTGTTTCCTGCTTAACACAGTACAGTCTCTTAGCTCCAGTGTAACTCTCTTGTAGATGAAAAACAGTACAATGTCCCATACTTTCACTCACTTAAAAAAAAAAAAGGCAATTTGTCATCAGAGGGGCAATATGGAATAAACTGGGAAAAAGGAAATCTGTGGTAGATTTTATTTTCCAAAAATGGCCACTAAAATATCTCCCACCCCATACGCTCTTCTGTAATGTAGACTTACAACCTGCCTGTCAAGAGGTGGGTTCTGTGCCCCCTTGCATTGAATCTGGGCAGTCTTGTGTTTGTTTTGACCACTTGACGATGCAGAGGTAATGCTTCTTCAATCTGTGCGTTGATAACTCTGACCATCTTTGGAAAATTTCTGATCATTATTTCTTTACATATTTCTTCTGCTCCCTTTTCTTTCTCTTCTGCTTCTGAAAGTCAAGTCACAAACATATGACTCCTTGATTTTTTTCCTATATCAAATGCTCAGATCTACTTTTTTCAATTTATTTCTTTGGGTTTCAGTTTATATAATTTCTATTGGCCTATCTTCATGTTCCCTTTTGTTTTCTTTTGTGTACATTTGCTATCATGTTTTTTTCATCTGATTGTATTTTTTTAACTCTGGCATTTTCATTGTTTCTAATCATTGACATCTTTCAGTTGAATTCCTTATGTGTACTGCTATGTTTTCCATTAAATCCCTTAATACATTTATGGTGTTTATTTTTCAGTGGCTGTCTGATTATTCTTACATCTGGGTCATCTCCGCACCTGTTTCTATCGACTATTTCTTCTTTTGATGTAAGGTCCTATTTTCTAGGTCCTGCAGTTCTTTCATAATTAACAATTGTCAATTGTTAATTGTCAGATATTGAATATACAAGAAAAATATTTCCCTCTGGAAAATGACACACCCCTTATTCTGTCAGGCTTCTAGTGTGGGTACCTGAGATATTCCGAACTGTAAATAAAGTGGGTCAGAATCTGTTGTGGGTTCAATTAGACTTAGTTTATCACCAACTTCGAATATTTTGAGGGTATAATCAAGATATTCCTTCTCTGGGAAGGAGGTCTGCACAGAGATGTCTGTGTTTTATAGACTAGCCACAAGATTTCTCAACCTTGAGATATCTCTTTGCTTTGCAACCTGGCCGTTACCTTTTGATTTGCTGGGGAATGTCCTTTGCTCTCTGGATTGTCCTTGGCTGTTGGTACCTTGGAAGATCTCTTCCTATGCTGCTGTCCTATCCCAGCCTTTGGAGGGTGTGGGTGAGATTCATGTGAAAACCTGACCAGGTAATGGTGCTCAGTTGTCTGGTCAAGCAAGTACTGGTCTGTAACTGCGAGGGCCTTTCATGGACTTAAATCATCAGTAAATTGATTGCCTCTATGGCTGATTATGTCTACAATCAACTTAGGAGAGTGTGTCTTCAGCAAGAGAGACATTCAGTTCAATCAGCCAAAGACTTTAAAAGAAGAAGTGAAAACCTCAGTACTCAGAAAAGAGAACTTTTATCTCCACTTCAGTCTGCCAGCTTCTTCTGGGGAATTCATTGAAAACTTTGGTGTTACCAGTTTGTAGCCTACTCTACAGAATTTGGAATCATATATCCCTGCAGTTACATTAGACACTTTTACTAAATCTTATACTATTTACAGATATCTCCTGTTGCTTCTGTTTCCCTAGAGAACACTGACTAATACAGCTGGCTTCTGCAATATGCTTTAGGAAGATTTTTCTCTTCTGTCACTCCCCTAGCTTTTGGCAACTGCTGCCTTGAATTGGTTAAAGGTTGGGTTGCTTTGTAGGGATTTTCTTAGCTTTCTTCTCCCACCCTCAGCTTCTAGTGAGGCACTTGGGGAAGTCTTTGCACTTGGGAATGGCCTGTGAACCTTGGGATGGTGGAGGAAGAGGGAGATCTCAACTCTCTTGCTTGCCCATGGTTTACAGCTTATAACTCCTGTACCAAGTGCAGACTTATGGGATAGAGCTGGCAAGTGGGTACAGACTCAGTATGGTGGTAGGGCACCTTAGATTCTAAACTGTCACATCAGTCCACATATGGCATTAAAAGATTGTTAAATGCTCTGTTAGTTTCTCCTTATTCCACATTATGAGAATCGTCTTTCTATAGAAAGGATTTTTCCTTCCTAAGAAGAAGGTTTTGTCACTTTCTGGATTTTAGCTCTTTTAGATATCTTTAGGTCTTTAAAAACCATATTTTTTGTAGCTTTTCTAGCTTTTTCACATTAGGTTGGAAGCAATATGGTCTTTTGCAAATTTCTACACCCAAATCAGAAGCAGAAATACTTACCATAACCACTTGTATCCTTATTGTTTCCTTGCCCCATTTGCAGTGGCTCCCGTTTCCTTTCTCAAAGACCACAGCTCCTATCAGACAGCCCTCCTACAATAGCTTGTACATAGCTTCAGCAACTGCTCCTTCGAATTGCCCCTTCAGGCCTAGGGTGATTATAAATTCCTTCTCTTGGTAGCTCTGAAGTGCTTTATCATCCTTTGTTGGTTTCCTTTAAACTTGTTCACACTTTTGAAAATAGTCCCTTCATTAACTGCTTCACAGTTTGAATGAATCACCTCCTTCCTGCTGATAGGTGGTATTTCTCTAAGAAAAATGAAGAGATTTAACCCACAAGGAGTTTTGGAGAGTATTAAGAAAAGGCACAGAAAGAGTTGAGTTAGTTGGTTGAAAAACGGCAGAAGTGGTGGCAATGTTGGTGACACAGAGGAATGGGGAGAGGTTGGGGGTCTCCCCATAATATCTCTTCTTTAATCAATCCTCATGCCTTTAAAATGGAAAACCGAGCACCAAATATTATTTGGGTTTGAGAGTAACTTTCCAGATTAATTTTTAGGACACTTTTCTGTGTATATAAAATGTTGATGTGGAATACAAAGCTAAAGAATTATTGGGACCTTGTTAGTGTGATGGAATGGGGGAGGCAAGGAAGGATAGGAAGAGGGGACAATGAATTGCAAGAAGACATTATTTTAATCAGATGCAAAGCTTTATTTAACAGATATTTAGCATTTACAATTGGATAATTTATACTTTAGGGGCCCTTAGGTTCCATATGAACACTGTAAATTGGAAAAAAATCTCTTTATACAAACCGTTTTTGGTAGGCGGTACTATGAAATAAATGAGCCTTTGTCAGCTTAGCTTAGTGCCTGGCATACAGTAAATACTCAACAAATTTCAGCTCTACTAATCGTAGCTGACATTTATTGAGTCCTCATCCTATGCCAGGCTCCATGCAACGTGCTTAACATGCTGTGAATATCACAATTTATAGGTGAGGAATCTGAGAATACAAGATACATTTCTATATTAGGCAGTCGATAAAGTGGTGATGAATTAAACAGAGGTGAAGATGGTGTTATTTAAAGATTTTCACAGTTCTTATTTGTATAAGAAATAAGCTTAGGGAAGTTCAGGATTGCAAGGACAAAAAAAAAAGTCTCTCTGAATATCCTTTTGCATGCATGCATTTATAAAGCTTATTAGTATTTGCAAATCCCCAAAGAGTATCTTTCTGACACAACACAACTCACAATGTAGGCTACATTCCTTACTTAATTTCTGAGACTGCAGATTTTATTCTCTCTTTTTGTTCTTTCATTTTTTTCTTCTCATTTTCTCCCCTTAATTTTTATTCTGTTTAAAAAATCTTTTCCATTATTCATTCACTCATTCACTCAAACAAGGTCAGACGCTTCATTTTAAAATGTGATTCAAAATGGTGCCACGTCATTTGTAGAGGCCAAAACCCGAGAGGTGCTGTCACATTTCTTCCTGCCAACGTGGACCTGGCACAAAGCCAGCCCTCTTCTCACCTGCTCCCCTGGAGACTACACCCAGCCCGCTGTCCAGGCCCCCGCCCCGCCCCGCCCGGCGGCTGCCCCGCCCCTCCCGGATCCCCGCGGGCCGAGCGCATTTATTTGCATATTTCTACCTTTGTTCTCTGCCTGCGGCCAATCACCACGCCGGGCGAGGTCGGCGGTGGTGGTGGGGGGGAGGCGAGACGGGATCCGGGGAGAGCTGAACGGGGGGCTGGGGAGAGCTGGGCGGGGCGCGCGCTGCGGCGGCCGCCGGGTCCTGAGCGGGTCTTGAGCGGCTCCGCGCGCTCACTGCAGCCCCCGCCGCGGATCCCGCCACCCCACCGCGTCGGCGCCCCTGCGCAGCTGGGCCAGGCCCGGAGGAGAGGACAAAGAGGCGCCTGGGCGGCCGGCGGGAGCCGCGCCGGGGACCGCAGGCTCCACGATGGTTTGCGGAGGCTTCGCGTGTTCCAAGAACTGCCTGTGTGCGCTCAACCTGCTCTACACGGTGAGTGTGCCCCCCCACTCGGGGGTCTGCACCTGCTCTACACGGTGAGTGTGCCCCCCCCACCCCAGGGGTCTGCGCCTGCTCTACACGGTGAGTGTGCCCTCCCGCCCCCCACCTCGGGGGTCTGCACCTGCCCTACACAGTGAATGTGCCCCCCCCCCACTGGGGGGTCTGCACCTGCTGAGCGCTCCTTGTTTCCCGGGTGGCCAGCCACTGGGTCGCACCACCCCTCTCCCCCGACCCCGCTCGTCGCCCCAAGCCCCGCGCGACCCCCGGCCTACTCCCCCAGTCCCCGCCGGACCCCGGGAGCCGGCGTTCGCCGCAGTCTGCCTGTCTCCTCCCGGGAAGCTGCGTCCTTGTGACTCGCCGGCCGCGTGGGCCCCAGCCCTCCATCCCAGCCCGCGCCCAACGCCTTTTTCCAGTCGTTTGGTTAGAGCTGCCCCCCTTCCCGCCCGGGTTCTCCCGGCTTGCAGACTGACCCAGGGAGGACAGCCCGGGAGAGCCGGCTTTAGGGCGGCGAGACCCCACGGGGAGCGCGCGCGTTTGGGGCAGCGCTGCGCGCTCTCGTGGTTTTCATTGAGGCCATCCACTCAGGTCCCCAGGAGTCCTCGGTTTCCCAAGTTCGGGATTGATGCCTTTGCTGTACGCCTGCCCCCTTGGCAGTACCCTAACCCCACTTTGAGCCAGCCCTCGGGTAGGTCCGCGAGCCGCCGCCGGGCTCGTCCCCCCAGCCCGCTGGGCCGCCCAGTTTGACTGCCTGCAGGCTTATCTTTGTGATTTTTCAGACGCAGGCTGACGGTTATTGACTGCCTCCTATGTCCCTGGTGTCACGTACACGATTTTAGTTGCCATTCTGAAACCATGCGAGGCTGGGGTCATTGTCTAAAATTTACACGGACGGTAACAGACGAGAAGGGGTTTTAATGGGTTTACGTAGCTGCTAGCGGGGGGCAGAAGTGGAGCCCAGGATTTGGAACCCTGCTCCTTCCGCAGGCTTCCCCAGAAGGGTGGGAGAAACTTAGTCTCGCCATCATCCCTCCGTAAACAGCCCTGCCTCCTTCTATAAATACACCTGGCGCTTTGCAGCTCCCACCCTGAAAACCAGCCCGTCTCCCCTGCAGCAGCGGAGCTCGGCCATCTGTGCGAGCTTCGGTTACATCTCTGGGAATGCAGAGGCTGTTTTGTGGTCTCCGGCCGGAGAAAGAGGCCAGGTCATTTTACCATCACTGTTCCTTTGTATGTGTGCACGATTGCAAAGCTCTGGGGGCAAGGCAGAAACTGGAATAGAGTATGCCTTTCCGCTTAGTTAGTGGGAATTAATCAGTGTGGTCTCCAGTGGTAGTTTTGTGGGAAACATTCTAGAACACCTGGTGATTCCACTCCTTGGCACTGGAGATCTGTGTTAAGTTTCAGATGAAAATTCACCTTTGTCTTACTTACGATGATTGTTTATTGAGTCAATGCTGACCAGTTCTCCAGGTGTTTTCTTTTGTTAACATGAATAGCCTGTTTAGAACTTTTAATTCCACATTTTCTGCTCCGACTCTGGATATTTCCCCCAATGATTTAGTTATCTGTTCACCAGTCTTACAGTGTCTGCCTACACACAGTAAATGTCTACTTTGCATATTTACGTGGCTGAGGGGGGCTTTGTAAAGTAATGCATAATATTTTTTCAAAGACCAGTTATTTAAAATTTTTTTTTACAGTTTATTCACACACCACAGAATCCATCCTAAGTGTACAATGAATGGCTCTTGGTACAATCACATACCTGTGCATTCACTACTGCAGTTAATATGAGAACGTTTTCATCCGAAGGGAAAAAAATCCCATGCCCCTTAAATCCCCCTATTATTGATATTTTAGTTTTGGTAAGGTATCTTTGTTACCATTAATGCAAGAATATTCCAAGACCAATTATTTTAAAATCTAGTTCTGCTTCTAAGATACGTAATTTCTATTTGTATTTACTGTGTTTCAGGAAAGCCAGGAGAAGGAAAAATAATTCTAATGGGACATTCTAGGACAATTTAATATCTGTTCTGAATTGCTGACCTTTAAAGTATATTCTTTTGATTTTAATAGCTATGCAGTTAAATGATTAATTTTAAATTCTGGGGACTATAAAAAATGGTTAAAACATAGACTTTAAAATCTTAGACTTTTTAGATAAGGGGACATTTCTTAAAATGCATTAGTGGCTACTTGTTTCTTATACATTGTGCGCAGGCTCTAATAGTGTCAGCAGATTGGAAGCAAATGACAAGTAAAAGTTGGACAAGATCTAGACTAATGCTAGATGCTGAAAATGCATATACCACAGCCATTAGATTCTGTATCTTCCCCTGTTCTCCCTCTGCATTTTCAGGTGGGAACTGTGAGGGGCTGAGGGTTGGAATGGCGGTAAAGACCTGGGAGATGCTTCTTTTTAAGGCATGAACAGAGGACCTTTTCATATTCCAGTCTCACCTTGGTCACTGCCTCTAAAAAGTGCTCAGAGCTGCAGAACTAGATCTGAGGTCATTTCTAAATATCTTAATAAAATGAGAGTGGGGGGGGGGGATAGGTGTAAAGGCTATGGACCACTTTAAAAATCATCACTATTGCCTTGAAGCATTTTCCTGAGAAAGTTAGGACTCGGCTAAATTGACCAAGTAGTCACATGACCTGCTAATACTTCTGAGATTAGTGGTGCTAGATTCATGATCGGTCCAAAAAGCATGTCATTAGATCAAGTTGGAAGGAACGTTAGCAGGCTTGTCATGGACACTATCTCTAGGCCAAAGGTTACAGATGATTTTCTTTTTTGTTGTTGTTGTTCTACGGTTTAGTTGTTTTGATTAATAGAATCCCTAGTACTGGAAAATCTCTAGTTAGTGTAGCGTAGATAATCAGTTTGTACGTAGGGGAGGAAAGAGGGGAGCTACAGTGTCTTCGTCGACTTTCATGGTATTAGAGAATAACTCCTTACATTTGAAGAAACTTTATCTTATTGAGTGCCTACTGTATGCCAGGCACAGTTCTTGGTTCCAGGAATAAAGCAGTGAGCCAAACTGGGCTGTAAATCTCACAGAACTCAAGGGCTTCTTTGAGCCAATAAACATTTGCCTACTGTGCACTCGGTTGAGAGCTGAGCTGTGGCAAATACATAAAAAACCAAATACATACCCTGTGAAGTTAGGCTCTAGTTGGGAGACTTGGGGTAGAAAGTGAAATGATGTATAAGGGACAGATTGACTTTAGGTGCTATAAAAGTTTAGAACTGACGGAGATCTTTGGGTTTAGAGAAGTTAGAGTGAATGAAGAAGGTGTGATTGAATTGGGGAAAATGCGGAAACAGCCTGTGAGTCTTTTCTGATACTATTTAGGATATAAATGCTAATTAAAACAATTTTTGGACCATGGCTTTTTTTAGTAGTCTGTTTTCAATGAATATTTTAGATTGAAAGTAAAATGTTTTGACAAATAATGAAAAACAATTTTTAAAAGTTTAATTAGTAATTTCTAAAAATTTTAAATAATTTAAAAATCACTTAGGCATTTTTGTGAGTAATGATATTTTGTAAATATCATTAAAATATAATGTAACATTTTGAAGCTTTAGAATACATCTCCTTGTACCTCTTAACCAGAAAAGAGAGCGCTGCTGGAAAAAAAAAGGAAATTGACTTTGTTGAAGAACCAATTGAAAAAAAACAGGCAAAAAATGCATTTACCAGGACTTTCAAGAGTTGTACTGCCAATTTATATATGTATGTGAGTAGTTTTAATGAAGAATGTAAGGAACAAAAATAACTTGTGGTCTTAAAATAAGGAAGGAAATTTGAGAAGGAAATTCTATGTGCATTCTTCTAAAATCATTTCATATTGGTTTATTTCTATTGATTTTTTTCCCCTCCCTGTACAGCTGGTTGCTTTGAGAGGAATCCCATGCACCATCAAAAATTGTACTGATTTACATTGATTCTTAGACACATGTAGATTTACATTTTAACATCTCTGCAATTGGGATGCCTCTTAAAATTAAAATAAACTGTCAGGTTAGAAAAAATGCTCCTATAACTAACGAGGAGAAAAAGCATTGGATTCAGGAAGAAAACGACTTCAAGTCCCAAATCTTTTACCTGGAATTTAACCTTAGGCAAACCCATTTCTTTATTTGAACTTTGGTGTCTTTCATTTATCAGTCAGTTATATTTTCCTCTTTCATTCTTCCCTTATGGGGTTGTAATGAGGATAAAATGGGTGACTATGCATATATGCTTTGGATGCACTACAGAAAAAGATTAAGTTGTTAGAGGCTCATGTAAAAAATTTCAAATTTCTGAATTACAAAGCTGTATGTTGTAATGACAAGAGTGTCAACCTGTTGGGGATTTTTTAACACTTTCAGGTTGATGTAAAGTCACACAGGCCTTGGAGGCAAGAATTCATACCCTGAAAAAAGAAATAAAATCATTCAGTTGTAAGCAATATGTTCAGCCTCACCCAAAATAAATTTTAAACTCTAATCCTTCAGCCAAAGAAAAATTTGCATATTGCAGTTGCTTTCAAATGATTGCGTTTGTTATTTTTCAAAATTCTGATCATGAGTTTTCAAATTATTCAGGCTTGATATTTTAGTGTGTGTTTAGGTTTGTGGTATTTTTCTGTCTGCCCTTGTTCAAACTACTGAATAAATTTAAAATATTTAAGTAGTTGCTGAATATTTACCTGTATTTTGAATCACAAAAATGATTCATTGTTTATAGAACCTGGAATTCTCACATGATGTTGTTATGCTGATATTTATAACCTGCCGTTGTGCCAAATATGTTCTTAAAATTTCCCAATTTTTTATTAAAAAATACGGTAATGAAAGTGTGGCATTCATGCCATTTCTCACTTGAAATGGGCTTATTGAGTGTCTCAAAGTTTAACTACATAATTGATAAAAGCACTTCCAAAGAACCCATTAGTTTTCAGGAAAATTTATTCTAGTGTCTTTTATCGTATGTTTAAAAAGTGAGATTAGAACATCTCAATGGCTTAATATATATAGTTTTAGGTGGCTTAACAGTGGGGAGTTGACCCTTGGGACACATTGGGTTGCTGGTGAAGGCAGGCTGGGTTCTTTCTTTGTAACCCATTTTACCTGAATTCGTTTCCAAACCATTTTACCACTCTAACAGGAATAATCCAAATCCATTTGTAATAAGGGATGACCACTTTAGGAGAATAAATCCACATTCTTTTGCATGCCATTGAAGTTCTTTCACCATCTGCTAACCTCCCACGTGCATTGCTTTACATATTTCAATCACATAGGATTCCCCACACGGTTTGGCTTTCTTGTCTTGCTGATCCTTCTTTGACTTTGAAAGTTGCTGAATAAAGCCTTCTCTTTCTTCAGTCAAAATGAATTGTTTTCTTTTAAATTTTCACTTGGGAATCTAAATACTTGAGTGCCATCCAGACTAATTGAATTCGAATTCAGGGTGAGGGTTTGACATGTATTTTTTTTCTTTTAAGCTCTTACATAAATCTAAATTGCCGAGAGAAGTGAGAGCCAGTGCCATAAGATTTTGTTTTACTTTGTTGTCGCCATTGGCCATATCAGTGTTCCATGTTGTAGACAGTTGAGTGGCTGCCTACTTTGGGAGGAAAATAAGAGGTTTGGTATGAGCTGTGATGCCAAACAAATGCCTCAGTGAAGATATCCAGTAGCATTTAGACAAACAAGACTGGAGTTCAGGGGCGAGGATGAGCTGGAGACCTAAATTAGGGAGGAGGCATCAGCATGGAGAATGGGACTTAGAGTTGGGATGGGATGAAATCACCAAGTAAGTAAGGGGAGCTAGAGAAGGGAAGGTGTGCCGAAATTGAGTAAGGAGCCTCCCTCGTTGAGAGGTTTGAGTGAGAAGGAGGAGTCCGCCAAGGAGCCTGAGAAGGAATGGCCAGTCAGGTGGGGGGAAAACCTGGCACAAGTGGGTGTCATAGAAGCCAAGGGCAGACTGTCAAGGAGAGGGGATTAAACGTCTGCATCAAGTGCTGCTGGTAAGTAAGGTGAGGTCTAAGAACTGAACCTTGCACTTAGCACTGAAGGAGTCACTGAAGAGAGAACAGTTGACCTTTTAGTTTTCTTACACAGACTCTGAGCCACTCGGCAGTAAGGACCAGGTCTCAGCCATTCTCTTCCCCGGAGTGCCCAGTGCAGCCCTGGCATATGGCCGGCATTTAGTTCATTGAATAAAGGAATCAGGGCAGGGCTGTTCTGCTCCTTGTCTGCCACTTGGCTATGCCCATAATTCCACACCATGCCTCCCAGAACTGCGCCAGAGAAGAGGTGGGGGGGGGGGGGCGGCTGGAACCTTGTGGGCAGCTTTGGGTGTCTCCTCAAACCAGTTAGCCTTGGAAAATGACAAGTCAGGGTCCCTTCCTTTGAATTCACTTTATATAATGCCTTTCCAGGAGGTATTATACACTCTGCATTTTGTGCCTAGTGTGTATAAAAATAATTCGCTCGGCACCATGGAGAACATAAAGGAGAAAAATATATGACAAGAACACTCCCAGCTTCCTTGTGTCATTTAAAGAATGAAAATAAAACAATAACAAACAAACAGTTTTTGGCTTTAACACTGTCTGGATATTTAGCAATATATGAATTAAAAAAATTTCCACCCAGATGTTTGGCATCATAGAAACACACGCTTGATCATCTCTGCATTGCTCTTCAGTTTTCCACATTAATCCGAAATTCAGGAGAGAATTCATTGTTGAAGTGTAATTCCTCCTGTGAATGTTAAAACATACAGAGGAAACTAGCCTGGAGCCTTTGTTTCCTTTGCATGTCTATGGAAGCTGGAAAATTCTGTTGTTATAGTACTTTTATAGCTAAATACTCTTCTACATTTGCTTGACCTCCACTACCATTAATAACCTCTCTTGCTTTAGTGCTGAAAAATATTTTTGAATTATTTAACTTGAAAACTAATCTGCTTTTTAGAATGTTCTCAATTCCTCTTTCATCCACAAAGCAGTTCACTTACCCTGATAGAATTTTGAAGCTCAACATATGTAGCTGTGTTAGAAATATTTGTCTTTCCTTTAGTCTTGTTCTTCAAATGTGACCAACGTCGATGAAGGGATGAAACCCCCTTTACATATGTTACAGAGAAAAAAAAATCTGAAACATCGACAGATTTGTGGCTGGTGCTGGGGATACTACAGTGAACAGTGTTTACAGGTGCCTGGATTGTTGGGAACTTTTCATCTAGGGGCCTCTTTAAAAAAAAAATCAGAGTATGGCTGGACACAGGAAATAATGACTAATAAATTACCTCCAGGGTAATGAGGGCCACTCATTTCCTAGGATTGTCAGCTTCCAAGTTTGGATTTTATTCTAAGATTAGAAACAAAGAATAGCAAATATGTAAATGACTTGATCTGATTGGTTTTAAAAGATAAAAAAAGAGCACCATATTAGTTAGGAATAGAGTTCAGCTGCAGGTAATAGAAACCCACCTGCCACTGCTCAAAACTGTAAGGTTTATATTGTTTTCATGTAACAACAAGTCCAGAACAGATAAACAGTTTAAGCGTGTTATCAAAGACCCAGGCTCCATCTGTTTTCCCACCCTGCCATCCTTGGCATTCAGCTTTCTTCCTTTATGGCCACCAATTTATATCTGAAAATCTAGGCATCACAGTTTGTTTTGTGGTAGAAGATGGGATAATGCTCTAAAATACTTCTTGAAATGCTTTATCTTATTTTTTGAATATTTTTATTGTGATAGTATTGATAGACAATAAATTGCACATACATAAAGTACAACCTGATACGTTTTGACCTATGTCTCTTTCTATTCATCCTTCTCCTCTTCTTCCTCCTCCTTCTCCACCCCTTCCTCTTGTTCTTCCTCCTCATCCTTCTCCTTATTTGGAATCCAGGTTCTTTGCTCTTGAGGCTTCTAACCAATTGGATGAGACACACCCATATCACTGAAATAATTTCCTTTACAAAGTCCACCGACTGTCAGTACTAATCACATCTACAAAATACCTGTATAGCAACATCTAGGTTAGTGTTTGACCAACCAACTGGGCACTGTAAACTAGCCGAGTTGATGCAGAAAATTAACCATGACAGCAGGCAACAACTGACCTGCCCAGCAATAAAATTTAGGCTGGAGTTATGGATTTGGATATTAACAGCAAAGAGATGATAAGTCTAGGGAGGGTGTTTGCAGAAAGAAGATAGCCTCGAACAATTTTCTTGCTCATTAATTTCCTTCTTGTTTTGATCTTAGAGTAAGAAGGTTTTGGGCACCTCTTTTCAGCTGGAAGAGAGTGCTCATACTTTTTAATGCCATTGAAAAGGCGAAGGATTTAAGGGTGATCTGGGTAGAACAGGTGGTGCCATGTGAAAGTAGATCGTGTCAATGCAGGTTTGCACAATACTTCTGCAAGATGGGGCTTGTATTCATCAGGATTCTTTAGTGGTTGCAGTGAACTTAAAACAATGTGGTAGCTCATATAATGGGGCACCCCACTAGTTGGATCCTCAGATGTGACTGAATCAAGGTGCTCAGAAAAGGTCAGAGCCCTCTTGCTCCTTCTGTGTATCTCACCTCAGCTTGCCTCTACTTAGATACTTTTTGAAGCTAGATCTTTCCGTGTGGAAGATGACCACTGGCAAAATCAATTTTGTGCTTGTCAACTTTGTGCTCAGATCATATAGGATATATGGATTGACCTTGTTGGTTTATAGACACATCCAGTGGACAGGAGGTTGGGCAGTCAGGGCTGGTTGACCTGATTCTCGAGTCTCTGCTGCTGGCGGTGGTTGGGAGGGGACACTGCGGCACTGCTGATGAAGGGTCTCACAGAAACACGTGCCGGATAGCAACCTCAACATATGTCCGCCACACAGGTCATTCATCCTTTGGGGAGCAATTCATCTGGTTGTTCTACTCCTAATTTTAGGATATTCTACCATTTCCTTCAGTACTTGAAAGACTTAGTGTAATAGTTTAGTATTTCAGTGCCACGTATGTTAACTTTCTAAGTAGTATTATGCACAATGTATTTTTTCTTTGTTCTTTAGTAATATAACATGTATCCATCCAAAATGCACATAAACACAGTTGATTAGTTTTTAAGACTTTTGTTTGCTGGAGTAATCTCAAAGATTAAAAACTCTTCACCCCAAGTAGAATTTCTTGCTCCCCACTGAGGTAAATGGCAGCTCACCATGCACTCATGCTTGTGTGTGAATGTAGGCATATGTGACACAATATCGGGGTCGAATAAAAGAAAAATAAACAGCACAGAATTAATGAGCTAGCATTTGATGTTTAATTAATGGAGAGGCCCTGTGGGTAGAGGACTTCATTGTTTTACACATTATTGTGGAGCTAAGTCTTAGAGTGAGGACATTAAAGAGATGCAATTCAAACGCATACCATTCTGACTACAAAGCAAGCACCACAGTTTCTTATACATTATAATATTGTCCTTAGTATCACATCTCAATTTTTAAAAATTATTTAAATACTTTTCTAGGCACTATGATACAGTCATATAGGGAGAAAAAATGTGCTAAGAGGAAAGCTGAATTCCAGTTACAGCTCTGCCACTGTGTCGTTGGATGTGGTACTGTTCTAGTTTGCTAGCTGCTGGAATGCAATATACCAGAAACGGAATGGCTTTTAACAAGGGGAATTTAATGAATTGCTAGTTTACAGTTCTAAAGCCAAGAAAATGTCCCAATAAAAACAAGTCTAAAGAAATGTCCAATCAAAGGCATCCAGGGAAAGATACCTTGGTTCAAGAAGGCCAGTGAAGTTCAGGGTCTCTCTCTCAAGTGAGAAGGCACATGGTGAACACAGTCAGGGCTTCTCTCTTGGCTGGAAGAGCACACGGTGAACATGGCGTCATCTGCTAGCTTTCTCTCCTGGCTTCCGGTTTCATGAAGCTCCCCGGGAGGCGCTGGCTGCTGGACTCTCTGCTTCATAGTGTTGCTCTCTCTGAATCTCTTATTCTCCAAAATGTTTCCTCTTTTATAGGACTTCAGAAACTAATCCAGACCCACCCAGATGGGTGGAGACATGTCATCCCCTAATCCAGTTTAACAACCATTCTTGACTAAATCGCATCATCCAGGGAGATGATCTCATTACAGTTTCAAACATACAGTATTGAATAGGGATTATTCTACCTTTATGAAATGGGATTTATATTAAAACATGGCTTTTCTTAGGGGGCATGCTTCCTTTCAAACCAGCACAGGTACTTTTTCTTTCTTTCTTTTTTAACTTTTGATCATTCCATTCTACATGTATAATCAGTAATTCACAATATCATCACATAATTGCATTATTCATCATGATCATTTCTTAGAACATTTGCATCAATTCAGAAAAAGAAATAAAAATGCATCAGAAACAAATTCATACATACTGTACCCCTTACCTCTCCCTTTCTTTGACCACTAGCATTTCAATCTAAATTTATTTTAACACTTGTTCCCCCTATTATTTATTTTTATTCCATATGTTTTATTCATCTGTTGATAAGGTAGATAAAAGGAGCATCAGACACAAGGTTTTCATAATCACACAGTCACTATTCTGATTTTCTTGCCTATAAAATGAAAGGAATAGATCTTTAAGATCATTGGGCAGGTACCAAGTTCCTTGGTGTTCCCTGAGGTCAGTACTGTCCTGTGAGCCTGGGCAGGGAATGCTCTGTTTACTTCTATCAAATCTGCTCCTGCACTGCTGCCTCCTTCTGGGATTTGCTTGAGGAAGCAGTGCCAGTTTTAGACACTTTTATAATCTTGGTTTGCCTTTCACATCATGGTTCTTTTAATCATAAGGTTTATACGTTTAACTTTTCTTTGTTTTAAAGAGAAAACAGGAAAGGTTGGTGCTTCCTGCTCGTAGAAACCTTGCTATCAATGAATTAACAGATCCATAATCTTTTTTATCAGCATTCTGTCTACTCAAGGAAGGAAACTTGTTATCGGTCTAAATTTACTTTCCATTACAATTGGTTTCGTAAGGAAACTTATTATAATTGAACAAAAGGATTCTTACAGTTCCTTTGTCTACCGAGTTCTATGACAGATTTAGGCCTTTGAATTGTGCAGTTAGAATTAATTTTATTTGAATTAATAATTTTGGAACACTGTTTTGAATAACTATGTAATCTCACTCTCCTGAATACAAATCCACCATAGCATACTTGTACCAGTACTCAGATATAAACAGTTTCACTATATCCCTTAAAGGCTCTGTTTTTATTATAATTTAAAGAAACATTGAAGATCAGATCGGATTTGAGACATAACTCTTTAGCTGTCATTTTCAATTTAAAAAGTTAATTGTGAATATTTTGGGGATTTTTGTAACAGTATGTTAGAATGCAAGTCATACACAAAAACATTTACATAGTTTTCAAATTTAAAAATGTAACTTTTATTTTGGAGGATTTATTGGACAATTCATTCACTCAAATAAATTTGTATTGGGTCACTTTCACTACTCTAATAATAAGTGTAAAATCTGTTTTGAATTAGGCAGTTAAATCCATGTTCCTTTTTTTTTTTTTTTTTTTAATTTTTTTGGCATGGGCAGGCTCCGGGAATGGAACCTGGGTCTCCGGCACAGCAGGCAAGAATTCTGCCACTGAGCCACCGTTGCCTCGCCCTGTCCATGTTCCCTTTTACCTCCTAGAATAGGCCTTTGCCTGTGTGCGCCTCGTGCTCAGGAGTTGGGACTGGAGGGGGGATTGGACTCGCACTTGAGGCCACCAGAGGACCATAGCCCCGGAGACTCGCTTCCTGTTATGGAGGTGTGGACAACAGCAGATGACCGCCTCCTGCCTTCAGGTGCACTCTGCCTTCACATGTGAGCCTGCTGTAGGAGGGACTGCACCCAGGGCTTGAAGATGTGCAGATGTGAAGAAATTTGAACTATTTGAGATGAATGAGGAAGACTATCTTGATTTAAGTAGCTGTGTTTAGGGAATAATGGGAACTTTAGCCGCAAAAATCATGAAAATATTCTTCTGTTATTTTTCTCCTAAAAGTTTGATTTGATTTTTATGTTTAGGGTTTCCTGTAGGGTCTGAAGTAGGGACAAATGCTCTCCTTTTTCCGAATGGGTGAATAATTTTACAGGGCGGAGCCTGGTCTTTGCCTACTGATTTAGGATTCCATATGTATGAAAGACGGTGTGGTGTTGGATTATTTAGGTCTGTGTCGATTACTTGGTTTTAATTACGGAAACATTATAAGCTCTGATATTTGTGAGGATGATTTTCTACTTCTGAAAGTTCTGTCAATCTTATTTATGCATTTAATTTTGCTGACTGTTTGTGTAGAATTCCTCCCAAAACCCTGTTGAGATTTTGGCCAGAATTGCTTTGAGTTTCTAGGTTGAGTTGGAATGAATTGCTGCTTTGTAATAATGTCTTCTGGTCTATGCACATTATATATCTCTTCATTTAATTATTTTTCATGTTGTTCAGTACGTTTTCTTCATGAAGGTCTTGTACTACTTTGTTAGATTTGTTTGTAGGTACCTTATGTCTTACAGGCCCACTGGAAATTGTATTCTGAAAAAACACATTGTTAAATAGTTTTTGCTGCATCAGCTGCTGTTGATTTTTGTAGACTGATTCTGTTTCTTGCAACTTTGTTGATTCTTATTGGTTTAATAATTTGTGGATTAGCTTGGGTTTCCTCTGTAGATAATGCTATTAATTTATAAATAATGACAGCTGTAAGTTTCCAGAAATGGGGTGGGTGGGGGTAGGGAGGGCTGTCCTTTTCCATTTTCATTTTCCCCCTTATTCTGTTTCCTCAGACCTTCACTGCAACCCTGCATAGAAGTGATAGCCAGCACTCTTGTCGTCTTTCTGATTTTTCTAGGAAAGGTTTTATCATTTATTAATTTATCATTGAATATGATTTTTGCCTTGAGTTTTTGTTAGGTATTTTTTATCAGTTAAGGAAATTTTGGGTGATTTATTGTTGCTCCTTTTCTTAAGAAACAATTTTGCTGGAGTGTTATTATTATTTTTTTCATTAAGAACCTTATTTATCCTTTCTGCTGTGTGTTTGTTTTCTCTTCTTTAATATCTGCCTTTTCTTTCTCCTATCTTTGGGTTTGCTCTGGTTTGGGTCTTTTCAAGCCCTCATTTAAAAAATATGGCTTTTTTTTTTTTTTTTTGCGTGGGCAGGCACCAAAAATCGAACCAGATCTCTGGCATGGCAGGCGAGAACTCTGCATACTAAACCACCGTGTCCCACCCTGGTTCCATTTTTTCCTTATTGTTTTTGATTCTTTTCTACAGTTTTTAGTTAATTTAAACATTAATTTTAGTCTCATTCAGATTATCTCAAGTTCTTGGAGGTTTTAATCCTTCTTTTGCTGCGTCTTTTGCATCTCTCTCATGTAGATTTTTTAAATGTGTTTTGTAATTTTTTATTAGAAGTTAGATTCTCCCTGGCTCACGAGCCCCCTTGGGGAGTTGTGTGAGGGCTGGGATTTGGAAGCGTTCCTCCCGAGTCATTTAGTATATTCTTCTAAGAGTTTTCCTCCTCCAAATACTGTCACTACCTGTGCTCAGCTTGTATATGAATTGCTTGGCTTGAAGGTTCCTGCATGCCAGGCTGGTGGAGCGGGATGTGGGCTTGCTAGCTTGGCATTTTGCTTTCTTATGGAAGACATTTTAGAGAGACTCAGAAATCTTTGCTGTCTTCCAGGTATGTTTTAATTTTTCTATAGTCCCTTAGACTGGGAAAATGGCCTTTTGGAGGTTCTAACTATGTAAGGGCCTCAGTTCTACCGTGTCACCTGCCTGGTTTAAAACCTAAGGCCTTCTCATTTAGGAACCATTCTGGTTCAGAAACTCCTTCTTCACCTCTCTTGGGCCCCTGTGGTATAATTTGTGTGTTTACATTTTAGCTTTCAGTTCTCCCTTCACTTCTGGTCTATGGGGACTTCCCATAGTTTTCACTGAGCTCAGCTTTACATTAAAAATATTGTCACAGTCTTAATCAAAGTTTTAAAGTCCATATTGTGGTAACTCAGTGGTAGCCTGAGTAATGGCCTCTCCAAAGCTGCCCATGGCTTCATCCCTAGAACCTGTGAATGTGTTCCCTTCCATAGCAAAAGGGACTCTGTAGGTGTGAATGAATGAAGAATCTTGAGATGGGGAGATCATCATAGGTTATCCCAGGGGGCCTAATTTAATCACAGCGGTCCTTATAAGAGGGAGGCAGGGGGAGCTAGAGAAGGAGATAAGGTGACTGGAAGCAGGGGTTAAAACTGGAAAGATTTAAAGATGTGTGCTGCTTGCTGGCCTAAGAATGGAGAAAGGGCTTGCGGCCAAGGAATGCAGGTGACCTCTAGAATCTGAAAAAGGCAGGGAAATGGATCCTGGCCTGGAGCTTCCGAGCAGGAATGTAACCCTGCCAACACCTTGGTTTTCACCTGGAAGACCCGTGTTGGACTTCTCACTTCCAGAACTGTAAGAGAATGCGTTCGTGTTGTTTTAGTCACTGAGTTTGTGGTAATTTGTTAAAACAGCAATGGGAAACCAATACACCCTCGTAATTGTTTTTGAAGGAGGAGTTCCTGGTAGCACAATCAACTTGGTGAGCAATACTATTGACACAAAGTTAATATAGAAAGAAGCAGCCTCTTCCTGCTTCCACCTGAAAGACAAAATACAAGCACAGATACTTGTGAATGTTGTAGATAATGTTTTCAATAACAGCATAATGCCTAGTCTGAGAACAAGAGCTTCTTGTAGAAATGGTAAAGTGTCCCCCCCCCCCCCCCCGTGGTGAAAGTTATTTCTTGAAGTGGAGAAGTTTCTTAATAAGCCTATAAGTTGGCAGCTGAGTGAGCAGAGAATGGTTATCTTGTTTTGCTGAAACACAGCTGTCCTGAATAAAGGATTTGCTTTGCTGAGGGAGTGGTGCCACCATGGGGATTCTGTTGGTGGTAGAACATCCTTCAGCTTCTTTAATAGTCAGAGATGTCTGACAGGTCCCACCCCAGATGTGTAAAATGTCCTGAATTGATTTGCTAGAGCTGTATGTAGAAAAATCACCACAAACTTGGGTGGTTTGAAAGCAACAGAAATTTGGGCAGGCAACGGTGGCTCAGTGGCAGAGTTCTCCCCTGCTGTGCCAGAGACCCAGTTTGATTCCTGGTGCCTGCCCATGCCAAAAAACAAAACAAAACAAATTTATTCTCTCCTTGTCCTGCTGCCCAGAAGTCAGAAATACAGGTGTTGGCAGCACAGCACTCTCCAGAGGCTATGGGGAAGAATTCGTTCCTTTCCTTTTAGCTTTTGCCAGCTGTTGGCATTCCTTGGCTTGTGGCTGCATCCACCAATCTCTTCCTCACTTTCTCCTTTCTGTGTATCTCTCTAAACTCCATCTGCATCTTTCTTATATGGACACTTGTGATGGTATTTAGGACTTGTGCTGGTTTGAATCTGTTGACCCTAGAAAAGCCAAATTCTTTAGTCCTCATTCAATATTGCTAGGTGGGAGCATTTTGATTGTTTCCATGGAGATGTGTCTCCACCCATTCAAGGCTGGGTTGCTTACTAGAGCCCTGTAAGAGGGAATCATTTTGGAAAAAACTTCAGAGCCAGGAGAGCCACCAGAAGCAATGTGCTCACACAGCCAGAGACCTTTGGAGATAAAGAAGAAAAGTGCCCCCTAGGGAAGCTTCATGAAACAAGAAGCCTGAGAGAGAAAGCTAGCAGACGTCACCATGTTTGCCATGTGCCCTTCTAGTTGAGAGAGAAACCCTGAATGTCATCGGCTTTTTTGAACCAAGCTTATCTTTCCATGGATGCCTTAGATTAGACATTTTTATAGCCTTGCTTTAATTTGGACATTTTCACGGACTTTTTGCAACTTAGTAAATTCCCCCTTTTAAATGCTGTTCCATTTCTGGCATATCACATTCTGGCAGCTTACAAACTAGAACAGGGCCCGCCCAGACAATCCAGGATGAGCTCCTCCTCTCAAGATTCTTAACGTAATCACGTCTTTTCCATAGAAGGTAATGTTCCCACGTTCTGGGGATTGGAAAGTGAGTATATTTTTATGAGGGCATTTTTTCAACCTAGCATATCCTCCTTTAGTGTGTCTTTGCAGTGTTTGGCTCCTTCTTATATTGATTTGAATTATTAGATTATTTTTTAGTACTCTGAGAACCACCTTGTAAAAATTTTGATATAGCAAGCAGTTATTTGTCACATCTTTATTCTTTATTTTCTTTGATACTAACTTCTAGAGCAGGGGTCATCAACTGTAGCCTGGTCAAAAGTCCATCTTGTTGCCTGCTGTTGCATGGCCCACTAGCTAAGGATGGCTTTACATTTATAAATGGTTGAAAAAAATCGAAGGAAGAATAATATTTTGTCACCAATGAAATTACATGAAATTCAAATTTCAGTGTCTATAAACAAAATGAAATTGGAATACAGCCACACTCCCTCATTTACCTACTCTCTGTCACTGCTTTCATGCCACAGTAGCAGAGTTGAGTAGTTGGGGCTAAGGCCATATGGCCCAGAAAGCCAAAAATGTTTACAATTTGGCCCTTTACAGAAAAAGTTTGCTGACCTCTTTTTTAGTAGGAATGTCTTTTTTTTTCTCTGGCTCTTAGCATGCAGCACTAAATGTTTATTGGTGAATACATAAATATTTAACTTGAGGTAAGAATTGCACTGGTGGAGCAAGGATTTGGTATGATTCCCAAAAAGATTCTTTTTTTTTTTTGGATTGAGAAACTGGTAGCTGCAGTAATTTGCTTGAAGTCTGAAATCTAGGTGCCAGGAGGGTCATGCATACTGAAACTTGTGGAGGACAATCCTTCCTCGCCTCTTTCTACCTTCAGGTAGTTTGCTGGCTATCCTTGGCATTCCTCGGCTTGCAGATGCACCACTTCAGTCTCTTCCTCTGTCATCTTGTGGCCTTCTCCCTTGTGTGTCTGTCTGTCTGTGTGCCCACATTCCTCTCTTCTTATAAGACACCAGTCATGCTGGATTAAGGGCCATCCTCATCGAGCCTGGTTTCATCTTTTTTTTTTTTAATGCCAGAAAACACGTAACAAATGCAAACATTCCTCTTTGGTTTCATCTGAACTAATCATCTCTTTAAAGGTCCCATTTCCAAAAACTGCCACCATTAAGAGCCTTCCAGGGGGACAGGGTTCGACCCAGAACAAAGCAGCTCAGGCAGGACTACTCTGCATGGCAACTCTGGACCTTCAGGATTTGGGACCAAGGTGCTGTCTGGATGTTAAGTGAGGAGAGGCCTGGCCTGGGCCCCCTGCAGGCTCTCCCTTCTCACTTCTCTCAGACTTCTTTCACTTCTGGCTTTCGCAGCTTGTGAAAGGAAGTGTGTTATATTTGAATACCACCGAGTCAGAAATGAGCTCACTTGTGAAGGGGCAGATTTTTTCTTAATCCAAGGTTGTTTGCCGTTATTAGAAGATTGTGAATGAGAGTGATAAAGATGAAACAGAAGCACAGTGGACCTGCTGATAAGAAACGGTTGAGAAAATAGAGTGACTAGACAATTTTGGGGTGGCAAAATTTGAGGATTTTCCCCTTTCCTTTTCCTTCTGAAAACAAAAGCTTCCTGTGTGTACTAACGTCAGTGGAGGACACCAAGTCCAGATAACTCCATAACTTGATTCTGTTACACCACAGCTGGTTTCTTTTACTCTCAAGTTTTGCCTCTTTAAAGTTTTGCCTCTTTAAAATAAGTGTATAAAAATACAAATACAGTATTTGTCAGTGTTCAAGATTTTGCTTTTATCTCTATGTATGTAAGATGTTTACATACCAGCAGATTTTATATTTAGGTCTAATAAACTCTGATTAGCACATCAAAAAATTGCATATTTGGTAGAAAAATGTCTATATGAGTAAATATGACTGTTTTTAATTTTCTAAATAAAATTAACAAGGTTTAAATGGTGTTAGAAAACATATTTTATATATTTTGATTCTTCCTGACAGGACATTCGACTCACATATTGATTGCTTCAGGAAATGATGGACTTGCAACCTCAATTGAATTGGGAATATTGTCTCCTTCCTGCAACCCTGCCCATCTCCAGCCCTTTCCCTTAATACCTGGTTAAGCTACATCTTCTCTCAGCTAATAATAATCTTTATCATGACATGCTAGTTATTTGTTATATTAATTGTAACTGTGTTTCACAGGTAATGATCATTTTGAGGAGTGTTTTCTAACTCTTCTTGTTTTCTGTTTCTATGTTCTGTATATAAACTTGTAAATACATGAGTATAAATGATCAGAATGTAAATATTTCTCCTTGCTCAGAATGCCAGTTCACTCTAAATAGTTAAAATCTCGTCTGTTCCTTTCAGTTTTCTGAAAGTTTTAGTGGGTATGTGTATAATGTATGTATGTGAATGTTAATAGAGTATATGATATATCAAGCAGTTCATTTCAGCAACAATGCAGTGAGCTGTTTTTGAGTGTCCCCAGGTGCCAGGTCCTGCAGTAGGTTCTGGGGACAGAGAGAGGTGGAACCATGTGGGTCCTACTCTCGGGTTGCTTGGTCTCCTAAGAGACAGGCTTGGAGACAACGTGAGTGTGAGGAGGTGAAACAACGGGAACATATTCAAGGAACAGAGGTGGCCCGGAGAAGGGAGGGATTATTAATTCATTTTGTTGAGGACAAGAAAGGTTTCACAGAGAAGATTGCAGTCCACTTGGGTGTTGGAGGAAAGAAGTGATTTCCATGTGAAGAGACCAGTGTGTTGGATTGAGATGTATTGGCATCTACAAGTTTTGTATATACTGCTCCTTCAGAAGTTAAAGTGGTATACCTTTACGTTTAATAAGCCAGATGATCTCTGAGGCTTCCTATATTATAAGTGTTAGTTTTAGAAAGTAAACATGATCGATTCCTGGAGCCTGCCCATGCCAAAAAAAAAAGCATGACCGAAAATTGCACAATTTGTTAAAACCATACCATCTGCTGAGATCTTGTCTTTTCTCTTATTCAGCATTAGCTGTTATTTGTGAGATACTAAGCCAGTACTTGGAAACTATTCTTGCAGTGATGTAAATTGATGTTCCCTACCCTTCTTCTCTGCCCTCCAACCTGCGGCTCTCTGACAGCTGGTGAGTCTGCTGCTGATTGGGATTGCCGCGTGGGGCATCGGCTTCGGGCTCATCTCCAGTCTCCGCGTGGTGGGCGTGGCCATCGCAGTGGGCATCTTCTTGTTCCTGATCGCTTTAGTGGGGCTGATTGGCGCTGTGAAGCACCATCAGGTGCTGCTGTTTTTTGTATCCTTTCTATTAAGTGGAATTGATCCCCGTGGGGTTTGTGTCCTTGCTTGTTAATTGATTGCTAATTTATAGCTACACTTAATTTTAAATTATATTAGGAAGTTAAATGGCAGACAGCAACTCCTAGCAAGCCCTGTGTGTATGTCTTCAGCGTAGAACTATCTCTTAGAGTAGTTACTGTATGTTTATATATTCTAGCTGTTATCCCATCAGGAAGAACATATTCTGCGAATTTACTGTAGTCCTGCAGATTTCAGAGTTACACTGAATTGCTTCAGTGAATTCTAGGACCTTTTTCGGATTATTAGTATTTGTATGAGAATTTCATTGTTTTTTATTTTTAGACTTAACCTTAAGGGAGCTTATATGCATCTATCTATATTTACTTCTTATTTTATATATTTAAGCTTTTTACTCTAAATAAAATTCTAGCAGATCTGCCTTTACTTAATTATAATTCTTGTTAGTTTTTTTCTACCCGAACTTAAATCTAAGCATGTTATCAAAATAATCATCTATTCTTTTTTTTAATTTTCTGTTGTTGGTTCTCTTTTCTGAATGGGTTGTTTCTAGTGCATTCTAAAGTTCATCCATTTTATGCTATTAAAAGTGTTTAGAAATGACCTTAACTTGTAACTCTCAGTACATGATTATTCTCTTACTTGTATTTATTGTTCAGTTTTCTGTGTCCTGTGCTTGTTTAGCCCTGAACAAGGAGCAGCAGGTAAGTTATGTCTTTTCCTTCTACTTCATTAATACTACGTAGGATGAATGTGGGGCTCAGGGGTGGGGGAAGGTAATTTCTTCTTGCTTAGAATGTCATTTTCACTCTAAATAACTCAAGTCTGTTTGTACTATTTTCATTCCACTAAAAGATGATATTTGCCCATTCTCCTCCCACCTCATGAAGGAAGCATTTGTTCCAGAATGATCGAAGTTCCTTTGTAGCAGTTACTCTTTTCAAGGTCTAATTTGTGCAGAAATATGGCTCTTTTGTTTTGGGGCAACAGTTGTAAAGTCTGTCCTGATAAACTGAGAATTATACCTTTGAACCAAAGGCTTCTTTTAAATTGCACATGAACAGACTTTCATTCTTGGAATAGAAATAATGCCTTAATTTTTGTTTAAGATTGAGGGATAAGCCTTTGAAAAGTTTTAATGATCTTGCAAAGATATTTTATTTTAAGTACAGTCAGAACTAAAAATTACAGACTCGAGCTTTATCCATTTTATGCAGAGATGACACATTTTAACATATATATTAAATACATTCTAGGGTCAGCTTCTTGAAGTTGGGTGGAACAGCACAGCAAGTGCTCGTAATGACATCCAGAGAAATTTGAACTGCTGTGGGTTCCGAAGTTTTAACCGTAGTGATACCTGCCCAGCCGTAAGTATAAAGTATAATTTTTATTTTTGTTTTAGAAATGTATAGCACCCAGATGAATAATGATTAACTGGAAAAATTGATTTTATGAGGCTGAATTATATTTATAAACTGCCTATTATATACCCACATTGTATATTTGCCTGTTCTCAAACACCCACCCTTGAGAATGCTGAATATTGCATGGCCCTGCGAGGCACAGATGCATTTAGTCCGTAGTCCCTGATTCCCCCCCCATTCTTCTTCTCCTAGAACAAGTTGTGAAAGATAAATAATGGCAGAGCAGTCTTAGAGATTCAGGAGAGGTGTGTAAAGGTTTCAGTTTTGGACTTTATCAGTAGTAGTAGGAGGAGATGGATCTGTACTAAACTTGACTTTTTTTTTTAATTAGCAGAATTGTAGGTTTGCAGAAAAATCATGTAGAAAGTACAAAGTTCCCATATACTTCCCTTCCTACCCATAATAATGTTGATGAAACAGCTTTGCTATTATTATTATTATTATGCTATTAGTGACAGCCTGTAGGTTACAATAGGGTTCACTGTTTTGTGTGGTACAGTTTTATGGCTTTTAAGAACTTTTATTCTGGTAGCATATATACCAACTAAAATTTCCCCCTTTTAATCACATTCAAATATACTACTCAATGGTGTTGATTCACATCATTGTGTCAGCGCCACTAGCACTAAACTGGGTTTCTGAAGCAGCTAAACACCCCCCAGGATGGAGGACACAGAACTGCCGTTTTCCCTCGCTCTCCTCTCCCACAGAACTGCCGTTTTCCCTCGCTCTCCTCTCCTCTCTTCGTGCCCTTTGTGTTCAGCAGCTGAGCTAGCGGTGGGCCAGCTAAAGCCCTCCCAGGCCTTCCTACCAGGTTCCACAGCTCCTGCCCAGTGCCCTGTGAGCTTGAACTCAGGCTTGGCTCTCTGGAAAGTCCACACATGTCTCGGTCTTGGGGAAACTCCTATTAGCGCCTCCCTGGGCCCTGAGCTGGTTTCCCTTCAGTGAGGTCTCTTTGTTGAGGTTCATTTTTACTCATAGGTGCCTGTATTAGTTCTATTGCTATGTAATAGAATTAATCCAAACGTAACAGCTTCAAACAACACTACCCCTTTTACAATCTCACGCCTCCCCTGGGAGAGGAGCTCGAGTATGAGTTAGTTACGTTCTCTGCTCACCAGGTAGAAATCAAGTTCAGCTGTGACTGTCATCTCCTCTGAAGCCAGGGATTTTCTTCCCTGGTTGTTGGCAGAATTCGGTTCCTTGTGGTTGGCCGAGGTCCTGTTTTCTTTTGTACCTGGGGTCTCTCTCAGCATCGAGAGGCTACTCTCAGGTCCCAATTAAATGCCCCCCCCCCAGGACATGGCAGCAGCAAGACAGCATGAGGACCTTCTCTCTGGTCTGCTAAAGCCGAGTCTGCTGTAATGCAGTGCAGCCATGGGAGAGGCTGGCCCAGCACACTCACACGTCCTGCCCACGCCCATTGAGGGTTGTACAGAGTGTGTACACCAGGGGACATCTTGGGAACCATCTCAGAATTCTGTGTACCACAAGGCCAGATGTGCTGACTAAAGAGCCAAGACCCAAATCAGATATAATATTCCCAGACACTAGTTCTCTTTTTCTTTTCAGCTTCTATATGCTCTTCATAAATGGACTTTGAAATAAAGTTCTTTTCTTTAATTGATACAGAGCTGTGCTACCAGCGGTCACCAGTGCTTATCGTGTGCTCCGATAATAGGAGAATATGCTGGAGAGGTTTTGAGATTTGTTGGCGGCATTGGCCTCTTCTTCAGTTTTACGGAGGTACGTGAAACTAAATTTAATAATATTTCTCCTCTGTTAGAAGGATCCTCATTTAAATAGCAGCTGAGGGCATGGTACTTTACCTTAGCATGGCACCTGAAGTTTGAAATGAATCAGTGGATATTTTCATTGAGAAATAACATTGTTACAGGAGAAAGCCTTGCTTGATCTGTTTCCTTTCATGTAAAATGTGACGAGTAAATAAAATGAAATTAGACAGTATTGTCTCTAGGGTCTCCTCTAGCTCTAGAGCTTTATGATAAATTATACATTTTAATTGAATTTTTGAATAGGAAAAACATTCCATTTAACATATAAATTGAGATATATGTCACACATACACAAATATCTATATATAAAAGTATTCCTTAAAAAATTGCCTTTCAACCCATTCCCCGTTTTTCCTTTTTCCCAGCCTTCCAAAACCTACAGGTAGCCACCATACTAATTTTTTAGATATGCAATATATATTTATACTGTATTACATCAAAAATTTAAATGTAACATGCCTATAAACCAAAACACGTGTTATTTGATAATTTTTAAAGAATGCTGAATTCCCTTTTCACTATATAAACGTCTCACTACCTTGGACATTTTTTTGATACTTCTGAGTTGACTATAGGTATCAAAATTAAAAATTTTTTTCTAATGTAGAAGTTCCACTTACACTTTTATTTCCTGGAGATAATCTCGTAACTACTTAAAATGAATACACAAAAATGTTTGTTGTTTATAACAGCACACCTTTGGACCGGCTTACTTTCATCAGTAATGAACAGGTTAAAGTATATTACATAGGAGCACTTGGTTAAGTAATAGATTCAAGAGCTGCACCATTTGGGTTAAAAACTTGCTCTACTCTTTATTAACTCTGTGACCTTGGGCAAGTTGCTAAAACTTTCTATGCCTCTGTTCCCTCACCTGTAAAATAAGGACAATGATGGTTCCTATTTCATGGATAAGATTGAATTAGTTTTTGTGAACCAGTACCAGTGTCTAGCACATGGTACTCTTTATGTGTTTGTTAAATAAATTCCTTTTCCTCCTCCATTAGACAGACTCCAAATGGATTATTGTGATCAATAGAGCAAATTTGGGACTTAGCACAATTCCCTAGAAGTAATTAAAGTGCTAATGGGTGACTGTAAAGTCAAATAAATATAAAATCAGAATAAAAGTCAGCTGTTTTATTCCATTAAATTTGCAGGTATTTTCAATCTATGTAGAATTTTTTATTTTCAGTCTAGGTAGAATTTTTTATTACTTAAATTGATTTTGAAGTAGCAGAAACAACACATTTCTGAATAAGAACATTCTTAATAAGAACATATTGTTCACTAAATTTTTCATGAACCTGATGTGGACAGTAGCACAATTATAGCTTAACATTTGTAAAATTAGAGAGCTAGGAATGATAATTTTTTTTTCAATAATCTGTGTTAGTAAATGTCTTTATAGGATTTTTGTTGCTGCTTAATTAAAAAAAGTTTTATTGTGAATTATAACATATATGCAGAGAAAAGAAAGAAAAGTCAGTAATTTTCAAAGTGCATTTCAACAAGCAGTTACAGAACAGATTTCAGAGTTTGTTATGAGTTGCCATTCCATTTTTTTCATGTTTTTCCTTCTAGTTGCTCCAAAACACTGGAGGCTAGCAGAAATATCAAAATAGTGTTTAGCAGTCATATTTGTATGTTAAATCCTATCTTCTCTGTTATAATTCCAACTTCTTTTTTTTAAATTAATTTAAAAAATTAACAACAAACAAAAGCATTAACATATTCCGTTCTACATGTATAATCAGTAATTCTTAATTCTTTTTTTGTAAAATATTTCTATTGAGAAATATCCATACACATACTGTCCAACCATGTTATACAATCACTGGCTTACAAGATCATCACATAGTTGTGTCATCACCGTAACCATTTTTATAACATTTGTGTCACTCCAGAAAAAGAAACAAAAAAGAACTAAGGCATCCCCTACCCCCCTCCCTCTTTTTGGCCCAAAGTATTTCAATCTATCTAATTTTTACTCTTTATCTATACCTATTTATTAATTTTTTATCCTTATTTTTTATTCATCTGTCCATACCCTGGATAAAAGGAGCATCAGACACAAGGTTTTCACAGTCACACAGCTTAATTTTTTCTTAATTTTTTTATTTATTAAAAAAAAAAATTACAAGAAAGAAATGCGAACATTCTTAACATTTGCTCATTCCGTTCTACGTATATAATCAGTAGTTCACAATATCATCACATAGTTGCATATTCATCATTATGATCATTTCTTGGAACATTTGCATCAATTCAGAAAAAGAAATAAAAGGACAACAGAAAAATAAAATGAAAACAGAAAAAAAAGAAAAAAAAAATCATACATACCATACCCCTTAACCCTCCCTGTCATTGATCACTAGCATTTCAAACTAAATTTATTTTAACGTTTGTTCCCCCTATTATTTATTTTTATTCCGTATGTTCTACTGTCTGTTGACAAAGTAGATAAAAGAAGCATCAGACACAAGGTTGTCACAATCACACAGTCACATTGTGAAAGCTATATCATTATACAATCATCTTCAAGAAACATGGCTACTGGAACACAGCTCTACATTTTCAGGAATCAAGCGTCCCTCCAGCTTCACACTGCTTAATTTTTAATGAACCCAGTTTTTTTCTGAATTATCAAATACGTGTTTTTCCTGTTCAGACTCTGCGGTGTTGGTGGCTGTCTCCTCTTTCCACTGTAATCAGTTACCACACATTCAATGGCTTCAAGCAGCACAAATTATCTTACATACTTCTGGATGGCAGAAGTCTAAATTGGGTTTGCAGGACTCGTTTTCCTTTCGGGGCTCTAGGGGAGAATCTGTTTTCCTTGCCTTTTCAGCATTTAGAGGCCGCCTGTGTTCCTTCACTTGTGGCCTTTTCCTCTTTCTTCAGAACCAGCATCTACTTTCTCTGACTCTTCTGTCATCCTGTCTCCTCTCTGTTCTCCTTGACCCTCCTACCTTCTCATTACACAAGGACCCTTCTCATTACATGCGAGCCCACCTGGGTAGTGCATGATAATCTCCTTTTCAAGTCACAGCTGCAGAGACCCTTTACCTGTAAGGTGACTGGGATTAGGGTTTGAGGGGCGTGTAATTCTGCCTACACACTGCTCACGGTAAGTTTTTCTTGAGGTCACTTATTTAGATTTCAGAAAGAAAAAGAAATCTCTCCCTTTGGGACAAATAATGTAAAAGGCTTCAGAGATTGTAGTGCCGTCTTAGCGGTAAATGGAATATACATAACCATGACTTTCCCTTCTTTTTTGTTTTTCCTTCCCTATTTCAGATCCTGGGCGTATGGTTGACCTACAGATACAGGAACCAGAAAGATCCTCGTGCTAACCCTAGCGCATTTCTTTGAGCGAACAAGAAAAACCTTTCATAGTCTGCATTTGTTCAGTTTCTCCAACTTTTAAGTTAAGCTGTTTTACCTGTGTAAGGAAATAGTATCTGAAAAATGACATTATTGACAGTGGAAGTATATATTTCTACTCTTATGTTTCTCTAAATGTTTTTGCTTTTCCATTGCTAAAAAAAAAAACAAAAAAATTGAAGTGTATGGTCTCCTAAGTCTCAGTAGCACCTGTGTGATCTGTGCACATGTTGTCTGCCGCTGCCCACTGTGGCCTTCCATAGCATTTGTATGTGCAGAAGAAGTTTGTATGGCACTACTGTGTTGATCATATGGGAATCGGAATATCCACCTCACTGGAATAATTGTATGTAGCACAGTGCTGCATAGGTAACTCCTACTGGGAAAAAAGTTGAGGTTTGTTAAAGCCAGGATATATGGAATTCTCTTATGTTCAGTTCAATATGGGAAATTCAAATTTCCATTTTTTTCCCTTAGGAAAGATGTGTTGTGGTGAAAATTGTTACTATCAAGTGATAATTTAGTTCTCGTAGTCTTTTAGGATTACATTAATGCATTCTAGAAATAGCTAGATCTTTAAGAAAGTGTTGGTTTAGTTTTTGGACTTTTAGAGGTAAGTGTGAAGGAGAAGTGGTCTCATGAAATGTACTACTGTATAAGCATTTACCTTTTGCATTCAAAATGGAATGAATTTGAGTAATTCAGAAAGTATGTCTATATAATCTTGATGATCCTTTTGTAATAATTTGAAGTCCAAAAGACTGCATTTTTCAAGTTATCTTCAATGTGTTGGCCAGTATAGCAAAAAGATATTTGATTATCTGAAATACCTTTTTCATGAAATTTCTCAGTATTGTAACAGCAATTTCTCAAATCCAAACATGTTTGAATATGATCTCCCTGTAATTTGAAATTGAGATAGTATTGTGATTCTGTATATTATATTAAAAAAAAATTAAAGGATGGAAACCTTTGGGTTCTCTTTGACTGACTTATATTATCCTAATGTATAACTCAAGCTGTAAAAATGAACTTCCAGCACGAATATCTATTGGTTGTCATCCCATATCCTTTCTTGAAGTCTTCCAGTGATTAGTGTCATCACCCTGGTGAGAAAGGTTCTTTAAAGAGATGCTGTGTATATTTATGTAGGAAAATATGTAAGTTCTTTCCCATTACCAAAAATTTCTGATTTCTTATCTCATATTCTATATAGTACATGATATTTTATTCATAAGAGTCTTGATAGGTTTTAGACGAGCAAAGTGTTATATTTAATCTTATGAGAAACTGAATTGTGACAATTCCTGTGCTGTCATGTTGAACTCTGGGGAAATCCAAATGATACGCTCAGTTTTACCTAAGATGAGATTGGAAGTAATATAAAGGAAGTGAGGTTTTTGAACTGTCTTCCTTTAAAGCACTCTGTATTTTTTTATTTGTTACATTTTGAAGTTCCTCTGAAGTTCTGGAATCCCCTAATATAATACTTTTCTTGGTATAGTAGTGAATATAAATGGAAAATTCCAGAGAAAACCAACCTTGATTTGCGTTCTAATTGCAATAACCTTTTTTTGATTAACCCAATTACAAATAAGGGTTTGGGAAGAATGAATCTTTAGAGCTATTAAACTATAGGATTATAAGAGTAGGAAATAATTGAAGATTAGTCACTGGAAAAAAAAATACATATTTTCAAGCAAGAGGGGCAGCTCTGTCAGATTAATCTGACCGTTTTGTTGTCTCAGGCAGATCTGAAGGTGGTGGATTATTACCTAAACCCTCTTTGAGTTTTCCTGTGATCTTTCTGGGTGTGGACAGACATGTGGCTTCTACTCCACAGGGTGTTACTGTGCCCACTAGAAGGGCTCTTCTTTGGTCCATCCTGAATCCTGCATGGACCTCCTAGTGGGAGGTCAGGCTGACCCCAGGGTTACAGGAAGCCCCTCCCGTGTGCACAGAAGAGCTGCTCACATAGGGCATGGGGGTGGCATGAGGCGAGGCAGACCAGGGGAATATTTGCCCCATTAGCCTTGATGTTAAAGGTGAAATTTCAGCTAGGGAATAAAATGCTAAAACAAAGAAAAGAATGTTAGACTATGATCTCCAAAATCTGAGCTCATGGATTAAATGCATCTCAGATACTCTGTTATTTACCTAACAGTTGCATTTGGTATGAAAACCAGTTCTGCATGTTCCCTAAGTAATATGCTGCTGAATGAAGAGGAAACCAAAAGTAGTGTGACTTTTAGTTCTCAGTTTCCTTAAGCAAAAACCTTGTCCTACAGTCTTCTACATATTTACCTTAGGTTTATTCATTATTTTGAAAATACATTAAGTAAATACTTAACACTATGTCATTCTTTCGCTGGGTCTAAAAAGTTTATAATCATTTTCACACAGTATTTCACAGGAGAAAAACACAAACAAGCCCCTTGATTGAACATATATCAGCATTAATGTGAATTTTTTCATTTTAGTAGACATGAAAATAAAGTTAAGTGCTAAATTTTCCAGGTTTTTTGATAAATGGGGATTTGCATCAAGTTGTTGTTCTGCTTGGTATGTTTGGGGATTAGCAGGTAATTTTTGTTCCTTGTTCTCTTTTGTGTCCTCTGTGCTAAATGCAGTTGCAACATGTATTGATGGTAATTGTTTTCTAAACAACTTCAAGGAAAGCAAAGACTGCCGGAAATGGGCGGTCTACGACAAGAGGGGGAAGGGGGAACAGTGAGCTAGGTGACAGGCTTGAGAGACAGGGAGAGAATATAGAAATGATTAGAAATTTTTTAAGTATGGCTAGGCTCCAATCCCTGAGAAATATGCCACAAAGACCACTCCCCTCCATGCTCCGCCCCACCACTCGGTAAGAGGGAGGTGGTGGGAACACAACAGAGGCTCTTTGTGCTGAACTTCCAGAATGACAGATCACAATCACCAAGAGACCATTTGAGACAGTGGGAAAGGTAAAAATGAGACCTCCCCTCCTTACTTCTCATTTACTCTCCCCAGGGAAAAAAAAGCCTTCGGAGTTCATGTACAAATGAGGCTTAAGGAGGCACCTGTGAGTTAAACTAGTTGTCAAAGAATGAACTTTGACTTCCCTAGGAGGGTTAACCCACTTTAGCTTACTTTCAGGGTCTTGCTTTTTATGGGTAGTTGAGGTTGCAACTTGATAAGGCATCTTTGGTAAGGTAGGCCATTGTGCTGTTTGAAAAAACGTGCTCTAGTTTTCGAGTACTCTTCCATTTCTATGTAGTAGGAGAAATATCAAGATACGCTTTCATTTGCCATTTATTTAAACATAAATGAAAGATTGTGAGATGGCAGTAAAGGGATTTGGTAAAATAACAGACATTATTAATATTTCTGTGAGCTGAAAACAAAGATTTTCATGTTCGCATATTCCGTACTATTTTTAACCCGTGTGTGTCCACCTCTACTTTTGTTGCAATCACAGCACAGACATTCTTAAATTCTTTTTCATTTGGACTTTTTCTCTTTCTCCATAATGTTCATTATCTTTTTGTCTGACAACATGTTGTACTTTATGTTCGTATACTATGTAACGATTATATTTGAAGTTGCCAGCTTTGTTTTTTGTTTATTTAATAATGTTGTCATTGGCATCTTTACAGAGCTCTGTTTCTGTTGAAATATTTCCCTAAGATGAATACTCAGAACTAGGAGAGACTGTCAAAGTCAAGCAATTTTTTTTTTGCACTTGTTCTGTGTTGCTTTCATGCTTTTCTTAGAAAACCATTTTCCTTGCAACGTTGGCATTTGTTTTCACAAAAACTTAATTGTATTTTAAAATTTATGTTAAATTAACATGTTGTCAGTCAATAAATTTTAAAGACCTAACAATCTTATTTTCACATCAGTCCTGTGGAAAAAAAATAAACATTATTTTGCCTCTATTATAGAAGAAACTTGAATCATTTTAGAAATTGTCATTCAAAATACTTGTGTATAGAAGTAAGATGTCTTTTTTCCTCCTCTTGACCCTCAGAGACCTTTCTAAATGGAATGTTTTCCATTTTTAGCAGAAAGCTACAGGATAGAAAGGTTACCTACTTAGGGGAAGGGAGTTGATTCCCTCTGGTAGTATTTTTGCTGAGAATTTATGTGTCATTCAATTAAGAATATACACATGTTGGATTTCAGACTAAGAGCAAAAGGAGCTTTTGCTGCAGAGCTCCCTCAGCCCCTTCCTCAGCGCCCTTGGCAGGTCCAAGGATCTGAACCAACTGCCATAGTAGCTAGTATTGTATACTCACAGACAGCGCTGCTGCTAGCACCCTCCCTGCCAGCTGCTCACCCTGCCTGATACATGCACCTGCACATCAAAGGAGAGTATCCCAGCAATCTGTCATACTCAAGCCAACAAGCCCCCATCCGGTCAAGGGACAACACACCACCTAGTGGGGCACCCTCCCCTCCTGGTGTCACTTTCCCTTTAAATCACAATTCCCAGAACAAAGAGTCAGGGCCATTTTTCTAACTTCCACAGACCTTTGTGCCGGTGGCTCCCTTCTGCTTCTTCCCACTTTCTCTTTCCCAATAAGCCTATTAAGCTTTGACTATTGTCTCGTGTGGAATCCTTAACGACCCTGTGCCTAACAATGCACAGCACCTACTAGTATAAAGCTGCTTGACAGTCGCTGCGAGAGAAAAGTACATAAAATATATTCCTACCTTGGAAAAATTAATAATGCCAAAGAACTATTCAAAAAATAGTCCTTTGAGGAGGAGGAGGAGGGGGGAAACAACCCCAAAACGGTTAAGATAGGGACTCGAACAACATGAAAAGTACTATAGACCACAGCTATTCTGAGGCCAAAGACGTCAGTGGAGGCTGGGCAAAAAAGAGGTTGCATATCACACTAAATGTGAGATGAAATATGTAATGAAGAGATACACTGCTCTAGTTTTTTTGTTTTGTTTTGTTTTGTTTTTTAGGCAGAATATGGGGTGAACAGTAGCTAAACCGTTCCCCTGCCTATGCCACACCTTCTCACAACTTTTCCAAGTGTAGGTAGTGACCTCCGGGTCTACCCATCCCCGTGGTATCACTCACCTTTGCTCATCTCAGCCAGTCTCGTTCTGGCGAAGGAGAGGGAAACATTGAGACCCCACCACCACCGCACACACAGTGTATCCAATTCAGTCTTAATTTGTCCCAAGCTAGGACTCTAGAACTTTGAGCGACTAAATCTCTGACAAGGCAAGGGTATGCTCAGACATGGAGATAAGCGCAGATGGCTTTTCCATTCAATTGGTCTGCTGGGATAGGAGGCACTGCCAGAGACTTTCCCTGACAGCATTCAGTGTTTTGTTGGGCAAAATTAAAGTTGACTAAGATTGAATTACTAAATTTAAAGGATATACATAAGTTCTGAGCCATGGTGGGGAGGGGATGTCTCCAGGTAGGTGACTTTTTTTGGCATTCCTTTCTGCACGTTCCTCCCTAATGAAGTGTGTGCCATTTGAGGCTTGGGTTGCTGAAGCTCAGCTCTACTTTTAGTCACCCAGTGAGAACCTGTAGGCAGTGAAGTGACTTTAACTATCTTTGATTTCTATTGATTGAACCTATTTTGGCTGATCTTGAGTGTTTTTATGTGTCCGATAGTCCTATTGGTGAATGAACCAAATAACTTTTCAATTAGAAGTCAAGTTAGAAAAAAAATAACCTCATCTTGAACCGTCCCAAAAGGATTTATTTTTTTAAAAAGCATAGCTCACAATGGCAGTATACAATATTGTTTTCACACAAGTATACTTGGAAACAAATAAAAAAACAGCTATCATAACAATAGATCATCTAATCAGAATATAGACCAGTGTTTCTGTATTCTCCAAAGTCTGAGAGCCTCTGATGTCCAAATCTCAAGGCCTCACACAGAGGGAAGATTTTACAGATTTTTTTTTCTTTACAATTCAGTCTTCAGCAATTTGAGTGCTTTCTTCATGTTGTCATAAACTAATGGGAGAAAAATTTAAGAGACAAGATGTCACCAGTAATTATATTAACAGCTAAAGTCAAACCCCAAACATGGGTACTACATTTATTCTTAAAGGGTTCCTTTTTTTTTTGTAAAATGATTTGAAGTGACTTTTGTTACAATTCAACATATTCTATACTTCCCAACTCTTCCCTCTCCACTCCCCACTTTTAAAAGTAGTAGCCCTTTATAAATTCCAGTGACATATAAATAATTTTGACTAATTTAGAAGTAAATTTTAAATACCTGTTAGATGTTTATAGCTAGACAAATTATTTTGAAAGGAGGTGGAAATACTAATGAATAATAGAAACCAAGTGTTTTCCACATGAACTCGAATCATCACAAAAGTTCGATTAGTATTTGATTTTATAGGACAGGCACAGAGGGGTTGAGTAGCTTGCTCAAGGTTATACAGTTAATATGTGATGGTGTTTCAGAGCCCAAACTCTAGATGACTATTCTTTCTACAGCAGCTCATGAAAACGAGGTATATGATCATCTACGATGCTCATGTGACAGAAGGGACTGAGTAGCTACTACTTCCTGCAAATATTTATTAAATGCCTGTTCTACTAGGCACTGTGATAGAACCTGTACAGGTTACCCCCCTTTAAGGAGTCCAAAGTCTTAAGGTACATGCTGTTGTCTTGAGAATGGCAAGTACTTGTGCTCCCTCTGATCCTTCCAGCAGCTGCTGCAGACTGCTAAGAGAAAACGATCTTTCCTGCTTCCAAGACACAACCTCACAGTCCTTCCCACATAGGTCAGCAGTAACCAGAAAGCCCGAGAGAACTTTCTGCGATGATGAAGAATTCAGTGCCTGTGCACTGAACACATGAAATGTGATGTGTGTGATTAAGGAAATAAATGTTTAAATTTAGCAGATTTTATTTAAACAAATTGTCACATGTAGCTTATGACTGCCAAAGGCAGTCACTACTGATTGATCAGAATTGGTTCCTAGGATGAAACTTAATTTTACTTCCAGAAGGACTAATCAGATGTCACATTTAGGGACAGCTTCCTATTTAGGTATCTTGTCTGCCTTATGTCTCCAATAGTTCTTTCCTTCATTTTTTCCTATTGATCTTTAAAATGGAACTTGAACTCAACTTAAATCAACTCCAGTGAACTAAACTAAGTTACTTCACTTTTGTTATTTGGAACAAATTTTAAAAACATAGTATGCACATTGACACAACTATTGTGTTCATTTTTTTGGTAGAAGGAATTAGTGTTTAAGAGAAAACAGAAAAGGCAGTGACTGTTATGTAAGGTCATAGAATCCTCTTGAAAGAAGATACCTAATCTAAATAAATAATTCATCTTCTGGGCTTTTTGATCTGGGAAAACAGAGGTGGAGCATGAATGTGCTTTGCCCAAGGGCAGGGCTATTTAGGGTCAAACTGGTTCCCCGGTGTCCCAGAGTAGAGCTTCCTGTCACCTCAGCATGTTCACAGGAGGTAACACTTACGTAGAGCTGTATCTGAAGGTTCATAGGCATAGAGACGATTAGAATATCTCCCAGTGATGTCAGCTCTAACTGTCAGGGACGGGTCTGCAGAGACAAAACAAAAGGGAGTGGAGTGCTTTGTTTCCAAGTAGCGCCTGTGACATGGTGAGGCTGGGTGCAGCCGTTTCCTGTGATGGACACAGCATGGGTGCCACCAGGAAACAGTTCCGCTCCATCTGCTCAGCTCTACCCAGTAGCTGCAGCAAGAAAGCATTCAACAGCTGCACAGTGCTATTTCGGAAAAGAGGTCACGGACCCTGCCGCTGTCCGATCTACAGCATCCTGAAAACAGAATGGTTGGCATTTTTGAGGTGGCTTTTTGTTTTTCAATGAAACCATCAGCAACTTCTATTACAGCGATATTTTAAATTCTTGAAATGAGTATATTGTTGTTGAAATGTGTTACCAAGAGCAACCTAGATGATTAGCAACCTCCACCTGAGGCTGGTGCTCACAACAAAATGTTTTTTTTTAATGAATTAAAGAACGCAAGCTCCTCGGAACAACAAAGGGCAAACAAGCATGCAGTGTGCCACTCCTTATTTTCTATTTTACTGCTAAACAGCTGCATTTTAAATAAAGAGATGGAATAAGGAATAATCTTCTCTTACACATCTATCCTTGTAGTTCTATCCACTTTTTCATGTTTATATTTAACATTGTTATCTAATTAATGAGAAAAAAAAGTATTTTAAAATAAGGGGCATCCAAAGGGGAGTCACCCAGATGTGGAGGGATCTAGAAGTTTGTCTTAGAGATGCTTGGAGGAGCCTAAGAGCCTACGCTCCTGACAATGGGATGAAGGTACAGGTAAGCACAATCTGCAGACAGGCGAAGTTTGTCACCGGTACTTGAGTGGACAATCTGGCATTTCAGAATGGGAGACCAGAACGAATAGATGTGCATTACCATAAGCAGACAGTCATTTGTTCAACAAGTACTTAAGACCTACATACTGCTGCTGGGTATAGAGGCTACAAAAGCATAATCTCATGTTTGTAAGGAACCAGCATTAAAAAGACTTTTTAATACCCGGTCCACGGTTTACTATCCTGGCTTCACATTGGAACCACCTGGAGACTTTTAAAAACTACTGAGTCTGTGTCCCACCCAGTGAGATTCTGCTTTAATTGGTTTGAGGTGTGGCCTGGCCAAGGCACTGCAAAATCCCCCAGGTGGTTCGCATGTGCAGCCCGCGTGGAGACCTGCCCAGCCCGAGCAAGCCGCCTCACCTCGGAGTTGGTGCTTTGGACTGAAGGTATGGGATGTGGGTTAAAATGCCCTCAGACAAGAACACTGTCAAAAGAATTCCTGCCCAGGGCAAAGCTGGGTATCTTTCAAGGTCCCGTTCAATTTTTCTGGATCGTGACATATGTATAAAATGAGCGAGGGCTCTACTTCAGACTTCCTCCTTTTTTTCTTTTCACTTGTTTTTCTCTCCCGTTTTATACATTTAATGTAAACTTTGGTGAATGACATAGGTGGCCACTTCAGGAGGGTGAGTTCTGCTATGTGCTGGATTTAATTAGGGATTGTTTTTAAATCAGTATGACTTTTATCCATCGCCATCCAATCATTCAATGAGTACTTATTGAGAACATAGTGCAGCATCATGCCGGGGATGTGGTGGGTGGAAACATCCAGCCCTTGCCCTCATGGAGCTCAGATTCTCAAGGGTGAGATATTTATTAAATAATCACTCAATAAATGCAAAATTATATTTGAGGAAAGTGTACCAATGAGAGGACGTGGCACTACAGAGCATATGGTGAGGACTTGACCCGGTCAGTGAGTGGGGCGCTAAGTGGGTGACATGGGGGTCGGGGTGGGGAGACGCAGGAAAAGCCTTCCAGCAGAAGGAACAGAATATGGAAGCTACCAGTGGCAGAGGAGAGCATGGCTCCTTTGTTTTTGTTTTGTTTTCCAGCTCATATTTCTAACTTTCCTAAAATTACTTATCCAATAACAACTAATGTGTTTTCTAACACATTGGTTGAAACGTGGCCTGATTAAAAAGAAATATTTGCAGACCTGATGTATTCATGAAAATGATCAACAGTCAACAGGATGTTTCTCCCTCAAATGTATTTGTGGCAGAGAATGAAACATTAAAATTAGTAGATGAAGATAACACGGTAACCACGAAAATAGGTAGAAGCTCACATTCTCTGATGAGAATATGTTATTAAACAAAGAAAAGTTATACCTCTTGCTAGAGCTTACTAGTGATGGGTGGGGCCAGGTTAGGGTGGGAGAACCCAGGGCAGGACAAGATGTGCATGTGTGAGCTTGTGTTCCATCTCGTGGACACTTTCACTTACCAACAAACAAAATCCTGGGTACATACTGGCCATCTGGTGAAAGGTGCTTGTCAGTTGTTTCATACTATGATTAAAACAGAAATGGCAGCTTTTAGTTTGTTAATTTCAGTTAAATTCAAACTTAATATAAGAAATGTGTCCATTACTAGGTCAGGTATCTCAAGATACCTTAAGGTACGTATTTTCTGCATTGAATTGATAGTATAGGTGGGGAGACAAGTTACAAGCCAGAATTAAGAAATAAAAGCAGAATGTGAAGTAAAGGGCTGAATGTATGTTCAAAGAATGTATAGGCAAAGAATGAAGATGTTCAAGAGGAAAGAATTTCAAGGGAGCTACAGGCTTTGGGGATGAGATCTTGGACAAGGTGGGGAGGAGACGGATTAATGAAAAAAGCTGAAGTTATTTTTGGAGAAATTATTGAAACAAACCCAGGACAATCTTGATAGAAAGTCACCTAACATCATTTCTTTCTTTATCATTTTATTTATTTAGCCAGATATAGCCCTTGTCTTTAATTAATGCACAATCTATTGGGAAGATACACACAAGAAAGCTAGTATTGAGGACCCGGTGGCTGAGATGTTATGACAGAGGATAAGTGGGTGCAGGGGGGCACCCAGAGCAGGACATTGAGCCAATCTGCAGGCTCAGGTAGGGCTTTCTGAAGTGAGTAATGAGCAATCTTAGAAAATCAGAAAACCAATAGAAATCAATTCCGTGGAATGGGAGAAGGCCACTCCAGGCAGGGGAAAGAGTTTGTGGAGAGGCACAGCGAGGAAAGGCATGGTTCTCTCTGGTATGTCCAAATGTCTAGGAAGGACTGAGGTGTGGATATGCATGTGGAGAGTGGTAGAGAGGTGCCTGCGAGCTCCTGCAGGAGCCGGCTGGCAGGTGGCCTTGCATGCCATGCCACAGTGTTCTCAATTGTTCAGAAATAGATGAGAGCGACTGAAGGGATGTGAGAGTACGAGTGCCCCAACCTGGTCTTTTGAGCTAATATCCTGAGAGCCACGTGGTGATTAGAAGGAGTTTATCTTGTAGGCAGGGAGCCATGTAGTAATATAGCAGTATACCAGGCAGAAGTGAACAAGACTGACACTAAACTAGTGGGCCTGAGTCTATAAAGACGTGTCTTCTAGCATAAGGTCACTTTGAATGAAATGGAGAATAGAGAAAGAAGAGCTACTTGAAAAACCTGGGGCATAGTGATAAACTCAGTGTTGAAAATGCTGAGTTTAAGTTCATTATGGGGTACCTGGAACATGGTCAGATACACAGATTTTGTTGTCGAGTGCTTGGGTGAGATGTGGGAATTGGGAGCATGTAGATATTGACTAGAGGCCCGATGCAGATAACGTTGCTAAGTGAGAGTATAAACTCTAAAGAGAAATGGCTTGAGGACAGATTCTCAGAATCACTAACATTAAGGGAGGAAGAAGGAAGAGGAGCCTGTGGGAGGTGGGTAAGGAAGTAGACTGCTGTTGCAGATTGTTCTTTGGGAAGCCAAGCTGTGAACAGGCAGGGGAGAATGAGAGCCTGGGAGAGAGGGGGTGAGAGGATAACTTGAAGAGATATTTGATTAACTAGAACTGGTTTGTTTTGTTTTTAGAAGATAGAATCTGTTCATACACTTAGTAAAAGGAAACTGGCACAGAAACCAAGCTGAGATTCAGAAGGGGTGGTAGCAGTGAAGTAAGAGTGTGAGGCTAAAGCACAAGGGGCTTGATTAAATTTGGACAGCCAGAGAGCTCTCTTCTACAGAGAGAGAGAGTACAAGGAGTGAGAAAGGGTGTGGGGCTGCCAGAACTGGAGGAGGGACACAGGGAATTTGCATACTGGAGTAGTTTGCAAAACCAAAAACCTTCTAATTATTAGAGCACTAGAAAAAATCCTGGGTGTATTTTCCAGAAAACTTAAAATTGTTCATTATAAATAAAAACATAGACATACATGATAGATTGCAGAGAGGAAAGATATTTGATTAATCTACGAGATGGGATATTTGGAACAGATCCTAATTAATGCACTATGACTATGATGTGCATGAAAAATTATCCATTTCAGATCATGAAACATAGGAAAAATGTCAGCAATGATGAAAAGTGAACTTACAACTAGATTGAGGAGGACAAACTGCTCTGCCAATTTCTGGATTTCTTTGTTTTCGGCAAATACTTTCTTTAAAGCTATAACATAATGAAAACTCATTAAGCACCTGTGTCATGTCATCATTGGTTTAAACCATTGTTCTCTGTTATGGATAAACTTGAACAAAATTTTTAAAGCAGTATTTGACCTTGCACTTTCAGCAAATGATCATGAATAATATCTATGCCATTGACTATCTGCTTTTTTCCATTCGCACAATTCATTCATTAATTCATTTATTTAACCTTTCTTTTTCAATCCATTTTTGTCAAGTGGCTATATGTGATAGGCATACTTCTATGCAGTAGGGATAGAGCAGTGGAAAAAAAAAAAGCCAATGTGCTTTCTTCTAGAATTCAAAAACTTGTGTGGGAGACAGAGCAGAAACAAGTAAGCCAATAACTTCAGGTGGATATATGTTCTCTGAAGAAAAATAAAGTGAGATGAGGGATTTGTGAGCACTGGGGTCCTCAGGGAAGACCTCTCTGAGGAGGTGTCATTGAAGTGGTAGATCCAGTCTCAAGTTTGGGGGGTAAGTCACTCTAGCCAGAGGGAACTGCAAGTGCATTAACCCTGCAGTGGGAATGAGGTATAGCCCACAGGCCAGGATGGATGGAGTGGAGAGAGCAAGAGAGAGGGAAGGAAGGACAGCCAGGGACCACATCAGGTAGGTCACAGTCAGGAACTTGGATTTAATTTAACCTGTGATGAGAAGCCCCGTAAGCATGTGAGTGATAGGATCAGGTTTATGTTTGCAGCCTCATTCTGGCTTCTGTGTGGAGAATTAAGTATGGACAGACCACTTAGATGGGTATACAGTACCGTGGGCACCACGTGAGTTGGCTTGGAGCGGGGCAGTGGCAATGAGGCCACAGGAAGTGGTTGGATTTTAGGAGGACCAGCTATATAATATATATTTGCACCCCTTGTTCAAATAATAAGCATTTTAAGACAGCAGCAGCAGAGCATGGAGTCAAACAGGGCCCTCCTATGTGCGGGGCCCTTCATTGGCCACCACTTTAGGATGTATTTTGAAGGTAAAGCCAGAGTAGAAGATGAAGCCTGGAGCCTGTTTTTCAAATGTGTTCTAATGGTTAGTGAAAATATCCAAATTTTCTTTTAAATAGGTCTTAACTACCTAAAATATTCTTTTTTATTCAACTGAGCTGGGTGCAAAGGATCCAAATCTTGCCCGTCAAGCTAAATGCCTGCAAAATAAACCATATGTTGATGAATGAATTACCTTGGCTGTGGGGGCATTCATCCAAGTGGTGAATAATCATCAAAGGTTTGTTGCTTTATAAAAGAGACAAAGAGATGGAAGAATTTATAATTTCATGTATAGCTTAAATATCACTAGATGGTGCTCTTGAGAGCTTTTAAGAGACCTCTATATGACTCTTGTCTTTACCTTGTTTTGGATTTGTATAAAGCTTCTTCGTATGTCTGAGTCCAGATGAGTTGATCACCCCAACCTAGAAAAAAATGAACCAGTATATTTGAAACTATTATAATTTCAAAACCAAAGCTGTTGAAATGCATGATGAAGTCTGGGATAAATTTATATGTGATATGAAAGAAGCATAAACACCTCTGAAAGCATAATACTTAAAAGCTAGAATAGATGTAAAGATTTTGAACCAAAATATGGTCAGCACATAAGTCTCAGCACTGACATTTAGGAAGCCTTTTTCCTATTAAGTAGCAACTAGAAGCCAAGAAGAAGCTGATTCCCACCTCGGGAGAGAGTCTGGGGCAGTTTGGGCTGAGATTCCTTGGTGTCCTTTTTAGCTCCAGGTTTGACAGTTGTATCTTTGGCCAGAGTATAGGAGAGAGCCACAAGGAGCAAAAATGCTGACACTGAAATCTTCTCCATTGTAAACCTAATATGGAAGACAGAGAGATAAGAAGCCAATAAAACAAAAAAGAATTAGTGGTCTTCATGTTTTCAGATTTGTTCCCACAACAGATAAAACAGGAACTGAGCTCTGTGAGCCTGTGCTAGGCTGACGATTTCTCAAAGAAGATAGGTGTGCCTGCCTGTCAACTCTCTAAATAGATAAAAGATAGAACTGTATATAGAGAGATATATGTATATGCTCATATAGCTAAGCGAATTTATATCTAAATTTATATTAAAAAAATAGTACTGGAAGGTACCTTAAGGATTACCTATTTTTCTCAATTCATAGATAAAGAATCTGAAATTCAGAGAGGCAAAAGACTTGTGCAATGGGTCTAAAACCAAGGCTCCTTGATCTTGCAGTTTTGCAGTGCTGGCTTCTATTTTCCTGCCCTGAAACAATTACCCAAAGCACATACACTTCTTTTACCTTTAGTCAAAATGGGGACATTGCCGTTGAAGAATGAGAATGGAGTAAAATGACTGCTTGTTTAATTTAGAACCTGCTAGCTTTGCCACTTAACTGAAAACATGTCTCCTCACAACTTTCTTCTGAGTGTATTTCTACTCAAACTCTATATATTAACTCTGAATTGAGTAAAACACACCAAGCAAGTTTTTCTCAGCAATATAATTCTTGGATAGAAGGATGGTGGTAGGCGTGTGCTGTAATGCACACAATTATTCTATGGGTTCAGAGAATAAACCTGTCTGTTAAATTCTTTTTTTCCCTTTCTCATACACACAGTTAATCCTTAGGGAAAGTTCCATTCCTGCTGACGCACATGCCTATGATCAGGGAGTGAGCTAGCTAGCAAAGTGAGTGGTACTGGGCAATCACTAAGGTTATCTGGAGGGTGGGGGAAGAATAACATGGGAGGCTGGAGATTGGACATTCTGGTAAAGCCAAAAAGTGAAACTGCTTAAAAAGAGGTATGCAACAACACCTAACTGTAACATTGCGGTAGGGTGTGAATTAAATCAAACAGGAAACAGGATGAACTCTCATTGCTTAGTGATTTTAAGGGAGAAAGTTTCTCATGATCCAATAGATTGAGTGGGACATTTGCTAAACATATAGCTGGTTAAAAAAAAGTCCTTGCTAAGCTACCAAATCCAGGTGACACCTTGTATTAAACTGTCCAATTATAATTCAAGTCACGGTATGTAGCCACATATCTTAGTCCAAAATGGTATAAACAAAAAGCAAAGAGACACTTTGTTAATTTACTACACCCATAAATACATGGAGATGCCAGTAACAAATTTTGTCTCCCAATAGTCTATGGAAACAACTCAAATGTACCACGGTTCAATAATACCCAGTTTTCTTAGTATGAAGACTACTGTTTAATGTTAAGAAAAAAAAAATTAAGAACTTCATGTAAAAATAATTGTACATTTGGAATACTAGTTGATTAAAAAAGATATCATGGTATTGTACTACTTTGAATTTATCAACAAACATTTGATTTTGTATTTTATTTATAACAGCATCTATATATATTTGAAAACTTAATAAATTGGTGATGAATCCTTTTATTTTTTCAGTCCTCATTATGACAGTTCTCGTGCAACGGCTAATAAGACCCCTTGCAAAAGTTCATAGATTGAAACTATTGATATATTACATGCGTTTTATGGCAGGAGTCCTCATTGAAGCCTAAACTAACTCCTGCTTTGCAAACGCCATGCTTTAAAGTGACTGAGTTTTACTCTACCGAGTTTTCATAATCTGATCAGACTGCTCTGCAAACTCCGCAAATGAACATGCCGGAAACAGTATGCTAACCATGGAAGATATTGATAAGTTGGACACACACAACATCTATGAAACCAGGACTTTTTGCTTGTCACTATATCTCCAGTTTTTTATTTTTAGCAAGGAATGGAGTTGCAAGAAGTTTCAGTGTCCCTGTTCATAAATGCTCCTGTAAAGCAACCAGCTCTCTCTTTGGACAGACACTTTTATGCATTTATATATTGAGGAAGGAGGGATACCTTTACCCTGACAGGGAAAGAAAACTCTTTCCCAATTAGAACTGATAGATTCCAAGTGGGCAGCTGAGCCGAGGCCTCACAGTTGAGGAGTCGGTGGCCTTTGCCTTAGTCAGTGGGAGAGAAGCTGGGCATTTGATAGTGACTGAGGCCCCATTAAGTGAGATGGAAATCCATGGATGAGCTGGCGCTTTTCCAAGCTTGAAACCTCTTAAACCTCCAGCTTTCTAAAGAAGAAAGAGCTCCTTTGAAACAGCTCGGGAACATAACACTCTGCCATCTATAGCCAAAGGCCCCAGAAAAGCTTTTGGTGGAAATGCCATCGTTTGTTCCCTAAATTCCACTGCCCTGGGAACTCCCTTTCTTTTCTCTCCCTGATGATTGCCTGAAACTTTACACAGCAATTGGAGGCCAAAGCTCACTCTAGCAAGTTCCTTTTCAAAGCCATTGTCAGGAGTCTTACCTGGATTTCTCCGCCCCCTACTTGGAGCGAGCCTGCCAGGACGGGTCCAAGCTTCAGTGTGTATCCCCGTAGCCCGAGCTTCTATTTATACACCGGAGCGCACCTCAATCCCACCCACGGATCCTGGATTTACATGCTGCTACCTCAGAAACGAAACTTCCTTCTCCCAAAATATTGTCTTCCCTGGCTTAAAGAGTTCTATGTTTGCAGTATCAAAAAGCAAAATGCATGCTGTACAGTATTTTGTACGGTATTTATGTTTTTAACTGTTTGTGAAAGTATATTGCAAAAAGCTTTGGAAAAGATGGGCAAAATGCCAAATCCAGGCAAGCTTTAAATGAAGGCATTTGATTTGCCTGGAGGCTGATTTGTCTTTAGGTGATTGGATGGAGTTTGTGGTCTGTAGACTTTTTTTCCTCCTCCTTGGACAGATTGCCTTTATTTAGCTGAACACACAGGAGATGAATCACAATTCTAACCCCTACAGTGATATGCCCTGCAGTATTCCATTACAGTACAAATTATCTTCCACAGTATACTTCCCGCCTTCTGGTAAACAAAATGCATACTCATACAAAAAGTACTTTTTTGAAAAAAACAAGTCAAGCACATAAAATATTTCAAAACTGAGGAAGTTATTGAAAAAAAGATACCCTAGCACCATGAGCTCTTAACAGTTACTGTTGACTATATGAAGCAAGCTCCCCATGAAGAGTTCAAAGACGTTTCACAGATATTTTCTCATTTAATAGCAAACTTTGCTGTGAGGGACACAGGACTCCATCTACCCAGTTTTCAGAACTAGAAACTAAGGTCTACAACTATTTTTTTTCACTCAAGACTATGTAATTACTCACTGAGAATTTCTTGTCAGAAAATTTCAAGCCTGTGTTTTGCTCATGAAGCTATGTGCAATCCTCAAAAGCTCAAAAGGAAGAAATCATTAACAGAAATTTAACCGAGAGGCAAGCCCTAAAAAAATCACTTTGAAATAGTTAAGATCATAACATTTCAAAATACCTTAAGGATCTATTTTTTCTTCACTACAGCCTTAAATACTCTAGGCCAAATAGTGATTTCCAGAATATCCAACTCTAAATGATTTCGTCCAACTCTAAATGATTTTATAGTCAAAATTTCTTTAGGAGTTTGAAAACAGTGATTTGAGCTGAACTCTTAAAACTGGAAAGGTCCTTATACAGTCTCTTTGTCTATTTAGCTTTTAGAATATTAAATTCAACCCCCTCATTTTGCTTATGAAAAGGCGGAAAAAGTCAAAAGATTAAATGACTTGCTTTTGGAGGTTCCTCAACTAGATTGGGGCAGAGCTAGGACCAATGCCTTGACAGAGGTAGAGGAGTTTGTGTTTTTTTTTTAATATGCTATTAAATTTCCTTACTTTCATCAGTGATGACTTATCAGTTTTGAGGATTTCCCTGATACTGTAAGAAATCTGTTGTTTCAGATATTTTTTACTCACTTTTTCCTGGGTGGGATTTAATAATGTGATAATGTGAAATTTGAGGAATAATATCAATGACTCTGAAAATGACCCTATATTAAGTGGATTTTATACCCTTATGTTTTAGACATTTGTGTCCTTTATTGTTTTGGAGGCTTTTATTCCAGCATATTTTTAAGCTATTTCCTATTTTGAGTAAAATGTGGAAACTCACAATAGTTAGCATTTATTGAGTATCCAGTATGAATTAGGTACTCCACTAAATATTTAACTAAATGAAATATTTTATGTATTCATTTAATTATTCATTGATTCAGCAAATAACAAATTTTTTTTTTACATGGGCAGGCATCGGGAATCAAACCCGGGTCTCCACTATGGCAGGCAAGAAGTCTACCCGCTAAGCCGCCATGTGGCCTGCCCAGCAAATATCAAATATTATGCAGCAAATATTATGCCAGTATTACATATATAAAGATAAAAAAAGATATGGTCAATTATTGAGGTAGCCAGACACATTAGATGATTGCAATTCAGTGTGATAAAACTACGCTATAGGGAAACAAAGAAGTTTAAGATATTTCCTACCTTAGGTTACTTACAGTCTTGATTAAAGTAAGACAGAGCCGTACTAAAAGTTAACCATCTACATGAGATAGCATGTTTTAAGGGACAGATGACTGGTATAGACCCCAGGTATTTTTTTCAGAGGAGGTAGATTGCCGTCTCACTAGAATACTCAAATTTGGTGGTAGAAAGCAAGATTTCTAGAAGGAGAAAGTGATGTGGAATTTGTAAAATATGTTTGTGGGAAGGTAATAGACCATCCTAGTTGGAGTGAGACTCTTCTGGGGAGCTCACAGAGAACATGGTAGAAAGCTATTTGGAGCTATTTGCCTGTGATCTTTTTTCCCCCACAATATTTTTATTGTAAACAACAAACATATAAGCATTCTTGACATACAAACATTCTTGACATGGTTACAATTGATAGCTCACAATTATTACGTAGTTGTGTCTTCATCACGATGATCATTTTTTTTTTTTAACATTTGCATCTCTCCAGCAAAAGAAATAAGAAAGAAAACAGAAAACTCATACATGCCATACCCCTTACCCCTCCCTCTCACTGACCACTAGTATTTCAATCTACTCAATTTATTTTAACCTTTGTTTCTCCTATTATTTGTTTGTTTCTTATCCATATTTTTTACTCGTCTGTCCATACTGTATATAAAAGGAGCAACAGACACAAGCTTTTCACAATCATTCAGTCACACTGTAAAAGCTGTATCATTATACAATCATCTTCAAGAAACATGGCTACTGGAACACAGCTCTACAGTTTCAGGTACTTCCCTCCAGCGCCTCTAATACACCATAAACTAAAAAGGGGATATCTGTGTAATGCATAAGAATGACCTTCAGGATAACCTCTTGACTCTGTTTGAAAACTCTTAGTCACTGACACTTTTTGTCTCCTCTCCTCCCCTTTTCAGTCAAGAAGGTGTTCGCAATCCCCTGATGCTGAGTCCCAGCTCATTCTGGGATTTTTGTCCCATGTTTCCAGGGAGGTTTATACCCTGGGAGTCATGTCCCACGTAGCAGGGAGGGCAGGAAGTTCACCTGCTGAGTTGGCTTAGAGAGGCCAAATCTGAGCAACAAAAGAGGTTCTCCAGGGGAGACTCTTAGGCCTCATTTTAAGTAGGCTTAGCCCATCCTATTTGCCTGTGCTCTTGAATGCCATCCTAAGGAGCTTAGCCTTCACCCTCCAGAGGAAGTGTCCCACGTGGTTAGGGGTAGCACGCTGCAGATTCAAGAAGCTTACAGTTCAAATCTAGCTTCATAACTGTTACTTTGCTGCCCCAGGCAGGTTACTTAATCTCTCTGAGTATTAATTTTATCATCAGCAAAGAGGGGATGGCAAGGCTGACTTTATAGGGCCTGTAGAAAGATTATTTAAGATGATTCGGGTATAGTGATTAGAATGGTACATACTATTTGATGTAAGCACTCAAAAATATTTTTACAGAATGTATCACTTGCTTGTCAGTATTACAGTCATTTGGGTCTCAGTCTACTAACTCCTTGACAGAAGAATCCTTGTTTGAATCCTCTCTGATTAAACACATTGTAAGACTTACATTTTTTTTTTTTCACATGTGTAGGCACCAGGAATCGAACCCGGGTCTCTGGCATGGCAGGCGAGAATTCTGCCACTGAGCCTGTCCAAGCCTAAGACTTAAGATTTTATTTATTTATTTATTTTTAAATAATTTTTTAATAATTAAAAAAATACAAGAAAGAAATGCAAACATCCTTAATATATGCTTATTCTGTTCTATATATATAATCAGTAATTCACAATATCATCACATAGTTGCATATTCATCATTATGATCATTTCTTAGAAGACTTAAGCTTTTAACATATATTTACTGGAAAATTTAATCCATTATAACTTCATCTGGTTTTGTTACTTTATAAATAAGGAAATACACTCACTTGAGTAGTCATACTTAACCCAAAGACAGAAAACTATCAAGAGTAGAGAGGGCCAAATAATCCTCCATAATTTCTGACAATGAATCCAATATTTTCTCTGGTCCACCAAAGTGCCCCAGTGACGTCAGGAAGTAATATGATAAACCTGTAAGTAAATGTTAATCTCAAAAAACTGTGCTATGATGAGCCTTATACAGAGGAAACTGTGAATAACTTTTTTGTATTCAAGCACTTTGTCTCTAAAGGAGATTTTCAAAAACACATCTAACTGTAAACTAAGTTGATGAATAAATAAGCTTCCCCCAAACGCTAGTTTAGAGAAACAGATACACAAGGATCATTTTTTTGACACATAGGAAGAGACGATTGCTCTTTGAGTTTATGCTTAATATCTGAGGATGGCTTTTGTGCACAGAAATAATTATTTCTTGGTTTTAATTTAGCGTATTAAAATTGAAACAATAAAACCCATGTCTTCCTAATTCTACAAGTTTAAGTTTAAGGCATGCATATTTAGTGTACTTGTATAAAGTTTAAAAAATACTTTATTTATGAAAACAGTTAAATGGTAAAAAAAATGAAAACAATCTATTTTACTTGTTGCATGATTCACTAAGGTCAACTTCAATACATTAAACAGCCCCTTTTATAAACTTTGTTAATGAAATGCCCTTAAACATTTTAAATACCTTTACAAATTTTATACCAGTATATCCTATTCTTTTATTTTTTTGCTTCATGGGCTGGGAATCTAACCCAAGTTTCTGGTATGGCAAGTGAGCATTCTGTCAGTGAAACACCCGTGTGCACCCTTATCCTATTCTCTTAAACATTTTAAATGCCTAATAGGGCAGATTTGCAAACACAATTAGCAATACCTTACTTTAGAGTAACTCTTATAACTCATAAAAATTACTTGATAATAATTCAAGGTCCATTAATTATTTGAATATTACTTACAAAAAATCAAATATCAAATACTTTTCAAATTAAATTTCTAATTCTAGGAACATTGTTAGTTCATATAAGAGAATATAACCTTCTCTTAAATCTTATAAATACTTTAAATTACAAACATATAAATAATTTTAAAACTTAACATAGGGGTCAATAGTAAAGATTTGCTCCATTCTTGTTTCTCTTCCCTGCAGGGGGAAGCAGATTTACTCCTCTGGTGAATCAGCTTTTGTGGATTTAAAGTTAGGGACCACAATATGGGTCTGTGGATGAAAATATGGCATTGATGCGTGATATTTGATGTCCTGCAATTATGCACCTCATATGGGAAAGTGCAGAACAGAAGGCTCAGCACAAACCTTGGCTGGCGATAATCTTCTGTTTAGAGGGCAAGGAAAAGAGGTGCTTACAAAGCACAAAAGAAGTAGAAAAGTATGAGGACATTTGGACAGTGCCATGTCCTGAATCTCAACCAACAAACCGTAGGTTGACAGCGAGCATCAAATGCATGTGAGAGAGTTTAAGAACAGAGAAGACTTCCAGAAGGCATAAGAATCTGAACCGTTTTCAAAGCTGTCTGGCTGTAGATACTTCGATAATACATCTGATTCTATAAAAAAATTAATTATCCTACAGGCCAAGAGATGTACAAGGGTCCCTAGCATGGCTGGGGGCAAAAATATCCTGCAGACAAGGCTATGGGGCAGCAGCTTAAACCAGGACCCAAAGGGACAGTGTGACAGGGACTCAGAGGTCCCTGACAGATGAGGCAAGTGATGACAGAGAGAGGAGACTGGAGACAGGAGCCACAGGAAGGGGCAGAGGCCCCCCAAATCAGCTGGAGAAAGAACACACCAGGATTTCACCAGCATCTGGGACCAGTAGAACCAGCTGTGTAGGTTGAATTGTGAGCCCCTACAAATTATGTTGCTGTCCTAACCTCTGTACCTATGAATGCAATCTTGGAATTAATGTGTTTATTGGTGTAATTAGTTAAAATGAGGTCATAGTGGATTAGCATGGGCTCTAATCTAATGAGGGGATGATTTGAAGAGACATGAGGGAGAAGGGCATGTGAAAGTGTAGGCAGAGATTGGAGTGATGCTGCTACAAGCCAAGGAATGCCAAGGATGCCAGAAAACGTGGGAAGCTAGGAAGAGGCAAGGTAGGATTCTTAGCTGGAGACTTTAGAAGGAACAAGGCCCTGTCAACATTTTGATTTGAAACTTTGAGTCTCCAGATCTGTGATACAATAAACTTCTGTTGTTTTAAGAAAAAAAAAAGCATAGAACTAAACATACACACGTGCGCACGCGTACACACACACACACACACACACACACATACACTGAGTGCATGTAAAACTGATAAAAATAAATTCCATGACTTGTACCAATGTTTAAAAAAAAAATCAGTTGCTCTAAGTCAAAGTTCACGAATGGTGGAGTGGGGACCTCTTGGGGTCATGAATAAGGTGACTATGCTTCCCTGTTTCCCAGGACAGTCTCAGTTTTTACCTGTTGCTGGGCATAATTGAAAACATTGCCTTTTAACTCCCCAAAGTACTGTGATTTGGACAATAAATTATATGGTCAAGATGACAATCTATGGGCTATGTAGTAAAAATGCACACATACATGGACACATAATTTTATGAAAAATTATTTCAGAGGTTGTTTATGTACTGTATCTAATCCAAGGATCCCTTTGAGATACCAATAGACCGCAGGTTGAAAAATCTTTCTCTAGTGTTCAAGTCTCTAGGACTAGTGGTTCTTAAGGAGCCTACAGCTGTAGAATTCAGCATTTAGCTTCTCTGTACTTGTTTTAGAGCACAATCTGATATTTCTCTTTGGCTATCAGACATTTTTATACCATGTACTAAACTGAGAAGAAGCCTAGTCTCAGAGCTAGGCAAGTCTTTTTGTTTCCCCACTGCCTGAAATCCTCACAGATCATGATGGACTTTCTAAGGAGGGAGGGATAAGAAGTTTTTAAATGTATCAACACCCTAAGTGGTTAAGTGGTTTGTCCGTGAGCTCCAATCTTTTTAGAAGATGGGCATTTATAAATAAACATTAACATTATTCATTTTTTATTTCAAAATAATTATCTCAGTCAATACTTAGAACTTCCCATGGAAGCTATGTGTTGCTAGTGAGTTGGATGGACTAGAAAAAGAGGCCATTTCAAAAAATATGTATCTGGATCTAGTAACTACCACAGCTGTATATGAAAGGAGGATTTCATATGCATTAAGGAGACGTGTCCTTAGCAGCTGGAGTCTGATCTAGAGTCAATATTGTTAGAAGACAAATACACTCTCTAGGGCGGGTCACTGAACAAGCAGCCATGCTGTCAGAAGCCGTCATTCCTCCTGAGGCATGCGAGTGCCTCCTTTAAAGCCTAATTCTAGCTTCTAAGATAGCTTTACTTTGACTTAAGTTCTGTGAAATTCCTTCTGATAATTTATTTTTTACCTTTGCTCCTATAAAATTATACCTTTTTTCTATGAAATGTAAATAGATTCGCTTGTGCTCATAATTAGAGTTTTCTATCTTATTATCTAGCCACCTGTATACTGAAATGGCAGGTGTTCTGGAAGAGCAGTGGTAAGTGGAGCCAAATGTGATATGGAAATTACATATATATTATATATCAATGCTACCACAGTCAGTGTAACTCCCAGGGTACCATATCATATAGTAGAACACTTCAAATTTTGTGATGTCTTTAACAGGCTAAAAAATCCATACATTTTATTATTTTGAATTCACAGCAGGAAAAAACACTTCACTATTCAACAAATAGGTTCTAAAGGAAAGCAGTATTACAATTTTCTCATCTGTCAAATAGTAATAAGTAACTTTCCAAGAGCTCAATTTTTGTATGTATAATTGAATATATTTCTTGGGAGATCAAAATATCTTTTCTGTGATCTATGATTCCAAACTTGCCTTTAGTAAATGTGTTTAATGTGTGTCTTTTATACCAATTGATTCTGCTATGTTGTTTCTCCAAAAGAAAAAATGAGTTCCAAAAGCCAGAATTTGGGTAATTTTGAGGTTTTCCTAAAAACTGCTGTGATTGTTATTTAAAGAAATACAATCACTTACTACTTTGGTAAACTGAAGTTTTTTGGAATCTTGCATTATCCAATTTGTATGTTTCATCTGTAAAGTTTAAGTACCAATAAAAGAAGAACACGTACTTAAATTCTCAATACTCTTCTGTTCATGTATGTTTCCAATATGACTCATTCTATAATAAATTTATTCTTATAGCTTTCAGCAATAGATCAGCCCAGAAAGTAAACAGAGAAGAAACTGGTCACATTTACTTTCTTCTTGATTTCTTTAAGACATCGTCATCATTTCAAGGCTTAGCTTTGCTGTGTCCACTACGTTGCATTTCCTTTAGTTTGTGCTTATAGCAAAAGATCACATTTGTCCATTATTTATAAGCTTGCAGACTTTACATGATGGGGGGAAATGTGTTCCAATTCAGTGAATATTTAGGATGTAATTTTAGAAGGGTGTCTTAATTACAGTTAAACCAGTTTTCTATTATTCTCATTTTATATTGCGCTGCCAAATATAAGGTCCTCTTAGTAGAAGTAATTCTATGCTAATTATTATACAATATGAACAATTTGATGAGTTTGGTGAATTTCCTTAGTTGCAAAGATGCCTTGGGGGATGTCTGAATTTATCTGGAGCATGAAATACAGATATTCTATGAGGAGATTTTCACACGGAATCATTTAGGTCACTTGTTCAAAGTATTAGAATTAGGACTAGGATGGTTTTGGTTTTTAAACACCAATCAATGCATAGGAAAATAATTTTTAAAAATTTCAAACAAATACATTGACATCTTATTCATGGTTTGATGATAATTCTCAGCCACTTCATTTCACTAGCCCTTCCCAAGCTCAGTTTATACTGCTCTTAAATGAACATCTTTATTTCTTCATGGTGCTATCAAAAGAATTTTATGTGACATGTCTAAATATCATTTACTGCTCTCATTAGTTTGGATAACTGGGATAAGTGATTTCTGAAAATGGGAAAAGGAAATAAAGCAGTAAGGCTTTGAAAATTATAAATTTATGAAAGCAAATGTTGATGCACATCTTAAATTTGTGGCTAATCAATATGGCTATGATTTAAAAAGTTTTATTATGGTACTAGTTTATGAAGCATGACATTCTCAAAATGTCATTGGCCACTTGTCTTACGTTCTATAGTCTCTTTATTCTTTGTAGTGAGTTGGTTGCCATGGTTAGAATGCTTTCCTTTCTGTGTCATTAATCAACTTTTATCATAAACTTATCTTGCATAATTTTGCCTATTACACTCATTAGGTAGGTTAGTATGACTGGACTATGGAAAAGTAGGTAAAAAGACCTAACATTATAGCTTTGGGATTATTAATCTAAGGCAAATTTTCAGGAAGAATTTTTTTCTACACAATAACCCTTCTAAGTAAAATCTGTATTGCTATTGATAATAGGTATTTGTCAAACCATTTCGAACATTCTACATTGCCAATTATTTTTTGGTAACACTGCTTCCCTTTGGACCAACAATGTTCTGAATTAGAGTAAACCAGAGACCATGTATGAAGTAATAAAGTTATTCTGACACATGCGATCCAAGAAAGATTAAAATTAAATAAGCCAAAGCATATCAATCATGCCAGAAAAAATAGTACGTCCTATGTTATCTTGTTACGTGGAACCACTATAGCTTTCAGTGAAACTAAAGATTGAAACTAGTTCATGAATTTAAAGTATGATCAGGGAACTTTGCACACTCCTCTGAGGTTTTGATTTTGTGGCCATTTTCTGTTTTTCTCCAGAGGAACAATTCAGGTTAGGCAATAATCCAACAAGGATTTATTAAACTCAGAAGAAGGAAGTTACCAAGGCAAAAGTGGTGCCCAGGGGGCCAGTGAGTTCACACTAGCTAATTGCCAGAATTATGGAGTGCTGGATAAACACAAAGAGTCTTGTATTTTACTTCTAACCACAGGTCATTGTCAAGATATGGCCACAGAATGCATTGTTTTAGTCTACCTTGTTATCTAAAGACCACGAAAAGAGATAGCTCCAGGGTCACACCCGTACTGAGTGCTTAATGCAAGAGAAAATGAAATAAGATAGAGCCTCTTCCACCTAACATCATGTCCTGTCTGTGCCAGCATCAGGCATCGTGTCCTCAAAGTTTTAGACCCAAGGATGCTGCTTCGGATCCGAGGGTGCAGGTCTGGTGAGGCAGGGAAGTGGGAGCCAGAGCTGAGGCAGGAGCTGCCTCTACCTTTTGTCTGTTGGCACGATGCCACCTTCTCAGCTCAGCATTGGGAGCGGAGCGCTGTGCATCTGACATTCTGGGAGGGTTTGCCTTTTACAGAATGACAACGGAATGGCTTATGTCCTCCCGGAGGACATGAAGGTGATGTTCGTTCCTACCGCCCCATTTTATGCACCTGGTATGCTCTGCTCTTTTCTTTTTTCTTTTTTTTTAATTTTATTTAATGATTTTATTTTCCATTTCTAGAAGACTCATTAGGTTCTTTCTCAGTCTACCAGTTCTTTCCATTAAATTTTTCTTTAATAACTTTAAACATATGATTTCAGAGTGCTAAACCTCATATTTGTTTTGCTTGCTAAATCTCCCTTGGTGGGATATTTTTCTTGCAGTGGTCTATACTTTTTATTTGTGAACTCATTTTCCATGGGGATTTTTCTCTAGAAGTCCAGTGTGCTGAGTTATAGACATGTTTCTATAGAGCATATTTTTTTACTTACTACCAGTGTTTATTATTAAGGATTTAACGTCTTATAATAAATATTGTCAGGTTTTAAATGGTAGCCGACTGAGAAATCAGAGAAACTGAGTCCGAGTTTAAAATTTTATTGTCCGGGGTGAGGTTCCCGGGTCCGGGTGCTCAGGATGCAGGCCGGGAAGTCGCGACCCCCTAGGAGTGGCGAGGTTAGATATAGGCTAGCTAGTGGGGGTGCTGATGATGCCTACGGGGCCTCCTGTGGTAGGTTAGGAGCCGGGGGCATAACTACGGGCCGTGTGCAGTGGGCATAGCTACCGGCCGTGTGCAGTGGGGTCCTTTGTTTGTCAGGGCAGGTCCTGATTGGTTGAGTTTGAACAGCTGTAAGCCTGGATGTTCACGGTTTTAGTTCAGGTGGGGGCCTTCCAGCCAGAGGCTACTGGGCCAGGTCTTACAAATATTAATACAGGTGACTTTAGGTGCTTTTTTAGTTGAATAATATCAGTGGACTTTACTGAATAACATAATATAACAAAATAAAATAAAAAGTGAATCAATGGAGACAAAGAGTCCAAAGCATGAATGTAAAAAATATAACAAAAAATAAACATTCAAAAGGCATAGGACCTAAGGTGGGTTATTGACAAGAACTGGATATAAAATTTAGGTTTAATTCTTTTTCACTATCACTGCCTTCCAATCCAGAAAGCTCTGCTGCTTTGTGCAGAAAAAAATCCAAGGTTACTAATCGTATTCCCCTGCAAAATGCACTATAATATTAAAATCAATAGACATTTTCTAAATATAAGAAAAACTGCTTTGGCAGCTGTTATTTCATAAATTGATTTCCCACTCAAAAATAAATTACAGAAAGTTACCTTAGAGACAGGGGAATAAGGTAGAAATACTAAACTTCCCCACCTGGGGAATTCCTGATGTTCTCTCCTGCATCAGGAGCTCCCAACTTAATAAACCAAGCCCTTGATCTTAAGGCTTGCCCTTATGAAACTTATTTCTGCAATGACAAAGTCAGGCCTGCATGTAATTACACCTAAGAATGACCCCCCAGAGCCTCTTTTGTTGCTCAGATGTGGCTTTTCTCTATAAGCCAACCCTGCAAGTAAACTCTTTACGTTTTCTACGTGAGACACGACACCAGGGATGAGCCTGGCCCTGACATCGTGGAGTTTGGAACACCTTCTTGACCAAACGAGGGAAAAGAAATGGAACAAAAAGTTTCAATGGCTGAGAGATTTCAAATAGAGTAAGAGGTCATTCTGGGGGCTACTCTCATGTAAGCTTTTGCCAGGTACCTCCAACCACTACAGTATGCTACACCCCAACCAACAGTATTTCTGAAAACCCTATAGGAGTAGCCTCGGCTCTAAGTCTCTATAAAAGGTTTCCTTAGTTTATTTTTTTTAGAAAGTTAAGGCCTGCAGATTGCTCTTAGGCCAGATAAACCCTGAAACCCAGAGGTACCAGTCTCTCCAAGAACATCAGTCAGTTTTGTTCCTCTACCCCATAAGGTCAATGTGTTCTATTGAACATTTTTAATTTTGTGTCTGGCAGGGGCTTGGGTGGTATCTCCAGTCCAGGGCCATTTTTATATTAATTGTTCTCCCCTAGAATAAACTTAGTTTCCACACCCACACCAAGGACGGAATTAGGTTTTTTTTTCCCCACATGAGAACGTTTTGTTTTATTTTATTGTGACTTTCCTTACTGGCTCTCTGAAAGAGGCAAGTTTGATTTCTGTATTTCTTGACCACTGGATGGAATTTTCTGCCCCCTTTCCCCAGAGACCCTAGTTTGATCAGGCGTCTGCGTTACCTCCCTTCCTTATACCCAAACCGCATTTCCTGAGCCCAGTTGACACTGCTTACTCTCTGGGCTGCTAGTGGAGGGGAGGAAAGTATGAAATTGACCTCGTCTCCTGCAATCCCTGTGTCTGAATTGATTTGTGTTCAATGGGTGCTCCTGACTGCCTTTTATACAGTATCTGCTCCTTGGAGAAGAGGAGCTAGAGGGGAAGCAGCGAGTGCTAAGAGGTGATTATTGCCATGGCGACGAGGGAGGGGCTTTATTCAAAGTCTTGGTGGAGCCAGCCCTGGGCTTGACTCATATTGACTAGGGAGAGGGGGATGGGGTGCAGGCAACAAGCCTGGGTGGAGGCAGGTGGTGACTGCAAATCTGCTGGGCAATGGGTGTGGCCGGCTGCAGGCTGGATGGAGAACAACAGCACCTAATCGTCCTGTGGAGGTAGTTGTGGGCTTCCCAGTCCTGCTTTTATATACTTATCCTCAGAATAAGAAACACGGACACTCAGGATGTGTGCGCCCGTGTGGAAGCACCTAAGAAGGTCAGCTGATGGATAGAGGGTGAGTTAGGAGATTACCCAGGATGTGCCACTTTTATCCAAGAAAACCTAGTGTTTGATACTAATCAGGCTCTTCATGTGCCTAGGAATGTGTGTGCACATATGCACAGACACGTACATGTAAGTATTTATGTCTCAGTGGTGCTTAGATGTCTTGGTGGTGATGAGTCATTAGTAAAGGTGAAGGAAACCTCATTCAATCAAAAAATAGTTGCGGTATGCCTACCATTTCCAGGCATATTTTTAGGCACAGAAGATTTAGGAGTGAATGAAACAGGTCAAAATTCCTGGCCTCTTGGAACTTAAATTTTGTAAAGAGAGACAAATAATAAGCAAAATAAGTTAGTTATATATGTGTGTGTGTGTGTGTGTGTGTGTGTGTGTATCTATATATCTTTATATGTATATCATCTTTATATCATATATAGATAGATAACGTGTTAGATGCAGATAAATGGTATAGCGGGAAAATAAAGCTGGTGAGGGGTTGAGTACAGGGTGGTGGTGGGTGTTTGTCTTTTTAGGTAGGATGCTTAGGAAAGGCCACACCACGGAGGAGGGAAGGGAGCCAGGCAGAAAGAGGGAAAAGCAAGAGCAAAAGCACTGAGGCCAGGCATCACCCCTGGGGTGGAGGAGGCTGTTTGGCTCCAGGTGAGCTGGGGCAGAGAGGAAGAGATGGAGCCAGCAGCCGGCTAGGTTTCCTGATACTACAGAAGGCGTGAAGTCCCGTCTCCGCAACACTGAGCACAGTGGGCAAAGCCCTGTAGTAGCCGGGTGAGCTGATTCTTGGGTTAAAGGCTGCAGCAGCGCTCTGGGTGGGCATGGGAGAGGGCACATTTCGTTACAGGGGTCAGCCCTGGGAGCGGTGGAGTCCATGAAGCCCCTCTTTGACACCTTTGCCACCTCCTACTTCGGGAGCTCAGCGGCGTTCCCCCAGGGTCCTGCTCGGCTGCCATGCTTCCAAGGCATCAGATCACCGTGACCCGCCCAGGACCTGGCTGTTACTGGGTTAAGGCGACTACCTACTTTGTCCCTTTAGTATGTGTGGAGATAACTTCCTTTATGACTCAAATGGTAATTTAATTTTCTGTTCCCTGCAACAGAAAGTGACTGCACTTGTCTGTGTGTAGGCATTGTGCTAGGTACCGCTGAGAGTTACAAAGACCAGGGACCTGACAGCATAAAGTAGGGATGGGGAGGAAGGGGACTTGCACAAAGAAGTCAGACAAGTCTGCTAAAGATAAAATTTCAGACATGGTTACGGACAGTAGGGAGATATTTTTCCAGAGGGAGAACTTACTGGGGATTTTTAAAGCCTAAGGATATAGGCAAATGCCAAAGCTGGTCTTGGGTGTAGCTGTGATTATCAGGGCCCTGCTTTGACCGGCCGGCCTGCAGGGTCACTGGGTAGCAAGAGGCAGCCCGAAGAGCAGGGGCCACAAGACTGGGACCTGGGTGTGAATCCCGCCTGTGCACCAGCTGGCTGGGTGACCTTAGGCAAATTCCTTCATCTCTCTGCAGTTGTGCTCTCTCTTATGTGTCCTTCGGATATTCTAGTAGCTAGGGCACAGGCTGTTATGGAAGAATAAATGTGTTAACCTCTGTTAATGAACTAAAAACAGTTTCTGGCACGCAGTAAGGGCTTCGTCTATATGCCACATGTAACACCGAGCCGCAAGCTCCTCCTTCCCCTTTTCTAACTGTGACTTCTCTTTAGTTACCTTGTCTTTATTGACAACTGATAGTTCATGAAGATCTGTCCATAAGTAAGTTATGTAACTTCCTGTTCATCTAATGGTGATCTGGAGGCTTTCAAGAGGTAATTACAAAGATAGAGCTTGTAAATCCTGGAAGAAAAAAACTTAATTCCCCCAATTCTTTAGTGCTATATAGAAGTTTGAAGATAATGTATCTTCTAGAAATAAACGTTATGGATCTTAATAGTCCTTTAGTCACTCTTTCTTTATAGCAAATATTTCAGTAAATAAAAAGAGCATATACGTGTATCAGATTTTAAAATTTGTGTTTTCAACTCATTTATAGATTAGAGCTTCATATTTATCTCTTTCTCACCTGTACCTGCACAGAACTTTTAAAAAGTCCTTCGATGGAATCAGTACTACCTGGCATACAAGGAAGCTGAAAATGTTTAATTTGTTCAGAAGCTGCAGTGTGATTGTAGACTGCCCACTTGCACTTCACATTTGTAATACAGAGCTATTTGTCTATGAACAGGCTAGCTTACAGCATACCCCATTTGTGCTTTAGTTAAAAAAAAAAATTTAAGTCTTTGTAGTGACCCAGCTGTTATCAAATAAAATTTGGTCCGGAGTTTGAATAAAGGAGCATATGTTAAGCAAAGGCAAAACACAAAAAGTAGTTGGATAAAAATTGGGGAAATTGACGGTCTCCTATGAGGTCTGTATGTACGTGTTTGAAACATGGTATATGAAAGTCAAGCCTGCCTAAGAAGGTATTCTGCAGAGTCCCTGACGGATCCTGTAGAAGTAGAAGACTCGGCAGCCCAATGTCTCATCCAGAGTGCCTCTTACTCTATGTGCTTTACACTCTGGATTCTGAGTAAAATTTCTTTTGAATAAATGACTTTGGAAGCAAAACACTTGAAAGCCACTGGTATACAGCAATCCTTTCATCACTGGTCTGTCTGCCTTGCCCACCACCCAGTGACCAGTTCTTACCGTGGTGCCTGGCACACTAACACAAGTCGGTCAGTAGGCATCGAGGGAACCAGGAGGTAGAGAAGCACTCATTGTCCATTTGGTTGTAGCAGAGGATGTGAGGGGGGGAGGAGGGGCCAAACTCCAAACCTGAAAACCTGTGGCTGGAGCATGGGGGGCCTGGAGTGCCCCAGTGTGGATCTTATAAAGGATTTGGTCAGTAATAGAAACCAAGGATGATTTTAGAGGGGAGTCATATGATTCAAGTTGAGTCTTTAACAAGATAATGGGGGAGATGGGGATGAGGTTGGGGAGAGAAAATGGCGGAGAAAATTAGTTTGGATTCTAGGTGAGACTTTAACAAAAGCCTAAATTGGGTTGTGCGAGAGGAAATAAACAAAAGGGGACAGAGGAAGTAGAGTAGACTGAATTGGCAACTGATTAGTGTGAAAATGGAAGAGATATATCTTACTTAAAGATTTTTAGCCTGAAGATGTGATGGTTAGGTTCTGGTGTTAACTTGGCCAAGTGATGATGCCCAGTTGTTTGGTCAGGCAAGTGCTGGCCTGATTGTTGGTGTAAGGATCTTTTGTGGCTGCCTAATAAGCTTGGAAGGCTGGTGTATTAAATCATCAGTCAGTTAACTCCATCTGTGGCTAATTACATCTGTGATCAACTAAGGCATATCTCCCACCAAGAAGATAATTCAATCAGTTGAGGACTTTTTAAAGAAGAAGAAGAGAGACTCTCTCACTGCTTTTTCAGCCAGTGAGCCTCTCCTGTGGAGTTGGTCCAGACCCTTCATCGGAGCTGCCAGCTTGAACTCTTGTGTCCCCATGGTTACATGAGACACCTTTATAAATCTCATGTTTACAGATCTTTCCTGTGGGTTCTGTTTCTCTAGAGAACCCTGTCTAACACAGAAGGTTCCTAGTGATTGGATGGAAGGAGACACCTATGTGACCAGGCATGCTGCGTGTGAGGGGCTGTGAAGCATCAAGACTGAAAACAGACTTTGAAGTGTGGTAACAAGGAAACCTTTGATTCAGCCTTTGAAAGAACAGTTTCCTTTATCTGAACTCACCTGGTTTCCAGATTCTGCAGCTCAAGGACTCAGACACAGGAGCTTAAACACACCCTGGTCTCCAGGGCCAATCCCAGCCTCAGGTTGGAGGGACCCTAAGAGGCACTAGCTCAAAATGCTGAATCTCAGATTCGAGCACATCCCAACCTTGTGCCCACATTTGTGACTAGGCTTTTGCTTCATTCCCTCCCCCTTAGTCCTCCCAGAAACCCTGATTCTGGCCAATGGATTTCATCCTTCTTCCCCCATGCTTAAGTCTTCACTGGCCCCTGGGCCTCAAGTTCACTTCCTGCCTCGGCCCCTCTGCTCTTCCAGACCCTTCATGGAACAGGCATCCAGTAGTTGGGACTCTGTTCTCTGCTCACAGAATTTCCTCCTGCTGTCTGTTGGGATTCTGAATGGTATCTGTTCTTGGGTATTCCCGTGATCTGGTTTGCCTGTTAGGACAATACGGACCCCTGGTCCCCCGGGTCTCTCTTCTGGAGGGGTTTGTCTGGCTTTAACTGCCTCTTCCAGATGACCTGTTCTGCCTGCCTGACTGGATTTCCTATTTAAACCAGCCTCAGAATCTGAGTACTCAGTGGCTGCCTGAACTACGTCTAGTTCCAGGGTCTTTGGACGTTCACTTTCTGCCTTCCCTGCTGAATTGAACTGGGCAGTACCTCAAATGCAGTGAGCTCTCTTGCCTCGGGTCTTTGTGTATCCGATTGCTCTGTCTGGGCCAGGACCCTACATTCTTGTTAGAACAAATAGCTACTTTTTCTACCATTTCAGAAAAGCCTCCCTGAACATGCTACCTAAGTAGATAGGCTATTTTTGTGATCTGTCACTTTGTTCATTTTCCTTCATAACAGAAGACTGAGGTAAAGTAAAAATATATTATAGAGAAGGGAAGTTCTCATATAAATAACAGTAATTTAAAAAAAATCATATACTTTTTGAGTCTTTTCATATCCTTTTTGAGTCTTTTTTTCCTGCTAGTATTAAATCTTCTTTGAATGCTCAGTTATACTTACCAAATAAAATAAAAAAGAAACTCAAAATGCTGTTCACCTTACTGACTGACTTCTCACTTGACTAAAATAGTAAGGTGGTTATACTTGATTGCCCATGTATTTAGGGCCTCAGCGTCTCCATTTTTAAAAGGAGTGTGATAGTAATGACCTACCTTGGATTGCTAGGAGGAAAATAAACAATAAAATTGTAAAGGGTTGGCTAAATATTAAATGCTGTACAAATACCTTTGGTGCTGCTATACAGGAAGAACTCATGACCTTTTAGATAAAGTTTATTAAATTTCCGAGTGAAGAAAACGAACGAGCAACAAAGCAGGCATTGCAACTGGAAATCAGTCCCCTATTAGGCTGCTGATAAGTAGACTGGTTTTCGGTCATACTTTCCTTTTGAGGAAATGCAAACGCTTCAGTAACATGATCTTATGAATAGTCCCAGTCTCCTGAAGCAGGGGGCCATTTTCACAAAGAAGGAAGCTGGAACACAGACACAAACGACTTGATAAGGATCAGCACTAGGGCAGGTGAGAGGGGAAGTTTACCTCCTATCTGGTTCTGTAGGTAGAGCGTCCTGTACGCCACAGTTCAACCAAGGCTGCACCTGCAGCAGCTTCTGGTACATAGTAGGTGCTTGATAAATGTCTGCTGCTTGAGTGAATCAGATTTTCAAATTGCCCTGTTGTGTGTGCAACCCCCAGACTGGTCATCAGCATGAAGTAAGTTCTGATTTCTTCCACGATGGCAAAGACTCGTTCAAGACTCTGAATTTCATGTGGGTTTTAGGAAGAATGTCATTTTGTGGCTATATATCACAAGTATAAGCGATAGTGACCCATGGGGAGCAACAAGTAGTCTCTCTCCTAAGTGTAACTTGCTACCAATTGCAGAACACGTTTATATTCATTTCCTCTGTGGACCCCATACAGTATGAAGGGTAGATATTAGTTCTACTTCTCAGAAAAGGGAGCTGAAACTTTCAGAGGTTACATCATTGTCTAATATCTTAGGATTAGCATCACACAGAGACTAGTAATGAGGTCTCTGGATCATAACTCTATGTTTTTGTTTTTTTTTTTAACCTTATGGTAATATTGAAGGATAAAAAAATCCTCTGGCAAAAACAAACAGAAAATGAATGACAAGGGTCAGTTTTAAAAAGAAAATATTTTTTTTTTGACAAATCTTTACACACATACAGTCCATACATGGTATACAGTCAGTGACTCACAACATCATCACATAGTTGTGTATTCATAACCATGATCACTTATTAGAATATTTGCATCATTCCAGAAAAGAAAGCAAAAAGAAAAAACTCATACATCCCACACCCCTTACCCCTCCCTCTCATTGACCACTAGTATTTCAATCTACCCAATTTATTTCACTCCTTATCTATATATTTTTATTATTTATTCATTTTTATCTATATATTTTTATTCATCTATCCATAAAGGGTCAGTTTTAAAATAGATTCCAATAGCCATTGCTAAATAAAAGTAAAATGCCTAGAAGAGGTCTGCCATTAATACTCCTTATGGACTATATATTAACTGGAATAACAGGAATAGTAAATTCTCAATGTGTGCCAGATGGTGCTATAAATACTTTAAAAATACAAATTCAATCCTCACAGCAACTTGATGATGCAGGTACCACAGATATCCCTTGATGTCAGTTCTATTTGGTAATTGGTATCTTTACTTTATTCCTCAAGCATAAAGTAAACTTCCCGCCTGACAGTAGGAAGACAAAGGGAGGTAAAGGAACTGGCCCATGTTTGTATGGCTGGTAAATGGTAGGTGCTAGACCCAGGATTTGAATCCAGGTAATTGCCTCCTGAGTCCATTCTTATTTATTACAATTTACTGTTTTTCATCAGGGTCTCGAATTGTGTCCTAGAAAGTTTAGGATCTTAAGATTTGAATAGAGAAGAAAAGAAAAATGTAACAATATGGGGTACTAGAATTTGGGTGGGAGATTGAAAAGAAAGAGCAGCTCTGGCAATATGGGTGGGTGGGTTTATTTGGTCAAGGACATCTGCTTACCTTGTAATTTTACTTTAAAACCTGGGAAGCAAGAGATATTATGACTCTAAAATATCTGCTGCCAAGAAGCCATGATTATTTTGATATTATTAGAAAAGTGATTGACCCATCTGGAATTGGTGTTGGTGAGTCTGCTTTCT